>NC_090021.1:174944710-175591377 GCF_037176765.1 Anolis sagrei
TGGGATTTATAGTTCACCTAAAATCAACGAGCATTCTGAACCCCACCAATGACAGAATTGGGGCAAACTTCCCACACAGAACCCCCATACTTAAGGCCATTCAGTCCAACTCCCTTCTGCAGGGCAAGAAAATGTAATCAAAACCTTCCTGACGAAGAGCCATCCAGCCATAGATATAGATAGATAGATATGATTCACACAGAGAGAGATATAATATTGTAGATTTGAAAGGGACCCCTAAAGAAGGACAATGATACGCTGCATGATCCAGAGTAGGCAAACCAAACAATCTCCACATCAACACTGACAAAGAAACAACAAGAAATACTGTTTACCCACAAACAGAAAGAAATTACATCAATTAGAAACCATTACTTATTTTCCAGATCACAAGACTGGGCCACAGCAACGTGTGGCAGGGGACAGCTAGTATCTATATAAATAAAAATGTAATGTTCATTTGTGGGATTAACATAACTCAAAAAACACTGGACGAATTGACACCAAATTTGGACACAAGACACCTATCAGGCCAACAAGTGACCATCACTCAGAAAAACACTGGAAAACACAGCAGAAGGGGCTTTAAAAGCCAAAAAACTATATATATGGTTTTGTGCATGTGTTATAATGTAATTTTTGTTTTTTGTTATATATATGGTTTTGTGTATGTATTATAATGTAATTATTATAATATATATGTGTGTGTGTGTGTGTGTGCGTGTTGTTGTTGTTGTTCATTCGTTCAGTCGTCTCCGACTCTTCGGGACCTCATGGACCAGCCCACACCAGAGCTCCCTGTCGGCCGTCACCACCCCCAGCTCCTTCAAGGTGAGTCCAGTCACTTCAAGGATGCCATCCATCCATCTTGCCCTTGGTCGGCCCCTCTTCCTTTTGCCTTCCACTTTCCCCAGCATAATTGTCTTCTCTAAACTTTGCTGTCTCATGATGTGACCAAAGTAATTATATAAAATATACACACAAACATATACATAATTATATACACACACAAAACACATATACAGACTGGGCCACAGCAACAAATGGCAGGGGATGGCTAGTCAACAATAAAAGACAAAAACAAAGAACACACAGACAAATAGACAAATAGACAAATAGACATGAGCCACTATCCTAAAACTCCTTTAATAGTTAAAAATAAAAATGACAAAACTTGGTGAAAAAATACGTTTAGTAAAAATGGGATGACATTACAAAATGAAAGCGGGGGGCGAAGAGTGACAAGAGTAAAAGGATCAGTCGGAGAACCTAGGTAAGTTCAATATCATGACAAGGGACTCCATTCTGTGACTATAGAGATCTCTGGCTTTTATGATGCATTTGGCTAAGCAAAGGACTAAAGCAGGGGTCCTCAAACTTTTTAAACAGAGGGCCAGGTCACAGTTCCTTGAGCTGTTGGGAGGGCTGGATTATAATTTGAAAAAAAATATGAATAAATTCTTATGCATACTGCACATATCTTATTTGTAGTGCAAGAAACACTAACAATACAATAATTAAAATAAAGGACAATTTGAACAAATATAAACTTATTAGTATTTCAATGGGAAGTGTGGACCTGCTTTTGAGATAGGGTTGTTGTTGGTTTGTTGTAGGTTTTTTCGGGCTGTATGGCCATGGTCTAGAGGCATTCTCTCCTGACGTTTCAAGTCGTTTCAGACTTAGGTTGACCCTGAGTGAAGGCCGGGCCAATGACCTTGGAGGGCCGTATCTGGCCCCCGGGACTTAGATTGAGGACCCCTGGACTAAAGTGTTGATTCTCCCCAGAAAGAAAATAAAGACAGTTTGGCAATTGGATCATAGAATCACAGAATCAAAGAGTTGGAAGAGACCTCATGGGCCATCCAGTCGAACCCCCTGCTAAGAAGCAGGAATATTGCATTCAAAGCACCCCTGACAGATGGCCATCCAGCCTCTGTTTCAAAGCTTCCAAAGAAGGAGCCTCCACCACACTCCGGGGCAGAGAGTTCCACTGCTGAACGGCTCTCACAGTCAGGAAGTTCTTCCTCATGTTCAGATGGGATCCCAGTTGGAGAGGTTGTCAATACTGGGATCTCACCTTGACATACAGACAGCAATCAGGCACAATATATGGTACGGGAATCAAATATATTACACATCAATCAAACACAATAGGAGGCAGCCAATGGGGGTTTTTAAAGGTTTTTTAGGCCCACCACCATCAGGGCTGCAAAGACAGGGAAGGAGATTCCACCTGAATATTAGGGAAAATGTCCTGACTGTAAGAGCAGTGGAACTCTCTGCTTAGGAGTCTGGTGAAGGATCCTTCTTTGGAGGCTTTGAAACCGGGTGGCCATCTGTCGGGAGTGCTTGGACTGTGCCTGGCAGAGTGGGCTCACCTGACCAAGGGCTCCTTCTCCGGGAGCGCGGCCGCCCTCTCGCGCCGGCAGCATCCGCACGCGCAGCACCAGGCGCCCAGCCAATCACTGAGCCCCATCGAAGCAGGAAGGAAGGAAGGGGCAGAGGGGAGCCTACCAGGAGGACCCTCCGCCCCGCATCCTAGCATCCAGCTCCCTTCTCTTCCCACGCCGCGGTGTGCCAGGAGCCCGCTTGACGCATGCGCAGCGGATCCCCATCCCCGCAGCGGAGTGTCTAGAACAGCTCTCGTGCGCTACCTACTGGAAAAGGACGGCACGGCACGCTGAGACTGGGAACCATTCAAAGGTTGTCGTCACACCAGGAGGGCGCCCCTGAGTCCAAAGCAGGAGGATGATGCTCTGGTGGTGACGTCATCATCCTGCTACTAGGCATTTGGGGAGAGGCGTCAGGCCTGGCTCCTAAGAGGACGGATTGATTAATTGTACATAAACATTATTTATTGTAAATGTATTAAAATAAATAACTATATACCACACATGCAATTATTTCATGATGTTGTTGTTGTTCATTTGTTCAGTCGTCTCCAACTCTTCGTGACCTCATGGACCAGCCCACGTCACAGCTCCCTGTCAGGCCGTCACCACCCCCAGCTCCTTCAAGGTCAGTCCAGTCACTTCAAGGAAGCCAACCATCCATCTTGCCCTTGGTCGGCCCCTCTTCCTTTTACCTTCCACTTTCCCCAGCATCATTGTCTTCTCTAGGCTTTGCTGTCTCCTCATGATGTGGCCGACCAAGGGCAAGATGGATGGATGGCATTCTTGAAGTGACTGGACTGACCTTGAAGGACCTGGGGGTGGTGACGGCCGACAGGGAGCTCTGGCGTGGACTGGTCCATGAGGTCACGAAGAGTCGGAGATGACTGAACGAATGAACAACAACATGATGTGGCCAAAGTACCTCAGCTTTGTCTCTAGTATCCTTCCCTCCAATGAGCAGTCAGGCTTTATTTCCTGGAGGATGGACTGGTTGGATCTTCTCACAGTCCAAGGCACTCTCAGAACTTTCCTCCAACACCACAGTTCAAAAGCATCTATCTTCCTTCGCTCAGCCTTCCCTAAGGTCCAGCTCTCACATCCGTAGGTTACTACAGGGAATACCATGGCTTTGACTAGGCGGATCTTTGTTGCCAGTGTGATGTCTCTACTCTTTACTATTTTATCGAGATTGGTCATTGCTCTCCTCCCAAGAAGTAAGCGTCTTCTGATTTCCTGGCCACAGTCTGCGTCTGCAGTAATCTTTGCACCTAGAAATACAAAGTCTGTCATGGCCTCCTTGTTTTCTCCCTCTATTTTCCAGTTGTCAATCATTCTTGTTGCCATAATCTTGGTTTTTTTGATGTTTAGCTGCAACCCAGCTTTTGCACTTTCTTCTTTCACCTTGATTAGAAGGCTCCTCCTCGCTTTCGGCCATCAGAGTGGTGTCATCTGCATATCTGAGGTTGTTAATGTTTCTTCCAGCAATTTTCACCCCAGATTTGCATTCATCAAGCCCCGCACATCGCATGATGTGTTCTGCATACACGTTAAAAAGGTTGGGTGAGAGTATGCAGCCTTGCCGTATGCCTTTCCCAATCTTGAACCAGTCTGTTGTTCCGTGGTCAGTTCTGACTGTTGCTACTTGGTCCTTGTACAGATTCCTCAGGAGAGAGACAAGGTGGCTTGGTATGCCCATCCCACCAAGAACTTGCCACAATTTATTATAATCCACACAGTCAAAGCCTTTAGAATAGTCAATGAAGCAGAAGTAGATGTTTTTCTGAAACTCCCTGCCTTTCTCCATTATCCAGCGGATATTGGCAATCTGGTCTCTCGTTCCTCTGCCTTTTCTAAACCCAGCTTGTACATCTGGCAACTCTTGCTCCATGTATTGCTGGAGTCTTCCTTGCAGGATCTTGAGCATTACCTTGCTGGCATGAGAAATAAGGGCCACTGTATGGAAGTTTGAGCAGTCTTTTGCATTTCCCTTTTTTGGTATGGGGATATAAATTGATTTTTTCCAGTCTGGTGGCCATTCTTGTGTTTTCCATATTTGCTGGCATATGGCATGCATCACCTTGACAGCATCATCTTTTAAGATTTTAAACAGTTTTAAACAGCTGGGATCCCGTCGTCTCCTGCTGCCTTGTTGTTAGCAATGCTTCTTAAGGCCCATTCATCCTCACTCCTCAGGATGTCTGGTTCTAATTCATTCACCACACCGTCAAAACTATCCTCGAAATTATTATCCTTCATATACAGATCTTCTGTATAGTCTCGCCACCTTCTCTTGATCTCTTCAGCTTAGGTCCCTGCCATCTTTGTTTCTTATCATACCAATTTTTGCCTGAAATTTACCTCCAATGTTTCTAATTTTCTGGAAGAGGTCTCTTGTCCTTCCTATTCTGTTGTCTTCTTCCAATTCCATGCATTGCTTATTTAAAAATAGTTCCTTATCTCTTCTGGCTAACCTCTGGAATTGGAATGTATATTTCATGATACATAAGGACAATAATCAAATGAATAAATGCATGGATTTAGAATAATAAAATGACACAATCAATAATATATTTATAGTCGGACTTGATGTATACTGTACATAGTGTTAATATTGTGTATTTTGAAAAGGCTAATTGAGTGATCAATAAAAATAATTTTCTTTACAATAATAATAATAATAATCCACAATACAAGGATTTAAAGATTGAGATGCAAAGACTCTGGCACATGCCAGTCAAGGTGATCCCAGTGGTAATCTGTGCCTAAAGACCTTGGCCTGCACTTAAACACAATCGGCACTGACAAAATCAGCACCTGTCAGCTCCAAAAGGCCACCCTACTCAGATCTGCACGCCTTATTTGTCGATACATCATATAGTCCTAGACCAGGGGTCCTCAAACTAAGGCCCGCGGGCTGGATATGGCGCTCCAAGGTCATTTACCCGGCCCTCGCTCAGGGTCAACCTAAGTCTGAAATGACTTGAAAGTACACAACAACAACAACAACCCTATATCAAGAGCCAAAAGCAGGCCCACACTTCCCACTGAAATACTAATAAGTATCTTTGTTAAAATTGTTCTTTTTAATTATTTAAATTATTTTATTTATTTTTATTATTGTATTGTTTTACTGGGTTGCTGTGAGTTTTTCTGGACGTTCCAGTAGCATTCTGTCCTGACATTTCGCCTGCATCTGTGGCAGGCATCCTCAGAGGTTTGTTCAGAGGTCTGTTGCAAATTATGCAAGTGGAGTGTATCTGTGTATCTGTGGAATGTCCGGGGAGGAGAAAGAATCCTTATCTGTTTGAAGCAAGTGTAAATGTTGCAGTTAGCCAGCTTGATACGGATTGAGTAGCCTTGTAGCTGCAAAGTCAATCAGCGAGGCTACTTGCATAGAGGTCGCCTGGAGGCATCCTTTGTTTGGAAGATATTAAGTGGCACTTGATTGTTTGTCTGGAAGTCCTCTGTTTCTGAGTAGTGTTCTTTATTTACTGTCTTAATTCTGGTGTTTTTAACGCTGGTAACCAGATTTTGTTCATTTTCATGCTTTTCTCCTTTCTGTTGAAATTGTCCACATGCTTCTGGATTTCAATGGCTTCTCTGTGTAGTCTGACACATTGGTTGTTAGAGTGCTCCAGCATTCCTGTGTTCTCAAATAATATGTTATGTCCAGGTTGGTTCAAGTGCTCTGCTATAATTGACTTCTCTGGTTGAATTAATTTGCAGTACCTTTCATGTTCTTTGATTCGTGTTTAGGTGCTGCATTTGGTAGTCCTTATGTAGACTTGTCCTCAGTGGTTTATTTATTTATTTGCAGTATTTATATTCTACCCTCAGGGCAGATTACAATCTACATATTACAATGTACATGGCAAACATTCAATGTCATAGACACACCACATATATTATTTATATATGTTGTTGTTTATTCGTTCAGTCGTCTCCGACTCTTCGTGACCTCATGGACCAGCCCACGCCAGAGCTCCCTGTCGGCCGTTACCACCCCCAGCTCCCTCAAGGTCAGTCCGGTCACTTCAAGGATGCCATCCATCCATCTTGCCCTTGGTCGGCCCCTCTTCCTTTTGCCTTCCACTTTCCCCAGCATAATTGTCTTCTCTAGGCTTTCCTGTCTCCTCATGATGTGGCCAAAGTACTTCAACTTTGTCTCTAGTATCTTTCCCTCCAGTGAGCAGTCGGGCTTTATTTCCTGGAGGATGGACTGGTTGGATCTTCTCGCAGTCCAAGGCACTCTCAGAACTTTCCTCCAGCACCACAGCTCAAAAGCATCGATCTTCCTTCGCTCAGCCTTCCCTAAGGTCCAGCTCTCACATCCGTAGGTTACTACAGGGAATACCATGGCTTTGACTAGGCGGATCTTTGTTGCCAGTCTGATGTCTCTACTCTTCACTATTTTATCGAGATTGGACATTGCTCTCCTCCCAAGAAGTAAGCGTCTTCTGATTTCTTGGCTACAGTCTGCCTCTGCAGTAATCTTTGCACCTAGAAATACAAAGTCTGTCACGGCCTCCACGGTTTCTCCCTCTATTTTCCAGTTGTCAATCATTCTTGTTGCCATAATCTTGGTTTTTTTGACGTTTAGCTGCAACCCGGCTTTTGCGCTTTCTTCTTTCACCTTGATTAGAAGGCTCCTCAGCTCCTCCTCGCTTTCGGCCATCAGAGTGGTGTCATCTGCATATCTGAGGTTGTTAATGTTTCTTCCAGCAATTTTCACCCCAGCTTTGCATTCATCCAGCCCCGCACATCGCATGATGTGTTCTGCATACAAGTTAAAGAGGTTGGGTGAGAGGATGCAGCCTTGCCGTACGCCTTTCCCAATCTTGAACCAGTCTGTTGTTCCGTGGTCAGTTCTGACTGTTGCGACTTGGTCCTTGTACAGATTCCTCAGGAGAGAGACAAGGTGGCTTGGGATGCCCATCCCACTAAGAACTTGCCACAGTTTATTATGATCCACACAGTCAAAGGCTTTAGAATAGTCAATGAAGCAGAAGTAGATGTTTTTCTGAAACTCCCTGCCTTTCTCCATTATCCAGCGGATATTGGCAATCTGGTCTCTCGTTCCTCTGCCTTTTCTAAACCCAGCTTGAACAATTATTTATATATAGACAGACACAAAGGCAATTTAACATTCCAGCTTTTCTTGAGGGTCACGCATCAAGGAACATGAAAGGCACTTCAGACTACTTCAACCAGAGAAGTCAGCCATATCAGAGCACCTGATGAACCAGCCTGGACACAGCATATTATTTGAGAACACAGAAATGATGGAGCACACCAACAACCACCATGTCAGACTACACAGAGAAGCCATTGAAATCCACAAGCATGTGGACAATTTCAACAGAAAGGAGGAGACCATGAAAATGAACAAAATCTGGCTACCAGTATTAAAAAACGTTAAAATTACAATAACAAAACAAGAGAGGAAGCAACCAGGCACATCTTAACACCTCTGAACAAAACATTCCCCCAGGCTCAGCCAGGCCTTCAAATGCTAATGAAGGTGGTCAGTTGAAACATTCCCACCCAGCTCCAGCAGAGAAGAGCTCTTTGCCCCACCCCAGTCATTCCACAGATATATAAACCCATTGTCCTAATTCCAACAGACCTCACTACCTCTGAGGATGCTTGCCATAGATGCAGGCGAAACGTCAGGAAAAATGCCTCTAGAACATGGCCCTATAGCCCGAAAAAACCCACAAGAACCTAGTGATTCCAGCCATGAAAGCCTTTGACAATTTATTTATCGTGTCATCAGCAACCATACCATTATATTACAATTCTAACAGAGCAAAACAAACACACGGATTAAAAAGAAAAAAAAACACACAGATTTTGCAAATTTGGTAGTTGGTTAAATGTCCTTTGACCAGTATCTTGCCACTTGGAGTGCCTCTGGTGTTGCCGCAAGAAGGTCCTCCATTGTGCATGTGGCGGGGCTCAGGGTGCATTGCAGCAGGTGGTCAGTGGTTTGTTCTTCTCCGCACTTGCATGCCGAGGATTCCACCCTGTAGCCCCATTTCTTAAGATTGGCTCTGCATCTCGTGGTGCCAGAGCACAGTCTGTTCAGCGCCTTCGACAATACATAGACCTCACTACCTCTGAGGATGCTTGCCATAGATGCAGGCGAAACGTCAGGAGAGAGTGCCACTAGACCATGGCCACATAGCCCGAAAAAACCTACAACAACCCACATTATCTGTTTAGAACTAAAATACATTTTGGAGTCAGTGTGGACTCAGATACCCAGTTCAAAGTAGATATTGTGAGTTATTCTGCCTTGATATTCTGGGTGAGATGGCTGTGTGGAAGGGCCCTCAGGTAATCTAGTTCAAAGTAGATATTGTGGGTTATTCTGTCTTGATATTCTGGGTTAGATAGTTGTGTGGAAGAGCCCAAAAAGACACTCGATTCATTCCTCTTATTCTCCTCCCTCCCTGCGGCTCAACTTCACTTCCGCCCAAACGTTGCCCTTCCTCTCCCTGGGCGCGCTTTAGACCACTGCGCACGCGCACAATCCTCCCTCAACCCGCCTGCCCCCTCCTCCTCGCGAGAGTGTCACAAAGATCGCCTCCTCGTCGAGAAGTGCATGTTTGTTTGTCCGATAGTCCCTCCCCTCCCTTTCTACTTCCGGTTGGGAGAGGGAGGGGCTTCTGGTGGAGAAGGGGAGGAAGCTGGCGCCCGCCGGGGATGGTTCTGGCCGCGGTTTCTGCTGTGCGGCCCGCGACTTGACGGCGTCGCCAGGTGAGACTAGAAGGAGGGATGGGAATTGTCCCGTGCGGCGCTCCGTAGAGCTCGCGCCCGCTGAGGAAGAATGGGGGGCACCGTTAAGCGAGCCCTGCTCTTCCCTCCCTCCCTCCCTCGCGCCAGGTGAGGCTCCTCCCCCCCCCCCCGCCCGCGGGGTGTGGACGTCCCCTCAGAGCAAGGAGCCTGCCTAGAAGTGCTGTGGAGGGGAAGAAGGCCCCTGCCCTTCTTCGACCCATTGAGCAGACTCTTCTCCCTTTCCCTCCCCATGGAACCAGAGCAGAGGTTACTCCAGGGCTCATTGGCAGCTTCTAGTGGCGCTGAAGGCTCCTTCTTTGGAAGCTTTTAAACAGAGGCTGGATGGCCATCTGTCAGGGGTGATTTGAATGCAATATTCCTGCTTCTTGGCAGGGGGTTGGACTGGATGGCCCAGGAGGTCTCTTCCAACTCTTTGATTCTATGATTCTATTCTATGAAGGGGGCTCTGACCCGCGCAAACACACACACGCACTGCTTTTATGAAGAAGGCCTATGCAGCTGCTGCCACAACCAATGGTGAAAGGACAATATTTCAAAACGTGACGAAACAGATTGGAAGTATATTATTATGATTGAGAATTTTTCTTGGAGTGGACAAAAGGACCCCAGCCGCTGCAGTAAGAGCAGAACCAGGAGTATATACAGTTGAAGCTTTGTCCAAAATTAGGCATACAACTACTAGGTAAAATTGAACGCCATGGCAAATATCAGACTACCAAAACTGTGCCTGTTAGAGCAGACAAAAAGTAAATATCAGGCCTCTTTGGCTTGTTCAATTGACAAAATTCATTAGGAGTTGTGTACACACAGAAATCAAGTATTCCCCTGTCATATAATGTGGTATTGCTTAAAACTGAATATCAGAGTAGTAAAACCTAGAACTAGTTAAAACTACTATTTTGTAAGGTTAGGGAAGCAGCGAGTATATATACCGGTGATTTGAAAGCATACACACAGATGGAAATATATTTGCGGATAGAGAAAACTTCCAAAAAGTATAGAGCCACTCTAGTTGCAGGCATATATATACTTAGAATCATAGAATCAAAGAGTTGGAAGAGACCTCATGGGCCATCCAGTCCAACCCCCTGCCAAGAAGCAGGAATATTGCATTCAAATCACCCCTGACAGATGGCCATCCAGCCTCTGTTTAAAAGCTTCCAAAGAAGGAGCCTCCACCACACTCCGGGGCAGAGAGTTCCACTGCTGAACGGCTCTCACAGTCAGGAAGTTCTTCCTCATGTTCAGATGGAATCTCCTCTCTTGTAGTTTGAAGCCATTGTTCTGCGTCCTAGTCTCCAAGGAAGCAGAAAACAAGCTTGCTCCCTCCTCCCTGTGGCTTCCTCTCACATATTTATACATGGCTATCATATCTCCTCTCAGCCTTCTCTTCTACAGGCTAAATATGCCCAGCTCCCCAAGCCGCTCCCCATAGGACTTGTTCTCCCGACCCTTGATCAATTTTAGTCGCCCTCCTCTGGACACATTCCAGCTTGTCAATATCTCTCTTGAATTGTGGTGCCCAGAATTGGACACAATATTCCAGGTGTGGTCTAACCAAAGCAGAATAGAGGGGTAGCATTACTTCCCTAGATCTAGACACTATGCTCCTATTGATGTAGGCCAAAATCCCATTGGCTTTTTTTGCCGCCACATCACATTGTTGGCTCATGTTTAACTTGTTGTCCATGAGGACTCCAAGATCTTTTCTGCTCTCAAGCCAGGCGTCCCCCATTCTGTATCTTTGCATTTCGTTTTTTCTGCCTAAGTGGAGTATCTTGCATTTGTCCCTGTTGAACTTCATTTTGTTTTCAATCCTATATCCAAAAACTTCCTTGAACAGTGTTTCTCAACCTGGGGGTTTGGACCCCTAGGGGGGTCGTAAGAAGGTTTCAGAGGGGTCCACCAAAGTAATCTATGCCCACAAATACAACCGTATGTATAGGCCAATCTATATAAATAAAAATGTAATGTTCATTTGTGGGATTAACAGAACTCAAAAACCACTGGATGGATTGACACCTAATTTGGACACAACACACCTATCAGGCCAACGAGTGACCACCACTCATAAAAATATTGAAAAACACAGCAGAAAAGACTATAAAATCCAAAAAATACGTTACAACGCATGTGCAAAACCACATAAAGAAGTAGAGAAGGAAAGAAAGGTAGAGAAAGAAGGAAGGAGAGAGGAAATAAAAAAGTGAGAGAAGGAAGGAAAGAGAAGGAAGAAAGGAAAGAAGGAATGAAAGAGGGAGGGAAGGAAGGAAAGAGACAAGGAAGGATGGAACCAAAGAGCAAAGGAAGCGAGGAAAGAAACAGAGAAGGAAGAAAGAAGAAGGGAAGGAGAAAGATGGAGGGAAGGTTGGTCACAGCAACACGTGGCTAGCAATCAATAAACGGGTACGAGATATAAACTTATATTGGGTAAACAAGTACAAATTTGCAAGTATAATGTTGATGCTCCATACATCAGAACAAGTAAACAATTTAAATATAAATTTGCTGCTTGTGAAGTCAGTCCGTTGAACTGAAGTCTGTAGAGCACACAACTGGTTTCAACATTTTTAGTCTTCCTCAGGCAGCTACGTTTAGGAATACTGTGATACATTTGCAGGAGCAGATGCCATTTTCTTATAAATACGTTTCAATCAGGTATGAGTACTCACATTTATACATTTTTGTAACAGTCAATATTTCTCTCCCAAGTAGTGTTCTATATTTTTTCTTTATTTCTTTTTTAAAATTATATCAAAGGAGGGTACCTCTTGGCTTATTCAAATGACAAAACTCATTAGGAGTTGTAGACTTCTGATCCAAAAACCTCCTAGAACAGTGATGGGCAACCTTTTGAGCTTGGTGTGTCAAATTTGCCGAAAACCTGAGCATAACTTGGGTGGGGTGTCAACTTCGAGAAAAAATAAACGTAATTTTGCAATATTTATAGTTTAAATAAGAAAAATGTATATTCCATGCTGAGTTATGGCGTGAACAATGCTCAAACATACAAATGTTAAATTTGTAGAGCCTTTTACAAATTTAAGGATGGAATTAGATTGGCTCTTATAAGGTGTACTTCTCTGTATGCGACTGCATGTGGCCGTGTGTCATCAAAAATAGCCATGTGTGTCAGTGGTGACACGCGTGTCATAGGTTCACCATCACGGTCCTAGACCAATGTTTCTCAGTCTGGGGGTTTGGATCCCTGGGGGGGGGGGTCGTAAGAGGGTTTCAGAGGGGTCACCAAAGACCATTAGAAAATATTTATTTCTGAAAATATTTATTTCTGATGGTCTTAATAACTCCTTTGACAGGAAAGGCTGAAGATCTCTCCACCTATCGGTCTCTTCCTTTTTGGAAACAGCTTGCAAGTCCTCCACCAAAAATCGTCCTCCCCTGTGATTGGTTGGGCTATCAGCAAAGGGGAGGGCTGTTTCTGAGACTCCAAGTGGGGAGGGGAGAGCTGGCATGCTTGGCACATGGCAGCATGGTGCGCATGTGCAGGTGAGGGAGAACTGCAAGACTGAAGGGAGGCTTGTGCCAGCGAGTCCCTTCAAGGCATGGGGGTTCTGTGTGGGAAGTTTGGCCCAATCTGTCATTGGTGGAGTTCAGATTGCTCTTTGATTATAGGTGAACTAGAACTGCCAAATGACAAAATCAATCCCCCAACCCCACCAGTATTCAAATTTGGACATATCAGGTATTTGTTCCAAATTTGGTCTAGTGAATGAAAATTCATCCTACATATCAGATATTTACTTTATAATTCATAACAGTAGCAAAATTACAGAAGTAGCAACGAAAATAATTTTATGGTTGGAGGTAACCACAAGTAGAGGAACTGTATTAAGGGGTCACAGCAGTAGGAAGGTTGGGAACCATTATCCTAGAAGAACTATTTCCCTTCCACATAGCTGAATAAAATCCCATGTTATTTGCTTTGAACTGGAATATATTGGGATGTGAACCCAATTAACTGAGGGCCCTTCCACATAGGCATATAACGCAGAATATCAAGGTAGGGAAGCTCCCTTTCATAAAACCTTATTTTATACTTGACCTTATTATTATTATTATTATCTTTATTTATACCCCATTTTTCTCCCCCTTGGGGACTCAAGGCGGCTAACAATCCACACTAGACAAGTTTTAAAAGTGCAATATATTTTTATTTTAGTTTTACCATACTGTTACTATTTAAAAACAATTAAATAGTAACAATATGGTAAAACTAAAATACAATAAATACACTAAAATAGCTTTGAAACCAATACCCTCCAATTCCACCCAACCTCCCCAAAGTCCTACCCCTCTCTGTCTTTTGTCCCTCATCCTTTTTAGCAGCTACAGAAACAATATTTTTTATGGCAGCTGCAGCAGCATAATCTGCAATAAACAATGTAAATCCTACTGTTGCAACGCTTCCCTGCAACAGTCAGGGTAAACCACTGTTAACTTTAGAACCTCTCACTGAACATATGTAAGCAGCAAAACAGGGAAATAGTTTAGCCTGTCTCATTGGCAGAAACAAACATAAGTCTCTAAATTAGGCCACCAAAGTGGAAATCATGAGAAAGGTGGAAGCTGGTGAAAGATGTATTTTGGAAGAAAAGTAATCTCCAGACCAGGCCTGCACAATCAGTGGCCTGGGATTTCAGTTCCTAGAATTCCTGACTATTGGACAAGCTGGCTAGAGCTTCTGGGAGCGGAGGTCCAAAACACCTGGAGCATCTCAAGGCCCTTCCACACAGCCACATAACCCAGAATATCCAGGAAGATAATCCACAATATCTGCTTTGAACTGAGTTATCTAAGTCCACACTGCCATGTAATCCAGTTCAATGTTGATTTTATACAGGTGTGTGGAAGGGGCCTCAGTTTGTACAGGCCTTCTCTAAAAGGTTAAACATGTTTGTCTATTTATGCAAGACTTACCTACCTAAGCTCTGCGAGTGCAGCATTTTTCCGAATGAAGCAGAGAGTGTTTGAGGACAGGGACATCCGTAGGGATACCAAGGTGCTTGTTTATAAAGCTATTGTCCTCTGGATGGTGCAGAGGAGCAAACCACAATTCTTTGATTGGGTTCCAGAGGCAGGGCACATTGTGAAAGAATGCTTTCTGTATTGAAACAAAGGTTCTAAAAGAAGCAAGAATCTGGTAGTCTTATCTGAGGTACCAGCTTCACAAATTCTTTCTCTGCAGATTTTCGATTGTGTGCACTTTATAGGCCTCTGGTGAAATAGTCTGCTGTTGACTAATCTGTGTAAACATGGTACATGGGTGTTGAAATATATGTTGAGAACCCCTTACTTGCCAAGTCTTTATTCATTCTTCTTTTCACCAGAAGGTAGGGATTAACATGATTAAGACTGACTATGAAAAGAATCCATATAGTATATAGGCTCAGGGTACAGAAGAATTCAAATTTTATTTCTAGCAAAGACCCAGGTTGAGACTGGGAAGAAAATCCTTGTGTGAGACCTTCAAGAGATGCTGCTAGTCAAAGTAGATAGCACTTAGTTATAAAGATCATTGGTCTGATTGCAGCTTCTGATTTTCACAACACTGGTTTGTGAAAAGTTATAATCCCCAAGTTTTGAACCTATCACTATGCATGATATGTAAGAAAATGAGCATGTGAAATAAATGTTTTCATTTAATTAGACCTTACATTTTGAAATAAAATATAGTTTAAAGTCATAAAATGTCTTGTTTTATTTATTTCTATTTTAGATTGAAGATAGCAGTAATGCTTACATTGGCAAGCAAACTAAAACGGGATGATGGTGTCAAGGGCCCGCGTACATCCAACCCCACCTCTGATTCTACCCGAAGAGTGTCTGTTAGAGATAAATTGCTTGTCAAAGGTAATACCATGTCATATATAAAGATAGTCGCATTATCTGCCAAATGCTGTGGTCATAAGCATATAGCTCTGAGGCAATGAAAACTTTGGAAATTTAACATTTCTACAAATTCACATATGAACTGATAAGCATAGCAGTTGTAAGCCAAGGCACAACCGTGACTACTGTATACATTTGTAAACACACTTCTGCAAAGGAATTCTGTGCATGTTTTCTCAAAAATACTTCTCTGTTTTCAATGCAGTCAGCTCTCAGATTACATCCCAAATCTTGAAGGTTAGCCTCTATGCATCTACATTTAATTTGGTCCTTCAGACCCAACTTTAATCTTGTTCATGTTAGAAGGAACGAACAATTTTATTGATTAGCCAGTTGGTCTTATCAAAAACCGACAGTGCAAGCACAACATACAACATGTTCTCATCTTTAATAACTTTAATTACTTAAGTTATGTACAGTGGCTATTTAGATGCACACCATCCTTTTACTGTACTGTATATTTCTGTAGATTGTTTTTGAACAGGCATGATGTTGATAGATTAAAGGTGCACATAAAAACTGAAAAAATGGAGTTTGAAAAAGTCGTAGATTTTTTATTTCCAATTTTTTTGTTTCTTTTGTTTTTTGTAGGTTTAGACCAGGGGTCCTCAAACTAAGGCCCGGGGGCCGGATACGGCCCTCCAAGGTCATTTATCCGGCCCTCGTTCAGGGTCAACCTAAGTCTTAAAGCACACAACAACAACAACCCTATCTGATCAGCCAAAAGCAGGCCCACACTACCCATTGAAATACTAATAAGTTTATATTTGTTAAAAATGTTCTTCATTTCAATTATTGTAGTGTTTTTTTGCACTACAAATAAGATATGTGCAGTGTGCATAGGAATTCATTCACATTTTTTTAAAATTATAATCCTGCCCTCCCAACAGTTTGAGGGACTGTGACCTGGCCCTCTGTTTAAAAGGTTTGAGGACCCCTGGTTTAGACCATCCTTTGGATATTAAAATGGCTTCATATGATGTCCCTTAATTATCCTAATGGATTGTTGAGTTTAATTAAGAAATTCGTTATCTCTGGCTAGCTGCTGAAATCGAATTGCATACTGCAGGCAATACTGAGTATGCCTGGGTAATAAAGATTGGAGCATTTGGATCTTGTAAGGAAACATTTTTAAATCCAGTTTCAGAATCTTCCGAAGTGATATTCTAGCAATGCCTAGTTGAGCAGAGCAATGACAGGTAGAGGAAGGTGGATTTTCAAGGACATTCTGCCGTACAGCTTTCAGCGTTGCATCAGTATGCATCATGCGTTTAGGACCTCTTCCTGGAAGATCCAGTTCTTTCAAATCAGGAGATTAGGTTCTGAATCATCACTAGGAGATGCTCTGACATTAAAATGTTGCCGTTATTTTATCTGCGTTAGAATAAATTATCTTTAACTGGAGAATAGAAAAAATTCAATGAGTTTTAACCATTTCTCAAGAATATATGTAGCCATTTTTATCTCCAAGGAATGCTCTAATAATCTACAATGGGTTTTAGTCATTGCTGGACATCATATGAGCTGTTTTAATCTCCAAGGATTGCTCCATAACCTACAAAAATGAAAAATGAAATAAAAATGAAAAAGCTACAGCTTTTTCAACTCCTTAAGACTTTCAGTGGCCACCCTGTAGAAGTAGAAATTCCCAAGAAAATAGGACGCATTGTTAGGTGTGAATTAAAATAGCTTCATCCAAAAATGTTCTGTGGGAAATACAATTGATTTCTCTCTTCAAAAACTAAGTACGTTAAAATCACTGCCCCAGCTGTGAATTACATTGAGCTTTATAATAGTGGTAGATAATTTTTCACTGTTTTTTTCAGCTTAAGTGGCTGAGGGGAAAAACTAAAGGGCCTAAGGCTGTTAGGAATTGTGGGAGTTGAAGTCCAAAACACCTGGAGGGCCAAAGTTTGCCTATGCCTGCTCTAGAGTGTATGCAGAATAAGTATTGAAATGCTGATAGAAGATTGTTTTGGCTGCAATTCACTTCAAAACAATGTCTTGTAAAATTGTTGATGTTGGAGCCCCCATAATGTTACATTGTGAAGTGCAGCAACGCAAGTGTGACATGAGCTAGGAGCTGCACATTCACAAGTAAGAAGCGAGTATAAAAGATCAGTCATGTTAAAAACTTAAGTAAGAACCGCTTAGGGGTAATTAACCCCACTCAGGCTAGATAAAAGCATCCCCGGCACAGTCTACTGTGATGTCCGCAGTCAGTGTTGCCCTGATTTTATTTGCTGCCTGGGTAAAGAGAGAAGCCTTATAAGTGATTTCGGAGTTGGAATCAGATAATAGGTAGAAGATATTTTCTGCAACCATGTTCGATTGTAGGTACCAAAGAATAGGCCCTAAGAATTTATTTCTTGGTACAGAGTATAGGGAGCAGCTGAACAAGTAGTGAGACAGATCCTCAATTTAAGGGGTCCCGCAAACACATAACTGACAAGCCAAAGGAGTGCTTGAGTATCTACTTTCCAACACTGCTGAGGGCATACTTTGGAATTGTAGGGCTGTAAAAGCTTGTCTGAGTTTAGGGAATGTAAGGTTGGTTAGGTACACGGCACTTTCATGGTCAGATTTGTACAACTTGAACCATGTTGAGAATTTGGAGCTGTTAATAGCCTGTCTGTCCATTTGAATGCCTTGATTATAAACGTATTCATGCAGCTTCTCTCTTGAGTTCAAGATCGAAGGCTTATGGGACAGGGTAGGGTATACTTCCAGAAATGTCTGATGTTTTGAGCTCCAGACTTCGCATTCTGATGAAAGTTCTGCTATAAAACAATAGATATGTTCCTAAAATGTTCGTGCATTCTAAAGTTAATAGGATTTATGGAGAAAGCAAAACTATGTGCAGGTCTCAAAATTATTATCTGTTCATTTAACTTATCATAAATTCTTTCTGCTGAAAATTAAATTGACTGGATCTTACAAGCTGCTCTGCCTGCCTGCATAGTTATTTGCTGTCCTCATTGCTGCAAGGACACAACACTTATGAGAAGCAGCAGCAAGGACAGATCTCCTCATATTGCAGGAATCAAATTTTGACTGGAGTGAAAATTCCCTGATTTTATGCACTCTTCATTTGCCTTCGTCTCTGCATTGTGGGGAAGTGTCGCTTCATTGCTGACCCTGAGCCTAACCGAGTGTTTCATGTCTGTGCAGCACTGGAGAAGGGTGCAGAGGTTTAACAAAAAGTGTCTGGTGGTTGGTGAGAGAAGAACAAGGAAAAAAGAAAAACACAACTTTGAGAGGAGAGAATGAGGACAGAATTAGAAAGAGAGAGTACAGAGTGCACTGAAATTGCCTTGTGAAAAGGTCAGCTTGGATAGGTTCAGCTAGGTTGGAGCTGGTAGTAGTTTTCTTTCTTGGAACTGAGTAAGTTGAAAGGAGGCATAGGTTTTGAACAGAAAGGAAGCAGACAAATATCACAGTATTCATCCCTACAAGGAGAAGTGAGAAAAGGAAACAAAGATTTCAGGTACCATATTTATCAGATTGGGTTCCTTGCCTGACATAAAAATAGTTTTAGAAATCCTTTTGGGTTAGTAAATATAAAGATATCTTGTTTTACACATTTTATTCCTTATTCTAAAATAAAATATTGCAAAATCCAAAGTTTTCATCCTCACCGCCCAAAAAACTCCAGGGCCAGGAGGAACTTCTGCCAGTCAGTGTTGGCAGTACTGGATTAGATGGACCTATGGTGTGACTTGATGTGACTTTTTAAATTCTGAAGGTACACACATCTTTCATCATCATCATCATCTTTAATTACTTATTAATTGCCCTCCATCCGAGACGCTCCAGGCGATTTACATTGCAGAAATTATACAGGATAAAACACATACATACAAATATTAAAATTAACATGGGTCAAATGCTCTAGTAAAGAGCCAGGTCTTAAGTGCTAGGATAAAATGCCCTAAGTCACGCATGGCTCTCAAATAGGGAGGCAAGGAATTCCATAAGGCAGGGGCAGAAATAGAGAAGGCCCTGCGTCTGGTTCATTCCAAGTGCACATCTGATCAGGGATCAGATGGCAAAGTCTGTGTTAGCTTTGCTCTGATACCTTTACATTGTTAGAGTTATCACTGCCATTTCTGTAATAGGTTATTTTCTGTACAGGCCGGAAATTTTCACAAGTGTTAACAAGATGGAAAATACAAGTGGGAACATTTTGTAGATGTGCACATATAAATCTTGGCTTTGGGTTATCATTTATAATAAAATTACAATCTTGGTTTGCCAAGTTCAGACCTCGTCACAGTCTCCGATCTAGCAGTTATGTACTGATATCATGTGTGACTGTTGCTGTTTTGTTTGCTTAGTGCAAAATCCAGTTTTGGCCTCAAGGTGTGGGCATCAGGACTTTGTTTCCTCCCCTTCTAGGCATCTGGGATAGCCTCCTGCTCCAGAGGCTATCCCAGCCCAGCAGAGCAGGTTGCTAAGGTGAATTGGGGGTTTTAAAGGGAGAACCATCCGATACTGAACATACATTATCTTTGTGTAAAGGTTCTATGGATTGTTATTTAGTATTTGTGCAAATTGTTTTCAGGGTTTTTTATATGTTGAGAGGCAGTATGTGGTATTCTTGGTTTTGCTATGGGTATCTACATTATAATTATACCAAATTAGATCTAAAATAATTCAAGTGTTATTTAAGAAAATGTGGTATACAAATAAAATTGTTACTGACAGTATTTTCCTTCATTTAACAGAAGTTGCAGAACTTGAAGCAAATTTACCTTGTAAGTATTAAATTCAACATGATTCCTGAGGAGTAGTAGGACATTTTCCCTGTGTTTGTATCACATGCAGACTTAAGATATACAGGGTGAGTCAGCATAACTTCCTTTTTTAAAAATGCGCGCCATTCAGTAGGTTGAAGACGTAGCGGAGCACTAGTGGTCTTGTTTGAGAGGCGGGAGTATAAAGTTTTGTCCTGACACACTTCAATCGCCATCATGCGTTGGAACAGTGAGGAGCGTGCTTTTGCTGTTGAGGCCTACTTTTCGAATGGATTTGGAGTGGCTGGCCTGCTCTCCAGATTTGGCCCTTTGTGATTTTTTTCTATGGGGTTTTTTGAAATCCCGTGTTTCTGTGAACCATCCAAGGACCCTACAAGATTTGAAGACCAACATCCAGGAATAAATTGCCAACATAACGCCTGCTATGCTGGCAAGACTCATGACAAACGTCAGAAATCGGTTTACTCAGTATGGAGAATGGGGGACATCACCTACCTAATTTGATCTTCAAAGCTACGTAAAACAAAACTTTAGGTATGCGCCTATATTATAAAAAAAAATCTGATTCATAAAATGGGTTTTATTAAGTTTTGAAAAAAGGAAGTTATGCTGTCTCACCCTGTATATATCACATGCAGACTTAAGATATATAGTATAAAGTGAGTTGGAATCTAAGCCATTTCTTGTAAAATTAACTGCTTCTAAGAGAAGATGCCAGTTAGATATCTCCAGTATACAAAGTGTACTGTGTGTGGTATGAAGGAAGTAGTGCATATTTTTCTTCACGTTCCAACAACAGATTTATTTTAAATTATGCATTCATTATCATGCTTTGTCCATATCTTACATTTTTCATTTGTTTCCTTTTTTGTATGCAGTTTGACATACAAATATATTAAGTCACAACTTTAATATTAAGGGTAGAAGTGTAAATGGAGCTTAGATTTGTTCCATTGAAACCAAATGCTTGACATTGAATGGATCATGCTCTAATTTTGGGGGGAAATGATGCATGCACCCAGGATTTGTTTAATTTCTTGAATTTTCTGTATCCAAAGTCAATGCATTGCAGAACTGATACAGTTTGACACAACTTCAACTGCCATGATTAATGCGAAGAAGTCATGGGAGTTGTCTTTAGTCTTCATGGGAGTTATCTTTAGTGCTGATGCCTCCCCAGACTGCAAATCCCATGATTCCATAGCATGAAGCCATGGAGGTTAAAGTGTTTTCAAACTGCATTGATTCTGCAGTGTAGATGTACCCTATTTTGGGATTTATTTAAAGACTATAGTTTGGAAACTATAACTAGTACAGAGTAGTGTGCCAAAGTTGTGAAATGAGACAAGATGGATAGATCACATTCCACCATTCTTATAGCATGACTTCCAAACAGAGTTCTGCTAATATTTAAAGTAATAAAGAACATGCAATCATATACGATAATAACTGTCTTCTTCCATTTGGATATCCTCTACCTGGTTCTTAAGTTTGTCCAGGCACATTTGTGAGTGTCTTGCTCCATGGTATTTTAAAAAATGAAGCTGGCAGTGATCTAGATTCTTTTTTGTTGTGGCTTAATTTCAGACTGTTTTATCTAAGGCAGGGGTCCTCAAACTTTTTAAACAGAGGGCCAGGTCACAGTCCCTCAAACTGTTGGAGAGCCGGATTATAATTTGAAAAAAAAATGAATGAATTCCTATGCACACTGCACATATCTTACTTGTAGTTAAAAAACCACTTAAAAACAGTAAAATAATTAAAATAAAGAACAATTTTAACAAATGTAAACTTATTAGTATTTCAATAGGAAGTGTGGGCCTGCTTTTGGCTGATGAGATAGGATTGTTGCTGTTGTGTGCTTTCATCTCACTTCAGACTTAAGTTGACCCTGAGTGAGGGCCGGGTAAATGACCTTGGAGGGCCGTATCTGGCCCCCGGGCCTTAGTTTGAGGACCCCTGATCTAAGGGTTGAATTGATGTCATTTAAGTATCAGATAAAGAGTATTGTCCGTTTTTTACCACTGCTTTTTAAATTGTGAATTCTATCATATGTTTCTTTCTCTTCTATGTGTTTGTACTGGTATTAGGTATATATTGCTTTCTTATGTCATCATTGTAATTTTAATCCTTGCCTTTGAAATGGACAACCACTCTAAGAAATGTAAACCCCAAATATGATAAAATTACAAAGTAGACAAATATTTTGGTAATAGAACACTCATGTATGTTAGGAAGCTTTATGTGAGATTGAAGTAAAAAATCAACAAATGGAGCAATTGGTTTTTGCATTTATCCGTAATTTACGTATATATTTGTTTGGCAAAAATGAAAGTGGAGGAGCTTTTAATAATACACAAATGACAATATCACCCTCCCTCATACAAAATATTAAACCTTTTTCTTTGGGAAGATGCCCCCCCCCCCCAGCTAAAGGAACGGTGTGTACAATAATATTTTCATTAATTTCTGAAAGAAGCCCACAATTGGGGAAGCATTACAATTTTCTGAAGTTGAGCAATACATTACTTTCATATAACTTATGAGATGAGAGTTCCCCTGTTTCTATCCTTATATATGATTCCTTTTTTTTTCTCTGTGTCTCTACTCAGAAACATGACATTTGTCAATTAATTTATTGTATTTTATTATTTTCAGGTACATGTGAACTGAAATTTCCCGACCCAAATAAGCTCCATTACTTTCTCCTAACTGTAAACCCAGGTAATATTTTTATTTTTAAAGTATAACATTACCATTAAGACATCCAAACAGACATGGTATTCATATATATACATGCAAACCCTGCTTGTACACTTAATTTTGTTTTTGGCATTTTTTTCTCAAACCTAAACAGAATTCTTGTCAGAACAGAAATACAATTGAATTATCAGTAGGTGAATGCTATGTAACCTAAAAAAGGAGCTGGACATATCAGGATCCAAAATAAATAAGAAAACAAGGTATATTTAATTTGAAACCTTTTGCTTTTAAGTAAAATAAATAATAAATACAAAAAGGTTTGGAGAAGATAATATTATAAATAAGAGATAAATAAGATGGTAATATAAATATTTACAATCTTTCATAAACAAGATATATAAAAGTTTAATAAAGAATTGTGGAAAAGTGTACTTGAAGGCACACAGCAACAACAAGATACTTAATGTTATCAAAGTTTTTAAAAAAATTCTAGTCTGCATATCAAAATGCATCTTTAATGACCGTTACTAATAGTTACAATCAACCTTCCAAATCCACAGAATCATCTGTCATATACAGATTCTTTCAGCTTAGGAAATGAATGCCTGTTGAAGTAATAAAGGTTGGTTTAAGAAAATAGAGGAAAGCTACTTTGTCCCTGTTCTTGTCAGAACTGCCATGCATTGCGAGCATCGTATTTTTATAGATAACATAATTTAACAATTTTGTACACTATTTCCCCATTAGTCAAAATGAAGTATAGGTTAGATGTTCTTTTTGTAATCTTCCTTCTTTGACCAGGTAGTCAGTTCCCACTCTCTTCGCTTTCCCATGAATTACTTTGCTCCCATAACAAGTCTCAAAGTCCAGCCTAGACGAGATAGGTTTGTATTCCTAATTAATGATATTTGGTCATACCAGCCTTCTACCAAGCAGTAATTTTTTTACAAAGCAGCTTCAAACATAACCCATGATCCATATTACATACATGAGCATTAAATTATGTAATAGCTAATATATTATTACTGTATGGTGCAATACAAGTACAGAAATAGATAGCAAATGTATTAAACATTGAAATATGAAATGCAGTATGGATATATACAGTAGCCATATGTGGGTCATACATCACAAAAGTATTAAGCACTAAGAGAGTATGGTGCAACCTAAAGATAAGATCTCAGTAGCATCTGCAGCTTGAAAATATTCCAAAAAATCCTGATTTTGCCGTTTTATGAGACATGCCATTTCACTACCCTGTTGTATATAATGGCAATTGAGCAGGTGTGGATTTTCCTATCCTTGATGCATCTTGGAACTGAAGTCTACTTTGTACACATTTGATTCTATGTGGCTTTTAAAAAGTTGCACAGTTTTTTGATGAAAGCTTTCAAGTTAATTTGGAGAGAAATCTAAATGTTGCAATAGTTAGAACTGCTTTAATTAGAATTATTAATTGCATTTAGCCCAAAATAATTTTTATTAGTTAGGTTTTGAATTCCTGTTATAGAATCATAGAGTTGGAAGAGACCTCATGAGCCATCCAGTCCAACCCCCTGCCAAGAAGCAGGAATATTGCATTCAAATCACCCCTGACAGATGGCCATCCAGCCTCTGTTTAAAAGCCTCCACCACACTCCAGGGCAGAGAGTTCCACTGCTGAACGGCTCTCAGAGTCAGGAAGTTCTTCCTCATGTTCAGATGGAATCTCCTTTCTTGTAGTTATATAAATGAAGGCACTAGATGGCAGTGCTGGAGCTCGGAAGTGCTGATGAAATTTAGGTGCACTAGAAAACAAGATTCTTTAGGCCAGAGCTTTCCAAATCTTTCACCTTAGTGACACGCTTTTTAGACATGCATCTTTTCACTAAATGGTAATGTAGTTTTGCTAGCAAACCAGAAGTTAAACAAACCATATTATATGTGTGTGACTGTGTGTAATGTTATGTGTGTGTGTAAGTGTCAGTTTTGTATGGCTTTTACTGTATAAACAAAGTTTGGATTTTTTTTGTTTACACTTCTTATGTACTATATCTTATTCTTATGGTGTTTCATCCGCAGCTGCTCCATGTGGTTCATCACAAACATCATTGTCAACTGATACTCTTTGCTTAATTAGAAACTTAGTGGTAATTACTGCAACTCAGTCAAGAAATGGTCAAGGTTATAACAGTACCTACACATGAGCAACAGCAGCATTCCACTTCTATAGTGATTAGACATCTCTGAAGGTTTTAAAATGGAGGCTGGATAGCCATCCAGGGGTGCATTGATAGTACATTCCTGCTTAGCTGAAGGGGTTGGATTAGATGCACTTTAGGGGCCTCATTGAACTCTAGTAACATATAGACTGCCTGAGTGTCTAGTGGAGTCTCCTTCACTAGACTGAAAAAAAGAGACTCAGAAGTCTCTCAAAAAATATGAACGAATTCCTGTGCACACTATGCATATCTAATAAGATATGTGTAATGTGCACAGGAATTTGTTCATATTTTTTGAGAGACTTCTGTAGTTCAGGGAAAAACATGTTTAATTGGACATGTGGGGATCGTTGTTGCATGCCTTCAAGTCATTTCATACTTAAAGTGATCCTAAGCCTAAAGTGTTGGGCAGAGACCCAGTACATGATCTTGAAGGCCTTAGTTTGGGGACCCCCACACTAGTGAGTCATGACACACAGTTTGGAAAGCTCTGCTTTCAGCTTTGGTGTTTTTTTCAGTCTTGATTTTTTTTTTCAGGCAGAACAAACAAGTTGTGCGTTTTCCTCATGATTCTAGAACAGTAACTGAAATTTGCCTGCATCACTTCTCGGATCCCTTATCTGCAATGCAGTAGTTTGTTTCCTTTGGTTCTCCAACAAGGAGAACCTGAATGCAAGAGCTCCCCAGGAACCTGTTCCACAGAGGCTTTTCTCGTAAACAACTTGTGATTGTTAATTCCAGTATTCCAAGAGCACATGGCCACACTTAATTTTCAGAAGAAAATAATAACATGATCTCTTGGATGTTTGTTGCATTTTAGCACTTTCTTTATTTTTTGCAGATGAAGGTTATTATCAAAATGGAACATTTCAGTTTGAAATTGAGGTTCCAGATGCCTATAATATGGTGGTAAGTAATTAAAATTGCTTACTACTCAGAAGGTTTTTTGGAGGGGCTTGCCTTTGAAAGGTTTTCAGCTGGGTCAGGCATGTAGCTGCCCCCCCCCCCCCGAAATTCTCATGGTGGTCCGCGAGAAGGCCTTACTGGTACATTATTTAAACTGTTATGTTTATTCATATCATGATCTGATCACCATGCTCAATATATCCCATATGCATGGGGGTATTGGGGTAACGATACCCCCCAAATCAAACTCAGCTCCCCCCGAAACAAAATCCTGGCTACGAGCCTGAGCTGGATGTTGAACTATTTCTGAATAATTTATGTGCAGAAAATGAAGAATGGCTAATAAATAATACAAACTACATAGCCATAGTATATGTTCAAAATCTTTTTGTGAATATTTTAAAATTGATATGTAGCCCTATCTAGAACAGATCCACTGAACCAACAGAATGTTTAGACAAATTTCATTGATTTAGCAGGTTTGCTTTGCTGGGGACTAATTATTAGATTTAAGCCTTCTCTTTGGAGTAATGCTAGTGCTGAAAGTCATGCTATTTTGAATGACTGGAGATAATGTGAGAGTGAAAACTGTTTATACTATTCATATCTTCTTATGTCTTCTTATGGGTAAAAGGTGGATGTTGCTAATAGTGTCTCAAGTTGCGTTGTTCAGGTTGGATAGCAAGTGTTCCTGTTTGGAAATATGTAGACATATTTGCATAACAATAAATCACTTGAGCCTTTTTCTTTAAAAAAAAGAAAGTAAAGGAAAAGTTGTAAATAAAGTTTAGCTTTTCACTTCTGGATTTATTGTCAAGTGGCAACCAAAAGCATGTGTATCTAGTTTGAAATGAAGTGTTCATTCATGTACTTAATCATTTTAAACATGTAATGCAAAGATCCCAGAAGATAAAAAAGAAATAATGAGAAAGGAGAGAAAAGAGAATTCTGGATTGATTTAGAATTTCATTATGTTCATTAGAGGGCTGTTCATCTCAATATTATTGCACTGAGACACTATGAATGTTGAAGGTGAAATCTTCAATTCAGGTTATTACACCATCTGTTGTTTTATTTCACGATATTATAATTAGTTTGGGAATCAGAATTGGGAAAGTCAGACAAATGTGTTGGTATCTTCGAACTGCTTTACCATAACATTTTTGCAGACTTGTAGCTTCAAAATAACCTTTGGGAAATTACTTGTTTTAAGTAATTTATTCCTTTTACTCATTAGTGCTTGAGAGGGAAACTATCACCATTTTATTCATTTATTTATTGTATCAGAAGTGAATTGAGAATACAGTTATAATGTATAAAAAACCACAAAGTTAAAAACTTGGCATTAGACTAAATTTCCTTTGACCACTTGGAGTGCCTCTGGTGTCGCTGTAAGAAGGTCCTCCATTGTGCGTGTGGCAGGGATCAGACCGCATTGTAGTAAGTGGTCCATGGTTTGCTCTTCTTCGCACTCGCATGCCGTGGATTCCACTTTTCTTAATGCTGGCTCTGCATCTTGTGGTGCCAGAGCACAGTCTGCTCAACGTCTTCCAAGTCACCCAGTCTTCTGTGTGCCCAGGGGGGAGTTTCTCATCCGGTGTCAGCCATAGATTGAGGTTCCGAGTTTAAGCCTGCCACTTTTGGACTCTCACTTACTGTGGTTTTTCCGCGAGTATCTCTGTAGGTCTTAGGAAGCTGTTTCTTGATATAAGACATTGGCATGTTGGCTGATATCCAAACAGAGGATTGTCCGGAGATTTCAATGCCTTGGTCCTTTCATTGCTGGCTGCTACTTCCCAACTGATGTCAGGTGGTGTAATACCTGCTAAACAGTATAATTTCTCCAGTGGTGTGGGGCGTAGGCATCCTGTGATAATGTGGCATGTCTCATTAAGAGCCACATCAACTGTTTTAACATAGTGTAATGCATTCCATACTGGGCATTTGTATTCAGCAGCGGAGTAGCAAAGCGGCAGATGTCGCCGTTACTCATTTCTATGTTTTATAGTGAAATATTGTGTCACGTGTATTACGGCTTGGTTCCTATAAAGATATAGTATGACCATGACCTTCAAAATGACAAGAAACATTGTTATATCAATATGTCTGGCAGCATTTCTATCTATTATGCTGTTTTCGAAATGTGATTTCACTCATTCCCTTTATGCCAAAAAGTCATTAGTTACAGGTTACTGTGTTACTTGTAACTCTTTATTTCCAAGCTCTGTTAAAATGGCTCACGTTGTTCAGGAATAGCTTTAGATATTGTGATTTTGTTTTCTCTTGCATGAGAATATGTTAACACCCATCTTTCAATATTTAACTCCCCTTTAACACTCCTTTGGCTTCTTCCCAATTCACCTTCTCTTAATCTTGGCTACAATGAAGAGTTTACAATCTATCTGATTCTTTGGAAGAACAGCACATTGAGATCAGTGGGTTATCCTCTGTCTGGCACTGTTGGAAGAACAAGAAATTGAAACTGGTGGGCTGGAAGGGGGTTTAAATCTGGCCGGTGTTGTTGGAAGGACAGCAGACCGAGAGAGGAAAATGGGTAGGAAGAGGGATGAGATGCAGATCTCTGGAAACATCTTGAAAAAACCCATTTGAGATGACTGATGCTTATTTTTGTTCCTGAAAATTTGAGTCCTAGCACAGAAACCTTGCTCTAAAATATCTTTCTGATTAAAAACCTCATCTGTGCTTAAAATTGTACCATTTCAGTGGAGTGTTGTATGGTTTCTGTGCTGTATGGCTGTGTTAGAGTATCATTTTCTCCTAACATTTCACCTGCATCTGTGGCTGGCATCTTCAGGAAACCACATACCACACACCCCAGTGATTCTGGCCGTGAGAGCCTTTGATAGTACATTGTACCATTTCAGTTAAAAACCTGTGGTGTGATATGTTGTAATTCCCTCATTTTGATTGGAGTATAATCAGCTAAACATTGTTTATTGTAGCTTGCTCAGTCTCACAAGGTTATACTCTGATTTCAAATTTGGGCTGAAAGGAAAAGAATTAGATTAATAAAATAAATACAGTGTTGATTACTGTATTTGGTATCTGTCAGCTCCCTCCTTCATCAGATAGCAAAGGGAACATTTATTGCGGATGAAGAGACTTTACTTTTCTTCCTGATCCTTAGGGCATTCATCCCCCCCTTCCAACCTGACAGCTCCCATTCTGATAAGCGGCCCTGCCATATACTATACTGTGGCACCATAACTGTCATGGACCCTTGCTGGCCAGAGGGGGTCAGGTAAGCTCTGTTTTTAATATATTGCACTTTTTCATTTTTTATTTTATAGCCCAAAGGATATAAAATAATAACTGAATATGTTTTCAGATGCAAAATATATTAAATCAGCATTTAGCTGATCACCTCTCAGCTCATATCATAATTACAATAGCCTTTGCTCTTGGACTCTCCTGAAAAACTGGCAGATACAAAATTCCAAACAGAGAGAAAAAAGAAAAAATTAAAAGAATAATAATGGTACCAATACTGATAATTCTTGTAAGTGTTCTGCGCAGGCCTTCAAGTTCACTTTTTTGCATCAGTGCTGTAGCTCTTCAGGTTAGCTAAAGCTAAAAATATTGTTATTTTTGTCTTCATACAAGCCAGTCCTCAAATGCAGTCCTATACATACCTACTTTTATCCAATCTCCATATAGTCCAGTAGAATCTTTTCTCAGATAAGTGGGTTTCAAATGCAGCCTCATTTCAAAATAGTTCATTGCATATGCTTAGCTCATGATTTTATCAAGAATACTAAGTGGCCCAAGCATAGGAATGGCTATTTCTGGGGCGGGGTTATTTTGAAAGGAGGTACATGCCTAAATGGACACTTTCGGATTTTTAAAGGCAGGATCCCCTCTGCCCCTGGATCATTTATTTTCCAAGGTTAGGGGAAGTCCTGTTGTAAAATAACTGTTAGGTCTCCTGGCTGATTTCATACCAGGGGTACTCTTTCCAGCAAAGCAAGAAGGTTTGAAACGAAGGGTAAGAGAAGAGCTGCATACAATTCCTGTGATCCTGTTGGAGAAGCTGGCTGCCAGTAATTTAGCATCTCTATACTATAATCAACTTTAATTAAATAACAGTAAAACCATAATTTCTCATGATAAACACAATCAAACACCTTGCTATATTCTATAAAGCAGAATAATTATCTTCTGAAATTCTTTGATGTGTTGTATTATCCACGATATGTTTGCAGTATGTTCACTAGTGCCTCTTGCTTTTATGCACCCAGCTTATACATCTGGCCTTCCTTACTCTGTGATAAAAAATTTTTGAGTACTGCCTTATTGTATGGGAGGGGTAATACATTAGTTCAATGGTCTCTATAATCCCTATGTCCCCTTTCTTGAGGATTGAAATGGATACCACATATCTTAAATTGAAGCAATATCATTTTGGATTTTTTCCTATTTATTGGCGGCTTTTTGATAGAATTTGAGTAGATTCTATCAAATATGCCATCTGTTCCTTGGGAAATGCTTTTGTCAAGTGCTTTGACAGCATCTTCCACTTCCCTTTCTAAAACTCCTTGACAACATGTTCCTCCTTGAATGACTGTCACCTGTCTGTTTCATTGTTATAACAGTTCTCTTTGTCCCTGCATACAAATCAATGAACAGTTGCACTCAGGTTATTGGCCATTTTTTTCAACTTTATTTCTCATCTAACCTTAACTATGTGAATAACATTATCATCAATCCTCTAATGAGACATTCTTACTTTCCTACTTTTAGTTGCTGTATGTATGTATGTATGTGTGTATATATGTGTGTGTGTGTGTGTGTATGCATTCATCTTGACAATTTTTCTGATTTCAGTCCAGATTTCTTACGGTTCCCTGTCAATTAGGCACAGTAGCACAATCTGTTCTTTACCTGGTTTTTAAATTTTACGGGAATGTTCTTCAGATTGTATTTTGGCACTGTGGTTGATTTAGTATACTTATATAGTTTTTTTCTAATTTTTGAAATTAGCAGTTTTGATTCATTAGCCATAATGAATCAAAACTGCAGCAAATACAATAAAAGAGACTAACAGGAGAGTATTTCCTTTTAAGATACTTTTTCTATTTAAAATTTCATACACAGGGACCAGGAGGATTCTTTTTTTCTTGTTCAAACAATATATTTTAATACAGCGTTACAAAACAATGATTGAGTTCTCTCTGGTGCAAAAGTAATTTGCAGGTGGCATGTTCTAAGAAGCATGAATTGTGTCAACAATGGGATTTCCATCGCTGGGTTTCTGTTTACACAAAGTAAAGTGTCTGAATTTTCTTTTCAGATTGATACATCTTCATTATCTTCTGCCTTCTATTTCATCCGTACCTACTTTGACCAGGTTAAGGTCATTAGCTGCTGTCTGATAATTTCATTGCATACATAGTCTAATTTTTGTTGTCTGCCATGTGTGGAGAAAATTTATCTAATCTAGAAGAAACGGGCTAAGGAATGTCTGTTAAACCATTTTAAAAGGGAGTATGAGATATCAAGGTACTATTAAGGCAGTAAAAATTACAATTGCTTCTTGAGACAATTGACTGACATCTGAAGCGTTAAACTGAACAGATAAATTAACCTATCTCTATGCTTCTGTCCTTCTAGTATTTATTTAGTCTGAGAAAGATGGTATGTATGTAGGAGTAGATAGATTTAAGTGATGCACTCCCCACCCTTTCTGTTGTTGTTGTTGTTGTTGTCCATCTCGGTTCTATTCAGACCAGTTAGAACTAAATATTCTCATCCAAGTGGTTATCAGTTACTGACTAGCAAAAGGATTCAACTTCATTAGGACTAAAAAGAAACTATCAAGTGTGATTAGGGTTCTTTGGTGGCCATGTTTCTCTTGCTGACAGCTGCTTGTATCCTATGATTCATGTAGAAATTCTTTAAAAATTCCAATATCTTTACCTGTTGCACCTTGTGCTTTGGTAGAAAAGCAGCATATACATTAAATACGTAAATAAAATGAGGCATGTCCCTTAAGAGTGTGTCCTACAAGCAAGTGCACCCAATTCAGTAGGTGCTTTTATGTATTTATGTATTTATTTATTTACAACATTTATATGCCGCCCTTCTCACCCCGAAGGGGACTCAGAGCGGCTTACAAGATATATATACATACAATATATTATTAACATAGTACAATATCAGTTTGAAAGATTGCTATATTGCACTATATCAATTATACTTGTTGTGCTGATGAACAGATGATCTTCCGTAGCAATGGCATCCTCCATTCCTCCCTATATTTTTAATTTCATCTGTGGAAATGAAACCATTAAAATGATGGGAAAGTATGAAAAAGTAGCTGTTGATACCTGGAAATACTGTGAATGAGGCAAACCGATTTCATGATAAAAGCTGGGCTGGAAGCAGCCATCATCAATTGATATTCTGACTCTAGTCTCTGAGGATATACTGTATAATTCATGTTCTACACTAAGGAACATTGAATCCTGTTGCCTGCAAGAAGTACTTGCAGATTAAGGCAATTTTCTTAATTCTGTTTCCGCGTCACACAAAGGAGCATCTAACAACTGTGCAAAGTGATTACCCATTTCAGAGAGAAGCAGTTTTTCAGACTGGGTTTTGGAAAATTTCATCCTTCTGTTCCTAAGTTGCTGTAAGCTAATAGTTTGCCAGTCCATACAAATGTATTGCTGGGAAGATTATCTGAAAAGAATATGTGTATTTACCAAAGGTTAATTGTGTGCAGGTAAAAATCCATCTCATCAGAAGTGCAGTTTCTTGCCGATAGGTTTCTTCATAAGACTACTACTTCTTGGAAGTATGAAGTTGCACACACCACTATCAGATTCAGCTCATTGGGCTGATGTTCTTTTTTACAACTGTTATGTTTTGAGTGCTTTAAAAGTGTTGAATCCATTATTATTTTTGATATGATGACTTTTAAAAATAGTTTTATTTGTATCATGTTTTACACTGTATTGTGAATCTCTTTCAGGTCTGCACTGAGAGAACTCCAAGTTCTCCTCCTTAAATAAACCTGTCATCTGTTCATTTCATTGTATTGATTTTGTCAGGTGTAACGTGCAACTGCAGAATTGCACATTATATTGGTCACTGTGCCCATCTTGTGTCCCCTCTCGGATTTGGAGTATATGGACAACAGTTTAGAAGGAGTTAGAAAATAAAAATCCAAATGGTTCCCATCTTAGCAAAGAAAAAAATACTGTTTTGGATAGTGGTTGTTTGCAGGCAACAGAACAGAAGTACAGGCATTAGTCATCATATGATAGTGAAGGCTATAAATATGTGTGTTTACAGTGATACCATATTAAGCTGAAAATATGATATAACTTGAAAAGGTTTAATGGGTCTTGATTTCAGAAAAGCAAAATTACCTGATTTCAGTACAATGGCAGTTACAGAATACCTTTTAGTATTTTTCAGAGATTAAATTTTAAGTTAAAGCTATGTCACAATAAATGAACATCAACTAAGTTATGAGTTGCACTCCTGACTTTGGAACATGGGCCTCTCAATTGTCTTACAGAAGAAGTTGATGTATCTGTCTAAGCCAGGGGTCCTCAAACGTTTTAAACAGAGGGCCAGGTCACAGTATCTCAAACTCTTGGAGGGCCGGATTATAATTTGAAAAAAGAATGAATGAATTCCTATGCACACTGCACATATCTTATTTACATGCAAAAACACATTAAAATAATACAATAATTAAAATGAAGAACAAATTTAACAAATATAAACTTACTAGTATTTCAGTGGGAAGTGTGGGCCTGCCTTTGGCTGATGAGATAGGATTGTTGTTGTTGTTGTATGCTTTCAAGTCATTTCAGACTTAGGTTGACCCTGAGTGAGGGCCGGGTAAATGACCTTGGAGGGCTGTATCTGGCCCTCGGGCCTTAGTTTGAGGACCCCTGGTCTAAGCCAACAGAAAAACCTATGAAAGCATGCCTCTTTCTTCTGCATGAAGCATAAAGCAAAGTTGTAACTCTAATCACGTATGGTGTATCTCCCAGGACATAATTGCAAGTAGTTTGGAAATGTGCCTCTCACTTCCCCTCTCAGTGCAGTATAACCATCTTTTGATTGAAGGGGAGAGTGTCACTTATATTTTTCTTTGGTTCTTAGGCAATAGATGCTGGTGAATTGCATCCCTTAATATTCCTCACCGTAGCTTATACTTCCAGGACTAATTCTAACTGTAGTCCAACAGTGCCTGAAACACTGTAGGATGGACAACTTCCAGTAGTCTGGGTACCTTAAAAAGCTGCACCTGCTCTGTTGAGGAGAATTCTCGCTCCTCTTATCTCTATACCCCCCTCCCCCACGTCTCTAAACAACCAATCAACACAACCATTTTGCATCAGAGAGGGCTTTCCCACAGTACTGGAAATAAACTGGGGGAACACAGATTTTGGGAAAGGTTCAGAGTGCTAGGGGTGTGGGAAGTCTGGGGGTCAGCACGTATAAGTGGATCTTAAGTCACTGTTCACAAACCCCTGGTCTGGACAATGACTCTCCATTTGCAGGCTCTATATCTGGTCTGAAATCCTGTGTCTGGTTCCTTGAAGTGTTAAGACTAATTTTAGGGCCTTCACTACTAAACAGCCACTTGTTCTGAAGCTCCTCAACTTCCTGATGTGTTGATAAGTTCAGGTACAAACTGAGAGTGAAAGATTGCTGCCACCCCATCCCACCTCTATGTGATTCTTGTACTTCCTGCATCATAAAGTAGCAACAAATTGGTTGGATGTCTGAAACAGTAGAAGTGGCTTTGGCAGTGTAGACAGAACAGTTATTGCTTCTCCTGGGTGTTCTAATGTCATGATTTCTGTGCTCAGAATGCCCCATTCCACATTTCTTGGACTGTTCTCTGAAAACATCAGATATCTCAGTAATAAATATGTTAGAGGGGTCAAGAGATGGCTGGAATTCTGCATGCCATTATCTGGAGGGTTTCACAACCATCTAGAGCTAGTTTTGGTGGAGTTCAACAGTTCTAGTGATGTGGGTAGATTGAGCTTTTCTGTTTCCACTGTTTTGCCAGAAAGTCAACACTGGATATTGTGTGCTAGCTTTTTCACATGGGCAACTGTAGTCTTTGAACCCATATCAGTGTTCAGTGAATTCCCACCAGAAAGCGCTTTCCTAGTATGCAGCTCTTGAATGCAAGCTGAAATGCGTGAGGCCTGAGTTACAAAATCTAAGACCCAGTTGCTCCTACAGTTGCAGATCTTCAGGAATAAAATGGTAGTTTTGGATGTCGAACTTCCAGAATTGGTCCCTAATGTTTACCAGTTATGCTGATGTGAGAGATCAAAAGCAATTCAGGAGTGAAGAGTATATGCAGAGGAAAAGAAAATTAAAATACGCCTTGTGTTTTGATAATGTTAAAAATAATGCTTTCCACTGTTCGGGAATAAAAAGCTAGTTGTTATAATAATATACAGTATGTGGGAGGTGCTTTTATGATTTCTGTCAGTTTACACCCACATCTATAGGGAAAGTTGCCAAAGTAAACAAATTTAAAAGTAAAGCAGAATTTAACAAAAGGTAAAAACTGAATTAGTATTCAATCGTTTTGTTATGAAAACCTGCGGAGCAATCAATCTCTCTTTAAGCAGGGTATTTTCGAGAGGAAAAATCTGTTTGTGAAGAGTAGGTTGCAGATGCTAATCAACTCTCCATATTTTGTGTGGGTTTTTACATTAAACTGAGATCAGTGTATATCTTAAAATTCCAATAATTACGCTGTATAGAAAGAACTGAGATACAAAGGAGCTTCCATTGAAGGAAGAGTTTTTCAGCAAGCCCTCTCCCATATTCCCTTCACCACCATTATTTCAGAGGGTCTCCCAACCCTGAGTTAAGAGTTACCACATTAATTCTGGGATTAGTCCATTAAATTTTAAAAACCCTGATAAGGAATCCATAATGATATCCAAGTTTTAATTCCACAGTAGAGTCTCGCTTATCCAACATAAATGGATCGGCAGAACATTGGATAAGCAAAAATGTTGGATAATAAGGAGGGATTAAGGGAAACGTCAAATTACATTATGATTTTACAAATTAAGTACCAAAACATCATATTTTACAACAAATAGAAAAAAACAGTTCAATACACAGTAACGTTATGTAGTAATTAGCGTATTTACAAATTTAGCACCAAAACATTGCAGTGTATTGAAACAGCTGTGGATCAAGGCTTGAGGCAGATTGCATTGGATAATACATAACATTGGATGAGCAAAGGTTGGATAAGCGAAACTATTGTATTTGGATGTTTTGCCAAAACATAACGATTTTTTTGTAATATACATCTGTCCATATTGACCCATATTACATTCAGTCTTTCCTTTTCATATTCATTTTACCAATGTAAATTGACCAGTATTTGAATGAGTTAGGCAAGTTAATTAGGATTGTTGTTATTGTGTGCCTTATTGTGTGTTTTATTCTTAGGGTTACCATAACTCTAAAGTTTAGGACAAGGTCCAGGTAAATGACCAGCCTACGGGCCTTGGTTTGGCGACCACTGTAGACCTTTCTTTATATTGCACTATAAAGAAAATGGGCAATGTAGTTGATCACTCTAAAGTAAATATTTTTGTTTATTTTATTTTAAAACAACTCCTATGAAAATCATCTTGTTGTCAGAAGAGCAGTTCAGCCATGCATCTACCTTTTATTGGCTGTCCTTGATAAGAGTTCGTTTCAAGTTTCCTGCTGGTTTTCAGAAATAGATTTTTTCTCTCTACAGAACAGAAATGGGCCTTTTCCACACCCCTTCCCACTGAGGCCAGGTTCCTATTGGGGTAAATGGCTTGTGGAACAGACCATAATATGAGAGATTTTATTTTCCTGGTACATAATACACATAGGAACACACTGCCTCTTTCCGTGAGTTGATGTACTCTTTTCTCAACGGTGTGTTTGTGCTTGCGGAAAACGGAAAATGGCAGTTTTTCAAAATTTCACTGGTGGCTCTTTTTCTCCACCACCTTTCACTTGAATTAGATTTTCTTCATCTCGTATTCAAAGATCATGTACGAAAAAAGAGAAGCAACTCTATTCACTGATAAAGTACCTCTGAAAAAGAATAATGCACCCAGTACTGCACTGAGCAGTGAGCAATTTTTCAGTATCTTTGGATGTCTTTCCCATGCTCTTCTGTGAATTATAAGCCATGCCTGGAAACTGTGCTTTATTAGTAGTGCTATTGATCGTCAACCTGAATAGGTTTTGGTTCACTGGAATAAAATAGAGTGTGATAAAGATTAGAAAGAGCAGGTTTGGTCCTGTGGGTAAAATGGCAGAGTCTAGGGATGAAAATTGAACCCAAGGGGGAGCGGAAATAGCAGAAACCATGCCTGATATTTGCTCTTTGATATTTTAGAGGAGCATTATCATCTCTGATTTTTTTTTCTTTCTGACAGCCTCCAAAAGCGAAATGTTTGACTAGAATTTGGCATCCAAACATCACTGAGACAGGGGAAATCTGTTTAAGGTAATATATTAATTGCATGGCTCACTTTCCTTTGGTTATGTTTACAGTGAAATGCTAGAGAAGAATGATACCCTGCATATGTTGTCTCATTGTCCAGAAATTAAAGGGCATCCTTCCTAAAGCTTTTTCAAAAAATGTTATTTGTAACAACTTTTTTAAATTCCTAAAAATCAATGGATGAGCAAAACATTCTGAAACCTGGGAGGCTTACAGTTGTAAATGTGTCCTACAAGTTTCCTAAGTTTCATCCTGATAGCCGTAAAAATGACAGAAAACCAAGCCTCTAAAGTTCCCCCATTGCCGCCAATAGAACAAAACAGTAACGAAACAAAGCAAAACTTCAGAAATTCAGATTCAAAAATAACCCCCTCTCCTCCTAAATTTTCAAAATATTTCCAAAATGAAACAAGGACTATCCGAATTTAAAAATGAAATTCAAAACATTTCTGCCATTTTGCACACCTCTAATGAACAAGTATACATTATTTCTCTCTTCCTCTCTTTCTCTTTCATTCCCGTTCAGTTACTAGTGAAGATATATCTGGGATCACTGGTTAGGAGGAGGCTTGGTTTCTTCATCTAATGCATTTCTTAATTCCAATAGTGTTTAACATGTGTGTACATTTCACTTTCAGCCTGTTGAGAGAACATTCGATTGATGGGACTGGCTGGGCTCCAACTAGAACCTTAAAGGTAGCCTCAAATCTTGGTTTCCTATCTTGATCTTTGTATAGTGTTGATATAGTGTTGATCAGTGTTGATATAGTGTTGATATAGTGTTGATCAGTTAAAATTGATTTTTTTTATCCAAACCAATTTTTGGCCATAGATAGATAGATAGATAGATAGATAGATAGATAGATAGATTTTTCAGTGGGTGCCTGACATTTTATAAAGAGGGAGTAATAACTTCAAATACGAAAATAACTGGTAAAATAATCATTGGTGAATTATATTGTTTCATTTTGCTGCCTGGTTCTTTGTAGAAATGATCCATGAGCTGGATTAGGTTATGCCTTCTGAACATAGAGACCTCTTGGATCTCTTATTGGCTTTTTTCAGTGTTTGGGAGAAGAAGAAATAATATGTATGGTATATTAAAGTCCTTAAAACATGGAGCCCACGGTGTGTGAGAATGGACTTTACTATTGTTTAAGTAGACTTGAACTGTGATCTGTTTTCACTATTTAACCTGAATTCCTATATTACATCATTATTTATATATGTATGTTAAACTGAGATGATCCTGTTTCTGTCAAATTGCTGTTTCCACCATATCTCCTGTGCCAGTTATATTCCTATCCACCTTATTGAACTACTTAACTTTTTGATCATTTTGTATGTTGGCCTCCTTCCCCCCTCCAAAATTTGGGTTGCTGTTGCTTGATGCTTCTTTATTACTGTTATGCTGTTTTGTGTCTTTTTAATTTGTAACTTGCTGTTGTTTTGCTTTTAATTGCTTGGCCCCATGTAAGCCGCCCCGAGTCCCCTTGGGGAGATGGAGGCGGGGTAGAAAAATAAAGTTCTTCTTTTTCTACTACTTCTACTTCTTCTTCTTCTAAAGCACATACATAAGATTCTGAAAGTACAGGAGAGGCATAATGGGGAGAATTTATTGGTAGAATGAATGAATTTGATACTAACCTTAATGCATATTTCGTGTTTACAATGTGCTTCCAGTGGTTTCTCATTTAGAGTCAGATCCAGTCAATACCTGCTTAGTTTCGTGACTTAACTACATATGGGGAATGCGTGCTTGGTTAACTAGAATAATTTTCTTTCAAAACATCAATATCAATAGGAAATAGGAAATATCAATAGGAAATCAAGCATCAATAGGAAATAGTTCAGACTTAGAGCATCTACAGTAAGTGTTCCACCCATGTCGTGGCTTTGACCCGTATTTCTCTATATGCAACCTGCTACTAGTCAGAGAAGTAAAGTCATGTCAGCAGATAGGCCAGTTTATGGTCATTTCAATTGGTTTCAGTGTAGTTTTGATAAATCTGTTGAAAATAGTGTGGTAAGATATATTATTGAATACTATCATTCAGTTGATGGAACAGCAAGGAAGTATGCATGGAAATGAAAGACATTTATCTGTTCTCCTATTTATTTATTTATTTATTTACTATATTTATATCCTGCCCTTCTCACCCTGAAGACGACTCACAGCAGAGGCACAATTTGATGCCTTGAATACATAGAAAAATAAAACAAAATAAACTTTAAAATCACATAATTAAAACATATCACTTAAAATAATTACTTAAAATCACACAGTCCAAAAGCATATTCCAGGAACCATTCCAATTGTCATTGTTCATTATTGCACTGAGAAATTGTTGTTGCACTGGGTATCTTTGTGCAAATGCTTGATCCCACAACCAGAATTTAACAGGAGCTAGGGGGCTGATATAATTTCGCTGGGGAGGGAATTCCGCAGCCAAGGGGCCACCACCGAGAAGGCCCTGTCTCTCGCCCCCACCAGTTGCGCCTGCGAGGGGGCAGGGCCTTCCCAGAGCAGGGCCTCCCCAGACTATCTTAATCTCCGAGATGGTTCATAAGTTCAAACACATAAGCTATTTTAAATTAATTGGAAATTAAGCATGTGTTTACTTATTTCACTTCTTTGCCTAGCATGCACAAACACGCATGAACACTGCCTTTGTATAAAATACAAGATGTATTAAGTGTTTCTCATTGTAATTCACAACCTTGGTTAAAAGTATAAGATGCATGTAGAAGTTTAAGAGTTTTGACTTCTTTGGCTGAATATGTTTATTTTTCTTTTTTTAGGATGTTGTTTGGGGATTAAACTCTTTATTTACTGTAAGTAACAGTGATTTAAATTGATGACTTTCTTTGATTAACCTCTTGATTGTTTGAGTAAACTTGCAAAGTAAACTGGTCAGCTTCCAGGAACGTAGTGTATTGTTGCAGCAAAATCAAAATAGATGTTTGTACTAGTTTTTTCAAAAATTGAACATAAATGATAACTGAGGCATCTCATGAAGTGATCTGTAATTCATGGAAGTGTATCTTTCTAGGGTCCAAGATGATAGTAATTGTTGTAGCCCTTAGGACAGAGATGGGGGAAATTGTAGCCCATGGGTCACTTACTGTTCCCAAAGCCCTATTTTGGCAGTCCCTGAAGTATCCTTAAAAGTACCAGAAGTTTGTTTTTTTAAGTTGGGATTAGAGGGTGATTTGAGTCTCTTTTGTAAAGAGAAAAGGGGGCTTTGAGAAAGTGGAATATAAATAAAAATAATAAAATAATAATAATTTCCACTCACAAACATGTGCTCTTTATATTTCTTTTATATCCTTTCCTCATACCTAGAATTTTCTTCCCATCAAAAATGAGAGTACAGTACTGACAACCATGAATCTTGTTTCCAAAAAAACCTGAATTGTGCTTGATTAGAGGCTTACAGATGGAAGCTTTGATTGCGAACCATTAATCAAGGCTGATTTACTTGTTCTAGCAGGAAGTTTATTCTTAGAACTGTACTAAGAGAAGAAAAATCCCATTGGAGATGTGTTGATGATGTCCTCTTTGTCTAAGGGTTTTGAGGGAGAGTTTGCAATAAAGATACAGATGAGATTCCCAACTGTGAATATAACTTCACCATCCATCTCAGCCTCTTTCTTGATGCTATCCTTATAGAGGGCTGGATCATTTTAGTTGGGGTAGTGAGATGGAGGTCCTTGCTCCAAATATTTCTTCCATTCCTCTGGAAATGAAGGAAGCTAAAAATCTTACTATTTTTCTCCTTAACATTATATAAGAAGCATCCAGTGAAAAATGGGAAACTCAGTATTGACTGCAATCCTGAGTGCTATTATATGTGCAAAGTAAGAGCTTATATGGAGAAAATGCTCCCCCCCCCCCCCCCCCCCCGCTTCCCAGATTGCATTTTCTGGGTAGTAATGCAAAACTGCTTTCTAAGCTCCACAGTGTTTCAAAAGAAGGTTCTGAAAGACTGCATAAGGCATTGCAGATGAAAGCATAGAACTGCAGTCATGCTTTTTAAAAAATCCAATTTGAAGCTTTCCCTGGATTGTAGTTATAAAGCCTAATGTCAGAACACTTTTCTTCTCTCCTTTGCAGCTTGTCAAAAAAATAAAATAAAAGATGTCTCACATATTCTTATTTCTTTTGTAGTTAAGATATCCCATGATTTACAATGTTTAAATCTAGTCATTTATAAAGTCCTTTGCAAATTATTACCGAAGATTCATCTGCCACCCATCCTTTTTCCTTCTCAGTTGCTTCACTCCCCTCCAGGTTTCTGCTTATCTTCCATCTTCTCTCACTTCATCTGAAAGTATTCAGTTGTATGTACATGTATGTGGAATACAAAGCTAGATTGGTACACACAAAAGGGCTGCATCCCATATGTAGAACTCCCTCCTGAGGGAAGGCAAACTGGCTCCATCCCTTTTCAATTTCCAGCAGGCAGCTAAGGCCCCTTCTACACTACCCATTAATCCAGATTATGAAATCCGATAATCTAGATTATCTGCTTTGAACTGGATTATACGAGTCTACACTGCCATATAATCCAATTCAAAGAAGATAATCTGGATTTTATATGGCAGTGTAAAAGGGGTCTAGGACAACATTGTGTCATCTGACTTTTGCCCCTTAAAATTGCTCTTTCTATATTATCTAATTTTTCCATTGTTTTAAGGAAGTCTGTTTTTAAGAAATAAACAAACATACTGTGGGGTCAAATGTTAGTTATCTATTGCTGGGCATATACTACTTTATTAAATGTAACAAAGGCAATTAGGAAACAAAGCCCCCAAACAGATCTGGAAAAGATAATTAAGAAATGTGGTCATTGCTAATAGTCAACACGGATTTATCAAAAACAAGTCAAGTCAATGCTTTTTTCGATAGAGTTACAAGCTGGGTAGATGCAGGAAATGCCGTGGATGTATTGTACCTAGATTTCAGTAAGGCCTTCGACAAGGTCCCCCATGACCTTCTGGCAACCAAATTATTCAAATGTGGGCTAGGCCAAACTACAGTGAGGTGGATCTGTAATTGGTTAAGCGGACAAACCCAGAGGGTGATTCCTCTTCATCCTGGAAAGAAGTGATGAGCGGAGCGCCACAGGGTTCGTCCTGGGCCCAGTCCTGTTCAACATCTTTATTAATGACTTAGATGAAGGGCTAGAAGGCATGATCATCAAGTTTGCAGATGACACCAAGTTGGGAGGGATAGCCAATACTCCAGAAGACAGGAGCAGAATTCAAAATGATCTTGACAGATTAGAGAGATAAGCCAAAACTAACAAAATGAAGTTCAATTGAGACAAATGCAAGATCCTCCACTTAGGCATTAAAAATGAAATGCAAAAATACAGAATGGGAGACGCATGGCTCGAGAGCAGTACATGTGAAAAAGATCTTGGAGCCCTTGTGGACAACAAGTTAAACATGAGCCATCAATGTGATGTGGCAGCAAGAAAAGCTAATGGGGTTTTGGCCTGGATCAATAGCAGTCTAGTATTTAGATCCAGGAAAGTTCATGCTATACCCCTCTATTCTACCTTGGTCAGACCACTTCTAGAATACTGTGTCCAATTCTGGGTACCGCAGTTGAAGGGAGATGCACATGCTTGTCAGCGTAAGAAATGCTGTTATTTTGCACATTTTGAGTCTTTCTTCCTTGACATCTGCCAAATCTTTTCTTCTTGCCCTCTAGTTACTATAGAGCCATTATCAACAATCATCCAGACTACTGTAATCATACTGAAATTTGTTCCTGTTCATAGCTCTTCTCTAGTTATTTTCCCCTCTACTATTGCCGCCATCCTTTTAAGTTCCTACATTAGATAACAATCCATCTCATCATCATCAGCCTTTTTAAATTTTTAAATTGCCTTGAACAGGCAGGATTCTTTTAATATGTGTGTTATGGCGACAATTTTTTATGTTTGTATTTTGTTTTGTTAATCTTATGGTTATGTTGTTTTTTACTTTGTATGTTTTGTGATGTTACCTGGGAACCGCTCTTGAGTCCCCTCGGGGAGATGGAGCGGTATATAAATAAAGTTTTATTATTCAAGTTTTATTATCATCATCATCATGGCCAAGTATGATTGTCTTGCAGAGGTAAAATCTTGGCGGTGGATCTCCGTGACTGTGAAAACCTGTTCTGGATTCACATGGTCTTTCACACTGAGGACATAAGATTTCTGGATGGAAGGAAGTCGCTTGCAACAAGGATTTGCCTTCCTCTTGGCACGTTTCTCCCTTTTGCCCTCTATTCATGTATCTTCAAAACCCATAGCACCATTGCACCAACTTCCAATTAGGATGCTTGAGAGCTAGGGCTTCCCAGTTCTCTGTGTTTATACCACTTTTTTTCAAGGTTAGCTTCAAGCCCATCTTTAAATCTTTTTTGCTGTCACCGGCATTCCATTTTTTGTTTGTGAGTTGAAAAATAACAGCTTTTGGAGACAGAAATTGGACATTCGGACAACATGGCCGGCTCAGCATAGAGAATGACCATTTCAGTGCAGGTAGTCTTTGACGTCCTGTCTTCCCAAATGATTTGCTGAAATGTTTTGAAGGCCATGCTGATGGCATCTTTCCAGAATTTGAGACATCTAATAACAGTACACCATATTTCACTGCCCTTTCTTCCTCTTCCAGCACATTCTCCAGTAAACATTTGGAAAAGTCATTTTGAACTTTGAAAGCCGTCATGCTTGACAAGCTACAGAGATTTGTACAATTCAACATGATCTTCAGGCTGATGTATTCAATAATAACTGTATTTGTGCAGGGGCTTAGGTATCAAATGTGAGTCCTGTCATCAGGTCTCACCATGTTTTTACAGGGGAGTGTTTAGAAATATTACTTTCCAGGGCAAAACAACACTTGAGGGGGCAGAAGGTTTTAACTATTGAAAGTTCAGGTAACATATCTGCTGGCTGTCTATCATTTTGAAAAGTCAGTGATTTGTTTATGTGTAATTCTGAGCTTTTAAATCTATTAGAGAGGTAGATATTTTTTTTTTCAGAAACTATTACCACTTTCTAGATTTTATATCCGGAATTGTATGGCTTTCCAAATAGCATTGTATTAGAATTTCTAGCATTGTTCTCCATTGGCTATGCTGACTAAAGTTGCTGGGATTTTAGTGCAATATCTGCAAAGCTATTTATTTCTAGGGATATAATTTAAGAAAAATTTTTTTAAAACTCTTTATGTGTGCCTTCAGGTCAACTCTGACTTGTGATGATCATCACTGGATCTTCATGTTTGTTTGTTTGTTTGTTTTATTTTTTATCCTGTCTTTCCCCTGTCATTTCCTTCCTCTGGGGCTAAGACTTTGCCCATTGGCTTTTCCTGGTTGAGCAAGGATTTGAATTTTGCATCTTCATCCAAACTCCAACCACTAAATCTGGAGTTAATTGTGGCAATCGAAATATAACAGTGTGGTTTTAGGTCATTTTAGTGTCAACCACAAAAAATATTTCTGAGAAATTAATTCAAACATTTACCAGATGATCTCTTGTTTCCATAGCAATTATTCCTTTCCCCTTTTCTCTGGAATGATTTCATAAACACATGAACATATCAACTTTCTAGCTGTTTTAATATACTCTTTGTGAAAATAAATAGCAGTTTGTAGTTAGAGTGATGTATTTGAAACTATTGGACCTAGTTTGACTAGAGGTAATCAAGTGAATGGGGCAAAGTTTTCAGTTAGTATACCTAAAATTGAGTGCCTGTTCTACTAAAATGATTTCAAATCCTATTACTTTAATAGGATTCGTAACAACCTTCTGTGTCTATCTACTGTTAAGTAAGATTCATTGATTTGGGTACAACTCACTTCCTGTGGAGCCCCCAGTGGCGCAGTGGGTTAAACCCCTGTGCCGGCAGGACTGAAGACCGACAGGTCGCAGGTTCGAATCTGGGGAGAGGCGGATGAGCTCCCTCTATCAGCTCCAGCTTCTTATATGGGGACATGAGAGAAGCCTCCCACAAGGATGATAAAACATCACATCATCCGGGCGTCCCCTGGGCAATGTCCTTGCAGACGGCCAATTCTCTCACACCAGAAGCAACCTGCAAAAAAACCCCTCACTTCCTGATATATATGTTTCATTTTTATCACAAATAACTATAGCCAGTTGTTTTCTTTGGTGAAGATATTAGATTTATGGCTATATACTGTTTTTTGCATGTGTGGCAGAGTGAAAAAAAGCCTGGTCATTAGCCAGTATCCAGAATATGGCAAAATTAGTTTGGACATGTTTCTCAGATAACAGCTTATGCACGCACACATATCCCAATAAACTCCATGGGAAATTTCTGTTAAAACAGAACGGAATCAGAAAAAAAGTTCTTCAAAGATGAGTAAATAAGGGGGACATCTTCTGGGCAGGCTTAAAGTATTCTAAACAAAATCAAAACAAACTCTATCCAGTTACTGCTTCTGAGAGTCTACTGTATGTTTCCAAAATTCAGTCTTGGACCAGATCAGAGGTATCAGCTCACTGTTGTTAAACCATGATTATACTTTGGGCTTGTTCCCTTCCCCTTCCAGTCCTCAGTCTTTCCTAAATTTGAAAAAAAAAATCCAAATAGTGGCATCTATTTAGAATAATTAAATAGGTTTAAAGTTTAGATTTATGCTTTGATTGAATTTGGCATTGGACATTAAAACGATCATTGCAATTAATGAGATTCTCATAAATACTCAAGGCTATCCAGGGGTGTAGATTTCTCACTTTTCCTTCATTAGTGGTTTGCCAAGTCATTGTGTAAACAGCTTCTACTACTTCAGTTTCAGAAGCAACTGTTGTTCAGAAGGAAAGAAGGGAGGCTTACGGAACTGGTGGCCTTGTTCTTTGGATCTTGGTTGCTATGTCCCATCCTGCTATCATTGTTCACAGGCTTGATAATCACAGCCTGCCTTTCTTTTAAGCCTTGTTTCTTTGTAGGATCTCCTGAATTTTGATGATCCTTTGAATATTGAAGCTGCAGAACATCATTTACGGGACAAGGTAAGTAACAGGATAGTGGCAATGTTCCTGTTGCCTTCAACAGGGAATGGTTGTCATGTACCATATAAATAAATAAAAACAGTCTGTACATAATTACAGGTTGATTTTGAGTTAGTTGGCAGTACATTCTGAGGGTTTCAGACCTAAATTCTACTGAGGGATGTCAAGTTAAAAGTTTATGTGGGAGGCATGAGCTACCATGAGCTGCTTGGCCTTCTGATGAAAGGAAACAAACAAGGACATCTAATCACCTCTCAACAAAAGATTGCTCCAGGCACTGCCAGGCCATGAAATGCTAATCAAGGTGGTCAGTTGAAACATTCACACCTAGCTCCAGCAGACAAAAGTCCTTTGTCCCACCCTGGTCATTCCACAGATATATAGATGCTTTTTCCTAGTTCCAACAGACCTCACTACCTCTGAGGATGCTTGCCATAGATGCAGGCAAAACATCAGGAGAAATGCCTCTAGAACATGGCCATATAGCCCGAAAAAACCTACAACAACCCAGTGATTCCGGCCATGAAAGCCTTCGACAATATACATCATCGTTTTATATGCTTACTTAGTTGTGTATTTTGTGTGTGCTTTTGTGAGCAACCCAAAGTCCCTTCTAGGAGATGGTGGCGGGATATATATTTGTTGTTGTTGTTTCCACTCTAAATCCAGCCACAAAAGTAACTTTCTTCTTATGAAAATCCAACATGCATCAGTACCTCTGGCAGTGTAATACAGTCTTTTTGTCTCTCCTCCCTTGTGTAGGAAGACTTCCGAACTAAAGTTGACGATTACATTAAGCGTTACGCGAGATGATGAAGGGAGCTGGATGACAAGAGCTACGGATTGTATATGCAGCGTTGACTTGAGACGCAACAAACAAAAACACCCTGGAATGTACTCGTCCTGTGTCCATGTTGTTCTGAAGAAGATAAACAAGCTTCATAATCATCCATGTGAAATGGAGAGTTCACCGTCAATCCAGCAAAAAAATGTGTATCTTGGTTGAAAAAAAAAATGTTTCCTTAACTGCTAACGATATTTTATTTTCTGAAATTGTACTGTATATCCAGAGTTGAGATATGCTTGAGACTTAAAAAAACAAATCACTATGAAGATTATTTACACATGTTTTTTTTAAAAAAATAATTAATGAGTGGTAAAAAACGAGCAGTATGTTTCCCGGAACACTTAAAATTGGCAATAAAAGTGTGTTTTGTTTGAGAACTAAGGCACTGAAACGTTTGCCTTTTCCCAAACTGAAGTAAGAATATGCCGTGCACTGAGCAAAGGAAATTGCATAAAGCCAGTTATACCTACGTATTGAAGTTCCTTCTATTTAATTTAAAACCTCTGCTTTTTGTTCATCTTTTTGCCTACAATGTTTTTAGTTTGCATTGATTGTGCAAAGCACTTACTGAAACAAAGGCTGTTTCTGTAACCTACTTCCAAGTGGTGTATTGCTTTTGTTTAAAAAAAAAACCCACACACTTTTAAATGCAAGTGCAAAGAAAGGGAATGTCATTTTTAAACAATGCCTCTTCAACGTTTCAATTCTGTGGGAGTTGACATTACAGACTGTTACGTCATAGAGTAAACCTGAAGTTTTAAGGAATAAGTGGGGAAACAGCCTGGAGCTCTAGAGGCAGATTTAATGCGCACTGCAATCTTGTTGTGATGCTCTTGGAAGCCAGACCTCCTGTGGCAAAGGTAACATGTATTAAGAGTGGTTTTAAAGCCACTTGGCTATTTGTTTCTTTATCAAATAATGTATATATGAAACTGCAAATTTCATGTTCTGGAATTTGGGGGCGGGCACATGTACCTCAGGAATGCGTTTGAAGCAAATGCCGCAACGTGTGCTTACTATTTTATCCTAATTCTTCCTGACATACATTGATCAAAACGGAGGCCCAGTATTGCTACTGTAATTGGACAGAGACAGTGACAGAGAGAGAGCCATACTCATATTAACTTTATTTAGAATTCATGCAGCAGATATGACGTGTTTGGATTACCATGACGAATTACCACCAAAGGCAAAGGTGAATAAATGTTTGTATAGTTTCATACATACGGTGTGCATTACATTTCTGTCTTACCTCTCCCCCATGGAAAAAAAATATTTTTAATGCATCTAGTGCTTTTGTCGTTTGTTATTGTGGCACCTTTTCATGATGAAAGCCCTGGCATTTCACTACAATGTTGCAAGTACTACTTCAACCAGAAAAGTCAGCCATAGCAGAGCACCTGATGAACCAACCTGGACACAGCATTTTATTTGAGAACACAGAAATGCTGGACCACTCTCACAACCTTTTTTTAACAAGAGACCACTTGACCAGGGACCACTCTCCAACATTAGTACCAAAGTGGTTACGAATCAGTTTTTGGTCAGCTTTAGATTCAGTTTAGTTATTTGGGGTGCTGATTTAGAAAATTGCATTAGATAGATCACATCAGATCTAGCTTCTGATACAGAACATATGCCATCCAGTAGTCGCCATCTGCTCACCCACAGGAAACCATCTATATAAATAAAAATGTAATGTTCGTTTGTGGTATTCACAGAACTCAAAAACCCCTGGATGAATTGGCACTAAATTTGGACACGATGCACCTAACAACCCAATGTATGTTCTCCACTCAAAAAAATTGATTTTGTCATTTGGGATTTGTAGTTGCTGGGATTTATAGTTCACCTACAATCAAAGAGCATTCTGAACCCCACCAATGATGCAATTGAACCAAAGTTGGTATACAGTTCTCCCAACAGAAAATACTGGAAGGGTTTGGTGGGCAGAGTCCTTTGGTTTTGGAGTTGTAGTTCACCTACATCCAGAGATCACTGTGGTCTCAAACAATGATGGATCTGGACCATACTTGGCATGAATACTCAATATGCCCAAATGTGGACACTGGTGGAGTTTGGAGAGAATAGAATCTTGACATTTGGGAGTTGTAGCTGCTGGGATTTATAGTTCACCTACAATCACAGAGCATTCTGAACCTCATCAATGATAGAATTGGGCCAAACCTCCCACACTGAACCCCCATGTGGGCCACAGCAATGCGTGGCAGGGGATGGCAAGTATTTAATAATCTAGAATTGATGTGGTAGTAATCTTTTATGGGTACCCAGCCTCTCCTCTCCTGACATCCCTGTTGCCTTGGCACTATGAGAGGGTTTCGCAAGACTAGTAGCTGTCGTTGTCACATGGTTTCAAGGCAACGGTGTAGTTATGGTGAGGCTGTGGACCATATTTTTGTTCTTGTGGACCAGTGGTGGTCCATAAACCACAGGTTGGGAACCATTGTTCTAAACAAATATCATTTTCCTCTGTTTACTGCAGTTTTATTCTTTCTGTTTTCCTAAAATACTAATGTATCTTTTAGTACAGAAATTTGCACTTCCCTTTTTAATGCTACGAATGATTTAATTATATATATATATTATAAAGCCAAGGTGATGATGAACCCACATTAGTACACATCACCTGAGTAAGAATCCCACTGGAGCATTGCAGCACACCCAAATACCTGGGAGTTACCCTGGACCGTGCTCTGACCTACAAGAAGCACTGCCTGAACATCAAGCAAAAAGTGGGCGCTAGAAACAATATCATACGAAAGCTGACTGGCACAACCTGGGGATCACAACCAGACACAGTGAAGGCATCTGCCCTTGTGCTATGCTACTCTGCTGCTGAGTACGCATGCCCTGTGAGGAACACATCCCATCACGCTAAAACAGTGGATGTGGCTCTTAATGAGACATGCCGCATTATCACAGGGTGTCTGCGCCCTACACCACTGGAGAAATTGCACAACCTGACATCCGCCGGGAAGTAGCAGCCAATAGTGAAAGGACCAAGGCAGTGACATCTCCAGCTCATCCCTTGTTTGGGTATCAGCCAGCACGTCAACGACTTAAATCAAGAAATAGTCTTCTTAGATCTACAGAGACACTCGCTGGAACACCTCAGCAAGTGAGAGTCCAAAAGTGGCAGGCTCAAACCCAGCGCCTCAATCCGTGGGTGATACCAGATGAGAGACTCCCTCCTGGGCACACAGAAGACTGGGCAACTTGGAAGGCATTGAACAGACTGCGCTCTGGCACCACAAGATGCAGAGCCAACCTTAAGAAATGGGGCGACACAGTGGAATCCACGACATGCGAATGTGGAGAAGAGCAAACCACTGACCACCTACTGTAATGCAACCTGAGCCCTGCCACATGCACAATGGAGGACCTTCTTGCAGCAACACCAGAGGCACTCCAAGTGGCCAGATACTGGTCAAAGGACATTTAGTCAACTACCAAGTTTGCAAAATTTGTGGGTTTTTTTTTTATCTGTTTGTTTGTTTTGTTCTGTTAGAAATGTAATACAATGGTATGGTTGCTGATGACACAATAAATAAAATACCGAATTAAGTAAGTTTTCTGAAAAGCTGGATTCCTGTGATCCACTGAAGAGGTTAGGAGAAGATCCATTAAAATCATGGGGATTACTTCAAGTCTTAAGTACGGATGAAAACATGCCTATTTATGCTTTTAAATGTTATTAATGTGTTGTTTTACATGTTTAACAAGTGAATCCAGCTGTCATTTACAGAAGTCACCTAGGGAATTATTTCATCTTGGTTTAAATGTTTCTATAATGTGTTGTTTGAATTGAATTCTCCCTATTTATCTTTAAAATTGTCAAAAAAAAAAACTCCTTCCTTTGTAAAATGAGAATGCCGTTTTGATTTTTCTTTTCCCCCCAAGTCATTCTAATTTTGTTTACAGACTCATTTACAAAGGCAAAAGTTTCATGTTTTTTGAAGCTCCCACTCAGGGTTTGGTATGCTGTTGAAAAAGCATTTTGTTATTATCATGCCTTGTGGGATAACAGGAGAAGCATACATTTGTGGCTTTGATAAAGAACGCTTCAACAAATTCCCAAAGAATATTCAAACTCAGAAATAATTGCTGTTATCCCAGGTACGCAGAGCATCATTCAGTTAGAACCTGTGAAGAAAAATGATTTAAAATTTCACAGTGCCATTGCATCTTTAAATACAATACATTATTCAGTTTCGTACTGGTAGTGAAAGATTAATTATAGGTCTCTTGTTTTTCGTGTACTTCAGATTTGTTATACAATGTCCCTGACAACCCAGCCTTTTCAAATACAAGATCAGCCTTAAGAAAGCATAGCCTATCTCCCTCTTCTCTGCCAGAAATGTCCATCGTATTCCACATACTTACTTCTTGGGAGGAGAGCAATGGCCAATCTTGATAAAATAGCGAAGAGTAGAGACATAATAATAATAACACTTTATTTGTACCCCGCTACCATCTCCCCAAGGGACTCAGTGCGGCTTACATGAGGCCAAGCCCAAATACAACAATACAAGCAATAATAATAACAATACAAGCAATTAAAATAAAAAACATAGACAATAAAATGTGCAACAATTAATAAGACAACACACAATTAAAAACAGTGGGAAGGCCAAATGTAAAGTTAAAATTGGAAATGATGCCAGGACATAGGCAAAAAGGTGAAAGTGGCATTTGTGCAAAACATACAAGCAGACCTAATATGTAAAGTGCTTTGGAGGACAAAGTGCTATGGGATCATTATTTTGGGAAGGCACACTGGAACAACCATGTCTTCAAACTCCTTCTAAAGACTGCCAGAGTTGAATTCCAGAGTCGAGGGGCCACCACCGAAAAGGCCCTCTCTCTTGTCCCCAGCAATCGCACCTGCGATGCAGATGGGATCGAGAGCAGGGCCTCTCCAGATGATCGAAGAGATTGTGTGGGTTCGTATACAGAGATGCGGTCACACAGGTAGGCAGGTCCCAAACCGTTCAGGGCTTTGTAAGTAAGAACCTGCACCTTGAATTGGGTCCGGAAAATTAATGGCAACCAGTGGAGCTCCTTGAACAAGAGGGTTGACCGCTCCCTGTAAGGAGCCCCAGTTAACAACCTGGCTGCCGCGCGTTGGACCATCTGGAATTTCCGAGCCATTCTCAAGGGCAGCCCCATGTAGAGTGCATTGCAGTAATCCAGTCTAGAGATGACTAAGGCGTGGGCCACCTTGGCCAGATCCGTCTTCCCAAGGTACGGTCGCAGTTGGCGCATGAGTCTTAGTTGTGCAAAGGCCCTCCCGGCTACCACCGACGCCTGAGCCTCAAACGTAAGTGAAGAATCCAGGAGGACATCCAAACTGCGGACCTGTGACTTCAGAGGGAGTGTAACCCCGTCCAGCTTAGGATGCCACTCTATACCCCGGTCTGGTTTACGATCAACCAGGAGGACCTCTGTCTTGTCGGGATTAATCTTCAACGAAGATCCGCATAGTTAAAGCAATGGTATTCCCCATAGTCACCTATGGATGTGAGAGCTGGACCATAGGGAAGGCTGAGCGAAGGAAGATAGATGCCTTTGAACTATGGTGTTGGAGGAAAGTGCTGAGAGTGCCTTGGACAGAGAGAAGATCCAACCAGTCCATACTTCAAGAAATAAAGCCTGGAGGGAAGAATAGTAGAGGCCAAGATGAAGTACTTTGGCCACATAATGAGAAGGAAGGAAAGCTTAGAGAAGACAATGATGCTGGGGGAAAAGGAAGGAAAAAGGAAGAAGGGCCGACCAAGGGCAAGATGGATGGGTGGTATCCTTGAAGTGACTGGATTGACCTTGAAGGAGCTGGGGGTGGTGACGACGGACAGAGAGCTCTGGCGTGGACTGGTCCATGAAGTTACGAAGAGTCGGAAACAACTGAACGAATTAACAACAACAACATTCCACATCATCTTAATTTAGCCATATATTTCTGTCAGTGATAATCAGAGTGGTAAGACCAGATTAGTTCTGCAAAAGATTTCACAGAGATGCATGTCTTATCCCCAAAAGCATCATATATTTTGTAGCTGAGCTAGAAAGAGGTAGTGGTTTGAGTATAGGACTATGAGGAGAGTTGGGAAAGAAATAATATTATTATTACTCTGGAGACCTGGATTCGGGTCCCTGCTTCAGAGGAAAGCAAAAGCAACCCCCACAAACAAATCTTGTCAAGAAACAGAAACAACCTAAAGACACACAACAACAACAATGTGGTCCCAATCTTCAAGAAGGGAAAAAAAGGATGACCCAAACAATTACCGTCCGGTCAGCCTCACGTCAATACCAGGCAAGATTCTGGAAAAGATTGTTAAGGAAGTGGTCTGCAAACACTTAGAAACAAATGCAGTCATCGCTAATAGTCAACATGGATTTATCAAAAACAAGTCATGCCAGACTAATCTGATCTCTTTTTTCGATAGAGTTACAAGCTGGGTAGATGCGGGGAATGCCGTGGATGTAGTGTACCTGGATTTCAGTAAGGCCTTCGACAAGGTCCCCCATGACCTTCTGGCAAGGAAACTAGTCCAATGTGGGCTAGGCAAAATTACGGTGAGGTGGATCTGTAATTGGTTAAGTCGACGAACCCAGAGGGTGATTCTCCCCAATGCTTCCTCTTCATCCTGGAAAGAAGTGACAAGCGGAGTCCCACAAGCAGGGTCCCGTCCTGGGCCCGGTCCTGTTCAACATCTTTATTCATGACTTAGATGAAGGGTTAGAAGGCAGGATCATCAAGTTTGCAGACGACTCCAAATTGGGAGGGATAGCCAATACTCCAGAGGATAGGAGCAGGATTCAAAACGATCTTGACAGATTAGAGAAATGGGCCAAAACTAACAACATGAAGTTCAACAGTGACAAATGCAAGATACTCCACTAAGGCAGAAAAAACGAAATGCAAAGATACAGAATGGGGGACGATGCCTGGCTCGAGAGCAGTACGTGTGAAAAAGATCTTGGAGTCTTTGTGGACAACAAGTTAAACATGAGCCAACAATGTGATGCGGCGGCAAAAAAAAGCCAATGGGATTTTGGCCTGCATCAATAGGAGCCTACTGTCTAGGTCCAGGGAAGTCATGCTACCCCTCTATTCTGCTTTGGTTAGACCACACCTGGAATATTGTGTCCAATTCTGGGCACCACAGTTCAAGAGAGATATTGACAAGCTGGAATGTGTCCAGAGGAGGGCGACTAAAATGATCAAGGGTCTGGAGAACAAGCCCTATGAGGAGCGGCTTAAGGAGCTGGGCATGTTTAGCCTGAAGAAGAGAAGGCTGAGAGGAGATATGATAGCCATGTATAAATATTATTATTATTTATTTATTTATTTCTTGCATTTATTAACCGCCGCTCTCAGCCCTAGGGCGACTCGTGGCGGTGTACAGTACATAAAAGACACTTTACAGAGAAATCAGGACAGCAAACTAACATCACTAATACACAACATCTAAATTACACTAAAATAATCCGCTCCGTCATATCGTGGAATCATAATCAATCTCGTAGTCGTAATTCATTCCGGTTGTCATTTCCAGTAACATAGCACTCAGTTGAATGCCTGCTCGAAGAGCCACGTCTTCAGGCCCTTACGAAAGGCCATGAGGGAGGGCGCCTGTCTGATGTCAGCAGGGAGGGAGTTCCACAGCCGGGGGGCCACCACCGAGAAGGCCCTCTCTCTCGTCCCCGCCAGACGTGCCTGTGAGGCAGGCGGGATCGAGAGAAGGGCCTCCCCAGATGATCTCAAGGTCCTCGTGGGCTCATAGGCCGAGATGCGGTCCGCAAGGTATTTTGGGCCGGAACCGTTTAGGGCTTTGTAGGATAACACCAGCACCTTAAATTGGGCCCGGTAGCAAATTGGCAGCCAGTGGAGCTGGAACAACAAGGGCGTTGTATGCTCCCTGCGTCCTGCTCCTGTTAACAACATGGCTGCCGCGCGCTGGACTAGCTGAAGCTTCCGGGCCGTCTTTAAGGGCAGCCCCACGTAGAGAGCGTTGCAGTAGTCAAGGCAGGATGTGACCAGAGCGTGTACCACCGTGGCCAAGTCAGACTTCCCAAGGTACGGGCGCAGCTGGCGCACAAGCCGAAGCTGTGCAAATGCTCCCCTGGTCACCGCTGAAACCTGGGGGTCCAGGCTCAACGATGAATCCAGGATCACACCCAAGCTGCGAACCTGCGCCTTCAAGGGGAGTGCGACCCCATCCAGCACAGGCTGTAACCCTATACCCTGCTCGGCCTTGCGACTGACCAGGAGTACCTCTGTCTTGTCTGGATTTAATTTCAGTTTGTTCGCCCTCATCCAGACCATTACAGCGGCCAGGCACTTCGACAGCCTCCTTAGTAGCAGGTGGAAAGGAGTGACAGAGTTGGACATCATCTGCGTACAGATGACACCGCACCCCGAAACTCCGGATGATCTCACCCAGCGGCTTCATGTAGATATTAAACAGCATGGGGGACAATATAGAGCCCTGTGGAACCCCACAGGTCAAAGGCTGTGGAGTTGAACAGGAGTCCCCCAATAACACCTTCTGAGTACGACCCTCCAGAAATGACTGGAGCCACTGCAAAGCAGTGCCCCCAAGACCCATTTCCGCAAGACGCTCCAGAAGGATACCGTGGTCGACGGTATCGAAGGCCGCTGAGAGGTCCAGGAGCACCAACAGGGACACACTCCCCCTGTCTAGCTCCCGGCGCAGATCATCCACTAAGGCGACCAAGACCGTCTCGGTACCATGTCCCGGTCTGAAACCAGACTGTGCCGGATCCAGATAATCCGTGTCTCTCAAGAATACCTGGAGTTGTGAGGCCACCACGCTTTCCATGACTTTGCCCAAGAAGGGAAGATTGGAAACAGGCCGAAAGTTGTCGAATTTAGTGGGGTCCAGTGATGGTTTCTTCAACAGCGGTTTTATAATAGCCTGTTTTAGGCTCGCTGGAATCTTGCCTTCCCGAAGGGAGGCATTAACCACCACCGTTACCCACTCAGCCAATCCCCCTCTGGCCTCCTTCAGAAGCCAGGATGGGCAGGGGTCTAGGATGGACGTAGTGGGCCTCATTCCTCCAAGTATCTTGTCCACATCCTCGGGCTTCACAAACTGAAAAGAATCCATCAAAATAGGACAAGCAGGTGCTCGTGTCACATCCACAGAGACTGCATTTAATATGGTGTCCAGCCCAGAACGGATCAAAGCGACTTTGTCTGCAAAGAACTGAGCAAATGCTTCACAGCGCGTGGCCGAATTGTCAGGGCTCCCGCCTGAGGTGGCGGGAGTCAAAAGACCTCTGACAATCCGAAACAACTCCGCCGGACGGTTTTTTGCAGACGCAATAGTGGCCGCAAAGAAAGTTTTCTTTGCGGCTCTTATTGCCGCGGCATATGCCCTTAAAAAGGACACAAACCGTGCTCGATTTGGCTCGCTTGGGTCCGAGCGCCACACGCTCTCTAGTTCCCTCTTCCTTCGCTTCATCGCTGCCAGCTCCTCAGTGAACCAAGGAGCTGGTTTAGCTCGGTTACTTGAGAGGGGACGTTCCAGAGCGATCATGTCAATTGCCCTGGTCATCTCCCCATTCCAGAGAGCGACCAAGGCCTCGACATGGTCACCTGCCGAGGTGGCGGGAAAATCCCCAAGAGCCGTCAGGAATCCATTCGGATCCATAAGCCTCCTGGGGCAGACCATCTTAATGGGTCCTCCACCTTTGCGGAGGTTAGGGGGCGCAGTGAGCCTAAATCTGATCAGGAAGTGGTCGGTCCATGGCAACGGAGAGATGGACAACTCCTCCACACCGCCCCCCTGCTCCCATCCCTGGCAGAAAACCAAGTCCAATGTATGTCCAGCACAGTGGGTGGGGCCAGTTATTCGTTGGGACAGCCCCATGGTTGCCATGGCGGACATGAAGTCCTGAGCCGCTCCTGTGAGGGTCGCCTCGGCATGGATGTTGAAGTCCCCCAGCATGAGAAGCCGTTGAGACTCCAACGCCAGGCTCGAGACCACCCCCGCTAGCTCAGGTAGGGAGACTGTAGTGCAGCGAGGTGGACGGTACACTAACAGAATCCCTATTCTGTCCCGGTCACCCACCCTCAGGTGGACGCATATGTGAGAGGAAGCCACAGGGAGGAGGGAGCAAGCTTGTCTTCTGCTTCCCTGGAGAATAGGATGCAAAACAATGGCTTCAAACTACAAGAAAGGATATTCCACCTGAAAATGAGGAAGAACTTCCTTACTGTGAGAGCCGTTCAGCAGTGGAACTCTCTGCCCCAGAGTGTGGTGGAGGCTCCTTCTTCGGAAGCTTTTAAACAGAGGCTGGATGGCCATCTGTCAGGTGATGTGAATGCAATATTCCTGCTTCTTGGCAGGGGGTTGGACTGGATGGCCCATGAGGTCTCTTCCAACTCTTTGATTCTATTATTCTATTCTATGATTCTAACAACATGGAACTATAAACCAAACTGATCAATAGACTGGAAAAACTAAAAGATAATAAGTATAGAATCCTAGAGTTGGAAGAGACCCAGAAAACAGCCATTTATGCCTAAGAGCTAGATTTAGTTGCCTGTAAATATAAATAAGCCAGGAATACGATATTCTAAAGGTTGTGTGATGCTTTAGTTTCTTTGATCCTATGTATATTTTTAAAAACTTTGAAATATCTAGCATACAATGAGTTACCAATCTTATATTCATCTGCACAGTTTGAAATCTATACAGTCCTCATGGTTAAAATTGAACCTTATACACACATACATTTTATATTCTGCCCTTCAGAGCAGATTACCACATTTACATACAAAGGCAAACAGTCAATAGTTTTACAATCATATATAATGAGACACAGAAACAAAGGCAGAGGCTTCTCCTTTCATTTCCAGCTTTATGGAGGTGGTGCTGATGTCTGGCTCTGGGGGAGGTGCTCTCCATTTTCAAGCCGAGGAGCCTGCGTTGTAACCTCCTGGTTATGTGGCCAGCAAGATTGCTTGGAGCGTCTCTTGCTTTTCCCACTGAAGTATGCCTATTTACTCATATTTGCATGTTTTCAAACTGCTAAGTTGGCAGGGATGGAGCTAATAGATGGGAGCTCACCCCATCTCACACATTCGAACTGCCAACCTTCAGGTCCGCAGTTTATTTATTTATTTATTTATTTATTTATTTGCTTTACTTCTATACCGCCTTTCTCAGCCGAAATGGCGACTCAAGGCGGTTTACATAATAAAGGTTATCACAACAATATCGAAAAAGGCAATTAAAACACATTATACACGACATACAAGGTTCAGCAGCACAATGGAGATCAAGCCCTATGAGGAGCGGCTTAAGGAGCTGGGCATGTTTAGCCTGAAGAAGAGGAGATATGATAGCCATGTATAAATATGTGAGAGGAAGCCACAGGGAGGAGGGAGCAAGCTTGTTTTCTGCTTCCTTGGAGACTAGGACGCGGAACAATGGCTTCAAACTACAAGAGAGGAGATATCATCTGTACATGAGGAAGAACTTCCTGACTGTGAGAGCCGTTCAGCAGTGGAACTCTCTGCCCCGGAGTGTGGTGGAGGCTCCTTCTTTGGAAGCTTTTAAACAGAGGCTGGATGGCCATCTGTCAGGGGTGATTTGAATGCAATATTCCTGCTTCTTGGCAGGGGGTTGGACTGGATGGCCCATGAGGTCTCTTCCAACTCTAGGATTCTATGATTCTATGATTCTAAGCTCAATGGCTTTGTGTGATTCTATGATCCTGGAGCACCAACTTTGCTGCCGTTGTAAAGCTGCCTTCTCATTGAAATACTAGCTTCAGAACAAGCCATTTCCTTCAGAATCTGATCAGAAGACAAAAGGATTAAATGTGCTCTTTTCCATCTGTTCTCCCTCCTCTCTCTTTCATCTGCAATTTGCATTTATCTTTTAAACATTTGCAAGTCAGATGCAAAAATTCCTTTCATGCGAGGGTTTCAGTGTGCCAGCGTGTGTGGGGAGGGCTCTTTTAAGAGCATGTTTTTGCATGTCTGTCTTTATTTGTTTTAACAAGCCATTACAAGAATAATAAAAGGGGAAAGCAATAAGGTATCCATCAGATCTGTATTGGTTTTCTGTCATGCTAATGCTCATGTTTGCATTCCACTTTCCAGCAATAAGAAAGTGTGCATTTTTGCCACAAAGAGCCTCCATAAATAAGAGGTTGGCTATTGGTTTTATAGTCATAGAATCCTAGAGTTGGAAGAGACCTCATGGGGCATCCAGTCCAACCCCCTGCCAAGAAGCAGAAAAAATTGCATTCTGGAGAACAAGCCCTATGAGGAGCAGCTTAAAGAGCTGGGCATGTTTAGCCTGCAGAATAGAAGGCAGAGAGGAGACATGAAGGACATGTATAAATATGTGAGTGGGAGTCATAGGTATTAGGAAAACCTACCCTAAATATAGCAGAGCATTCAAAAACAAACAGGATACAAAAGTTGAGCATCAGCTCATTAGCATGCAGAGCATGAAGTGGTGTGTGATGCGACACAAAGAATTAAGAGCTTAGGCAGGCAAAGATGCAGGGTCCATCTTCAAAATCACAAAAGGTTTATTTTCAATAATAAAGAACTAACTACATTTCTTAATAATCAAGAACAAGTCTGAGCTACTCTAGCACCCATCTCTTCTAAGGTTTCAAACAGAGGGGGAAAACACCAATAATAATAATAATAATAATAATAATAATAATAATAATAATAATAATAACACTTTATTTGTACCCCGCTACCATCTCCCCAAGGGACTCGGTGCGGCTTACATGATGCCGAGCCCGAATACAACAATACAAGCAATAAACAACAATACAAGCAATTAAAATAAAAAAAACATAGACAATAAAATATACAACATTATCAATAAGACAGCACACAATTAAAAATAGTGGGAAGGCCAAATGTAAAATTAAAATTGGAAGTGATGCTGGGACATGAACGAAAAGGTGATACTGGTGTTTGTGGAAGGGCATACGAGCAGACCTAAAGAAATGTAAAGTGCTTTGGAGGACAAAGTGCTAGGGGATCATTATTCCGGGAAGGCATACCGGAACAGCCACATCTTCAAGCTCCTCCTGAAGACTGCCAGAGTTGGGGCCTATCCTGATGTCTTTAGGGAGTGAGTCCCAGAGTTGAGGGGCCACCACTGAAAAGGCCCTCTCTCTCATCCCCACCAATCATGCCTGCGATGCTGGTGGGATCAAGAGCAGGGCCTCTCCGGATGATCGAAGGTATTGTGTGGGTTCGTATGTAGATATGCGGTCACGCAGGTAGGCGTGTCCCAAACCATTCAGGGCTTTGTAGGTAAGAACCTGCACCTTGAATTGGGTATTTTAACCGTGTAATGAAGTGGCACTGTGTTGTTATTGTATATTTTTTGTATGTTAACACATGTTGTGAACCGGTCCGAATCCCTCTTTGAAGGTGAGAGGGTCGGTATATAAAACCTCGAAATAAATAAATAAATAAAAATAATAAATAATAAATTCGGTAAATGAATGGCAGCCAGTGGAGCTCCTTGAACAGGAAGGTGGACCGCTCCCTGTAAGGAGCCCCAGTTAACAACCTGGCTGCCGCCTGTTGGATAATCTGGAATTTCCGGGCCATTTTCAAGGGCAACCCCACGTAGAGTGCATTACAGTAATCCAGTCTAGAGGTGACTAAGGTGTGGACCACTTTGGCCAGATCTGCCTTCCCGAGATACGGTCGCAGTTGGCACACGAGTCTTAATTGTGCAAAGGCCCTCCCGGCCACCACCGACACCTGAGCCTCAAACGTAAGTGAAGAATCCAAGAGGACCCCCAAACTGCGGACCTGTGACTTCAGGAGGAGTGCAACCTCATCCAGCACAGTTGCCACCCTATAGTTTATGCCCAATATGCCCAAATTTGAACACTAGTGGAGTTTGGGGGAAATGGCGAATGGTGAGGCAGGCTTTGTGCCAGGCCAGACCTTGCGCGGAGTCCTCTTCGCCTGCCCCGCATCCTTGCCGGATGGCAAGAGAGCGAGACGAGCGAGGCAGGCTTTGCGCCAGGCCAGGCCTCGCGCGGAGGCCCCCTCGCCTGCCCCGCACCCTCGCCGGATGACAAGAGAGCAAGGCAACACACTGAATTACTGAAAATACTACAGGCACACATACTATCTTAATTGACCATTATTCGCCTGAAGAGAATGCGGCAGCTGATAGCAGCAATGGCTATTCTAAAGTAGGACAATATTAACTAAACATTGTCTAAAGACAACTATTACCATAGTTTCACTTCACATATCTATTGTATATAGAGGAAAAAATACTACCATAAAAATAAATGACATGGAGACTCCTATCTTCCTCACCATACCATCTGCTCAGTGTAAAGACACGGAATTTGCTATAAGCTTATACAATCTCCCGAAAAGTGCCATCATTCACCTGGAGGCAATGAGGCAGCTGATAGAAGCAAAGGTTACTTCAAAGTAGAATATTAACCAACCCCTGATGAGAGCAAGCTGCTTCATTGATCAATCAATATAATTCCCCTAAAAGGCAAGGAGGCAGCTGCTTGCTCCATCCATGTTCAACATCTACACAAATGACCAGCCACTGCCCGAAGGGACAGAGAGTTTCATCTATGCTGATGATCGTGCCATCACCGCTCAAGCAGGGAGTTTTGGGATGGTTGAACAGAAGCTTTCCGAAGCTCTAGGTGCTCTTACTGCCTATTACAAGGAAAACCAGCTGATCCCCAACCCATCTAAAACACAGACATGTGCCTTTCATCTCAAGAACAGAGAAGCATCCCGAGCTCTGAAGATCACCTGGGAAGGAATCCCACTGGAGCATTGCAGCACACCCAAATACCTGGGAGTCACTCTGGACCGTGCTCTTACCTACAAGAAGCACTGCCTGAACATCAAGCAAAAAGTGGGCGCTAGAAACAATATCACACAAAAGCTGACTGGCACAACCTGGGAATCACAACCAGATATAGTGAAGACATCTGCCCTTGCACTGTGCTACTCTGCTGCTGAGTATGCATGCCGTGTGGAACACATCTCACCACACTAAAACAGTGGATGTGGCTCTTAATGAGACATGCCGCATTATCACGGGGTGTCTGCGCCCTACACCACTGGAGAAATTACACTGCTTAGCCAGTATTGCACCACCTGACATCTGCCGGGAAGTAGCAGCCAATAGTGAAAGGACCAAGGCAGAGACATCTCCAGCTCATCCTCTGTTTGGGTATCAGCCAGCATGTCAACGACTTATATCTAGAAATAGTTTTCTAAGATCTACAGAGACACTCGCTGTAACACCTCAGCAAGCGAGAGTCCAGAAGTGGCAGGCTCAAACCCAGAACCTCAACCAATGGCTGATACCAAATGAGAGACTCCCCCCTGGGCACACAGAGGACTGGGCAACTTGGAAGGCACTGAACAGACTGAGCTCTGGCACCACGAGATGCAGAGCCAACCTTCAGAAATGGGGCTACAAAGTGGAATCCTCGACATGTGAGTGTGGAGAAGAGCAAACCACTAACCACCTGCTGCAATGCAACCTGAGCCCAGCCACATGCACAATGGAGGACCTTCTTGCAGCAACACCAGAAGCACTCCAAGTGGCCAGATACTGGTCAAAGGACATTTAATCAACTACCAAACTCACAAATTTTGTATTTTGTATTTTTGTATTTTGTCTGTTTGTTTGCTTTGTTCTGTTACAAATGTAATATAATTGACTGGTTGCTGATGACTCGATAAATAAATAAGCTGCTAGGAGCAATGGATACTTCAAAATAGGATAAGATTAACCAACTACTGGCTATGGAAAGTAATTACAATAAATATAATTTAATATGTATAAGGGTAATACTAACAGGAACATACATTTCACAAAGAGAAATTACTAATGTACTATATTTATACCTTTATATAGTTATTTTGACTGACGAAGGATTTCGAAACGATATAAAATCCTGGGAAGAGCTATCTCACCATCGGCTTTGTGGCGGCTGCCTTCCACTCCAGCAGACACCAGCTGCCACAAAAATATAGTTATGGATCGGGATGCCATTCAATTGCTATGACCATGAGCTGCCTTTCCCCCCTGCCTCCCACGTATCACAAATGTGGCTTGAGCTGATATCGCTTGTGTCCCTTTCCGGCAAGAATTAATCTTCTGTACTACTTGAAAGTTGTCAGTAGTTAATGGACACCGAAGCGTGACCTCAATTAATTTGTAATGAGACACTGCTTCTCTCAGGAATCTGCAAAAAGCAATTTCACATGGATGAACGCTCTTCAAAGGGACGGACCCTGGAAGCGCATTTGACAAGATAGAGCAAAAAAACACTTTTTTTTTTGCTCGGTCTTGATATGAGCTGCTCTTTCAGACCCGGAAATATGGAGAGTGTCACCACTTAAAAAAAAAGGGGGGGGGGGAGAGAAAGATTGAGATTTATATTCATTCATTCATGTCATTGATGTGACACCTTTCTCCCGGCATGGCACTGAGAGCAATCTGCAATTAGATCATTACTTCCCTGTAAATAGGCTGAAAATCAGAAACCAGAATGTTATTATGTTTATGCTTACGTTTGTTTATACCAAACTTTTTCTCTCCCCAGGAGACTCAAAGTAGCTTACATTAAAAGCATTTCAATACAATTTACAGTCTACTAATATACAAACATTGAAACAAAATTAAACATCAATATTATTTTAAAAAATCAGAGTTAAAATCCATGAAAACACATTCAAAGCTAAACGTTGTCGTTAAGCTGTCACCTGGAAGTAAGGAATCAAAACACACTGAACTCAGGCCGCTTCTACAGTTTTCAACTGGATTATATGGCAGTGTAGACTCATATGGCAGTGTAGACGAGAAGGCCCTCTCCCTCGTCTCCACCAATCGCGTCCCCACCAATTATCAAAGCAGATAAACCAAATTATTTGCTTTGAACTGGATTATATGAGTCTACACTGCCATATAATCCAGTTCAAAGCAAATAATTTGGTTTATCTGCTTTGATAATTGGTGGGGACGCGATTGGTGGAGACGAGGGAGAGGGCCTTCTCGGTGGTGGCCCCCCGACTCTGGAACTCACTTCCCAGAGACATCGGACATGCCCCAACTCTGGCAGTCTTTAGGAGGAGCTTTGTGCCATTACACCCAAACGCTTTTATAAAAACAAAACTATGATGTGCTGTTCCTTATGTCTGGGTGAACTGCCGGTGCTTTTCTTGAGAAGATTGAGATTCTCAGTAACTGAGTCTATTACAAGTTCTGAACATCAAAAAGGATATTTATTTCTCAAAGTTGCAAACAGAACAGTCAATTGATAACCAAATAGATATTTCTTCTTTCTCTTCTCCACCAGTTACTGCGTCAGCCTTTCCCCAAGTGGCAAAGGGGTTCAGGGATCCTTCACCCTAATCCAGAGCTGTTGCCTTTAGAAAGAACAAATCTTTCCCTATCTATCTAAGCTCCAGATTATCCTTGGAGATAAGGAAATGCAGCCTCTCTCTCTATAAGACTCTATAAAACTCAATTCTCAAAGCTCAATATCTATTTTTCTTTATACTCTATAACTCTCTTATAATCTATCTAACTATAGCTCAATTAAGCTTATCTAACTATAATATCTCAATTAAGCTTATCTCAATTCTCTATTCTCAATTCTCTATTCTCAATTGTTTTTGCAGCAGTCCTTGTTTGTTTCCTCTCTGTTGTTGTGCTGTTGTAATTTTAGAGTTTTTTAATACTGGTAGATTTTGTTCATTTTCATGGTTTCCTCCTTTCTATTGAAATTGTCCACATGCTTGTGGATTTCAATGGCTTCTCTGTGTAGTCTGACATGATGGTTGTTGGAGTGATCCACCATTTCTGTGTTCTCAAATAATATGTTGTGTCCAGGCTGGTTCATCAGGTGCTCTGCTATGGCTGACTTCTCTGGTTGAAGTAGTCTGCAGTGCCTTTCATGTTCCTTGATTCGTGTTTGTGCGAAACAAACAAGGACATCTAATCACCTCTCAACAAAAGATTGCTCCAGGCACTGCCAGGCAATCAAATGGTAATCAAGGTGGTCAGTCAAGGTGCTAATCAAGGTGGCCAGATACTGGTCAAAGCACATTTAATCAACTACCAAGCGTGCAAACTCTGTGTCTTTTGTATGTTTGTTTATTCTGTCAAAAACTATTTGGTTGCCTGACACGATAACTAAATAAGGTGGTCAGTTGTGGCGCAGTGGGTTAAACCCCTGTGCCGGCAGGACTGAAAACTGACAGGTCGCAGGTTCGAATCTGGGGAGAGGCGGATGAGCTCCCTCTGTCAGCTCCAGCTCCTCATGCGGGGACATGAGAGAAGCCTCCCACAAGGATGATAAAAACATCAAATCAGCCAGGCATCCCCTGGGCAACGTCCTTGCAAACGGCCAATTCTCATACACCAGAAGCGACCTGCAATTTCTCAAGTCGCTCCTGACACGACAAAAAAAAAAAAAGGTGGTCAGTTGAAACATTAACACCTAGCTCCAGCAGACAAGAATCCTTTGTCCCACCCTGGTCATTCCACAGATATATAAACCCTTTTTCCTAGTTCCAACAGACCTCACAACCTCTGAGGACGCTTTCCATAGATGCAGGTGAAACGTCAGGAGAAATGCCTCTAGAACATGGCCATATAGCCCAAAAAAACCTACAACAACCCAGTGATTCCGGCCATGAAAGCCTTCGACAAACTCTATAATGCCTCCAGTTTTAACTCTTCTAGGAAACTTGAGTCTCATGTACTTCACAACCACGTTCTTTTTTTGTAATGCTTGCACAGATAACTTAGCAACCTTTTGTAATGACATCAACATGACAACTGTCATAGGCCCTTGACAGTGTGTGCGCGTGAATGACAAGTCTAAATATGACCTGGGATTTTAAAAAAACAAAACACTTACAATGCAATGACTCGGTTTGAATGAAGCCAAAACAGCTGCCTTGCTCCGTTGTGAGAGCTGAAACCATAACCTTCTTTACAGCTTTGAAAACAAGAAGCCAATTCTATTTGTATCCAAATGGATGTCCAACCAGGGACTGAAGTATTCTAAGGACAGAAGTCAAACGTCAAGTGTCAGCTGCCGATCTCAGAAAAAGAAAGCTGTCGTACGCAGAGCAACAAGTGTTATGGTGTCTGGAGAGTGTCCTGGGCAACAATCCCAGAGAGTGGAACTTGGTCGTTTTTCTTCCCGACAGGTTTTAATATGTAGATTTCTAGCTATTCACAATGAGCTCCTACTCTTTTGGCTCTGGAAGAGAAAGTTTGTGGTGTAATGTAATTCTATTTGTTTCCCAAAGTTTCCACCATGCAATTCATGGAACATCAGGGTCACCAACCAATTTCAAGCTACTTCTGTCCTTTGCCAAATTTCAGACTTAAAACTATCGACATTGGGGGCTGTGCTCTCCATTTCTTTCCTGTAGATCTTCCCATTTTCTCCGAGTTTTGAACAGAACATTCCTAGGTGGAAGAACTGAAATGCCTAGCTACCATTTTTTTTCCTGTAAGGCATTTTAAGAAATGTTAACGCTACTTACCTTGTAAGAGAAGTGTGAAGATTAATAGACTCAGCATGACAAAATTATACCTAATGCACTACTCCAATGAGCAAATATATTCCCTCTTCTGTCTCCTGTGGAGCACTGAGCCTGTACTGCTATATTTATTAATCTGCCGTAATTTGTATAAATTTGCTATAAATATATACATACATATATATACATACACACACACATATATATATATATATGTATACATTTATATATATATTTATATATAAAATATATAAATGCTCTGTGCATAATGAATTCCTTAAAAACAAAACAACCAACGAACGGAATCACACCAAATTTGGCAACAAAACGTCTCACTACATAAGGAGTGACCATCACTCAAAATATAATGAATTTGTCATTTGGGAGTTGTAGTTGCTGGGATTTATAGTTCACCTACAATCAAAGAACATTCTGAACTCCACCAATGATGGAATTGAACCAAACTTGGCACACAGGCCTCCCATGACCAACAGAAAATACTAGCAGTGTTTTGTGCGTATTGACCTTGAGTTTGGGAGTTGTAGTTCACCTACATCCAGAGAGCACTGTGGACTCAAACAATGATGGGTCTGGACCAAACATGGCACAAATATTCCCAAATATGCCCAAATATGAACACAAGAGTTTGGGGGAAATAGACCTTGACATTTGGGAGTTGTAGTTACTGGGAGTTATAGTTCACCTACAATCAAAGAGTGTTCTGAACCCCCCAATGACAGAATTGGGGCAAACTTCCCACACAAAACCCCCATGACCAGCAGAAAACACTAGAAGGGTTTGGTGGGCATTGACCTTGAGTTTGGGAGTTATAGTTCACCTACATCCAGAGAGCACTGTGGACTCAAACAATGATGGATCTGGACCAAACTTGGCACGAATGTTCCATATGCCCAAATATGAACATAGATGGAGTTTGGGGGAAATAGACCTTGACATTTGAGAGTTGTAGTTACTGGGATTTATAGTTCACCTACAATCAAAGACCATTCTGAATGAACCCCATGAACGACAGAATCGGAGCAAACTTCCCACACAGAACCCCCATGACCAACAGAAAATACTTAAGGCCATCCAGTCCAACTCCCTTCACCAGGGCAAGAAAACGTAATCACCCCTCCTGACAGAGAGCCATCGAGCCATAGATATAGATAGATAAATATGATTCACAGACACAGAGATAAAGTATTATAGATTTGAAAGGGACTCCTAAAGATGGACAATTATATGTTGCATGTTCCAGAGAAGGCAAACCAGACAATCTCTATGTCAACACTGTCAAAGAAATATAAATACTGTTTACTCACAAGCATAAAGACATTACATATATTAGAAACCAGCACTTTCTAATTACTTTATTTTCCAGATCACCAGACTGGGCCACAGCAACGCGTGGCAGGGGACCACTAGTGTGTGTGTGTGTGTGTGTGTGTGTGTGTGTGTGTATAGATATAGATATAGATATAGATATAGATATATAGATATAGATATATATATATATTGTATGTGTGTGTATATACATTGTGCCGTTGCGCCTGGGGGCTATAACTCTTAATGAGAGAGGCATGGACGTGGCATCTTTCCCCAGGGGATTGCTTCTTGCTCTCCTATAGGAAACTGGAACTCCCAAAGACCAAAACACAACAGATAACTCGAAATGGTATTTATTGTTCACAATGAGTTATCTTTCTCAGGCATAAGCTTGATGTTTCAACAGGGATAAAGGAAATATACTTCACAATCTCTGAAGTCCAAGGAGTTTGTAGCTGAGAAGCTTTTCCTGTTTCCTCTTTCCTCAATGGCTGTGAATACCAGAGCAAACCACAACCCCACTTCAAATGGCCTATGTTTGAAGACTCAGGATCTTCCTTTGGTGCCAAAAGAACCGGTTTGAAGGCGCTTGAGACTTCCAACATCGTTCAGGTTGGTCTGAACATGAAGCATAAGTCTCAAGGGTAAAAAACCTCAGAACTGGTGCTGAGAGGTAATTTAAGCAGGGGCTTTTAGAGCCAAGTCTCTTACTCACATCCATCCAATAGAAACTCTGATGGCAAAATGAAAAGGGAAGCACGCCCCTCCTCCAGGAAGAGGTAGAGCCAAACAATACTGATTGACAGCTATAAGTAACCAATCAATCCAACTATACATAAGCAGGGTAAAAAGGCAGGATTAAGCATGATACAACAGTTTAAATCATGCAACTAACAGTTCTACACATAGGTAGTTGTTTAGAAATGGAAGACATGAAAGAAATGGTACAAATGGTAGGAACAAATTCTGTGCACAACTCTAATGCCGACACGTAAGGTCTTTATTGTTTTGGAACCACTAAAAAACGACTATGATTTTTTTTAGTACAAATGTGGAAACCAGTTCTTACTAAAAAGCCACATATATTTGCAATAAAAGATGTAGGCTTTCTTTCTTTCGAACAACAGCTAAAAAGGCCCAATGTTTCCCTCTGTTCTTTCTGCTAATTAGCTGTACTGCTGCTAGTACCTGCCTAAATGTCATTTAAGCTGATTACAAAGCTAAATGGTTAATTAAGGGGGCTGTAAGAGTAGGAAGCTATTAATGGAGAATGGCTGTCTTAACACAGCCATAATTAGTCTAGGAAACTGCATCATCCTGACTCAGAAAACTACTTTGTCTAGCACTATCCGTCCCGCCTGGCGTAAGATTTCCAGAGCCTGTACCCATTTCTCCAAACTATTCTATTCTCCAGTATGTCCAACTGGAATTGTTTAAGACTGAATTTAAGGGACTTCCTACAACTGGCGCACAGGGTCTACCATATCATTTGGTCATAATGCAGTGTTTCTCAACCTTCCTAATGCCGTGACCCCTTAATACAGTGCCTCATGTTGTGGTGACTCCCAACCATAAAATTATTTTCGTTGCTATTTCATAACTGTAATGTTACTACTCTTATGAATCATAATGTAAATATCTGATATGCAGGATGTACTTTCATTCACTGGATGAAATTTGGGACAAATACCCAATACACCCAAATTTGAATACTGGTGGGGTTGGGGGGGATTGATTTTGTCATTTGAGAGTTGTAGTTGCAAGGACTTATAGTTCATCTACAATCAAAGAGCATTCTTAACTCCACCAACAATGGAATTGAACCAAACGTGGCACACAGAACTCCCATGACCAACAGAAAATACTGGAAGGGTTTGATGAGCATTGACATTGAGTTTTGGAGTTATAGTTCACCTACATCTAGAGAGCACTATGGACTTCAACAATGATAGCTCTGGACCAAACCTGGCACAAATACTCAATATGCCCAAATGTTCACACTGGTGGAATTTAGGAAAAATAGACCATGACATTTGAGAGCTGTAGTTGCTGAAATTTATAGTTCACCTACAATCAAAGAGCATTCTGAACCCCACCAATGATAGAATTGGACCAAACTTCCCACACAGAACCCCCATGACCAGCAGAAAATACTGTGTTTTCTAATGGTCTTTGGTGACCCCTCTGACACCCCCTCGCGACCCCTCCAGGGGTCCCGACCCCCAGGTTGAGAAACACTGCTATAATGTGTGTTCATGTGACATTGCTGTTGCCTCTGTCTTCGAGGAACCCTATCTGAGGGCTTTCTTAAAGAGTGCTGCTGACATTTGCTTACTGTCATCCCCCGAAACTGCCATATAATCCAGATTATCAAAGCAGATAATTCACATTATCTGCTTTGAACTGGATTATATGAGTCTACATTGCCATATAATTCAGTTCAAAGCAGATAATGTGGATTTCGATACCATCGGCCATGGTATCCTGGGACGGCTCTCCGGGATGGGTCTTGGAGGCACGGCTCTGTCGTGGCTCCGGTCCTTTCTGGAGGGCCGCTCCCAGATGGTGAAGCTGGGTAACACCTGCTCGGACCCCTGGCCTTTGACCTGTGGGGTCCCTTTCAAATCTATACTATATCTGTGTGTGAATTATATCTATCTATCTAATCTATGGCTGGATGGCTCTTTGTCAGGAGGGCTTTGATTACGTTTTCTTGCCCTGGTGGAGGGAGTTGGACTGGATGGCCTTCAGTATGGGGGTTCTGTGTGGGAAGTTTGCCCCAATTCTGTCGTTGGTGGGGTTCAGAATGATCTTTGATTGTAGGTGAACTATAAATCCCAGTAACTACAACTCCCAAATGTCAATGTCCCCCAAACTCCACCTGTGTCCATATTCGTGCCAAGTTTGGTCCAGATCCATCATTGTTTGAGTCCACAGTGCTCTCTGGATGTAGGTGAACTACAACTCCCAAACTCAAGGTCAATTCCCACCAAACCCTTCTAGTGTTTTCTGTTTGTCATGGGAGTCCTGTGTGCCAGGATTGGTTCAATTCAATTGTTGGTGGAGTTCAGAATGCTCTTTGATTGTAGGTGAACTATAAATCCCAGCAACTACAACTCCCAAATGACAAAATCATAATTTTTTGAGTGATGGTCACTCCTTGGGTTAGAAGGTGCTGTGGCCAATCTTACATCCCTCTTTCTCTCCCGCCTTTCTTCCTTCTCTCCCTCTTTCCTTCGTTCCTTCTTTTTTTCCTTCCCTTCTCTCTTTCCTCCCTCCCTCTTTCTTTTCTTTTCCTTCTTTCTCTCCTTTCTTCCTTCTCTCCCTCTTTCCTTCCCTTGCTCTTCGCTTCCATCCCTCCTTCTCTCTTTCCTGCTTTTTTTCCCTCCCTCTCTCTCTCTCTCTCCTTTCTTCTCCCCCGCTTCCCTTCTTTACCTCTTGCCTGGGTGCTGGAAGGAAGGATCCTGGGAGGCAGGCGTGGCGGGAGGGAGGTGCTTTGGAGGCAGGCCTTGCTCACCCAGTGCCACCCTTTTTTTTTCTGCCATGGCTGCGGGACACCTTCTCGCCTGTTTGCCGGTTGGGCATGCCGTTGGTGCCTCTCACGCTGGCTGTGCTCGCACCGTGGGGGTGGGGGGAAGAGAATGGGTTTGAACACATGCGCAGTATTCTCTTTTTAAATTGTTTTTGTTCTTATTGTTTGTTGGGAGGAATTTTTTTGAGTGCAGGACATAGATTGCCCTGAATGCTGTGTTGTGTCCAAATTTGGTGTCAATTCCCCCAGTGGTTTTTGAGTTCTGTTAATATCACAAACGAACATTATATTTTTATTTATATAGATGAGTTCTATGAATGGTAAACATGACACTCTATGTAAGGAAGATGTAAGGAAGCCAGTTAGAGTCGGGTTGAACAAAGAAACAAGTAGTTCCAAGTTTGTTTGGATAACATACAGATTGGTTGTTGCTTTATTAGGTTTCAGTTTTAGCTCCAAATATGCAACAGCTATACTCAAACTGCTAGACCATTTCCCTAACTCGATTTAGAGTCACTCTCCTCCGACTCCCACAATTCACTGTCAAGTGTCTTTCCCCCACTGTCCCCAACCAACGCCCTTCTTTTTACAAATTCTCCTTTGCCCAGAGAAGCTCTTTTCTCCTTCACAGAGTTTTTTCTGCTGGGATTGGCTGCCTCCAGTAATTCAAATGTTGCTTGGGGCCTGTTCAGTGCTTTTTTCCCAGCAATGTCACATCTCCTCCCTTCAGATGTCATTGCTCTATTGAGATTTCCAAAGGTCTCAATGAAAAGTGATAAAATCTAGCTCACTGACATTTACTGAAGGTTATATTTACCATAACCAAAATCATAACAATCTCTTCAGTCTCTTGCTAGGCCATACAATTGTTATAGTAAGCCTTACTAGCACATTAACAACAGTTCTGTTCATAAATAAAATATATTTTACTTACCTTCACAACATCTAGCACAGTGTTTCTTTTAAAAATAGTCTTTATTGAAATTTTTCATTAAAATACAAGTTATATAAAATCAAGATAGAAAAGAGACCAAAAAGAGGAAGGAATTAGTAAAGAAATAAATAAAAATAGTTGTTGGGGTTCAGCCTGTGTGTGAACCTGAACCTGAACCTGAACCTGATTCTCTGATTGTATTCCCTGATGCCAATGTAGATGTCAATGTGAATTCTGAGGCCAATTTAGATGATGATGGTTTGAGTAGTGAAAATGCTACAGCCTTGGAAAGTGAAAGTCAAAATTCTCATGAGAACATGCATTCCGAGCCGAGCGGAGAAGTTTCACTCCATTTTCCTCCCAGCCTTAGTTCTCCAGAGAATCTGACACCTGGTCTGCCTAATGAAGATAGGCGGGGGCAGATTTGACAGAGCCGGGGAGAAGCACAAAGTTTATGTAGGTCAGCCAGATTGAGAGAAATGCAAACAAAAACTTCAGGCGTGTCTCGCAATAGATTTCTCAGCCTTAAGTATGCCTGGCCTGAATGCAGCTTCAGACCAGGCATCGTTCCAGATTCATGTGCAAGCTTTTGCAGGTCTCCTGATTCAAGTGGCCTTGTTCCTTGGAGATTTTCCAGTTGTTCCAAGTACGGCTAGTGGATTGCTAACAGATTCCAGGATTCAGCAGTTTTGCTGTGGGTTTTATGATCATGTTTATGGACATTTCTTGTTGCTGATTTTTACTGTGACTTTTACCTTTGCATTTTTCCTCTATTTTGTAGTCATCTTTCATCAATAAAAAAGGATTGTTTTCCTGAAGTCAAATGTGGTAGATGGTTGTCTGAGGGTCTAGTTTCCTGCTCTGGGTTGCAACAATAGTAAAAGTAGAAAGGGAAAAGAAAGAAAAAAAAATGTGAGAATTTTGACTCTTTGGTATTTTCTAGAGGTCTTCTTCATAACCATCTTGTTCTCCATCTTCCCTTCTTTTCTTTCTCTTGCTTTTCTTTTCCTCCGCTATTTGCGTTTCATTCTTTGTTTTCGATTTCAGATCAGGATCACTTTCTTCTTTTGTCTCAGGTATTCAGTAACTTCTTTCCAATCTGTTTCTATCCTCGTTTCTTTGTTCTTTAACATAAGGAAGGTGAGCCTGTCCATATTCCTAATTTCTAAAAATTTTGTTAGCCATTTGTCTTCTTCTGGTATTTCTTCTTGTTTCCATCTTCTTGCGAAGCACATTCCTGCAGCTGTCAGTATCAAAAATAGAATTTATCTGTATTTCTTTCTAATTTTATATCATACATGCCTAATAGAAATAGTTCTGGTTTCCAGGGTATTTGTATTTTTAGCATTTTTTGAATCTCTTTTTGTATTCTCTTCCAATATCCCTTTGCTCTATCACATGTCCACCACATGTGGTAGTAAGAGCCTTCTTTTGCTCTACATTTCCAAAAAATTGTGCTCGTGTTGTTATAGATTTTTCCCAACTTTTTCGTTGTCATGTACCATCTTTGTGATATTTTCACCCAATTTTCTTTCAGATCCAATGCATATGTAAACTTTATTCTCCTTTTCCAAATTTCCTCCCATTCTTCTTTTCTAATATTTCTTCCTATATTTTCGTTCCATCTTTTCATATAATTCTTTTCTTTCTTTGATTCCATTCTAGTAATTTTTATATATCTTTGTTATCAATTTATTTTCTGACTCCATAATTTTATCCCAAAAGTTTTTTCTTGTGCAAATCCTAATTTTTTATCTGTCTTGTATTTCTCTTTAATCTGCCAGTATTGAAACCAAGATATTTTCTGATCTATAGCGTTTAATTCTTGTTGTGATTTTAATGTTAGTTCTCCCTCCTCCTTTTTCAGTATGTCTTTATAAATTGGCCAATCGTTCCATCCCGTACATCTTCTATGTCCCGCTTCTAACGGCGAGATCCAAAGTGGTGTTTTGCTGTATAGTTTCTTTTTGTATCTCTCCCATATTTTTAAAATCGCTGCTCTAGTAAAATGATTTCCATTTTTTCTTTTTCTTTTCCCTTGTACCACATATAAAGGTGCCACCCCCCTCTCAAATCTATTAAAACAATTAACATATCCATTCAAACATACAATAATAAACATAACATAATAATTTGAATATAAACACAATAAAAAGCTTAGAAGTAATTCAAATACAAATACAATAAAAAGCTTAAAAGTAAACATACAATAATTCAAATATAAATACAAAAAGAGCTTAAAAGTAAACATTCAATCCCAACCAAAGTGGGCTGATGGAATAAGTGGTTAGAAGCAACAGGAGAGGCAGGGGAACCCCGAAAAAGAGCACCCGCACAGGTGTTCCAATGTCCAAATGATGGGCAGCGTGGCCATGGACCCCCCCCCCCCAGGTGTTACGGCAGCCGGGCAATTTGTGGCACGGCCATTAAAGTAGCAGCGCGGCGAGTGGCCATGTTCTCTCCATGTTGGGTCAGCTGGCTGGAATGAGGGTCTCCTCGTGGGTAATCCCAAGGCTGAACAGGCAGCAAAGCTGGATGGCAACACTCAGGCCCCAGGGTCCCTCTTGCAGCAGAGCCCAACAAATCTCTGCCACCCAAAGGCCTGGTCCCACAATCGTGTTTTCAACTTGTTCTTGAAGGAAAGGAGGAATGTAGTTGACCTAATTTCGCTGGGGAGTGAGTTCCACAGGTGGGGGGCCACCACCAAGAAGGCCCTGTCCCTCATCCCCGCCAAGTATGTTTGTGGCAAGAGGCGAGGTTGAGAGCAGGGCCTCCCCAGAAGATAGAATCATAGAATCATAGAATCAAAGAGTTGGAAGAGACCTCATGGGCCATCCAGTCCAACCCCCTGCCAAGAAGCAGGAATATTGCATTCAAATCACCCCTGACAGATGGCCATCCAGCCTCTGTTTAAAAGCTTCCAAAGAAGGAGCCTCCACCACACTCCAGAGCAGAGAGTTCCACTGCTGAACGGCTCTCACACTCAGGAAGTTCTTCCTCATGTTCAGATGGAATCTCATTTCTTGTAGTTTGAAGCCATTGTTCCGCATCCTAATCTCCAGGGAAGCAGAAAACAAGCTTGCTCCCTCCTTCCTGTGGCTTCCTCTCACATATTTATACATGGCTATCATGTCTTCTCTCAGCCTTCTCTTCTTCAGGCTAAACATGCCCAGCTCCTTAAGCTGCTCCTCATAGGGCTTGTTCTCCAGACCCTTGATCCTCTGGACACATTCCAGCTTGTCAATGTCTCTCTTAAACTCAGAGGTGGGACGTAGAGGGAGATACGTTTGGACGGGTAAGGAAGAAACATTGTCCCTCCCCAAACTATAGGAATGCTCCATATGTGTGTGAACTGTGGCCTACTAGAGTGCCATGCCTTCTTTCATGATTCTCCATTACTTTTCCTCTGCTCCTTACCAGCGCTCTGTAAGTTCACTGAGCAAGATCCTTCCTCACTAGGCTATGCTGAGCCCACTCCAGCCTCCCTTCCTCTGCAACAGGTTTGCTCATTGTAGCTACATGACTATCACAATTCAGAGCCTGAATTTGCTCTTAGTGTCGCACTACTCTCATGTCTAAGCTTATATTCCTCTTCTATATAAATAAAAATGTAATGTTAGTTTGTGCTATTCACAGAACTCAGAAACCACTGGGGCAATTGACACCAAATTTGGACACAAGACACCTAACAACCCAATGCATGTTCTCCACTCAAAGAAACGAGGAAAACCAAAAGCAGAAAAGACTTCTAAACTGTATGTCCACAAAGGAGAAACTGCATGTCTACAGAGACCCATGGCCACGTCCCCCCTCCTCGCGGGAAACAGCCGGCCGTTAAAGCCAGGTGCACGTGCACGGCCACACACACACACACACACACACAAGCAAGTGGAGTGGAGGAGGTGGAGGAAGTCTCCTGCTCCTTTCCCTGTTGGAAGAGGAAAGGGCGGATGAGTGCCAGCAACAGCAACGGAGCAAGGAAGAAGGGGAGGGGGAGGAGGCGAGGAAGGTCCACGGTGCTTGAAGGACCTTCCTTCTCTCCCTCCCTTCCCTTCCTTCCTTTCTTTCCTTTTCTTCTTTCCTTCTCCTTCCTTTACTTCTTTCCCTCCTTCCCTTCCTTCCTGTCCCTCCTTCCTTCTTCCTTTCCTTCTTTTCCTCCCTCCCTCCCTCCCTCCCTCCCTCCCTCTTCTTCTTCTTTCCCTTTCATCATTTCCTTCTCTCCCTCCTTTCTTCACCCCCTCCTTTCTTTCCCTACTTCCTTCCTTCTCCTCCCTCCCTCCTTGTACCTCCTTCTTTCTTTTCCTTCCTTCCCTTCTTTCCCTCCCTCCCTTCCCTTTTCCTTCTTTCATGTCCCTCCTTCCTTCCTTCCTTCCTTCCTCCTTTCCTTCTTTCTATGTAAAATATAAATACAATATTAAATGGAAGGGACAGTCAAGAAATAACGAGAGGAGGAGGGAAAGAGGAAGGCAGGAGAGAAGCAGGGAAGGAAAGAAAGAAAGATAGAGAAGCAAGGAAGGAGAGAAGGAAATTAAAAAAGTGAAAGGAAAAAGAGAGGGAAGGAAGGAGAGAAGGAACAAAAGATAGGGACGGAAGGATGTAACCAAAGAGCAAAGAAAAGGAGGAAAGAAACAGGTAGAGATGGAAGAAAGAAGAGAGATAGGGAAAGAAAAAGAGGAAAGGAAAGAAAGAGGGAAGGTAGGAGAGAAAGAGGGAGGGAAGGTTGGCCACCGCAACACGTGGCGGGTACAGCTAATTATCTATAAATCTATGGATGCAAGTGTGCGGTTTGTTATGAGTGCTCCAAAAAAGAATGTGTCTCTGCCACTTCTAAAAGCACCTAAAAGCATTTCCATTCTAAATGTTATAAAAGGATCCTTCTAATGTATTCCAAGACCTGTTTAAAACTTGTTTTAAAATAACTTCTCTCTGACAGACAAAAGCAAGAGTAAGGGGATAATTGGAAGAAGAACTAGGTCAAGCTGGCACTTGTTCCAGCAAAACGCTGCATTGCGAGAATGCCCAGTTGCAGTCTGCAGCGATCGCTCTCCCTGCATTCAGCCTTACCATGATAATAATGCCAGAGTGTCCTGGCAGGACACAACATTAATGGCAGTTGTATCTTGTACTGTCTTCCGTCCAGATTTTATTTGAAGAAGATCAGTTTTTAAAAATGATAAGAAAGGCAAGCAAATAAAGTGAGCCATGGAACAAAAAAGAAAATGAGATTTTCTTCAGGGAAGAAAGGAGATAGTGAACGGCATCCTTTTGTAAGAAACAGGATTAGATATTGAAAGGCATGTCTTAAGAATCAGCCAAAAAAGAAGGGTCGTCCCTATATGCAGTTGTTTTTATACTGTTTTATATTGTTTTATACTGTTTTATATTGTTATTATTATATTGCCGTTAAATTGTGTATCTGTTTTTGATGTGGGCACCATGGGGTGCCAATTTGTTAGCCATCCTGAGTCCCTCTGCGGAGGTTGAGATAGGACAGGATATAAAAGCCCGAAATAAATAAATAAATAAATATGTATTGTCGAAGGTTTTCATGGCTGGAATCACTCCGTTCTTGTGGGTTTTTTCGGGCTATATGGCCATGTTCTAGAGGCATTTCTTCTGACGTTTCGCCTGCATCTATGGCAAGCATCCTCAGAGGTGAGGTCTGACCTCACCTCTGAGGATGCTTGCCATAGATGCAGGCGAAACGTCAGGAGAAATGCCTCTAGAACATGGCCATATAGCCTGAAAAAACCCACAAGAACTGAATAATAAATATGCTTGCAGATGGTCAGAGCAGATCCATTGATAACCCAGGCTCAGCATACAGAAAACCCCAATCCTATTCATGTCAGGCAGGAAGGCCCCATTCAAGCCCTCCCAACAGATGGTCATCCAATTCCAACTCCATTCTGCCAGGCAGGAAGACACCATTCATTCTACAAATATAGCAACCCAAGTATATAGGATCAAATATAATAATAATAATAATAATAATAATAATAATAATAATAATAATAATAAATCCAAAATAATAAATATATCAACTATAATAGGCTTTAAGTCAATGATATGACATAAAAATCTATCTCAAAGAACTACAAAAAATTGAACTGGCCCAACGAATCCATACAGCTATGTAATAATTGGCAATTATATATCTATAAATTTATATAACCCTTTCTAAATATTTTTGATAACATGTTAATAATAAAATACTTATTTAATTTTAAAATATTTAATTATTTTCATTTAAAAATATTTAACTTTTGAATACTTCATTTAGATGTTTTAAGTTTAAAATATGTGTTTAATTTAAACATATTTGAATATTTTCATTAGAAAATATTTAATTCTTTAGTTCTAAAATATTTCATTTACATATTTTGCTTTTAAAAATTATTATTTACATTATATTATTTTATTTTAATATTTCAAATTTAAAATATAAAATTGTTTAACAGTAAAGGAAGACGCCATCAAAGCCTTCCCGACAGATGGTCAACCAGTTGGAAGGGAGTCCCAGAGGCCATCCAATCCAACCCCCTTTGTCTGTCTGTATATCTATCTACCTACTACCTACCAACCTATCTATGTTCTATCCATCTACCTTCTGTTCCATCAATCAATGTCCCTTCCATCTGTCCCTTCTGTCTATTGCTTCAACTGGAATTCCTCTCTTATCTAAGGGCCACAGTAATGCATGGCAGGGTACAGCTAGTATATAATAAAAGTGAATGTATGTATGTATGTATGCGGAGGGTGGAAGGGAGGAAGGGAGGAAGGACAGAAGTGAATGTGGCAGCTTTCTGATTGGCTGCTACTTTCACAGACCACTGTGACCAACACAGGTGACGCAACTGGACCAAACTTGGCACACATAACCCCCATGAACCCCTTTACGTCCTGGTACAGTTTGGGGGAGATAGACCACGTATTATGGGATTTGTAGTACTTTCAAACAGTTTGGTTCCCAGGGACCACTGTGGCCCCCAACAAAGACCGATGAAGACCAAACTTGGCACACCGAGCCCCCATGACCCACTCTACATCCTACTGTGGTTTGGAGGATCATAGAATAATAGAATCATAGAATCAAAGAGTTGGAAGAGACCTCATGGGCCATCCAGTCCAACCCCCTGCCAAGAAGCAGGAATGTTGCATTCAAATCACCCCTGACAGATGGCCATCCAGCCTCTGCTTAAAAGCTTCCAAAGAAGGAGCCTCCACCACACTCCGGGGCAGAGAGTTCCACTGCTGAACGGCTCTCACAGTCAGGAAGTTCTTCCTAATGTTCAGATGGAATCTCCTCTCTTGTAGTTTGAAGCGACTTGAAGTATCTCCACTCGCTTTCCGAGACCGCTGTGACCCTCATCAAATGACTGAACAAGACCAAACTTGGCACACATAACCTCGATGACCCCTTTTACATCCTGGTGAGGTTTGGGGGAGGGCGCACAATGCATGATGGGATTTGTAGTACTTTAAAACCCTTCAGTTCCCACAGACCACTGCGGCCCCCAACAATGACCAATTAAAGACCAAACTTGGCACACAGAGCCCACATGACCCACTCTCCATCCTGCTGCAGTTTGGAGGAGGATGGACCACAGATGATGGGACTCGCAGTACCGTCACTAACTCTTCCTGAGACCACTCCAAGCCATATAAATAACTGATACAGACCAATCTTGATACACAATTCCTTTCTCAAAAAACCCGGGTCCCCAAGCTAGTAGATAATAATAATAATAATAATAATAATAATAATAATAATAATAATATCATCATCATTATCATCCTCCCTCAGGAAATACTGCACCTATACCAGATTCTGTATTGGTCTATGTGCCCATAGAACCAAAGATAGTAAACTGCTACTTTATGACTATCAATAAGGAAGAACTTGAAGGAAAACCAGTTTCTCTAAAATGCGACTGTTCTCGGAAATCAAAAGGCATGGATTAAAGTACTCAAAGAATGTAAGTGTTAATGTCCCATTTCCTGATTCTGTAACATGTGAACTAATATTAGACACCCTTAACTCTGGTCTTAAGCCCACAAGCTTCTTAACGATTGAATACAAAAAAGGTCATGGTAATATCATCTCTCGCCACACTGTTCTATTAATGCCTGCTGCAGACTATGCAAACAACAACCACCAGGAAAATCAGGCTGTAGTTACACAATCTCTAAACTTCCGTCTCTTATCAGCCTTCATATCCTGCCAACATTTGGCTGCAGTAAATGGGAAAGGTGTTGACTTTGGCAAGTACTAAGCTTGGGCACTGCCTTTACTGAGCTTTCACAAGACAAAAAGCAGGTTAACCAGTCACCTTTATAAGAATCATTACATGTTGAAGATGTAGCTGAACACCGGAACACATTGCTCTGATTTCCCAGCGTTCGTCCAAAATATAACACAGGAATAAACATTTAGTTGTGTGCTGGTGTTGACTTTCCCACCAGTATAAAAAGTGGGAACTATGTATACATTAATCTGGTGTCCCTGAGCAGACATCATCAATTCAGCTGCAAGGAAATAGAAAATGGGTGTATACTGTATTGTTGAAGGCTTTCATGGCCAGAATCACTGGGTTGTTGTAGGTTTTTTCGGCCTATATGGCCATGTTCTAGAGGCATTTCTCCTGACGTTTTGCCTGCATCTATGGCAAGCATCCTCAGAGGTTGTGAGGTCTGTTGGGACTAGGAAAAAAGGGTTTATGTATCTGTGGAATGACCAGGGTGGGACAAAGGACTCTTGTCTGCTGGAGCTAGGTGTGAATGTTTCAACTGCCCACCTTGATTAGCATTTGATGGCCTGGCAGTGCCTGGGGCAATCTTTTGTTGAGAGGTGATTAGATGTCCTTGTTTGTTTCCTCTCTGTTGTTTTGCTGTTGTAATTTTAGAGTTTTTTAATACTGGTAGCACGATTTTGTTCATTTTCATGATTTCCTCCTTTTTGTTGAAATTGTCCACATGCTTGTGGATTTCAGTGGCTTCTCTGTGTAGTCTGACATGGTGGTTGTTGGAGTGGTCCAGCACTTTTGTGTTCTCAAATAATATGCTGTGTCCAGGTAGGTTCATTATTAATATTATTAACTTTATTTATACCCCGCAAAATCTCCCGAAGGACTCAATGCGGCTTACAATAAAAAATAAAATAAAACTCATAAGCAAATAATAAACCTCAAGCAAACAATAAAACAGTAAAACGATGACACCATGACGCAATTTAAAACCAAAGGCCGGGCCAAATGTAATAGACAAAATTTAAAAGTGCTGAACTTGACAGGTAATATGTAGAGGTATTTGGAGGTAGGTGCAATGTGCAGATAATCCTGAATCTCTAACAAAGTGCATTTGGGACTTGATGCCGGGAGTTTCCTATTCTGGAAAGCCACACTGGAACAGCCAGGTCTTCAGGCTCTTCCTGAAGACTGCCAATGTTGGAGCTTGTCTGATGTCCCTGGGAAGAGAGTTCCAGAGTCAGGGGGCCACCACAGAGAAGGCCCTGTCCTTTGTCCCCACCAAACGCGCCTGCAACACAGGTGGGATCGTGAGCAGGGCCTCTCCAGATGATCGAAGGGAGCGTGCGGGTTCATAAACGAAGATGCGGTCACGAGGTAGGCAGGTCCCAAACCGTTTAGGGCTTTGTAGGTGAGCACCTGCACCTTGAATTGGGCCCGGAAAATGAAGGGCAGCCAATGGAGCTCCTTGAACAGGAGAGTTGACCTCTCTCTGTAAGGAGCACCAGTTAACATCCTGGCTGCCACCCGCTGGACTAGCTGAAATTTCTGAGCCGTTTTCAAGGGCAGCCCCACGTAGAGCGCATTACAGTAGTCCAATCTAGAGGTGACTAAGGCATGGACCACCCCGGCCAGATCAGCCTTTACGAGGTAAGGTCGCAGTTGGCGCACGAGTCTCAGTTGTGCAAAAGCCCTTCCGGACACCGCCGATGCCTGAGCCTCAAGCGTAAGTGATGAATCCAAGAGGACTCCCAAATTGCGGACCTGTGGCTTCAGGAGGAGTGTAACCCCGTCCAGCACAGGTTGCCACCCTATGCCCCGATCCAGTTTTTGATCGACCAGGAGGACCTCTGTCTTGTCAGGATTAATCTTCAGCTTGTTCCTCCTCATCCAGACAGCCACAGTGGCCAGGCACTCGTCCAGCACTCGAGGGGCTTGCTTGGAATTAGGTGGAAAGGAGTTGTAGAGATGTGTGTCATCTGCGTAGAGATGGCACCTAACTCCAAAACTCCGGATGACCTCTCCCAGTGGTTTCATGTAGTTGTTTAAAAGCATGGGAGATAAAATAGATCCTTGCGGGACCCCACAGGTCAAAGGTCAGGGGTCCGAGCAGGGATCCCCTACAGGCATCCCCTAGCTTCACCATCTGGGATCGGCCCTCCAGGAAGGACCGGAGCCAGGACAAAACTGTGCCCCCGAGACCCATCCCAGAGAGTCGTCCCAGAAGGATACCTTGATCGATGGTATCGAAAGCCGCTGAGATGTCCAAGAGGACCAACAGGGCCACACTCCCCCTGTCCAGCTTTCTACGGAGGTCATCCACCAAGGCGACCAAAGCCATCTCGGTGCTGTGGCCAGGTCTGAAACCAGACTGTGACTGGTCCAGGTAATTGATGTCATCTAGAAAACCCTGGAGCTGGGAGGTGACCACCCACTCCAGCACCTTGCCCAGAAACGGGAGGTTGGAGATTGGTCTATAGTTGTTCAGCACCGTGGAGTGCTCTGCTATGGCTGACTTCTCTGGTTGAAGTAGTCTGCAGTGCCTTTCATATTCCTTGATTCGTGTTTGGGCAATGCTGTGTTTGGTCCTCCCTATGTAGACTTGTCCACAGCTGCATGGTATACAGTAGACTCCTGCAGAAGTGAAAGGATCCCTCTTGTCCTTTGCTGAATGTAGCATCTGTTGAATTTTCTTGGTGGGTCTGTAGATAGAGTGGGTGTATAGTGGTATTTGATCATTCTTTTCTTGATCCTCTATAACAGATGTCTGCAATCATTAAAAAGCTAAAATCTAGCCCGGATTCTGCAGCCAGCTTGGTCATGGAAACCCACTGGGTGGCCTTGGCTGAGTCCCAGGCTCCCCAGGAAACCCCATGATAGGGTCACCATATGTTGGGGACAGCTTGAAGGCACTCAATAACAACAACGAAGTGCATCTGCCTTTGTGTGACCTTACAAATTACCAGATCTTCATTTGATCACATCAAGTATTATGAAAGATCTGTCAAATACAATGCTTCCTCTTTTCCACTCCTGTATAATTTGGTCGTACCAACGAATATCCCACATTAATTAAATCAGTTTATGTCAGGACTGTTCCAAGGATACACAGCAAGGGCATTTCTCTTGATAGTTCCAGTCCACGGCCAACTGCCAGCAGAACCAGTACCTAATATAAACATAGGCCTAATATAAACAGCAAATCAAAGACAGTGCCAGCGAATCACAACTCCCAAAGATAATTCGACTCCTTTCGTTTTGGAGGAGCAGCCGAACAACATCGCTTGTCACATCAGGCTGTCTTATAGATTAACAGCATAATTTGCAGAGTAATCAAGCTGTCAGCTAAAGAGCAGGTCTATTTGATTTGCAGCCAAGGTTCTTTCAAATACGCTCTGATGACTGTGGAGAGCTCAGGTGTTGATGGCAGTGGAAAATTAAAAGACCCATCATGATCAGATTTTTTAAAAGAAAGCTTTTAATCAATAACAGAGGACATTCTCAGCTGGGAGCTGGGATCCTGGCAGAGATAAACCCCTGGAGAGAGAAGCCTGTCGGAAATGCGGTTCTGCTTGTGAGAACTTTGGAACGCCCTCCCAAAAGATCTCAGACAGGCCCCCACTCTAGCCGTTTTCAAAAGGAATTTAAAAACTTGGCTGTTCCGTTGTGCCTTCCCAAACTAGGAATCCCCATCCCAAGTCCTGGAAGCACCTTAGTACAACAAATGTTGCTGCACATCACACTTTAATCCTACGTTCCTCCTGCCATATCAGCACTTTTAACCCTGTACCCCTTTGCGCCGGCCGAACCAGTTTTAATAGTGTCTTGATGTATGTCATTTGCTGTTTATTTTGCTTAATTGTTTTGATTTGCTTTGTTTACTGTTGTGATATGTTCTCTTTGTATTGTGTTTGTGGCTTCGGCCTGTGTAAGCCGCATCGAGTCCTTCGGGAGATGCTAGCGGGGTACAAATAAAGTTAATAATAATAATAATAATAATAACTTGCAAAAACTACAACCAGGCAAAAAACTCCAAAACAAATAGCAGTTGGATTTATGAACAGCGTTGCAGAGTGCCAGGTCTCAGGAGTTTCCTCTGAAGCTAACTTCCATGCACTTCAGGAGAAAATGTGAAACCTTCACACTGAGACCGGAGAATCTAGAAGGCAGGCTCTCTTCTGAATGGCATCAGGAGAGATTGTGGCCATGCGTACGTGGTACGTGTGAAAAAGATCTTGGAGTCCTCGTGGACAACAAGTTAAACATGAGCCAACAATGTGATGTGGCAGCAAAAAAAGCCAGTGGGATTTTGGCCTGCATCAATAGGAGCACAGTGTCTAGGTCCAGGGAAGTAATGCTACCCCTCTATTCTGCTTTGGTTAGACCACATCTGGAATATTGTGTCCAGTTCTGGGCACCACAATTCAAGAGAGACATTGACAAGCTCGAATGTGTCCAGAGGAGAGCAACTAAAATGATAAAGGGTCTGGAGAACAAGTCCTATGAGGAGCGGCTTAAGGAGCTGGGCATGTTTAGCCTGAAGAAGAGAAGGCTGAGAGGGGATATGATAGCCATGCATAAATATGTGAGAGGAAGCCACAGGGAGGAGGGAGCAAGCTTGTTTTCTGCTTCCCGGGAGACTAGGACGTGAAACAATGGCTTCAAACTACAAGAAAGGAGATTCCATCTGAACATGAGGAAGAACTTCCTGACTGTGAGAGCCTTTCAGCAGTGGAACTCTCTGCCCCGGAGTGTGGTGGAGGCTCCTTCTTTGGAAGCTTTTAAACAGAGGCTGGATGGCCATCTGTCGGGGGTGATTTGAATGCAGTATTCCTGCTTCTTGGCAGGGGGTTGGACTGGATGGCCCATGAGGTCTCGTTCAACTCTTTGATTCTATGATTCTTGACTAGAATAACCAGCTGTCACCTTCTATCTAGCCTTTCCACAACTGGTGACAACAGGCTTCATGCACAAGGGTTCCTAGATCTTGGGGCTTGGGTAAGTTTCTCCACGTCTCAGGGAAAGGAGAGGAATCTCAGGGTGAGAGCACTGCCTTGAAGTATGCCTTTACATATATATTTCTCTTTGTTGGGTTTTGAAATTTTTTTTATTTGAATGGCAAGCTCTGACAATTTGCTTTAGCATCATACTTAATAACATCGCTAAGGGGGAACATCAAAAGATGTTTTGTCTTTGAAATCCTATGGTATTAAACTGTCAATCCTGCCATCCACTAATCTGCCTCCTTATTCTCTTTCTTATACTCTTTTATCTGAGAACTCACCAGCAGCATCCAAAATTACAGAGTGCATAATCATTTGCATACCATTGTGCCTACCAATTGCTGTCCAATTACATTTTGTTGTCGATTCACTGCCAGGCTCACTGATTTGCTTCTCTGTTTGTACCAAAAGACTAGTGGGTTAAAATAACATCTGTCTTTGCTTCCTTCTTGCCACGCGTAGCTGCATTTTTACAGCAGCCTATGTTAATTGGATAGATAGAATCATAGAATCATAGAATTGGAAGAGACCTCGTGGGCCATCCAGTCCAACCCCCTGCCAAGAAGCAGGAATATTGCATTCAAATCAGCCCTGACAGATGGCCATCCAACCTCTGTTTAAAAGCCTCCAAAGAAGGAGCCTCCACCACACTCCGGGGCAGAGAGTTCCACTGCTGAACAGCTCTCAGTCAGGAAGTTCTTCCTCATGTTCAGATGGAACCTCCTTTGTTGTAGTTTGAAGCCATTGTTCCGCATCCTAGTCTCCAAAGAAGCAGAAAACAAGCTTGCTCCCTGCTCCATGTGGCTTCCTCTCACATATTTATACATGGCTATCATATCTCCTCTCAGCCTTCTCTTCTTCAGGCTAAACATGCCCAGCTCCTTAAGCCGCTCCTCATAGGGCTTTTTCCTCAGACCCTTGATCATTTTGTTTGCCCTCCTCTGGACACATTCCAGCTTGTCAATATCTCTCTTGAATTGTGGTGCCCAGAATTGGACACAATATTCCAGACCCTTGATCATTTTAGTGGCCTTCCTCTGGACACATTCCAGCTTGTCAAGAACAGTATTCACCTGAGGATAACACATTGCTAGATAGAAAATGAGCTAATAACTGGACAAAAATGGCTTAGATATTTGGGTTATAGTTTCTGAAAAGTAAATGGTGTGCTTATACAGCATAATATATAGAGAGTTTTATATATGGTAGAATAGGTGTATGTGTGTGTGTCAGTGAGAGCAGAGGAATTAGCTAAGTTTGGGCATAAAACCAGCCTAACTATAACTAATGATCAGCTAGCAAAGGAGCAGTGAATTGAGTTGTCATAGACTGTAGTGTAATGTTGTCCTATATGTAATCTATATATATAAATTTGTTAGGGGCATCCAACGAGGAAACAAAACTCAAAAACCCCCCAACGAAACTTAACCAAAATTCCCATGCCCATAACACAACCCACAAGGTACAAACATATCTACTCAAAATGAAAAACAACACAACAACACACTCACAAAACGGCAAAACAACAAAACTCAAAAATCCCCCAACGAAACTTAACCAAAATCCCTGTGCCCATAACACAACCCACAAGGTCCAAACATATCTACTCAAAATGAAAAACAACACAACAACACACTCACAAAACGGCAAAACAACAAAACTCAAAAATCCCCCAACGAAACTTAACCAAAATCCCTGTGCCCATAACACAACCCACAAGGTACAAACGTATCTACTCAAAATGAAAAACAACACAACAACACACTCACAAAACGGCAAAACAACAAAACTCAAAAATCCCCCAACGAAACTTAACTAAAATCCCCGTGCCCATAACACAACCCACAAGGTACAAACATATCTACTCAAAATGAAAAACAACACAACAACACACTCACAAAACGGCAAAACAACAAAACTCAAAAATCCCCCAACGAAACCTAACCAAAATCCCCGTGCCCATAACACAACCCACAAGGTACAAACATATCTACTCAAAATGAAAAACAACACAACAACACACTCACAAAACGGCAAAACAACAAAACTCAAAAATCCCCCAACGAAACTTAACCAAAATTCCCGTGCCCATAACACAACCCACAAGGTACAAACATATCTACTCAAAATGAAAAACAACACAACACACTCACAAAACGGCAAAACAACTGAGCATGCGCATTGGCGCCCAGCCGCAAGTTCCATCGCGCGCGCACATGGCCTTCCAGCCAACGTTCCCTCTGCGGAAACCATGCCCACTCCAAGCCCCGCCGCGCCGCGCCGCTTCCCGCACACACACACCCCCTGCCGCACACACATACGCAACCCCACGCTCCATCACTCCCCCCGCCGCCGCACACACACACGCAACCCCACGCTCCATCACTCCCCCCACCGCCGCACACACACGCAACCCCACTCCCCCCGCCGCCGCACACACACACGCAACCCCAGGCTCCATCACTCCCCCCGCCGCCGCACACACACACGCAACCCCACGCTCCATCACTCCCCTGCCCCAATCTTACCTCCTTTTACTTCAGGCCACCTCCAAACCCCACCCCGCCCCTTCCCACCCTGTCAAAATCTAGGAAAGACAGGAAGGAAGGAAAGAAGGAAGAAAGAGAAAGGGAGGTAAAGAAAAAGGGGGAAGGAAGGAAAGTTAGAGGAAGAAGAAAAGGAAAGAAAAGGAAAGATAGAAGGAAAGAAAAGAGAGACAGCAGAAGAGAAAGAAAAAGGGGGAAGGAAGGAAAGAGATAGAGAAAGAAGAGGAGAAGGAAAGATGGGAGGGAAGGAAGGAAGGAGGGAGGGAGGGAGGGAGGGAGGGAAAGAAGGAGAGAAAGAGGGAAGATTGGCCACAGCAACACGTGGCGGGTAAACGTTGTTATTTCTATTATTATGATGATGATGCTATTGTTCCTATGAGACCCTTTTAGGGGGAATGGGAGAGATGTCAGGTCCCAGAGGCAATGCATTGCATTATTGTTATTGTTATGATGGTGGTGAAATAAAAGGAAATAAAAAGTGAAAGAAGGAAGCAAACAGGGAGGGAAGAAAGGCAAAGGAAGAAAGGGGGAGGGAATGAAGGAAAGAGAGAAGGATGAAACCAAGTAGTGAAAGAAGGAAAGAAAGAGGGAGAGAAGGAAGAAAGTAGAGAAAGGGGGAGGAAAAGGGGGAAGGAATAGGTAGGGACCTCTCTTTCATAATAGTCCAGATATCTACCTCAACTTTGATAAGTTTTACTATAGGCCACAGCAACGCGTGGCAGGGCACAGCTAGTATAAAATATTGACAGTAATGTGTGTGGACACTGGAAAAGCTATATTTCTCGCTGATGTGAGTGTATATATGTGTATGTGTGTATAACTTAAATAACAAATCACTAGAAAGACTAATTGAGAATCTGATCATTTCCCCATGTAAATATAGTAAGATTCCAAGATTTAAGAATGTGTAGGGTTTAACCCATTGCTCCACCAGGGGCTCCTCTCCCTGTGAGAGCATATGAGCTGTCATTGCTTGAGTGAAGGGAGAAAACTATATAAAGAAATGTTTTTGTTTTATTTAAAAAAGAGTAATGTTCAAAACAGCTTTACTTTTCCAGCATCTTCTATGTTTGGTTGCCTTTTAATATTACATAAAGATGTTGGTATCTGTTGCTACAGCAACAGCAAGCCTTTCTCAAATACAGAGCCTGAATTCAGCTATTTAAAAGAACAATAAAATTGTAATTTGACATTTGATTTCATTATGTGTTTTAAATAAGCGTGCTTATGCATGTACACAGAAAAGGATGCGGAAGAGATGCCCTGCTGTGTGTGAGCATCACTTCACAGAAGATAGCTACAATCCACGACTACTTTATTTAAAAGCCTTTTGGTAGAGATGCAAAATACTTTACCAGCCACCTGCCATTTGCTGTTACAACCCGTGCTAGATCACATAGTCAGGCATTTCATTCATCATAACTGACATTCAGAAACAGTCAGTGCCAATTTCTCAAGTTATGTTTTAATTTAAAATAAGCTTATAGAATAGTATCTCACAAAAATACATTGTGTGGTTAATATTCAGCAAAATACATACACAGCAATATATTAGTTCTTTCCTCCACGCCCCGCTCCCTTGTCAGTCAGTAAATGTCTGCACAGCTAGCTTTGTGTGATTTGCACCTGAATTTATTACCAAAAAAAAGTCAATTACAACACAGTGTGAACATACCCGAATTAGTACCTCAATTCTTTCCTCCCTTCTGCACACACGTACAGTATGAAAAATTAGGGTTTTTTATCACCTTATGTACCTTATGCTTGTTTAGGCAAAAATCTGGAAATTATTGCTCCGCTAATCCCTTCTTTCCTTCACAAAATAATACTAAAATGCATACTGCAACTTGCATTCACTTTTGTTAAATAAATAAATTATGGTTCTCTGTGTCACAAAATAGATCTGAGGCAAGACACACTTCTAAACAGTGCAGAGCTCTTTAGTTCCAACTAAAGGATCTATTCAATCAATAGAAATTTGGCAAGTCACACCGCTTCTGCAATATCATTGATTCAACAGACTTACTCTAGTCAGGCCTTATAACTATGTTTAAGCCTATAATGTAAATCCAGCAAAGTTTTTTGTTTATTGATGAATTGCCCAACCTAGGGAACGGCCTACTTTCACAAAGGAAGTGTGTATGGCTGAGTACAGACAAAAGGACAGCAGAACAACATTAAGAGGCAACCAGAGGTAACCAAAAGGGGAAAGCAATTTGAAGAATGGAAAGAGAGAACCTAGAGAAGATCTGTCCAGCATGACTAAATGATGGCTGCATAAGAGGGCTTCAGATATATAGAAGTGCGGTTTAGTCCCTGGTGCATTTCTTAGCTTCCACAACACAGTTATTATCCAGATCATATTAATGGTTATCGCCTCTTTTTCAAGATGCAATCTATCATTGGACAGTATTTTTTGCTGTCGGCATCTTCACAGGAAGAGTAACAAAACTGTTCCTCACTACAGATCATCTAGTGTCCAATTCCAACTCCCTGGGGTTCCCTGAAACTGAAGGCTGGAGACTTTGGGGTACTTCTTTACAAACAGATGCAGATCTTGCCATGGCATACCAAGTGTGGAAGACATCTAAACAATGCCTTCACTGCGTTTGCTCCGCCATACAACCAGTGCCGTCATAAGCAGAGTGACAAAAATGGGCACCACAATAAAGGGGCACAAAATGGAGTTCGGAGGATCTCTCAAAGCCCTTCCCGAGACAGCACAGTTTTTGAAGTAGTGCTTGTGAATTGCCACAAAGAACTCGTCCACCAGCTGGTTTGGCCAGTAACAGTCCAGTTTTGCAGCTACCAGGAAAGTACAGTTGGTAAGTTCCCCATACCAGCTGAAAAAGAGAAAAAGGAGACTGGTTAGAAGAACATGTGTTGGTGCAACCATTAAGGGACATTTCACACATTATACAGAAGCAAAGTTTAACCGCAGCAAGATTACTGATAGCGAAGAATTGGAAAGGTAAAATAAACATATCAATTGAAGAATGGTATAAAGAATTATGGAAAATAGCAATAAATGGTAAATTAACATGTAGGTTAAGAGTCAGGAAAGGGGTATGGAAGGAAAATGATTTTGATAAAGTTTGGGGAAAATTTATTGAGAATGGCTTAAAAGAAGTAGACGGGAAATTACTTCCACAAGAAGAAATGGTATTTTGGAAAGAGAATGCAAATTGAAGTGGCTCGGAAGGGGGGGGGGGCACAGAGGTGAGGGGGAAAAAGTATACAAGATATATATACACTTTGGTTGATGTAATGAATTGAGGATGGAAGATAAGATTATTGAAGGTATTGATGTATTGATGTATTCTAAGAAAACCAATAAAAATATTTGAAGGAAAAAAAAGATGCAAAGTTTGATCGCAAACACAGCAGAGCTTCACACAGTCATACCTGACCCTGGCACCACCCACACTGCACATGACATTTGACACTTAAAGTATTGTGGGGATGCAAAATAATGTGCGAAATGGTCAGAAGTGTAATTCAGCTAGGAAATCCAAAGATGACTAATATTTTAAAGGGGAGGAGCCGTATCCAAAATCTTCAGATTTAGGGAACCCTGGAGAGCTGGAATATTTAAGGTGAGGAGCAACTGACTTTTTGTCCTTAGTGAGCTTTAACAAAGGGCCATGCTAGAAATTTGCATTAGCACAGTGCTAGGTTTGGCCTCAGACAATCAGTGTCTCTAGATTCATATAAGGATGTACATGCTGGAGATATGGGAAGGTGATGTCTGTTCTCTGCTCCCAACAGATCTAAAGAAAAAGATAGGAACTGGGTATGAGTTTTGTTGGTTCTCTATAAGGCTCCGGCCCAGCGTATTTGTCCGAACGCATCTCCTCTTATGTCCCACCTCAGAGTTTAAGATCTTCTGGGAGGCCCTGCTCTCGGCTCCACCTCTATCACAAGTGAGGTTGGTGGGGACGAGGAGCAGGGCCTTCCCGGTGGTGGCCCCTTGCCTGTGGAATTAGCTTCCCAGGGAAATTAGGTCATCGACATCCCTCCTCTCTTTTAGAAGGAAACTAAAAACATGGATTTGGGACCGGGCCTTTGGGTAATCTGGCAGACAGACAAAGAACAATGATAACTAGAACTGGATAGGATTATGACAATGCGGAATGAACTTACGGATTTTGAGATTGGCGAACGCTGATCACTAGATTGGTTTTTATTAGTTGTAATGTATAACTGGATTGTTTTAATTATTTTATAATTGTTGCTGCTATGTATTTTATCTTACTATGTGTATCGCTGGCATCGAACTGTGCCTTTTGTAAGCCACCCTGAGTCCCCCTTCGGGGGTTGAGAAGGGCGGGGTAGAAATGCTCGAAATAATAATAATAATAATAATAATAATAATAATAATAATAACAATTGGTTCAGCCATGTAGCTTAGATTGTAGAGTTGGAAGAGACCACATGGACCATCCAGTTCAACCCCAAACACCCCTAACATATGGCTATCCAGCCAGTCCTTTGGTGAGACTACGTGAAAGAAAAGCTCTTTTATTGTCTGGAAGCTTCCTACTCCATGTGCTTAGCTGTTTCAATAGGAAGGAGAAGCAAATATTAGAAACTATATAATAGAGAAAACAAACAATAATTGCTAATTTGTGCTCTTCTGACTCAGTTCTTAAATTAGGTCCAATAAACTATGGAGTGCAGAGATCCTTACAAGTGGTTCAAAATGTGCTGGCTCATGTTACCACCAGGTCCTAGTCATTATGTGAGCAATGGCATTGCTATTTGTGATAAACAATGCAAAGTTTCCTTCTCATGGCCTGTCCCTCCCTTGCAAGGAAGATAGAAGTGCTTATGTCCCCTTTGCACATATGTTCCAATGCTACTTATACAAGGGCATGACCACTGAGCAAACAATAGGTACATGAGAAGGGAGGGAGGTGCTAGTTATGTAGTGGAAAAAACATCCTGGGGAGCTAGAAAATGAGTTAAGAAAGATTCATCTACTTCTACATACAGGGCTAGCTTTAAAGTTGGGATTCACTCAAGCAGGCACGGAGCCAGGATTTTGATTTGGGGGTGGGGGGCTGAGTTTGATTCGGCGGGGGGTGGGGGTGGGGCTCAAGATCTATCCCAGCAAACCTTTTGTATCATTACCCCAATACCCCCATACATATGGGATATACTGAGCATGGTGATCAGATCATGATATGAATAAACGTAACAGTTTAAATAATGTACCAGTAAGGCCTTCTCGCGGACCACCCTGAGAATTTGGGGGGGGGGGGGGGCTGGCTACGGGCCTGCACTCAAGTCAACATGCCCCTTCTGCTTTATAATATTGTTTATTTACAATATTTCTATCCCGCCTTTCTCAAGCCCAAAGGCAACTCAAGGCTGCTCACAACTTGGCAGCAATTCAATGCCATAACATTCCACAAAATACAATTAAAACATTTAAAACATTATAAAACCATACAAAAACCATTAAAACATATAATCACCAATGTCCTTCTATTAAAACATGCATTTCTGTCTGCAGCCTTCACAAGCAATGCTGACTAATCCAGGAAGGAAGATCTTTCTTACAGGGATCGAGGACCTCAGCGATTACTTTCTAAAAGCAAGTGAAAGGTCCAAATCATTCTGCTTTTCAAACAGCAGGTTAAAACCTCAAATATGACATACAAGCAATTAACTGAGAGGTAGCTATGCTTTTATAACTGTTTTTATGTTAGAGCTTTTTAAAATACAAGGTTGAACACTGACCTTTTTAAATCTAATTTTAGAGATTTAGAATTGTTATGTACTGATTTATTCCTGTGATAAAACATGTAGTTGATACTTATCATTTAAAGCAAAAAAAAAAAAATGCAAATGAGAGACAAAAAGCATATTTGCTTGCTTTGTGAGATGTTGTTTTTAAAAGATCTCCGAAAGCAGAAGTCAGGTTAGAAAAAGATAGGGAAATAAATAAGATTTCATAATATAGAATCATAGGGTTGGAAGAGACCTCATGGGCCATCCAGTCCAACTTCCTGCCAAGAAGCAGGAATATTGCATTCAAATCACCCCTGACAGATGGCCATCCAGCCTCTGTTTAAGAGCTTCCAAAGAAGGAGCCTCCACCACACTCCGGGGCAGAGAGTTCCACTGCTGAACGGTTCTCACAGTCAGGAAGTTCTTCCTCATGTTCAGATGGAATCTCCTTTCTTGTAATTTGAAGCCATTGTTCCGCGTCCTAGTCTCCCAGGAAGCAGAAAACAAGCTTGCTCCTTCCTCCCTGTGGCTTCCTCTCACATATTTATACACTATGCTCCTATTTATGCAGGCCAAAATCCCATTGACTTTTTTTTCAATAGCATCCAAGCTGATGCTACTATTTCAAAATCCCTTAAACATCCCCCTTTCATTTCATACTTAGACTCAAAGCATTGTTTTAGCAATGGCCAGGCTACAAAGCAGGGGTCCTCAAACTTTTTAAACAGAGGGCGAGGTCACAGTCCCTCAAACTGTTGGAGGGCTGAATTATAATTTGGAAAAAAAAAATGAATGAATTCCTGTGCACACTGCACATATCTTACTTGTAGTGCAAAAAAACCCACTTAAAACAATACATTAATTAAAATGAAGAGCAATTTTAACAAATATAAACGTATTAGTATTTCAGTGGGAAGTGTGGGCCTGCTTTTGGCGATGAGATAGGATTGTTGTTGTTGTTGTTGTGCGCTTTCAAGTCGTTTCAGACTTAGGTTGACCCTGAGCAAGGGCCGGGTAAATGACCTTGGAGGGCCTTATCCGGCCCCCGGGCAATAGTTTGAGGACCCCTGCTATAAAATATCATACAATCGTAATTTATCATGAGGCGTCATACTGTAACAAAATTATCTAAAAGTCCCCTGTTTTGATCAACAAACCTGTTTATGCCATTGTCTACTTTGGGACTTATATTAGCATACATTCTAAAGGAAAAGTGGTCTCAGACATACAGAAGATGCTGCATGCATTTCTGCAGCGGTCCCAGTTAATACATTTAACTGCTGTGTGACTTTCCTGCCTACAAATAAGATGCAAGCATGCTTTGCTCCAGATCCTGATGGCTCCTACAGAGACTGACTTACAGGTGAATGCCAGCAGGGAAGGGATTATCAGGACTGAAAAGAACAAACAGTGCTGAGGTCTGTCGTGCATCTTCTGTTGCTTGGAAACCATTCACTTTTCTTTGAGGCCCTGTATCCCAAACAACTGATGTGTGCAGAAGTATGACTATAAGGAAGCAAGCTGGAAATCACATTAAACTGGAAATGATGACTGATCTGAAGAAGCTTCATGTTGTCTCATGTTAATGCTGTCGTCATTGAAGACAGCTCACAGGTAAGAACTAAATAGATTTCTGTTTCTGAGGCTGAGGTAAAACATGTTACGTTTAGAGTCACCTAACTCTCAATTACTCTCCTTTGGGAGACATATCAAATGGATAGTGAAAGATGAGCACCCATCTATGTTTCTACCACTGCCAGACCTGAGGACCTCCCATCTGCTTCTGGAGATGGCCCTTATTGCTATGTGTCTGATTGCTCGAACACAGCCAAATGAAGGTTAGTCGCCTTCCCTTCTCCAGAGGCCATTACATTAGGTGCATCTACTACAACACCGCCTGAGCTCTGCGAGCGCAGCATTTTTCCGAATGAAGCAGAGAGTGTTTGAGGACCGTGACATCCGTAGGGATACCAAGGTGCTTGTTTATAGAGCTATTGTCCTCCCAACCCTGCTATATGCCTGTGAGACTTGGACTGTCTACAGACGTCACATGCAACTCCTGGAACGATTCCATCAGTGCTGCCTCCGGAAAATCCTGCAAATCTCTTGGGAAGACAGGCGGACAAACATCAGCGTGCTGGAAGAAGCAAAGACCACCAGCACTGAAGCGATGGTCCTCTGCCACCAACTCCGCTGGACCGGCCACGTTGTCCGGATGCCCGACCACTGTCTCCCAAAGCAGTTGCTCTACTCCGAACTCAAGAACGGAAAACAGAATGTTGGAGGACAGGAAAAGAGATTTAAAATGGGCTCAAAGCCAACCTTAAAAACTCTGGGAGAGACATTGAGAACTGGGGAGCCCTGGCCCTTGAGCACTCCAGCTGGAGGTCAGCTGTGACCAGCAGTGCTGCACAATTTGAAGAGGCACGAATGGAGGGCGAAAGGGAGAAGCATGCTAAGAGAAAGGTGCGTCAAGCCAACCTCGACTGAGACCGCCTTCCACCTGGAAACCAATGCCCTCACTGCGGAAGAAGATGCAGAGCAAGAATAGGGCTCCACAGCCACATACGGACCCACAAGAATATTGGAAGACAATCCTCCTCGGAAAACGAGGGATCGCCTAAGTAAGTAAGTAAGTAAGTAAGGTGCATCTACACTGCAGGATTAATGAAGTTCGACACCACTGTAAATGATGCGAAATCTTGGGAGATATAGCCTGGTGAGACACCATAATTTTTTGGCAGAGAAGGAGAAAGACTTTACAAAACTACAACAACCATAATCCCAGAGCAATAGAGCCATGGCCGTTAAAATGATATCAAACTGCATTATATTTACAGTGTAGATGTACCCCTTGTCATATTTGGGAGGCACTGGCGAAGTATCCACATGGGGAGAGGAAAAAGGCTCAAGATTGGCAATTCTCCAAGTGAGGCAGGATCTTGGCCATAGTGTTAACACTTTGTTTCATCAATTACTGAATATTTTGCAGAGAAATCACCAATGAGCTTTAGAAATTAAAAAAAAATGATGCAATCCTATACAGGTCTATTCAACTGCCCAAAATGATGACACATTGTAGTGTGTATTGGAGTGTAACCCTTAGCAATAAGCACAATCAAATTTGGTGGACTTCCCAAGTAAATATACAAGTTTTAGTTCTGTACATTTTCTTTGGAGTTATTTCATTTCTATTTTAAGTAAACGACAAACCTATGACTAAACCTAAACTTTTCATAAAAGGTTGTTCCTATTTGTCAAGCACATTACATTCTTCGGAGTATTTAATCTCAGTTTTAAGTAACTGATGCTCCCATGATTAAAAATAGAATTCCTTTAGCACAATTTGCAGGGCTGCGGATGACCTTGTGATAACTACACAAAACCCTGTTGAGTCAATAAAAGCTCTCTTGGAGGTGTTTGAGGCTTGTTCTCGTTTCAAAGTGAACTGTGAGAAAACAAAACTGTTGAACAAGAATTTGTCTTTGGGGAGAAAAATGAAACAACTGCTTTAGTTTAAGATTTAAAAGGGATTACAAAGAACAATAATAAACAGGAATTCTGGAAATAAATTAGGAAAGATTTAGAAAAATGAGGGCAGTTGGATTTATCTTTTCTGGGAAGAACTGTGGTATGTCCTGCAAAGGCTGTTATTTTATTTTCAAAATAATCCTGATAATAAGAAATAAAATACCATTTGTGAAATGGTAAAAGGATATTTCCAGATAACAAACCCAGCATAAAATTTAATATGTTAATATGCTAAGGAAAGTGGTGGTTTAGATTTAACTGCCATATATACTTGTGTGTAAGTCAAAAACCATAGTGTCTGCTGGATGAGCTAGTGATTTTTTTATTTAAAAAAGCAATATTATTATTTGTAGTTTTTCACTCTCGTGGGGATCCTGTGCCCCTAATAGTGTTAAAAGTGGACAACTATTAAAAGTGGACAACTATTAAAAGTGGACAACTATTAAAGAATAATTATGAAGAAGTCTGGAAAAAATACAAAAGGACTTACAAAAGTGGAAATATCTGAAGTTGTCACTTTTAGGCCGTATATCTTTGATTAAGATGAATGTTTTACCAAAATTGATGTTCCTTTTTCAAAACCTCCCAATAATCAGAAGTCAAACACTTTTTATAAAATGGAAAAAAGAAATACTGAAATTTATATGGGCTGGAGGAAGACCAAGAATAAAGTATGATAATTTGATTGATAGAGGAGGTCTGGGCCTCCCGGATTTTAAAGCATATCACGGCGCATGTGCGTTGTTATGGATAAAAGATTGGATATTGTTGAATAAAGAAGATTTTTTAAATATAGAAGGAAATGATCTAAGAGTAGGATAGCATGCTTATTTATGGTACGAATGGGAAAAGAAAGAAAAGAGTTTTGGTAACCATTTTGTGAGAGCATCCCTATTAAGAGTATGGCAAAAATATAAAAGACACTTTATGGGTCTCTCCCATGGAAGCAAATCAGCGAAGACTTTTAGTATGGAGAAAACGGCCAACCTACAAAGATTTGTTAAATAAAGCTACGAACAATATCAAGTCTTATGAGGAACTAAAACAAAAATTTTCTAATATTACTTGGTTACATTATAAGCAAATTAAAGAATATTACAATCAAGATAAAAAAATTGGATTTTCCTGGGAGGAAACAGCATGGGATAAAATTTTAAAATTGGAAAAGAAAGTAATATCAAATATTTATAATATATTGCTTTTCTGGCTGACTGAAAAAGAACAGGTTAAAAACTGTATGACAAAATGGGCTCAAAATATAAGAAGACCAATTCAAATGAGGGAGTGGGAACAGATGTGGAACAAAAAAATAAAATATACATATGCAACGGACTTAAAAGAAAATTGGATAAAAATGTTCCACAGATGGTATACCACACCGAAACAACTTGCTAAAATGTATAAAACAGTTTCTGATAAGTGTTGGAAATGTTCAGAACAAGTGGGTTCCTTCTACCACATGTGGTGGACTTGTAAAGAAGCAGTAAAGTTTTGGAGGGTAATTCATGAAGAGACACAAAAGATCTTAAAAAGAACTTTTACAAGAAAACCAAAGTATTACTTGTTAGGTTTTACAGATTTGGATTTACAATTGACAGAACAAGAGGGCAAACTTTTTACATATACAAAGACCACCGCTAGAATTGTTTTTGCTAGAGAGTGGAAGCAAGACTCAGTACCACCCGTACAGGATTGGGTGGAAAAAATCAGAGAAATAAAGGACATGGACAAACTGACTTTTTTTGTTGAAGAAAAATACAGGCATGATAATAAAAAGAACGAATTGGGACAATCTTCATGACTATCTGGACAATTTGCGAATATAAAAAACAAGAGAGACAATTTCATTATCTTTAATAAAAAAATATATTTTTGAATAATAAGAATATTTTATTCAAGAAGATGGAATGGAAGTCACTTTTTTTCTTTTTTCTTTTCTTTTTCTTTTTTCCATTTTTTGTGTGTGGATGTATTCTTGTAGTTTTTTTTAAAGGGTTTTATTTAGGATATCTTTTTTACTTCTTACTTTATTGGCCTTTCCCTCTCTTTTTTTCTTTACTTTTCTATACCTAATTGTTCTCACTCTTTCGTTGTATTCTATATAAAATTTAATAAAATTTCTTTTTAAAAAAAGTGGGGAGCTGACTGTAGGTAAGATATATATTAGCAAAATGGGAGAACCAGTAGAATTGACATTTCCAAGCAGGTTTTCTCGTGGATTTTTGTTTTTTATTAACTCCATAATCACGATGGTTTGCATAATGGGCTATTGCAACACTTAAATCACACCATTCAAAATACTGCAAATGCAGACTGTTATGATCTTTGTCTTCTTTGCATCTAGGTGAGCCTTCAGTATAGCATCCCGGTTATTCCCTTAGAGACAGAAACACAGAAATCACAAAAGCCATCCATCCAGGCTAACCCCATTATGCCAATCAGGGACAAACAATCCAAGCATTCTTGACAAATGGCCATTCAGTTTCTGTTGAAAAACCTCCAAAGAAGGAGACTCCACTTACACCAGTGTTGAATAGCTCTTACCACCAGGAAGGTCTTCCTGATGCTTAGGTGGAATCTCTTTCCCTGTAGTTTGAATTTGTTGCTCTGTATCCTAATCTCTGGAACAGCAGAAAACAAACTTGTTCTATCTTCAATGAGACACACTTTCAAATATTTAAACATGAGTACCATGTCCCCTTTCAATCTTCTCTTTGCTATCTTTGCTACGCTAAACTTATACAACTTCCTAAACTGCTCCTCATAGGGCTTGGCTGCCAGCGCCATTTGTGCCCAATGACTGAATTCTGATCCTTGGTTCTTTTCCTGGGATTCATGTAAAAATCAGTAAACTCATGACAGGGCAGGAATAAGGAGATGAGATTATAAGGAAGGGGAAATAATAATAATTACTTTATTTTTATACCCCACCAACCATCTCCCCAAGGGGACTTGGGGCAGCTTATAAGGGACAAGCCCAAAAAGTTACAAATAAAACACAAACAATTAAAAACATCAGATAAAATATAAAAGGAACATAGCTGAGGTTCAAGCTCAATGAGTGCAATACATCCTGAATTGGGAAAGATTGTTTGAGAAACTCAATGCAAAACTGAAAAATTAATGCAAGTATTTCTTTCTGTCTCAAGCTTAAGCCAGGGGCGAAGGGAGATGGGGAATAAAATCTCTGAAGCATCCAAGGCCCCCGTCCTTGGATGCTTCCAGGATGGGGGCCAAGACAGTGCCTGACAGAGATGCAGGGTTACTTCTGGCAGGGCTCCATCCTACCCATGTTCTCATAGCTTTCAAAGGGACCAGTGTGGAGGGAAGCTGGATGGCAATGCTTTCCCGTGTGATGGGGAAGGCAACAATGCAGGTTGCGGGATGACAATTTTCACTGCTGCTCCATGGATTTTCCACACTGCCTGGTGAATTCCCCTGTTGTCGCCACGTTAGGGACCTCAAAGTGATGAGGTCTTCTCTAAATGTGTAAATCCCTTTGTACTAACTTCTCAATTTCTACCAACTTTCCAAGGCAGGGAAGGAATGGAATCTTACTTTACTTCCGCTTTTCAAGGTATTTTCTTTTATTACAAGCAATAGGGAAAATGATTTTGTCAGCTCCAGGTCCTGCATGAATCCTTCCACTCTTACCTGTATTTTGGACCTCATCATGTTGAGGTCCACATGGTGGGCGATAGCAGGATGATTATCTGTGCATCATAGTGAATCTGATGGACAGCAGGGGAACCTATTGCCCTGCACCCCACATCACTCTCTTACTCATCCCACGGGGGGGGGGGGGGAGGGAGAGAACCACATCGCCCAGCTTCCCTTGCTCTAGCCCCATTCTTTTCAATGAGAACATGGGAAGCCTCCCATGTTCTCTGGGAAGCATCCTAGGATGCTTCCATGGAAGCACTGAGTCTTGCCAGAAGTACCCCAACGTCAGTGGTTCTCAACCTGTGGGTCCCCAGGTGTTTTGGCCTACAACTCCCAGGAATCCTAGTCAGTTTATCAGCTGTTAGGATTTCTGGGAGTTGAAGTCCAAAAACATCTGGGGACCCCAGGTTGAGAACCACTGCCCTACGTCGTCTGATGGGTTCCAGCAGGCTCCGGCTTCCAAGCGTCCTAGAATGCTAAAATTCCCTAATGTGATGACACCCTTGGACACAAAGAACTTTAACACAAAAACCAGCTATTCTACTACATTTGCTCTGTCTCTGACAACTGTTGAGCACCTTTGATATCACAACTGTTCCAATTCACCTTTTCATGGTCTCATGATTATATTTCTGCATATCCTTGTACCTCAGTCTACCCACACTACCACTGTTGCTGATGTTTTTACTGTTAGCATAATTTGCACAATTCCAGATTCTAAAAACAAAAAATGCAAATGTAAATATGAAATATAAAAGGGAAAAACCTAGCAATAGCAAGGGAGAAAGGGGGGGGGGAGGAGAATCCCCCCTTCAAATCACTTTCCTGCTTGGGAACATTGTGGGATTGGGAGCTATTCAAGAGTTTTACTCTTGAATAAATAGGGAGGGAGGCAGATCAGCAGCAGGATGAGTACTGTTAATTTAAACTGAGAGAAGCTGAGGTTGCCATTGTCAGAATTTTAAAGCCACTGCTTGAATGTAAAGAAAACCATTTCCTAATTCTTTCATTCAATGATTTGTGAAGTGTAATGTAGACGTCCTAAAATGTGTTTATGACTACAAGGTACCAAACCCATCTGAGACCTACTTGCTTTTCGGAAAGCCTGTAAAACTTTTCTTTCCCGGCAAGCTTTTGACGGGTGAACAACCCGGACTATGCCTGTTCTCACCGCCTATTGTTTTGTTATTGTTATTTTTAAAGCTAATTGTATTGTTTTAATCTGCTTCTGTAAACCGCTCCGAGCCAAATTGGGAGTAGCGGTATAAAAGTTAAATAAATAAATAAAATACAAATAAAAATAATGCCTTAAGACAGTGATTCTCAACCTGTGGTTCTTCAGATGTTTTGGCCTTCAACTCCCAGAAATCCTAACAGCTGTTACAATGGCTGGGATTTCTGGGAGTCATAGGCCAAAACACCTGGGGACCCACAGGTTGAGAACCACTGCATTAAGAGATCCTTACTGAGTGCAATGCCAAGAACATGCCGCTCCCCGGATTCAAATCTGCGACCTTTCAGTCAGCAAGTTCATCATTTTAGTGCTTTAACCCACATCGCCACCGGTGGCTCCTGAAATACCATGGCATTTGGTGGCCAACTATCCTAACTATCTACTTAGTTCTGTTCCATTCATTCGACATGGTTGCAATGGAATTGCTAACCAATGTTATGAAACAAAGTAATGCTATAATTGTATAATTACATTGATTATGATAGCTTGTTAATCTGTTGACAATCTTATGTAGTTTGAATAGTGCTATGCCTTGCTGACATTTGCAATGCACTTGAGTACAAGCCAGAGTTTATGTGACCTGACAGGTTAAGGACATTTTCTTGCTTGTATGCAATGTGAAAAATGTCAAAAACAAAAGATCACTTTGCTTTCTTCCGGACAGGAATGGAAAGATTTCTTGGAGAAAATCTTTAAAAACTCCAGCATCTTGAAATGTCATGTAGTCCATCTGTCAATAAGATGCCATGTAGCTGTAAAATAGAATTCTTCTGAAAATTTAATGTGAATGCTTTTGTTTAGGTCATAACATGAAATGATGAATCAGTGTGTGCTGCAGCATTATGAAAGCATAGGCAGCAATCTACCATGTTTTGACATGTGTGCTAGAGTTGCACATCTTTATTTAGGATTTGTTTTGTTTGACCCAGCCAGAAAAGCAAGTAATTCTTCAACTTCTCTACAGTTGTACATGATATATGTATATTGGAGCTTTTGTTTCATTTTGCATTTGCACTCTTGCTGCATTAGAAGAACCATCACTTTTGTTGTGGTGGTTGTTCTTGGCATTGCACTCAGTAAGGATCTCTTAATGCAGTGGTTCTCAACCTGTGGGTCCCCAGGTGTTTTGGCCTTCAACTCCCAGAAATCCCAGCCATTGTAACAGCTGTTAGGATGTCCGGAAGAAAGCAAAGTGATCTTTTGTTTTTGACATTTTTCACATTGCATACAAGCAAGAAAATGTCCTTAACCTGTCAGGTCACATAAACTCTGGCTTGTACTCAAGTGCATTGCAAATGTCAGCAAGGCATAGCACTATTCAAACTACATAAAATTGTCAACAGATTAACAAGCTATCATAATCAATGTAATTATACAATTATAGCATTACTTTGTTTCATAACATTGGTTAGCAATTCCATTGCAACCATGTCGAATGAATGGAACAGAACTAAGTAGATAGTTAGGATAGTTGGCCACCAAATGCCATGGTATTTCAGGAGCCACCGGTGGCGATGTGGGTTAAAGCACTAAAATGATGAACTTGCTGACTGAAAGGTCGCAGATTTGAATCCGGGGAGCGGCATGAGCTCCTGCTGTTAGCCCCAGCTTCTGCCAACTTAGCAGTTCGAAAACATGCAAATGTGAGTAAATCAATAGGTACCATGTATAATGATGATACACTGTGCTGTTTTTTATATTACTGTACATGAACACATGTTGTAAACCGGCCTGAGTCCCTCCTCGGAGGTGAGAAGACCGGTATATAAAACTTCTAAATAAATAAAATAAATAAATACCACTTCTATGGGAAGGTAACAGCGCTTCATACAGTCATGCTGGCCACATGACCTTGGAAGTGTTTACGGACAATGTCAGCTCTTCAGCTTACAAATGGAGATGAGTACCACACCCCAGCATCGGATACGACTGGACTTAATGTCAGGGGGAAATCTTTACCTTTACCTACTGGCTTAGTAGCCATGATCACACAGAAGACTTTGGAAACTTCGGGCTTTCAGACAATGGAAACTCCTTTCACACTAAAGCTGGCTCTACTCTGCAGAATGAAGGTACATGGTTTGCTACCCCTAACTCCCATGGCTCAATGCTATGGAATCCTGGTAGGTGTAGTTTGGTGCAGATAAGGCGAATGGCCTTATAAAACTACAATTCCCATGATTCCATAGCACTGAGCCATGGGAGTTAAAGTGGTGTCAAACTGCAGTAAAGATGTACCCTTAGAGTTACATTATCCAAAACTTGGGACCCCACAAAGTGGAGGTTGAGATAAAACAGAGTAAAACAGAGTAAAAAGCGCTCTCTGACTGCCCTCCAGGAGGCATGTCTTCATTGAAATCAATCAGAAGTTAGCATGACGGTAGCAGAGCAAGAGTCCAAATGTAAAGTAACTGCCAATCAGTGATCTCATAACCTTGTTGTCTATAGAAAGTGGACAGATTTACACAGCACTATATATTCTGCATACTCTCAGACGCTCCAGCTACAAAGCCTTCCTTTGTACCACATAAACTTGTCATAAATCATCATTATTATTAACATTTGTGTTCTGTAAAGTTTCCTTCCTTCCCACAATGAATTGTTTGGAGCGGATTTCTTGGCAGAGGGAGTGGCTATGGCGGTATGGCATGTATTGGTTTGTTGCCACATCCCATCCTTCCTTCTCCCTACCTTCCTTGTCCATTAATAATGTCACAACAACTAGCAAAAAGGGAGCAACAGGCCCACACAGTGCCTTTTTTCCTCTTTAGGGAATGTGTGTTAATTGTTCTGAGAAAAAAGGTACTATATTCCATAGCAGAACTGTTCACGCCTTCACACAAATATTACACCTCAAATTAATGTATAAATTGTTAATTGGTCCTTGATAAATCATGGGATTACTGCCCCCAAACATCCTAAGCGCCCCCCCCCCCCCCCCGGCAATCTGTTTTGATAATATGCTCAGAAAACAAAGGAGGAAGCTTAGGACATGAAAGCAACAAAAGAGGACCACAATTAAGTTAATAATTCATTTGCTGATGCAAAATATGTGCTCTCTAGATGTTGTTGGATTCCTAGCATCGGGGGGGGGGGGGAGGCTTGGGGGGCCTTACTGGTACATTATTTAAACTGTTAATTAAAAAGAAAAATGAATTAAATGTAAGTTTTGACAAAACTTTGAAAAAGTAGTAAATGCATTCCTTTTACTTCACATCAGAATGAAAAGTATGTACGTACAGTGCCCAAGTTATGGACAAGATAGATTCTGTATAGGCATGTAGCTGGGGGGGGGGGGGGGGCTGAGGGGCTTCAGCCCCCCCCCCCCCCGAAATTCTCATGGTAGTCCGCAAGAAGGCCTTACTGGTACATTATTTAAACTTTTATGTTTATTCATATCATGATCTGATCACCATGCTCAATATATCCCATATGCATGGGGGTATTAGGGTAACAATACAAAAGGTTTGCTAAGGTAGACCCTCTTTCACTCAAACTCAGCCCCCCCCCCCCCGAACCAAATTCAGCCCCCCCCCCCCCCCCGAAACAAAATCCTGGCTATGGGCCTGACCAAGACCTTGCAAATAAACTTGAAGTAGGAATAAATTAAAACACATTTAAAATAAAGTGATTCTACTTAATTATTCAAGTGCTTGGAGTGTAATCTTTTATGAAAAATTAATGACACAATAGCCTGAACAAAAAAGCTCAGCTGTACAGACCTGACATTATTACAGAGCATTACAGAGCTGATAATTTCAGTATGATTCCAAATTATGTGGTGAAATACATGCTTTAAAGATGCAAAAAAAAAAAAAAAGAGTAACAAAAAGACCATTGACTTCAGCAGGAGGAAAATAACTGAGTATTATCTCTATTAATCCTCATCTGGGAATATTTTGAAAAAAACTGAATTGCCTTTCTTATCCTGGGACATTTCTTAATCTCATACAAAGTTCAATGTATTGTTAGATTATTAAAAGTGTCCTTTGTCTGCAGGACCATTTGTGAACACAATGATATGTGACAATACTTGAGTTTGAAAATCATGTTTACTTGATGTACATTGTTTGTTTTGAGTTATGGAAAAGTTTGGTTCTATTCAGACTCCGGAACAAAATGTTACTGGGGCAGGAATACTATTCCAGCCATTTGAATGGGGGTGAAAACAACTTTTCTTAATTGGATTACATTTCCTATGAACATAAAAAAATAAAACATAGATGTTATGGAATAGATGAAGCCATCTTTATATCACACTCACTTTGAGGTGGCTGTTAAAAATCTTTTATCTTAAAACTACGTTTCCACATTTCACTAAGGCCAGAAACTTCAGAGTTCGCCATTCCTGGACGAAAAAAAATCTTCCAGCTCAAATCTCCACAGTGGTTCCAGGAAAGGGACTCTTCAGCTCATCCAGTATTCAGGTCCCTCGGTTACTTGCTTTGCTCTAATAAAAATCTTGGGTACACTCATAGAAGGCACAATGTGGTTTGTTATTGCTGTGTGCCTTCAGTTCAGATTGGCAACTCTAAGACAACTCTATTATTTTTGAAACACTGACCAAACAAATCCAGTACCGGGTGCCTGTATGAATGCTCCCAATGCCATCATGTCAGAGGCCTTTTACTCTTTAAGGCAAAACTACTCATGGCAATGCAAGCAAGTGTCCAATTGTTGTTCCCAAAGCAGGGATCACAGAGGAAGGAACGTTCGAGTCTGAACTGAAATAACAGGGTGAATGATTTTGACTCATCAGATCAGGAAAAATGACATGGGAATTGACAGGTACCATGTATAAATATGTGAGAGGAAGCCACAGGGAGGAGGGAGCAAGCTTGTTTTCTGCTTCCCTTGAGACTAGGACGCGGAACAATGGCTTCAAACTACAAGAGAGGAGATTCCATCTGAACATGAGGAAGAACTTCCTGACTGTGAGAGCCATTCAGCAGTGGAACTCTCTGCCCCGGAGTGTGGTGGAGGCTCCTTCTTTGGAAGCTTTTAAACAGAGGCTGGATGGCCATCTGTCAGGGGTGATTTGAATGCAATATTCCTGCTTCTTGGCAGGGGGTTGGACTGGATGGCCCATGAGGTCTCTTCCAACTCTTCGATTCTATGATTCTACCAGTAACACCTCACATTGTTCTGTTTTTTTATATGAATTGTCGAGAACATTTTCTCAGAACATTAATCAGTATTTCTTGTGTCCTTCCTGATATTTATTTATTTATTTATTTACAGCTTTTATATTCCGCCCTTCTCACTCCGCAGGGGACTCTGGGGGGATTACAGTGTACACATATATGGCAAACATTCAATGACAATTTTGACATACAACATATACAGACATACACAGAGGCTATTTAACTTTTTCTGGCTGCCAGGGGAGCTGTCGCTTTCATCGTCCATCTGCGACACTGATGAAGTACTTCCACATTCCCCACATCCTTTTTTGCTGGAGTGCTTTGCTGGAGTCTTTTTTATGGCCTCATAAATTAGTTAATTTAGCCTCCCCACACTTTAAGGTGGTACCTAATTTTCCTACTTGACAGATGCAACTGTCTTTCAGGTTGCAAAGGTCGACAACAGGCTACACAATTGGTTGGAAACCCACTCCAACCCAGGCTGGCTTCGAACTCATGACTTTTGGTCAGAGTGATCTTAATGCAGCTGACACTCAGCCAGCTGTGCCACAATCCTGATAAAGTTTGCCTTGAGTCCCCACAGGGAGAAAGGCGGAATATAAATAAATCATCATCATCATCATCATCATCATCATCATCATGTGTATGTGTGTGTGTGTGTGTGTGTGAGGAGAACCAACAGAATGGCTGTGAGCTTTATGTTCATAATTCATCTGGTGGAAGAAGATTATGCTATTCAATTTAGTAGTAAGAGGACTTCATCAACATGTGTGTTTCCAAAAGGTTGTTTCTCAGCAACCATCTGTATGATGGTCATTATTTTACACCAGGGTTACATGGTGCCAAAATACTTACACTAGTTTCCAAATTACTCTGTCACACCTTTTCTGTTTGTTTCCCTCTAAAGCAAAGTGCGCAACACATTTGCTCTGATGAGACATGATACTCTGATGAAAAGATTTATGAGCAGATGTATTCAGAATGAATATTATCTTCTACACACACATGCACCCACCTGTTTTCACTCAAAATAACTTCAGAAATTGCCTGCATTATTAAAAGTCTTGTCCCAGCACTCTTAAAAATCTGAATTTGTTTAGCTGCAAATAAATGTGTAATCTCAGTTAAATCAATTCATACATTTGGAAAGCAAGCTTATACACACATAATGGGTTTACTACCAAATGAATTTGCCCCTAGATATAATGAGCCAAGCACTGATAACTCAGCATCCCATTGGGCCATACTGAGAGTATATTTGCACATAATATTTTCTGGTAGTCTTTACTAATAGTTTTAAAGAAGCAGTTCTGGTTTGCTACCAAATTTTGATTGTTGCATGGTCAGAGGCACAATCCCAGGGAAGGAACTGTCATAAATCCATTGAAATGTTGGTTTAAAAGCATTCAGTGACTGTTGTGAACTGAGACAGGGGTTTTGACAGCATGAGTTTAATGAAACAAGAGGAATAGATAATGTTGTGAGTGCATGAAGGCACATTCTTGTATGAAGCCTCTGTATAGCAGATAAAGACTATTGACTTTGCAAGTCATATTTTGTGTTTTGGCATTCCCAGCTGAAAGTGGGAAACCTACTTTTTAAGATAATAGCCAAGAGAAAGACAGAATGGGAGAAGAATTGACAAGCTCTGAATAAGGAGAGTGGAGAGTAGACAGGACAGTGAAAAATACGTCATACTTGAGTCTTCAATTGCGGTATATCAAATTTAAGTGGCATGATTAGTTTTTAAGAAGTATATTACTCTATCAGAAATGATAACAAAAATAAACATTATTTTATAACTGCAGAAGCAAGTATTCAAGATGACTGTGGAACCAGTCAATATGTTTTGATCAGTTTGTTTCCCCCATTTTTAAAAACATTTTAGGGTGTTTTTTTTAAAAAAAAAATCTGAGGAAGATACTCATAATTTGAGGCCCTAAACTGCAACCCGGGACTATGGCGCAGCTGGCTGGGAGTCAGCTTCATTAAGATCACTACTGACCAAAAGGTCATGAGTTCGAAGCCAGCTTGGGTCCAAGTGAGCTTCCAACCAATTTGTGTAGCTTGTTGTTGACCTTTGCCACCTGAAAGACAGTTGCATCTGTCAAGTAGGAAATTTAGGTACCACTTATGTGGGGAGGCAAATTTAACTAATTTACGAGGCCATAAAAATCTCCAGCAAAAATGCAAAGAATGAGGAAGTACTTCATCGGTGTCGCGGATGGATGGTAAAGCAACAGCTCCCCTGGTGGCCAGAATACCCTCATGAAAAAAACTGGATTGTTAAATAGCCTCTGAGTGTCTATCTATATACAAGGGGTATTTTTTAAGTAAGGTCCGTTGGAACATAAGTACACAACGAAAGTTAATTTCAAAAAAGTAAATTTATTTGCAGAAAGTACGTACTTCACTCTATTTTTCGACATAGTTGCCAAGTTTGTTCAAACACTTATCATACCTCTGAACCAATTTTAAAATACTCTCTTCATAAAAACTTGCTGCCTGCTCCAATAACCAAGAGTTTACTGCCGTCTGTAATCAAAGAAGGGCGACCAGAGCGGTCCTCATCATGGACATTGTCACAGCCATCTTTGAATTGTCATACCCATTTACGCACTTTGCTTTCACTCATAACAATATCACTGTACACTTCACAAATCTGTCGATGAATTTCTGCAGCAGGCAGGTTCCTTGCTGACAAAAACCGTATCACTGAGTGAACCTCACATGCGGAGGGTGAGTTGATAGTCTTAAACATTTTTAAAGCACAGAACAGAACCGTACAGGTTAGCTACAGAGCGGAAACTGAGCACAGTTGTTCCCGAGGCATGCCGGTGCACGACGCACACGCTCGTTGCGGTATGCACGCGAACTACTAGTGTCTACAACAAAACGGACCTTACTTAAAATATACCCCTCGTATGTGTGTCTATGGTATTGAATGTTTGCCATGTATATGTACATTGTAATCCACCCTGAGTCTCCTGCGGGGTGAAAAGGGCGGAATATAAATAAAGTTTACTTAAATTGAGCGTTAATCAGATGATAGTGCATTCTACTTGCCATCTCTTCCAAGTGAACAATTTTAAAGCATTGTCTTTGCTGTATTACCCAGAAATTTCTCCTTAAATTAGAACCAATTCTTTACTTATTTCCTTTTAAAGCCTGGTCTGACAGCATGCCACAATGGAAAAGAACTCTTAAGGAATAATATTTGTAAACACTTTCCCTAGAATTCCCTATTTTAGCCCCTGCAAGATTTTTAAATATTTAGCAGTGAAATGTTCCCAGAATGTAATGACAGCAGAGTGAGCAATGATTTTATGAATTCAATATGCATTTCCTCTGATGTGGAACTCTCCCAGAGAGACACCTTAGATGGACACATAAAGAACAGTTCCCACAGGACAGCTTCTACTACTATGTTTTCATCAGTTCAACACAAGTTACAGTAATTTAGAAATACTTCCAAGAAAACATTTTGTTTTGGGGACAGAATTTTAAAACACATATGACAAAAACAGAGTTCATTTTAGTACACCCACTGTGCGATCCTCTAGTTCTAAAATATGTGGATGAGATTTAAAACCTAAAAAGACTTATTAGGAAGTGAGTCCCTTTAAACTCGAGACAACTTGGCAAATACCGTATGCTGGCTATTTTTCTTTGCTTACTGGGATGTAAAACCCAATGGAATTCCATTGGTCTTAAATACATTTTGGTTTGGGATTTAAGAGGGTACTGCTTTCACTTTTTACCAAAATAGAAATGAATTACGAAAAGGTACATTGTACTGCACATTCCCTTAAATTTTTTCCATGCCTTATATTATATATTATAATATATATGCATTTTAAAAGCCCACCATTGGGAACGGGAAAGCCCACCATCGGGAATGCATTTTAAAAGCCCACCATCGGGAACGTTTTCCCTGATCTCACAAAGATCCAGAGCTCTGAGACTAGGCTCCATGTGTTGTGATGGTCAAAAACGTTTATTCTTTAAGAAGCCCAATACATTCTAGCCTTATCATACATTGCTTTACTCTAAAAAGTAAACACTACAGTTTCTATTATATGGATACATTTATATGTATAATAGAAACTGTAAAGGTTTTTTTTTAAAGAGTTACTGATGTGTTGTTACAAATGTATAAATAATATTTTATGTTTATCCCCCGAAGAAGGCCAGCGTTGGACTTTTTAAGGAATAAACATTTTTGACCATTGCACAGCATATGGAATGTAATTTCCTTTCATTTTTTCCACTATAATTGCGTGCTTTCCAAATCTTAAAATGCACATTTAGATATGGGCATAACCCACTGAATGCAACTGTTTCCTAGCAAGCTGTACATTGCTGTTTTTTAAGGGAAGGCCGATGGCAAAGATCTCACCAAATGCTGGTCATTGACTAAAAATAAAATATTTGATTTGACGTCACCAAAGAACTCTGAACCCCTAACAATTTTTTCTGATGCTAAAAAAGAACTACTCTGAACTTCCCTAAAATAAGGCATATCCATAAAATAAGCCGTAGCAGGATTTCTAAGCATTTGTACAATATAAGCCATACCATGAAAATAAGACATACTGATAGGCATGGTGTAATGAATCCCTTACCTTGGTAGGCTAGCTTAGGCCTAAGAAAGTGGGCCTGGCAAAACCACCGCATCTATTTTAGAGAAGGGAGACAGGGAGATGCCATCTTAGGTTAGGTTTGCCTAAAGGGGGCGTGTTCTAGTCTTGGAGAGAAAGTAAGAAGGCTAGGATTGGTTAGGAAGATTAGGGCGGAGCCTAAGTGATCTAAAGGGAAAAAAATGACTTTTAATTTGGGGCTTGAGTTCCCAGATTGCCAGTTGGAGCTTGGAAAGGGTAGAGCAAAGATGTTGGGTTTTAGCAAGAGCAGTTTGGGTTTTTGAAGTAGAAGTTTGGGTCAGTCTTTGGTGTAGTATTCAGGATAGCTATTGAGAAATATAGCTAGAATACTGTGTGGAGCAGAACCCCATTAGTGGTCTGCTTATTTTCCTATGAAAGTCTAGTTCAGGGTTTTTGGCTAGATTCCTAAGGGGGATTTTTGTTGAAGTTACTTTCAGAGATTCATTTCCTGAAGTAATTTTCTGTGTTGAAACTTTAAGACTTGTAACCCAGAAGTTTTTTTTAAGATCTCTACTCGAACGTAACCACAAACTTATATGCCAGTATTTTACTAAAACCATTAAATATTTGTACCTGAATTATACAAGCCTGTTCAATAAACATTCTTGTTATTTTTATCAACTTATACCAGCCTCAGTGTGAATACCTTTGTGGTCAAAGCATTATTCAAGTCAGCTTTTAACAGCCGCTGAGAAACCTATCGTGACACAGTGTGGGTCACAGAACAATCTCTCAATAATACCTCAGCCTGTTTATTATTAATATGGTGGCAGTGGAAACCTTTCGAATAATCATTTTAAGTCTCTCAGTTCCAGTGGTTCCCAGTTCCTAGCTTTTAATATCTTCTGTTGGTTCAACAACCATACTCTCTCTATATTTAGGTGAGCTAGTCTGTAGTGGTGGTGTCATCATTGTAATTTTTGATGGAGCAGCGAGTGGTTGGGATTTATTTTACATATATGCATTTCCCCGTCAAAGAATTTAATTTAAATATCTATTCCCTCTCAACTACTCAGCTACACACTGCGGTATCGTTATACGTGGCTATGCAGTGTACAAGGTTGGCTCCCCCATCACTTGATCAACATTTAGAAATTTGAACACATAATATAGAACCATATTAGAGGCAAATTCAGGTAAATTCATTATTTAGCCAACGGAACCACCTTGCATTAAGAGCAGTTGGATCAATTACTTGTTATATTGGTAAGAAATATGTTTTTCCCTGAGTAAGATGATATATGGCAACCTAATTGCAAGATAAAGGATAAGAATTGATACAAAGATATAAGTCCTGTAATTTGGAACTTATGCTTTAGCTATGCTAGGAGTATGTTTCACCATGATACTAAATATGGAAACCATAGTGCTGTTTCTAGAGATGCATTTTGAGTTATTTCTGCAAAATACTTCTCTGGGTTGGATACTGAATACATAGGGAAAACAAATCGTATCATTGCTAAGTTATGTTTATAAATAACTTCTCCCAATAGCTTTTTGCTTTAGACACAGAAGTCTCTGAAAACATGAAAGCAAGTTGCATATTGTACTTCTCCCATGAGATTTAAATGGTCCGCTTCCAAGCAATGATTATGATGATGACAATGACAATTATGATGATGATACAATGTTTATTTTAGTTTGTTCTTGGCTTGGATTGCTTGGGATGCCTTTGCAGTTCGGACAGAGGTCCAAATGAACACTTTACCAGTGTATGGGAGTTAATATCTTTAGTTCAGTTGAGGACTTGCTTCAAGGGATGGTGATTAAGAAACATTTGCTGTCCCATGAAATCATAATCAGAAACCTGTGACCAGGAGGTTTCTTGGAAGAATAATGATGAAGGGTCTGCATAATCCTGCTTGCTAGAAAAACAGCAACTTCAAAAATTAGATATTATTTAAAGTTGCTGATTTCAAACAAAAGAAACCAGTTGAGTCAATGAAAGTTATGGGAATTTACCACCTTCCCATGCCTTTCAACATAACATGGAACGAATGGAGGGAAGATAAGCCAAGCAGGAGAGGATAAGGTGGTTTATAATTACCCTGGTCTAATGAAGGTAAGCACAGCCTTACAAGATGGGATGGTTACAAAGAGTTTAACATTGCACTGGTCTAATGAAGGGAAGGAAGACATGGGAAAGACTTATCATGGCAAAGGGGTTTAAAATTCCTCTACCCTCCCCCCCCCCCCCCAAATTGGAATGGGTCCATAGCAATCTTGGCTTTCGATATTTAAGTTTTCCCTGGGGATTCTCCATGTGACGGTTGAAACGTGGGTAACAATGGGAAAAACTGAAGAGGGAAACACGTGTGATGGGAAGACAGAACTTAAAATGGGACAATTGGGGATTGAAAGGTATGATTCCCTTCACTAGACAAGAGGTCCCCTGTGCTTTTCAAGGTCCATGTGATAAGGTCATAGGAAGATAAGGTCATGCAAAGATACAGAATGGGGGACAATGCCTGGCTCGAGAGCAGTACGTGTGAAAAAGATCTTGGAGTCCTCGTGGACAACAAGTTAAACATGAGCCAACAATGTGATGTGGCGGCAAAAAAAAGCCAATGGGATTTTGGCCTGCATCAATAGGAGCCTAGTGTCTAGATCTAGGGAAGTCATGCTACCCCTATATTCTGCTCTGGTTAGACCACACCTGGAATACTGTGTTCAATTCTGGGCACCACAATTGAAGAGAGATATTGACAAGCTGGAATGTGTCCAGAGGAGGGCGACTAAAATGATCAAGGGTCTGGAGAACAAGCCCTATGAGGAGCGGCTTAAGGAGCTGGGCATGTTTAGCCTGAAGAAGAGAAGGCTGAGAGGAGATATGATAGCCATGTGTAAATATGTGAGAGGAAGCCACAGGGAGGAGGGAGCAAGCTTGTTTTCTGCTTCCCTGGAGACTAGGATGTGGAACAATGGCTTCAAACTACAAGAGAGGAGATTCCATCTGAACATGAGGAAGAACTTCCTGACTGTGAGAGCCGTTCAGCAGGGGAACTCTCTGCCCTGGAGTGTGGTGGAAGCTCCTTCTTTGGAAGCTTTTAAACAGAGGCTGGATGGCCACCTGTCGGGTGATTTGAATGCAATATTCCTGCTTCTTGGCAGGGGGTTGGATTGGATGGCCCATGAGGTCTCTTCCAACTCTTTGATTCTATGATTCTATGAAGGGCTGCAGCAGTTTGTTTTTACCTGACTCTACCTATTTTTGTACTTTGAACTCAATTTGCACTAATTGAAGTAAGCTGGCAACAAAGGGAGAAAGTAAAAAGAGGAGAAAGTGGAGCGTTTTAAAAGCATCTGAAGCAGTGGGATGGCAGAAGATTAATCAAGATTGCCCCTGCCAAACTAGAAGAAATGGTGGGTGTGAATTTCCACTGATCCCCTATGCCTGCTTTGCCAGAGGCCAGCAATTGCATTGAAGCATAGGGCCACAACATGTCTTCAGTAATTCACATAGATTAGTTCAAAAGCTTAGATCAACTATTAAGTGTTCTGTTATGATAATCACAAATATCTAAAATTCATAGCAGATATCATTTCAAAAAGTGTTGTTTTCCCCATTCTCTCATTTAAAGTATTCCTCTTGCAGCCAGACCGGAGTGCTAATTCCACCAAACTTGGAAGCAATGCCTGGCACCCTGTGGGTTAGTCTCTCTAGTCTAGGGGAGGCCATTCAGAGAATCACAGATTTGGAAGAGACCACAAGGACCACCCATGTAGAAAATCACATTGATTGAATGAATGGATGTTCTCTAGTTAAGAGTAACAATGGAATTTAGGCCATTGTATAACATGTAACAGAATTGCCTGTGGCAAGTTATTTTCTTGTTAACAGAAGCAAATTAGAGTTGATAAACAATGTCATAAGTATTGCTGAAGGCTTTCATGGCCGTAATCACTGGGTTGTTGTAGGTTTTTTCTGGCTATATGGCCATGTTCTAGAGGCATTGTCTCCTGACATTTCGCCTGCATCTATGGCAAGCATCCTCAGAGGTTGTGAGGTCCTCACTACCTCTGAGGATGCTTGTCATAGATGCAGGCGAAACGTCAGGAGAGAATGCCTCTAGAACATGGCCATACAGCCCGAAAAAACCTACAACAACCCAATGTCATAACTGTAATCAAGACCACATTCTAGTTACTTAAAAAATAAATAAATTATTAAAATGTTTGGTGGACATTTTAACACTTTTTATAAGAAAAAAAGTAATACATGTGCAGCACTGCAATGAAAAATGACCATTTCAAACAGTATAATGAGATATGGAAGTAATTACATTTTAAAGTAACTATCCCCAGCCAGGGGCCCTCTATTTTCACACAGTTTCAAAGCAGAACCAGTTAATTAAAGCTCTTATAAAAAAAACTGGTTATGATACAGTAATAATCTAGAAATATTACTTTAAAACTGTAATTCCAGTACAAAAATCATTTTTGAAAAGTTATCATGATTTGCTAGTTTCTCTAGCATCCCATTCTCAAATCTTCCTCATACTCTATTATTTTAATAGAAATGCATCCATAAAATCTGACATTGCTATGACACACACACAAAAAGGAAACACACAATGATGACAGCACACCCACAGTAGTTACTGTCTAGACTGTGATCATAATTAGATCATTTGGCCATATTAATTAAAAAGAAAAATGAATTAAATGTAAGTTTTGACAAAACTTTGAAAAAGTCGTAAATGCATGCCTTTTACTTAACGTTTACTTCACATCAGAATGAAAAGTATGTATGTACAGTGCCCAAGTTATGGACAAGATAGATTCAGTACAGGCATGCAGCCGGGGGGGGGGGGGGGGCTTGAGGGGTTTAACCCCTCCCCTCCCCGAAATTCTCATGGTGGTCCACAATAAGGCCTTACTGGTACATTGTTTACACTTTGATGTTTATTCATATCATGATCTGATCACCATGCTCAATATATCCCATATGCATGGGGGTTTTGGGGTAATGATACAAAAGGTTTGTATCAAAATCCTGGCTACGGGCCTGATTCTGTAGGTTTGTTCTTAAGTTGAATTTGTATGTAAGTCAGAACATGTACATTTTAAAGTGTAACTCTAGTCAAAGATAGATAGATAGCTTTGGATAGCATAGGGAAGGGTTAACACTCCTGTGGAGTTTGTTCTGCTGTCTTTGCTCCTGTTCTGAAGATTTCACCCCACTTTCTGTCCCTGTGAGAAGTTAATTTTGAAAAATTTGGCTTGTTGTGGAAACAAAGATTGACGATAAAGCTTCAGTGGAGACACCTTTTCCCCATGATAATAACTTTTGAGAGTGAATTTCACTTCCTAGGGATAAATTTCTCTCACTTCTTGTTGTCTCATCCCCATTTGTAATTAGGAGTAATTTGTAAGTCGGATGTTTGTAACTCAGGGACTGTTTGTACATGAAAATGAGCATGAACTTCTTTGCAACTGAAAAATAAATGGTGCCAATCTTTCCTTGTGGATCCAGTTTGACTAGAACTCATGATGGGACATAAAGAGAAAAAATCTATTTATACTAAGCTTTACGGCAATGCCAAGTTTTGTTTAATTGCTTGCCTTGAACTTCAATCAATGGAGAGCTTACGACATTTATTATTTATTTCTCGACCAGTACAGCTATTATACCTGGAAGTAAACCTCATTTAATCCAATGGAATTTTCTTTGAAATTGAGATGCTTCAGGATTTCCCTGTTAATCAGTTTTAGTTGGCCAATTTCAAACTACGTTCATCTTCCAATACCTCTCTCTTTACACATACACACAACTCCTGTGGATATGGTGATAAGCATATTGTGGCACAGCTGGCTGAGTGTCAGCTGCATTAAGATCACTCTGACCAAAAGGTCATGAGTTCGAAGCCAGCCCAGGTTGGAGTGGGTTTCCAACCAACTGTGTGTAGCCTGTTGTTGACCTTTGCAACCCGAAAGACAGTTGCATCTGTCAAGTAGGAAAATTAGGTACCACCTTAAAGTGTGGGGAGGCTAAATTAACTGATTTATGAGGCCACAAAGAAGACTCCAGCAAAGCATTCCAGCAGGGAAGCATGCGGGGAATGCGGAAGTCCTTCATCAGCGTCGCAGATGGACGATGAAAGCAACAGCTCCCCTGGCGGCCAGAAAAAGTTAAATAGCCTCTGTGTATGTCTGTATATGTTTGTATGTCAAAAATCGGCATTGAATGTTTGCCATATGTGTACACTGTAATCCACCCTGAGTCCCCTGTGGGGTGAGAAGGGCGGAATATAAATGCTGTAAATAAATAAATAAATAAATAAATAACCACAAGGGATCTCTGGATAATGGACAATCTAATAGGCTACTGATGCCCAGGCCTAAAGGGGAAGGAGGTTTTACGTAATGGGAAATAATAGCTCTTTACTGACGGACCACTTGATAAGCTGCAGCTATGTTAAGCATTTGGTTCTTTCTCCAATAGCTTTCCAGAAACCACTGCAATTATGTTTCAGTATTAATCACATTTATCCATTTACAGTGGGATTTAAATAACCAGGGTGGAACAATGACTCAGTTCAGCTCCCCTTTTAAAAAACAGCTGTCATGCCACCACAAAAACAAGCAGCATAATGAACTGGCTCTTTTAAGTGGGTTCGGCTGCTACTGAACACGTACGTACAGGAAAGGACATTTGCAAATGCTCTCTCGTGAATAAATGACAACAGCTGCCACCTGCAGACTAGAGGTAGATAACAAACCGTTAAAAACTGATTGTGCCAAGGCCACCAAAATGGCAAAAGTGCCAGCAATGGAGCACTTAGGGAAGATCACATTCCCCCTCACATCTTGGGATCTTGGAGAGAGGAGGGGAAAAAATGTCCATCCCAAAGTGTTGTTGGATTACAGACTCTACTTCTTCTTAGGCGATCCCTCGTTTTCCGAGGATGATTGTCTTCCAGTGTTCTTGTGGGTCCGTATGTGGCTGTGTAGCCCTATTCTTGCTCTGCATCTTCTTCCACAGTGAGGGCATTGGTTTCCAGGTGGAAGGAGGTTTCGGTCAGGGTTGGCTTGACGCGCCTTCCTCCTGGCACACTTCTCCCATTCACCCTCCATTCGTGCCTCTTCAAATTCTGCAGCAGTGCTGGTCACAGTTGACCTCCAGCTGGAGCTGTCAAGGGCCGGAGCTTCCCAGTTCTCAGTGTCTATGCTGGAGTTTTTAAGGTTGGCTTTGAGCCCATCTTTAAACCTCTTTTCCTGTCCACCAACATTCTGTTTTCGTTCTTGAGTTCAGAGTAGAGCAACTGCTTTGGGAGACGGTGGTCGGGCATCCAGACAACGTGGCCGGTCCAGCGGAGTTGATGGCGGAGGACCATCGCTTCAATGCTGGTTACAACAACATCTGTTATAGAACTCCAGTATGCTGATGACAACGTCGTTTGTGCGCATTCAGAAGAAGATCTACAAGCCACTCTAAACACCTTTGCAGAAGCATACGAGAAGCTTGGCCTGTCATTCAAAATTGAAAAAACCAAAGTGCTGTTCCAGCAGACACCAGCCAACCCCTCTCCAATGCCAGTGATACAGCTTAATGGTGTAACATTAGAAAATGTTGATCATTTCCGCTACCTTGGCAGCCACCTCTCCACCAAAGTCAACATCAACACTGAAATACAACACCGCCTGAGCTCTGCGAGCGCAGCATTTTTCCGAATGAAGCAGAGAGTGCTTGAGGACTGGGACATCCGTAGGGATACCAAGGTGCTTGTTTATAGAGCTATTGTCCTCCCAACCCTGCTATATGCCTGTGAGACGTGGACTGTCTACAGATGTCACCTGCAACTCCTGGAACAATTCCATCAGCGCTGCCTCCGGAAAATCCTGCAAATCTCTTGTGAAGACTCTACTAGCCCTTGTCAGCACCACTGACAGCACCACTGGTGAAGGACTATTGGAAGCAAAGACCAACAGCACCTGGAGAGCTACATATTCACCATCTCTAGATTAAAAGGAAGGCCAATATTAAGGGCTGGCTTGTTAGGCTCCTGCAGAGGTCCATGCCCTGACTGAGGCGCTCATTCCTGCAGGAGTTTGGGTATCTGCATTGTCAGTCCTTTTCATTGACCTTCCTTTTAATCCTGGATGAGGAATGTTTAGCCCTTCCACTTGCTGAAGACTCCTCTCCTTGCTTGCATGCTTTTCACCTGTCTCCTTTAAGCACAAAAAACTCTTTGACTGACTGGCATAAAGAAAATGAAGTAGATGAATCCTCCATTTGCCTTGTGCCTTCCCTATCAGCGGTTGTTCTGGACAGCCCAAAAGGACAGGAGTGAGTGGGCTAAAGGCAGGAAGGAGGGCTCACTTAGGGCATCTTGCTTACACACATATCTGCTGTTCTGTTTGCAGTAGATATCCTGCTACCCAAACTCACTTTCACAGCTGCCCTTTCCCTCTAGTTTCTTTGTTAAACCCGACTCTAACTGGCTTCCTTACATCTTGAACATAGAGTGTCATGTTTACCATTCATAGAACTAATCTATATAAATAAAAATGTAATGTTCATTTGTGGGATTAACATAACTCAAAAACCGCTGGACGAATCGACACCAAATTTGGACACAATACACCTATCAGGCCAACAAGTGGCCATCACTCATAAAAACACTGGAAAACACAGCGGAAGGGACTTAAGCCAAAAAGCAAAAATTACATTACAACGCATGCAGAAAACCACATATATACACAAACACATAGATATACACATATACAAAAATATATACACATACACATATATACATATATATACACACACAAAACACATATACACAGACTGGGCCACAGCAACGCGTGGCAGAGGACGGCTAGTCTATATAAATAAAAATGTAATGTTCGTTTGTGGGATTAACATAACTCAAAAACCACTGGACAAATTGCCACTAAATTTGGCCACAAGACACCCACTAAACCAAGGACTGACCATCACTCAAAAATTGATTTTGTCATTTTGGAATTGTAGTTGCTGGGATTTATAGTTCACTTACAATCAAAGAGCTTTCTGAACTCCACCAATGATGGAATTGAACCAAAGGTGACACACACGACTCCCATGACGAACAGAAAACACTAGAAAGGTTTGGTGGGCATTGACCTTGGTTTTGGGAGTTTTAGTTCACCTACATCCAGAGAGCACTGTGGACTCAAAAATTGATGGATCTGGAGCAAACTTGGCACAAATATTTCATATGCCCAAATATGAACACAGATGGAGTTTGGGGAAAATAGACGTTGCCATTTGAGAGTTGTAGTTACTGGGATTTATAGTTCACCTACAATCAAAGAGCATTCTGAACACCATGAATGACAGAATTGGGGCAAACTTCCCACACAGAACCTCAATGACCAACAGAAAATACTTAAGGTCATCCAATCCAACTCCCTTCACCAGGGCAAGAAAACGTAATCAAAGCCCTCCTGATAAAGAGCCATCCGGCCATAGATATAGATAGATAGATAGATTATATCACACAGAGAGATATAATATCATAGATTTGAAAGGGACCCCTAAAGTAGGACAATTATGTGTTGCATATTCCAGAGTAGGCCAACCAGACACTCTCCACATCAACACTGACAAAGAAACAGCAAGAAATACTGTTTACCCACAAGCATAAAGAAATTACATATACTAGAAACAAACACTTTCTCATTACTTTATTTTCCAGATCACCAGACTGAGCAACAGCAACGTGTGGCAGGGAACAGCTAGTTTAAAATAAAAATACAGAAAACATTGTAAAGGTATTATGTGATGATCGTTTTATGCCAATGCCAAGAGATACCTCACTGGAAGCACCCCCATTGTTCTGCACCTTATGAAGTCATTGTTCAAAGCCATGGGATCCCATTTTTTAAAATCCACATATGATATACAGTATATCACAAGTCATTCTCTATGTAAATATTTTGGGTGACAAATCCAGGAAAAAAGACAGAGAGTTCACACAATTCTATTTGGAAAAAAAGATTGAATCACAAAAATGTCATGAAGGTATGCCCTTGAGATATATGATCTACACTCTACAGGAATTTTTAGATCTGTTGCTAACTGTAGTGAAAAAACTGGGTTGTAATTTTTCAAGCGTCAATTCCCACAAAATGAAAAGAATCGGAGAGTTTTGTTAGAGAGACTACAGCAAATAGCAAGGTGTTATAACTGCTACAACCAACACCCTCCAAATATTCCAAACTCCCCTTTCTTTATGCAAAATATAGGACGTCATTGGGTTATTATACTAGATTTCCAAATTCTAATTACAGGAAATTACAGGAATGTGAAACAATGGGCTCTGCGACCAAAACTGCCCTAAGCAAAAATGTTTTAAAAAGAAAGAAAATAAAGGGCGAAATGTGAAACAAACACTTTGTGTTTTTTCCCAGAAAATAGTGATCCTATCTGATAGTGTGAGATGTTTTAGTTTATCCAAAGAATGTTATTTTAAGTTCTTGGCTAAGAGAGAAAGCTCTGGTTCATACATTTCCCACCAGAAATCTATGCTGATTGTCCTTGCTTCCACATTGTGTCATGTGTGATCTTATTTATTTCTTCATTGTTGTTGAAAATAAAGCAACAATTACCCCAAGAGGCCCACGGCTTTCAGATGAATTACAATACCCAAAGATATGTTCTAATGTACACTCCGTGTAGGCACACCAAGAGTATATTTATCCTTATCCAGTCGGAACAGCTGTACTCCAAGTTAGAAGGATGTGGGCTGCAGCAGTGCAATGCAATCACAAAAAGCTAACAAAAATATGTGCTCTTGCTTTTAGCATGGCAATCTAGCAAATATACTGGTAGGTCATTTGTTCTTGCCATGGTGTAAATGCCCTGAAGATACCAGATGCTGTCTAGTCTTGAAAGCTAAGCATGGGTCAGGCCTAGTTAGTACTTGCATGGGAGACCACCAACAAATACCAACTGCTGTAGGCTCCATTTGAGAGGAAGGAACTGGCAAAATCACTTCTCAGTACTCTTTGCTTAAGAAAAGCCTGTGAACTTCACAAGGTCATCATAAGGGAGCTCCAAAGGAGACTGTTCTTGTGACTTGACCATTCTTTGTTTCTATGACCCAAATATAATATACAGATGAAATAGTGCTATGAACCACTTCAAGCCATGGGGATAGATGAGTAAAAAAATAAATTATTATTATTACTACTAATACTACTATAGGAATTTAATTTTTGCAGTATTCTCAATGGCATGAGTGTTATAAAATTCCATATCTCCTGAACAACTCTGATGCAATATTTTGCAAGACTGGTGTGGGGGGATTCATTAGGTGGCATGGTGAATTTGGTGGACAGCATGGAAAACCATCACCCCGCACTCCACATTGCCATCATGACCACTTTCCCCATCCCAAAGAGGGAAGTGGTGGCGCCCGGCTTCACCCAGCGCTTAACCCATTCTATGAGTGATTGGGGGGGGGGGTGGTGGTTCAGAATAAGAGCATTGCTATCTTAAGTAAGAGCTCATTAATTTTCCGTGCAAATCCCAAATTTCTAATATTGCCAAGAGCAAGATATTGAAGGTGGTATGCATTTAGAATTATTTGTAATGTTTATATTCTTTTGGTAGTTTTGCCTACTGCTTTTCTATGGACATTTAAATTAAAGTTCAACTGAAATGTTAAGTTATTGCAACTAGAAGTTTGAAGACCAAAGGAAAATTTCATCAGAGTGAAATTTGGGAGTTCAATGCCTTCATCTCCATAACTATACTCCATCTGAGCTACTGTGTGCCTAAAGACATCTACATGGCCCACCCATCTGTAAGATCACAAGGGACTGTCCTGAAGTCATAGGTTATGGTCTTGAAGCTTCTGGAACCGAGATGCGCCTGACTTGGCAGCTATACATATCTGAAACGTATCTAAAACATATTATTCATATCTAAAACATTTTTTATTTACAGTATTTATATTCTGCCCTTCTCACCCCACTGGGGACTCAGGGCAGATTACAATATACATATACATGGCAAACATTCAATGCCATAGACACTCAACACATATAGACAGACAGTCAGAGGCTATTTAACATTCCAACTTTATCTGGCCACCAGGGGAGCTATCGCTTCACCGCCCATCTGCGCCATTGATGAAGTACTTCCTCATTCCCCGCATGCTTGCTGGAGATTTTTATGGCCTCATAAATTAGTTAAATTAGTCTCCTCACATATAAGTGGTACCTAATTTTCCTACTTGATAGATGAAACTGTATTTCGGGCTGCAAAGGTCAACAACAAGCTACATAAATTGGCCGGAAGCTCACTCCGATCTGGGCTAGTTTCGAACTCATGACCTTTCGTCAGTAGTGATCTTAATGCAGCTGACTCCCAGCCAGTTGCGCCACAGTCCCGGTGCGAAACATAATGCATGCAGAAACATTGCAGTTAAGTGCAAGGATGGCCAGAAGGCTGGTTGAATCATTTCCATGCTTTGTTCATTTCAGATCCCCAATAGTTCTGAACTTAAGAACTCCAGAAACAAATTTAAAACTAAGGAATCATGATTCTGGTATAATAATTAAACAATAAATGCCAGCATTATTACATTGCATTCTGAGATTAGCTGCTTCCTCTTGTGATCTGAAGATGAAGGGCCAGACTACCATAATGCTGGGCAAATGTCATGATTGCTACTCTCATCTATGCTGCACTAACTCCTGCCAAGCATGGTAAAACATAAATGTGCTAATAATTTTAATTGGGTTCTAATGTTGCTATGTCTGCCTAAATTTTTATCTCAGTGCAGGTGCAAAGCATGAATGTCATAACAAAAAGAAAAGCTTTCCCTGAAGTCTGGCAAGTTGTGACCAGTGATTACACATGGAAAAAACATTATCACCATGTATTTCACACTCTAGTGCGGTACATACAAGACAGGACACCTGAGACAGAAGTGCAATGCAAGATGCCACCCTGATTTGACTTGCATTTGAAAAGAAGTCTCTGATGTAAAAAAAAAAAAAAAAAAACAGGTCGGCATGTGTGAGTGAAGAAGCAAGAGCGTATCTTTCTGCTCTATTTCTCCTGACATTAGAAAAACTGGAATTAATCCAAAAACTGTTTTCAGATTCTGAAGAGATTTCTGGATCTCCTTCTCATGCCATAAGTGCAATTTCACAACTAGACATGGAACAGAAGCTTATACTTTCATTGCCACCTGAGATGAAACATGACCCAACAGGCCTGTAAGCCTGTCCAGGAAAGCTATCACAGGACGTGTTGACTTATGCCTCAGCGTCCCTGAAGGACTCTTTATTCATATCTAAAACACCATCACGTACATCCATGTTTTGGAAAATAAGGCAAGCACTCTTCCATCCCAACCCTGCTGGGAAATTGGCTCAGTTACATAAGCATGCGGCAACCAGACCCTGGATTCCAAATCTCTGCCAGGTTTCTTCAAAACTCAGGCTTCAATCTTTTGGGCGGGGTTCCATGAACTGATGCCACATGGGAACCAAGCAAAGCTGACTGACCACAAAAATGACAACAAATACTGTGACTTTATTTGGTTACAGCTTGCCAGGGCTGGTCCCAAACAGATCAAGGATCCCCACTTGTTGGCCCACTTCCCAGTGGGAATGATACATTTGTCCTTGAGACACCTGTTGGGATGCCCCAGCCACAGACTGTCTCAGAAAATACCAGGATATGATGTGGTGTGTCTGCCCTGGCTGGGTGTACCTACCTGGCCACATGACATCTCTCAGCCAGGGTTGTTCCATCTGCGACCAGTTTTAAACTGTCAGCGCCCATTGTCCCTAGTGAATAACCGAATCCATGACCCATGCCATTCACCAAAACCCCAGCTGTGACAATAAATAGCTGCAATATTTCAGGGAGAGGAAGGTGGGCTGAAGTTCCTCTTGGACTGGTTACCTCCTTCCTGTGAGCCAGCTATTTAAACTCTGTTGTCTTTGGTGGAGTTTTTGACCAATCCCCAAGCCCAAAATTTGCACCTAATAGTCTGGGGAGAGCCGGCTCATAACCGCAAAGGACTGTGCTCCCTTGCCACCTCACTCCTTCTTCTGGGAACAAACGCGCCTGTTGACACTGGCAGATATTTACAATGGCAGCCATTATTTACAATACAACTTTAGGATTGCCATGGGGTGGAAATAGGGAGCTTTAGGGTGAGTGGAAGGTGGAAGGCAAAAGGAAGAGGGGCCGACCAAGGGCAAGATGGATGGATGGCATCCTTGAAGTGACTGGACTGACCTTGAAGGAGCTGGGGGTGGTGACAGCCGACAGGGAGTTCTGGCGTGGGCTGGTCCATGAGGTCACGAAGAGTCGGAGACGACTGAACGAATGAACAACAAAGGGTGAGTTCTGAGGGTGTTGAGAAAGGAACAAGATACAGTTTGCTGATAACACACATAACATACTAAACCAGTGTTTCTCAACCTGGGAGTCGGAACCCCTGGGGGGGGGGGTCACGAGGGGGTGTCAGAGGGGTCGCCAAAGACCATCCGAAAACACAGTATTTTCTGTTGGTCATAGGGGTTCCGTGTGGGAAGTTCAGCCAATTCTATCATTGGTGGGGATCAGAATGATCTTTTATTGTAGGTGAACTATAAATCCCAGCAACTACAATTCCCAAATGCCAAGATCTATTTTTCCCAAACTCCACTAGTGTTCACTCACATTGGGGCATATTGAGTATTCATGGCAAAATTGGTCCAGATCCATCATTGTGTGAGTCCATAGTGCTCTCTGGATGTAGGTGAACTACAACTCCAAAAGTCAAGGTCAATGCCCACCACACCCTTCCAGTATTTTCCGTTAGTCAAGGGAGTTCTGTGTGGTAAGATCGGTTTGATTCCATTGTTGGTAGAGTTCAGAATGCTCTTTGATTGTAGGTAAACTATAAATCCCAGCAACTACAACTCCCAAATGACAACATCAATCCCCTGTCAACCCAACCAGTATTCAAATTGGGGCATATCAGGTATTTGTGCCAAATGTTGTCCAGTGAATGGAAATACATCCTGCATATCAGATATTTATATTATGATTCATAACAGTAGCAAATTTGTAGTTGTGAAGTAGCAACGAAAATAATTTTATGGTTGGGGGTCACCACAACATGAGGAACTGTATTAAGGGGTCATGGCATTAGGAAGGTTGAGAAGCACTGTACTAAGTGGACAAGAATGTGCAAGATTGTCTTTTTATAAATGGAGGCAATCACTGCTGTGCTCTGGACCTTGAGAATACTCCCTGTTGAAGCTATACTGCTAATACAACAGCAAGCACAGACATTTACTAGTTGCTATCAGATTTTTTTAATTGTTGAGGGTATAAAGTCTTTTGCCTGTGATTTCTTAATGTTTAACTGGAAAATAATATCTTTTACTGCACTTATGACTAGAGGAGGTCACTGGAGTAATTTTTGTTGGTGGGGGAAATATCAGATTTGGCTTCTTATTGCTCTCAAAAAAAAAAACCATGCTTGAGAAAAAAAACACATCCATTTGCTAGGAACAACAACACATTGAGTAAGTGCTGAAATAATCCAACTGCCCTGCAACTATATGCCCAAAGAGTATTTCATTTATAAGAAGCATCCATCAGCATTTGCCATGAACACTTTTAATTTTGTCCTTTTTTCCCTTTTTAATCAAAGCACTATACCTTCGCCTGGAAGTTATACACTCCTTTAGCAAAATCAAGCAAAGAAAAGGGTCATAGCCAGCAAGAGTAAAATACATTAAAAGTCTCGGGAAATGAAAAGAATCTCTTAGGCTGTAATTTGATGGCCACTTATTGAAAATATAACTTAATGGAAATGACTTCTGAGCAGACATGTTAACCTATGGCCATGTAATACATTCTGAGCAACTGAGCCACTTATTATGGGGGCCTAGTTCATACCCACAGCATGCTTGGAGAGACATGTCTCCCTTTTCTACACTGTATATTTTCGGGAGTTAAGGCCTGGGTGCCCATGATGCAGGTTATGTGCTTTTAATGGAAAGTTCAACACAGAGTGTGTACAGCAAGGAATGTGTCCAGAGGAGGGCGACTAAAACGATCAAGGGTCTGGAGAACAAGCCCTATGAGGAGTGGCTTAAGGAGCTGGGCATGTTTAGCCTGAAGAAGAGAAGGCTGGGAGGAGATATGATAGCCATGTATAAATATGTGAGAGGAAGCCACAGGGAGGAGGGAGCAAGCTTGTTTTCTGCTTCCTTGGAGACTAGGACACGGAACAATGGCTTCAAACTACAAGAGAGGAGATTCCATCTGAACATGAGGAAGAACTTCCTGACCGTGAGAGCCGTTCAGCAGTGGAACTCTCTGCCCCGGAGTGTGGTGGAGGCTCCTTCTTTGGAAGCTTTTAAACAGAGGCTAGATGGCCATCTGTCGGGGGTAATTTGAATGCAATGTTCCTGCTCCTTGGCGGGGGGTTGGACTGGATGGCCCATGAGGTCTCTTCTAACTCTTTGATTTTATGATTTAGCAGGACTACAGCAGTTGTCTGCCTTGTATAGGCTACCTCAAGACAAGTGTAGGCAAATGTGGGAGGATAGGATTTCTTGGAGAACAGCCAGTGAGGTGTCTGTTTGTTCCTAAACCAGGCTCATCTTTCCAAAACGTGTTCTAGATACGGCTATGAATTCAAAAGTATCCAGAAAGCAGATGCATATAATTTACAAATTAAAACTGCCATGGTTGTGACTACTGAAGAAGCCCTTTATCAAAGCTTAGTCACAACAAACTCTTCAAGCAAAGTTCAAAATACTTCCTATTATTGGTGGAAATAATATGAGATATGATGTATTTTTAAAAATCTAAGATTCCCCTTTTTAGATATTTCTAAGTACTTACAAATGAAACATAGCCTAGAATACGGCTGACTCAGAATACGGCTGACCCCGCCCCAAAATGTTTTGCTTTTAAAAAATTGCTTGCCTACATCTCCTAAAAACAGATCTCAAAAAATAACAATTGACATATAGACTCAAAGAATCCATGTACAATTTTAGGGAAATGTATATACAGTACTTGGTGTGGGGAATTCTTAAAAATGCCTTGCCAGGAATTTGTACTCTCAAATTGGAACAAGTTTATTTATTTATTTGGAACATTTATACCCCGTCCTTTCTTGACCTCCAAAGAGGGACTCAGGACAGCTACCAACAGGCAACAATTCAATGCCAAAACAATAAAACACATAATAAAATACAATCAAATGCATAAAAAATCAATATTCTTTTTTTGTCCAAGCATTGGAAGCTATGCTAAATTAAGGAGAAGAGCTAGGTGAAGGGATTGCTTGCTTAAGGGATCTATGGGGTTGTTCAGGTTTTGTATCATGCCATGGCAGTGCTTTATGAGCACAGTGATATTTCTGTATGATCGTCACGACTCTCATCAGCAGACATGGCCAACTATTTTTGGTCCAGGAGACAATTTTGCCACCCTGAGATTCACTGCGGGCTACACACCAGCTCCAAAGTGTGCTTTTAATTTTTTTTAATTTTTATTAAATACATTTTCTCTTTACTTGTACATAAAATCAAGGGGGGGGGTGATGATGGCCAACCTATACATAGCCGTTCAAAGGGGGAAAGAGTAGGGTATGGGGGGAGGGAGGAGGGAAGTGGGGAGGGGGGAGTATGCAGGGGTGTGTGAGTGGGGGGGGGTGCTTTTAATTTTTAAAAATCTTGTTTGCTTGTATATATTTTGCTTGGTTTTTTTATGTTAATTCCTTTGGCAATTCTAACAGTAAAATAGCTTTTTAGTAGAATACACAAAAAATGAGAAATACTATCTGTCATCCACATTTCCTAGGGTTGGGGGTATAGGGCTCACTCCTGTGAAAATGGAAAAACCATGAAGAAATAGTACTTTGCTAGGAATCTCTATGTCTTCGAGCATGACTCTATTATCAACTTCTGCCACAAGTTAACCACGGAATCACACCAAAGAACCTAGTGTTTCCTAGAGAGGCATTTTCTCTAGGAATCTCTACATCCTCCCGCATGACTCTGTGGTCAACCTTTAGTCAAAGTAGATGGTATAGTTGCACTGGAAGACCTAGAGATTCCTAGTGAGAAACTTTTGATCCAAATCACTAACAATGAAATAAGTAAAAGTCAAACTAGCAAAGGGCCAACTGCAACCAGAAACTAAATTTTTGTTCTTCAAAATAAAACAAAACAGCCCAGGAAAGCAAGGCTGCTTGCCCCAACAATACTGGGAGGAGGGGCTTCAGCCCACACGTTATCTACTCTGACAATAGAGTGCCAAACAGATGGGGAGTGCTGTCTTGAGATATGTTCTGGGTTGGACTGCAGACTTATGAAGCCCACTTTAACATTTTAACTTTGATGTTTACCCCTTCTCTTCCCATTTCAGTTGATAAAATGTAATTTAGACCATTTTATACTCACTCAAGAGTCTTCTCCCAGTCACACCACAGTGTCGTCCTGAGAGTTTCCATGTCTGATTTAAACTTGCTGAGGCAAAATTCCTGGATGAGTTGGCCATAGACGGCTTCGCGGCATGCAGTGACCACCATGATGTGATGGGCTGAAAATAGGGGGGCAGCGGGAAAAGAGGGGGAGAGAAGAACAAAAGCAAAGATGAAAGACAAGGACTGTTTTACTTTGAACCAATTTTAGCATATATCCAAAATTACTAATACTGGACAGATTGCAGATTTTCTCAACAACTCCAACAACCCTGGACTGCTACAGTAAAAATAACGAGAGTCCCCGTTGGGGAGATGGTGGCGGAGTATAAATAAAGTTTATTATTTATTATTATTATTTATTGGCAGCATTTTTGATCCGCGAAACTTTAAGTCAGATGCTACAAGGATGAGGATGTGTGTGTGTGTGTGTGTGTATAAACATATCCCCAGTTATAATTAATGATTATACAATTTTTATGTGTCAACTGGACACCACTGCAGAAGGATTCCCAGGCACTACATTAATTTTAAATAGAGGAGCTATTCCAGCATAAAGCATCTATTACTTTGTTCAAATAAGCACTAAGGCTACAAAAATATGGAAGGTTTCACAGAAATAAAGAAATATATTTTTAAGCAAATTAAAATATAAAAAATAAGCAGAGGATGGTCAGGTTAGGGCCTGTTACATCAGGGGGAAAAAAAGGTCTTACAAGGTATTTAGTCTTCTCTGCCAAGGAGTGCTGGCACCTCACCAAATTACAACTCCAAGGATTCTATACCACTGAGTCATAGTATTTAAAGTAGATTCAAATACATTGATTCTGCGGTGCAGAAGCACTCTTGCAACCATTAAAAGTACAGGAACCCACTCAGTTGTCTTTCTGGCAACTTTCTTGCCAAAGTAAGATAATGTGACAAACAACCTTTTAAAAATGGAATTCCACTCTTAAAACTAGAGCACTCCTGTTGCAATGAATTAAACTGTGTGTTTGATGTATGAAATTGTGCTTATTTTCATAGACTAAAATAAGGTATGGTTCACAGATGAAAATATGAGTTCATTTGTACTCTTCTGGCAGTGCTGCTGTTCTGCTGCATTCAATGACCGAGATACCGCATTTGCGCATGCTCACATACATGTCCATTAATATATGTTGCTGGAGGATCTGCTCCAACTGGAACTTATTAAGTAATAGCCTGTTCTGTAATGGCCTCCGAAGTGCTGGAATTGCAGCTGACTGACCACCACAGCTTACTTGCTGTTTAAAAATTAATAAGTTTGCAGACGAAACCAAATTGGGAGGGATAGCCAATACTCCAGAGGACAGGAGCAGGATTCAAAACTATCTTGACAGATTAGAGATGGGCCAAAACTAACAAAATGAAGTTCAACAGGGACAAATGCAAGATACTCCACTTTGGCAGGAAAAACGAAATGCAAAGATACAGAGAGGGAGAGAATGCCTGGCTCTAGAAAAAGAGCAGTACGTGTGAAAAAGATCTTGGAGTCCTCGTGGACAACAAGTTAAACATGAGCCAACAATGTGATGTGGCGGCAAAAAAAAGCCAATGGGATTTTGGCCTGCATCAATAGGAGCATAGTGTCTAGATCCAGGGAAGTCATGCTATCCCTCTATTCTGCTTTGGTTAGACCACACCTGGAACATTGTGTCCAATTCTGGGCACAATTCAAGAGAGAGGTTGACAAGCTGGAATGGGTCTAGAGGAGGGCAACTAAAATGATCAAGGGTCTGGAGAACAAGCCCTATGAGGAGCGGCTTAAGGAGCTGGGCATGTTTAGCCTGAAGAAGAGAAGGCTGAGAGGAGATATGATAGCCATGTATAAATATGTGAGAGGAAGCCATAGGGAGGAGGGAGCAAGCTTGTTTTCTGCTTCCCTGGAGACTAGGACACAGAACAATGGCTTCAAACTACAAGAGAGGAGATTCCACCTGAACATGAGGAAGAACTTCCTGACTGTGAGAGCCGTTCAGCAGTGGAACTCTCTGCCCCGGAGTGTGGTGGAGGCTCCTTCTTTGGAAGCTTTTAAGCAGAGGCTGGATGGCCATCTGTCGGGGGTGCTTTGAATGCAATATTCCTGCTTCTTGGCAGGGGGTTGGACTGGATGGCCCATGAGGTCTCTTCCAACTCTTTGATTCTATGATTCTATGTTGCTTTAATAAAATATGTCACAGGGAGCATCTACACTGCACAATAAATGCAGTTTGACATTGCTTTAACTGCCACGGCTCAATACTATGGAATTCTGGGAGTTGTAGTTTAGATTCACTGGCAAAGTGCTGTCAGCACAGTTGTGATGTTGTTTATGCTCTTTAGTTCTTTCCTGGATGACCTTTGGGAAATTAAATAGCTAGCACCACATACCCTCCTCCAAACCCTCGTCAGATCACAATTGTGGTATGGAGGCTATTACGCCCCTTGATTCCAGCCTGATCAATCATTTTTTTCCATTTTAAAAAAGTAATATGGTGCCATAGAATCCAAAGTGGCCCAGATATGCTTCTTAGCTCTCTCACTCAGACTGATAAGTTGTAGGATGTGAGCCTGATGTTCAAGGACAGAGCTTCCCGTGGATCTGCCAGGCACTGCCAGCCCTCTTGACCTGGGCATGGAATGCTGGCAAGGGGTGCGCTTCCTCCGGGAACATCCTGGGTATAAAAACAGCCTGTGAAATCCATGGAGACATTTGATACTCCTTTCACCAAAATAGATCCATCTAGGCTGGTACAGAGTCAAGAAGAAGCCACCAGCTAAGCTTACATACCGAGTCCTAATTCACCCACTCTGCTATGCTTACAACAGTAGTGCGTATTTCCTTCCCTGTCCAACCACACTGTTAATACTAAAATATTAATTATAAACAACAAACACTGGCGTATCTAAAAGCTTGACCTGGAATTTAATTACTTCAATGCAGTTCTCATAGACAATGTTTTCTGTCCTTGAACCAAAATAAGTCATTTGACCCTTTTTTTTCAGTCTAGTTTGATCAATATTATCTTGAGGTTTTCTGCCAGTGTCTGATAAACTCCGGCTCTTTTATATATTTATATGCCAAATTCTGCTTTCTCTTCAGATTGTATAAATATGCCAAACCACATATTAGTACGAATCAGAACTTGTAAAAGCTATTGTTTGGATTACTGGGAACTGTAATAGTAAAAAAAATGCTTTCATAAACTCTATGGGACAAGCCGAGCACAATGTTCACAACTTTTGATATAAACTGATCTGACCCATAGCTCATGGACTCTAACCATATAATATTTGTGCAGATCAGAGTGCAATCCACTCTATAAATACGTCAAGGGTGGTTTCTGTCTTCTAAGTCCGTCTGTCCCCCAATCTTCATGTCACATTATACCCACCATCACAGGCATACACCATCCTCCTCCCATTCCCCAAGACCAAGTATTGCCAAAATCCCACAAGCAGACTTAATAATAATAATAATAATAATAATAATAATAATAATCTTTATTTAATACCCCGCCTCCATCTCCCCAATGGGGACTCGGGGCGGCTTACATGAGGCCAAACCCAACAGCACATTACAATAAAATAAAACCAAAACACAATAACAACACAGTAAAATACATACAACATGTGAGTACAAAAACGATAAAGCAAAATCATACACAGTAAAATGAAATAAAATAACATAACAATGGGGCCGCATGTGCAAGATAAAACTAAGATACTAACAATACTAAAATCAGGATGAAATAGGGATGGAGCAGATTGTTTGTGGGGAAGAAACTCGTAAGGAACAGGGTCATAAATATAGGCCTTCATACAAGTGGGGAAATATACTCTGGGGACAAAAACGTTGAGGGGGGAGCAATTGTGTATGATAATATGGCTATTCCCCAAAAGCGCATCGGAAAAGCCAGGTTTTGACATTCCTCTTGAAAATTTCTAAGGTGGGGGCCTTCCTAATCTCACCGGGCAATGAGTTCCAGAGTCGCGGGGCCACAGAGGAGAAGGCTCTCTCACTTGTGCTTACAAGATGAGCCTGTGATAATGGCAAGGGTGAAAGGAGAGCCTCCCAGTTCGGGCTGGTTCATGGAGAGAGATCCGGTCACGAAGGCAGGTGGGTCCCAAACCGTAGTAGCTGTACTATGACTTGTAGCTGTACAATGAGCTGTTGAGGGAAGGCAGAAACTGGAGTTTCCTTCTCTGAACATAAATTCTGTTCGGAGGAGGAAATGGATGATCCAAGCCAAAATACATAAAAATGCCCAAAGTAACTTGGCTCTATAAAGAATTACGATGTCTAGTTTTGTGAGTAGTACACTGGCATTTCAGCTATTTTTCAGGTTCTAGAAATACAAAAGCAAAGTAAAACCATGCTAGTTTCAAAAACAATCTTTCTAAATAAGCCTTTTTTCCTTTCAACATGCTGGAAAAAAAGTAATTCAAGAACAAAACAAAATGTTTTAATGAGAAAGAGGGCTTTTATATAAACTGCAAACAAAACAAACACGGTTCAGCCGGCACAGTCTGGTTGCAAAGTGTTTTTATCTATTTTTGACTCCCCATAATCTTCCAGAGCTGCATCTGCCCTTCCTCTCTCGGCTGAAAGGCAATGCCAAGGTTAAAAGTATTCACAGCTTCAGGCTGCTGACACATTTGTCCTCCCAGACTTCCCCCTCAGCCGGGCTGCGTGAAATGCTTGCGATGAAATCTAAAACCAAGAGAAGCTCACCTGTTCTTCTACTTGATTATGAGTTTGAGGCAGTCCCTCTGGGTTGAAGATGGTGCTGCTGAACGCCAGATCTCTCAATGGCAAAACATCTTTCATCCAGGATCTAATCCTGGAGGAACGGGCAGATCTGGCGTGCATTACGGAGACCTGGCTGGATGAAGCTGGAGGAGTTAATTTGACCCAGCTTTGTCCGCCAGGATTCGCCGTACAGCACCAGTCGAGACCTGGAGGGCGGGGAGGCGGAGTTGAGGTGGTCTACAAAAATTCTATCCCCCTGACCAGAGGCCCCATCCCACAGTCAACCAATTTTGAATGTGTCCACTTGAGGGTGGGTGACCGGGACAGAATAGGGATTCTGTTAGTGTACCGCCCACCTCGCTGCACTACGGTCTCCCTACCTGAGCTAGCGGGGGTGGTCTCGAGCCTGACATTGGAGTCTCAACGGCTCCTTGTGCTGGGGGACTTCAATGTACATGCCGAGACTACCCTAGGAGGAGCGGCTCAGGACTTCATGTCATCCATGGCAACCATGGGGCTGTCCCAACGAGTATCTGGCCCCACCCACTGTGCGGGACACACATTGGATTTGGTTTTCTGTCAGGGATGGGACCAAGGTGGCGGTGTCGAGGAGTTATCCACCTCTCCGTTGCCATGGACCGACCACTATCTGGTCAGATTTAGACTCACCACACCTCCCAACCTCTGCAGAGGTGGGGGACCCATTAAGATGGTCCGCCCCAGGAGGCTTATGGATCCGGATGGATTCCTGACGGCTCTTGGGGATTTTCCTGCCACCTCGGTTGGTGATCCTGTTGAAGCCCTGGTATCTCTCTGGAACGGGGAGATGACGAGGGCCATAAACACGATTGCTCCGGAACGTCCCCTCTCAAGTAGCCGAGCTAAACCAGCACCTTGGTTCAACGAGGAGCTGGCAGCGATGAAGCGAAGGAAGAGGAGACTAGAGCGCGTGTGGCGTTCGGACCCGAGCGAGTTAAATCGAACACGGTTTGTTGCCCTACTCAGGGCATACGCCGTGGCAATAAAGGCGGCAAAGAAAGCCTTCTTTGCAGCCAATATTGCGTCCGCAAAGAACCGTCCGACGGAGCTGTTCCGAGTTGTCAGAGGGTTATTGAACCCCACCATTCCGGATGGGAACCCTGACAACTCGACGGCCCGCTGTGAAGCATTTGCTCGGTTCTTTGCGGACAAAGTCGCTTTGATCCGCTCTGACCTGGATACCATGTTAACAGCAGTCTCTGAGGATGTAACACGAGCATCTGCTTGTCCGATTTTGATGGATTCATTTCAATTGGTGAAACCCGAGGATGTGGACAAGATACTTGGAGGAATGAGAGCTACCACATGCATCCTAGACCCCTGCCCATCCTGGCTTCTAAAGGAGGCCAGAGGGGGATTGGCCGAGTGGGTGGAAGTGGTGGTTAATGCCTCCCTTCGGGAAGGCAAAATTCCAGCCAGCTTAAAACAAGCTGTGATAAAACCGCTGTTGAAAAAACCATCACTGGATCCCACTCAATTCGTCAACTATCGGCCTGTTTCCAATCTCCCCTTCTTGGGCAAAGTCCTGGAACGTGTGGTGGCCTCACAACTCCAGGTATTCTTGGTAGACACGGATTATCTGGATCCGGCACAGTCTGGCTTTAGGCCGGGACATGGTACCGAGACAGCCTTAGTGGATGATCTGCGCAGGGAGCTAGACAGGGGGAGTGTGTCCCTGTTAGTTCTGCTGGACCTCTCAGCGGCCTTCGATACCGTCGACCACGGTATCCTTCTGGGACGCCTCGCGGGAATGGGCCTTGGTGGCACTGTCCTGCAGTGGCTCAGGTCCTTCCTAGAGGATCGTACCCAGAAGGTGTTGCTGGGGGACAACTGCTCGACCTCACAACCATTGTCTTGTGGGGTCCCGCAGGGTTCTATACTGTCCCCCATGTTGTTTAACATCTACATGAAGCCGTTGGGAGAGATCATCCGGAGTTTCGGGGTGCGGTGTTATCTGTACGCAGATGATGTCCAACTCTGTCACTCCTTCCCACCTGCTACTAAGGAGGCTGTCGAGGTCCTGAACCGGTGCTTGGCTGCTGTGTCGGACTGGATGAGGGCGAACAAATTGAAATTGAATCCAGACAAGACAGAGGCGCTCCTGGTCAGTCGAAAGGCCGAGCGGGGTATAGGGTTACAGCCTGTGTTGGACGGGGTTACACTCCCCCTGAAGACGCAGGTTTGCAGCTTGGGTGTGATCCTGGACTCACCGCTGAGCCTGGAACCTCAGGTCTCAGCGGTGGCCAGGGGAGCATTCGCACAGCTCCGGCTCGTGCGCCAGCTGCGCCCGTACCTCGGGAAGTCTGACTTGGCCACTGTAGTCCACGCTCTGGTCACATCCCGTATAGATTACTGCAACGCGCTCTACGTGGGGCTGCCCTTGAAGACTGCCCGGAAGCTTCAGATGGTCCAGCGCTCGGTAGCCAGGTTGCTAACAGGAGCTGCTCTCAGGGAGCACACCACTCCTCTGTTGAGCCAGCTCCACTGGCTGCCAATTTGCTACCGGGCACAATTCAAGGTGCTGGCGCTAGCCTACAAAGCCCTAAACGGTTCCGGCCCCACTTACCTCTCCGAACGTATCTCCACCTATGAACCGACACGGACATTAAGATCGTCCGGGGAGGCCCTGCTCTCGGTTCCGCCTGCGTCACAGGCACGGTTGGCGGGGACGAGAGACAGGGCCTTCTCGGTGGTGGCCCCTCGGCTATTGAACGCCCTACCCATTGACATCAGGCAGGCCCCTTCGCTACTGGCATTTCGGAAGAAGCTTAAAACCCGGCTCTTTGAGCAAGCGTTTGGCTAATCAGCGCAATTAAACATAGGATGACGGTAAACTGAACATAGGAACGGCTCAAGGACTATGAGATTGGATTTCATTTATGATCGAGGCATTATGTATGATTGTTGTGTGTTTGCTTCTGTGTATGATGTGTTTTAACTGTTATTGCTATGTTAATTAATATTGTGTAAACCGCATTGAGTCACCTAATTTAGGTTGAGAAACGTGGTATAGAAATAAAGCAAATAAATAAATAAAATAAATACTTAAATGCTGTCCACCAACGTTTGATGGAGGAGCTTTACTATCCCATTCAGTGTTAAAGGTTTGTCCGGCCGTCAGCAGCTCAGGCTGAACGTGAAGCCAGTGCTGGGTGGCAAGAGTTGATGCTGCGAGTGCCCATTTTCTGTGGCTGGGCAGGCAATGGTCTTGCTTCCCCAAAAGATGGCATTTTCTCCTTTTCTCTTTTCTGTGTAGCAAAATGCTACACAATTTGAACAAAGCATTTGGTACCATGTTCAACATTGTACACAGTCCCTTTGGAGATATTTGTTTTCACAGCACATGAGCTATCTGGAAGCATTCTGGCAACCAGGAACTAGGAAAGCATGACAGTTTCTCTAACCCTTTCCATTTTCCATAAACATGAAAATACATGTTAATTATTGTAATACCATGGTGCCCAATTAAAATCAGCTAAGCTGGAGGAGCAATTCTCAAGTGTCTTGAACTTGGAGAATAAAAATAAAAGTTTCAATTAACATTAAAAAGGAAACATTTGCCTTCTTATCTGAACTTCTTGTCCTTGACTTTCATGAAGATAAGTAAAACAGCATTGCCTTTTCCATCTTGCTGGCCTCTATCCCCAATACAGAAAGCACTGCCAACTAAATGCTTTGAAAAGTGGCTGGCCAGTCCAAGCACCCCGGTCTCCTTTGGCACAACAGCTTCCAAAACACTCAGTTCCAGCAATAATCCCACATGCTTCCCTGCATGCATTCATTTCCCATGATAACCCACAGTTATGAGCTTCCAGACTGAAATGCTAGAGAAGGCTCCAATATCTTTAAAATTAAGGCAGAAGGGGGAATTTCAGTAAGTTTTGTTTATGTGTAAGCAGATGAAAAGTACCACCAACTGAAATTCTCTCTCCTATACAACTGCTAAAGGTATGGAGCCACTCCATTTTCAATTGGAGCCACGTAAAATTCTACTTTTATCGTGATTCTTGTTTCTTGACAAGGGATATAAAGGCATACTATAGATTTGAATGTTTCAATAAAATGTTTCAATAAAATCTATGTCAGTGACAAATTGTAGAAACAGTTCCTCTTCCAGGTTGTTGTAGATTTTTTGGGCTATATGGCCATGTTCCAGAAGCATTCTCTCCTGACATTTTGCCTGCATCTATGTGAAAAAGATCTTGGAGTCCTCGTGGACAACAAGTTAAACATGAGCCAACAATGTGATGTGGCAGCAAAAAAAAGCCAATGGGACCCGAGATCTGTCCAGTTTATTTTCTCTGCATTTTGAATTTCCCCAATATTAATAAGCATGTGGATGCCTAAGGGTGGCAGCAGGGAAAGACTTGATTCTGCCCTAAGTCTAGGCAGGGAGGGGGGGTTGACGCCCCCCTCCCCCCAATGATATAGCAGAACTGGTGCACCAAGACCCTTCCACACAGCTGAATTAAATACCACATTATCTGCTCTGAACTAGAATATATGGCAATGTGGACTCAGATAACCCAGTTCAAAGCGGATTTCCTGCCTTGATATTCTGGATTATATGGCTGTGTAGAAGGGCCCTCCTATGTACTTAAGAATTCTCAGAAACAATAAATCAGAAGTATATTAAATGATTAAGCATTAAAAGATATTAAGGAAGTGATTGTCATTGAGAGCTCCCGGGAATAACAAAGTAATATTCAAGAGCAAGGGAAAGGAAAATGTTAAACCGAAAACAAAATTATTCTAATGCTGAACTGGTTTAGAACTGCTAAAGCACTATAGCACTTTCCCTATAACTGCTGGGTAATGTTAAAGAAGAAGTGGATATTGATGAAAATCAATTTCAGAAGTGACACCTGACCAGTGGGAGGAGGAGAAGGGAGAACACAAGGAGGGAGGAGTGTTTGAATGCAACCTGGTTATTTATAGGTAAAATCAAAATTAAAGGCTCACCCAAAAAGTAGGGAAAAAAACGTTAGTTGGTCAAAATGTGATGTAAATGTGCATAGGTTATCAAATCGAATAATCCTTCTCCTAATAGGCACATATTTGAAAAGCTTGGCTACCAAGATGCATTTCTGATACTCTGCTTAATTCAATATTTGGCTTCATCAGCGCCAAAGAATCACTCAATTGTATTAAAGTCCCTCCCTAGATTTATGGTACAGAACAAAACCATGAATCTTTGGTCTGCATTGTGTGTTTATTTTATTACAGGATATGTTTCCCGAGTAACAAATGGCAGCTGTAATAAATATGGACCCTAATTAAAAATGCCCACGTCAGAATCAGCGCTCTGCAGGAGCCATTTGTCTTCAGGGCTCTGGTCACCATCACAGAAACAGAGCAATGGTGGGAATACAGCATTCTGCACGTTGGGAGCGATCTCTATGCAAGATTCAGCCAGAACAATAACAACCATGATGAAAGAAGAATGTGCTCCATCCACGTTGCTTTAGGTAGCTCCAAAATGAAAGCAAAGCCCGGATTCATTTCCAAACTATCTCAAGGTCAGACATCAGAGTCTATTAAGGTTAATAAAAACGAGCTGGAGAACATCCTACTGTATAATTTTCTGATCTTTTTGTGTAACAAGTATTTGATATTGGAATATAACCTTATGTATCAATAGACACATATAGAACAAACTGTTAAGTGTCTACTGAGATATATGCTTATATTCCTTCTCTTCCTCCCCCCTCTTCATCTTACGCCTCTTCTTAAATTACTTTGTGCATTTTCCTCAGCTCTGTGACTCAAGGTGGCGTACAATAGTTAAAACAGATACAGCTAAAAGTGCACCCCATACATAAATTAATATATCAATAAAATTAAAAGCAGTTAATTCTAAAGGGGAATTAAAAACATTCCCCTTTAGAAAGAAAATCTAAAAATATAAATATTGAAACACATTGTTTCCCTAGTGCTCAAATGATAGCCAAGACCATATACTTATGACATGATAAATAAATAACTTATCTTGGAGTAAGTAAGTAAGTAATTTTATTGATTAGCCCTTAAGCCAAATCACAATAAGAAACAGAACAACAAGGACTGTCAAGACCTTATCACACTCCACGTAGTATGTTAAAATACGACACTTATAACAATACAGTAAATAAATATGGTAAGACATGATAAAACTGATAAACTTATCAAGCTGAGTATATACATCATATATCATTATCACTCCTACAATTTACCCCAATCAGCTCTACATATGTGGTTCTCAGATGTATTGTTTTGCTTAAGTACAGAGCTGTTTTATATGTTATTTTTGGGTCTTGGCCACACATAAAATATGTTGTTCTGATGTGAGATTCCCAATACATTGTCCGTTTGATATATGGACCAAGGTGGAAGTCTCTCACCTTTTGATACAATTTGTAATCAAATAATATGTGTGCTATATCCTCAGTTTCAGGTGCCCCGCTGATACAACTCCATTCATTATAAGGGATGCTGTTAAATCTCCCGTGTCTAACCATTGTCTCGAGCTGATCAAATCTGGCTCGAGTGAACACCTCCCTGAGATGTTTTGGTATTTGCATTTTTAGGTAGTTAGCAGTTTGAAAGGTACGTTTATATTGACTCAGCCATTTTAGGTTAGCAGTCTTACTGAGGGTGGCTATATCTTTTTGTGCTTCTATATCCAAAATTCTTTGTATAGCACCCTTTCTTACTTGGTGCCAAGATCATCCATACATATATATATATATATATATATATATATATGTGAAAAGGATTATCCTACCTATGAACGGTCACATAAATATTAAGCAACCTAGCTAACTTTAAATTACATTTGCATATTCCCATCAACACCAGTCCTTCAAAGTGCAACAAACCTCTCCTCCATATTTCTGAACAAATAGCAAGCCCAGATAATTCCTAGCATCTGGAGGCACAAAAATCTGTCTCTGTGCATCCACAGCTCCCACACATATCTCTGATTGAAGCATGTATTGGAGGGGTACATGCAGGAACCACTCATGGGACAACAGATTAGTTCATATCAGGCTATTCTGTGGTCAGTTTGGCTTCCAATACCTTTTTTGGGATTGCTGCACACTTCCCTCCAAAATAACTTTGTAAAATCTTCCTCTGAGTAAATCAAGCTTAGAATTTGGATTCCTGATAGCAGCCATTTGGCTAGCTAACCCTATGTTTGCTTTTATTTTAAAACTTCTACTTGGTTGGCCCTTGAACAATTACACTAATTTAGCTTCTTGAACTGAGTTTTGCAGTCTACTCAGTCTAACAGGACTGGAGGTGCAAAGTCTTTCTAATAAGGACATCTCCCTCCTTTCTCCCTCCCTCCCTCCTTCCTTCCTTCTCAAGGAGAAATTGGCCTTTCAATTTCTTTCATAGGTAATGGTGTCCCACTACAGGAACATGGTGTCATTAGCATAATATATTCATATTTTTCCCCTTTCTGCCCACAAAGAGGGGGATAAAACTGAAGTTTGCCATACAGTGAGCTTTAGGGGTCCCCTAGGGTTTGGTTTCAGATCCCACTATAGATATCAACATAGTGTCTCTTCTATTTTGTTTTTTTGATTAAAAATATTTTAAAGCCACAGGCATACATACACCTACACATGCACGCGCACACACACAGTCTGCCACAGATTGCGTATCCACAGATTCCAACATCCATGGCTTGAAAAAAAACTGTATGCACACATAAAATATACCTGAATTTCAATCCAACCTTATCACAAAGCAGCACTCAACCATCTACCACTGTATAATTTGGTTATGTCATGCAGGAAACCAAACTTCTGATAAGGATGCATACAGCTATTTTAATGCATTCCGGATTGAGAAAATGGGTTTGGATGCCAACTTCAGCCGCAAACTCTCTGTTTCTTATCACCTCCAAGTTGTTGGACATAGGAGAGTGCACACAACTGAGCAAAGATCGATTGTTGCCATTTTCATGACTTTTTCACTGAGATCTTAGAGATTACCTGGCGAGTTCTCCGAAAGAGCTGACAAATAATTCTGTGTAGTTCTATAACTTAAGTTTAACCAGTTCAGGCACACCGATATGCTTGTGACAAGGAATCAGGGAGGTAAGGTGAAATGGGGGAGTCAATTGAAGAATAACTTTGGTCACTAGGAATAATAGCATGCCTCCTATTTATATGATAAACGTGTCTACTATCTGTTATGCTATAGAAGTCCACATGCCTGATTACAGATCAATAAACTTTGACATGTTATTTAATGGAACTAAAATTAACTTTACAGTAAAGTTTCGAACAGTCAGTGAACTAGTTGTGATACCTTGTGAACAAACAACTCAGGTGTCTGTACTTTGCCCTAGAAAGCATGATTTATTAATTAAGCAATGTCAAGGTCCACTGACCCTACCCACTAGGTTGTCTGAATTCCTTGCTTTGCCAATTACAACACAATGGTTCTTCAAATATTTGTTCATGGCTGATCCTCCTGAAATAATTGTGCTCCTAATTTAGTGCTCTTTAGCATGACTAGGTTACTTGAGCAAAACCCACAGCTCTTAATTAGTATGGTTTTCTTCATTAATCATGGACATCAGTTTTTCCTACTGCCAAAGTTTTGGCAACAGTATAAAAGAGACTGGTTCAAGATTGGGAAAGGCGTACAGCAGGGTTGTATACTCTCACCCAACCTATTCAACTTGTATGCAGAAAACATCATGCGATGTGTGGGGCTTGAAGAATGCAAGGCTGGGGTGAAAATTGCTGGAAGAAACATTAACAACCTTATTTATTTTATTTATTTATTTACTTTACTTCTATACCGCTGTTCTCAGCCCGGGGGCGACTCACAGCGGTTCACAACACACAAGAAACAGCAAAATTCAATGCACCAATATAAAAAACAGTTAACAACCTAATCTAATACACAATTAGTACACTATGTACACTTAGATATGCAGATGACACCACTTTGATGGCCGAAAGCGAGGAGAAGCTGCGGAGCCTTCTACTCAAGGTAAAAAAGAAAGCACAAAAGCAAGGTTGCAGTTAAACACCAAAAAAAAAAAAAACAGGATTAAGGCAACAAGAATGATTGACAACTGGGAAATAGAGGGAGAAAACGTGGAGGCAGTGACAGACTTTGTATTTCTAGGTGCAAAGATTACTGCAGACGCAGACTGCAGCCAGGAAATCAGGAGACGCTTACTTCTTGGGAGGAGAGCAGTGACCAATCTTGATAAAATAGTGAAGAGTAGAGACATCACACTGGCAACAAATTCCACATAGTCACAGCAATGGTATTCCCGTAGTGACCTACGAATGTGAGAGCTGAACCACAGGGAAGGCTGAGCAAAGGAATCATAGAATCATAGAGTTGGAAGAGACCTCATGGGCCATCCAGTCCAACCCCATTCTGCCAAGAAGCAGGAATATTGCATTCAAATCACCCCTGACAGATGGCCATCCAGCCTCTGTTTAAAAGCTTCCAAAGAAGGAGCCTCCACCACACTCCGGGGTAGAGAGCTCCACTGCTGAAGATAGATGCTTTTGAACTATGGTGTTGGAGGAAAGTGCTGAGAGTGCCCTGGACTGCCAGAAGATCCAACCAGTCCATACTTCAGGAGGGAAGAATAGTAGAGGCCAAGATGAAGTACTTTGGCCATATCATGAGAAGACAGGAAAGCTTAGAGAAGACAATTATGCTGGGAAAATGGAAGGAAAACGGAAGAGGGGCTGACCGAAAGCAAGATGGATGGGTGGTATCCTTGAAGTGACTGGCTTGACTCTGAAGAAGCTGGGGGTGGTGACGACCGACAGGGAGCTCTGGCGTGGGCTGGTCCATGAGTCACAAAGAGTCAGAAACAACTGAACGAATGAACGAATGAACAACAACAAGAATAAAAGAGAGGAACAGGTCCTCACAGGAGTAAAGGTGGATGTTGTATAAACAGATACATATTTTGTATAAACATATTCTGAACCAATCAAAACATATTTCTACCCAAGCTTGCGATTGAAAGCAAAGAGAATCTAACCTGCACTGTCTTCTATTTCCCAGCAAAGGATTACAAGATAACCAGTAGTAAATAGTTAATTATGTTGTTACAGATAAGATCATTATATATATATAGAACAACCCAATACATTATTCATTAGTCTTTCTTCAGAGGAAAGGGCATAAAAGAAACAGGAGGGGGAAAAATGGACAGCTCTTCAAACAATCGCAGTCTGTAGGAACATTTCATTTTTCAACTGATCAAGAAGTCTAAAAGCATACTTAATATGAAGCATACCAGAAATATCCAATCTTATTTTCAGTGTCTCAAGTTTTGAATGTAGGGATAATGGACAGGCAGAAGGGAACCTGTCACATTTATCCTATCATTACTATTACAAGAATCTTGGAAAATACACACATAATTCCACATTTGTCTCAACCAAACAAGACAGATAAGGTGATGTTCTGACGCTTAATTGGGGGGGGGGGGGGGATCCAGGTAGTCCAGACTGAGTTCCTTATTTATGATCCATTAATGCAAAGATAATCTCACAATGATGAATTCCTTGATCCTTACTGTCAACAAACTAAGCCTGATTCTTTGGAGCAGGGAACTGTTTTCTGTAATATGCTACTTTGACAGTGTGATAGACATAAATTAAAAAAGTAGCTGATCTGCATATGTGGAGGCAGACAGCACTGCATAAGCAAACTGAACTGGCATTGCTTCTTGAAGAAATATGAAAATAGGTATGCTGTCTGAATATCTGTTTATACTGATGAAAGACAGATGTCTTCTTTGTATGAGGATTTTTTTTCCAGAGAGACAGCTGCATTAATCTGTTTGAGTGTTAAAAAATGGGACGAGGGAAGGCATCTTGCAGCATCTTTATGACTAACAGATTTATTTTAGCATCTGTTCCATAGATTGCAACCCACTGTTTTAGAAGCACTGGTAAGTACCACATCCAAGCCTTGTGTATTCATTCACAGGGATACAGCTGAAACTGTGTACAGGTTGTTTATTTCAACCTCCCACTGAAAGCTTTATTCATCTGTCTAACATCTCTCCTAATTAGCATCAATATACTATGTAACACAATGTAAAAAAAAATCTTCCGAGTTTGAAAGTGTTATTTCCTGTTTAATTGTATGTTATTTACTTTGAAGGTAGTTTTTATACTCCAGAATCTTCATTTTTGTGACTACCACAAACTATGTTGAATCGGTTGAAACCGAATATTCACCCATATTTTAAAATCATAGAGTTGGACGAGACCTCAAGGGCCATCCAGTCCAATCCCCTGCCAAGAAGCAGGAAAATCACATTCAAAGCACCCCCAACAGATGGCCATCCAGCCTCTGCTTTAAAAGCCTCCAAAGAAGAAGAGTTCCACTGATGAACGGCTCTCACAGTCAGGAAATTATTCCTAATGTTCAGGTAGAATCTCCTTTCCTGTAGTTTGAAGCTATTGTTCCGTGTCGTAGTCTCCAGGGCAGCAGAAAGCAAGCTTGCTCCTTACTCCCTATGACTTCCTCTCACATATTGCCACATGGCTGTCATCATGTCTCCTCTCAGCCTTCTCTTCTGCAGCCTAAACATGCCCAGCTCTTTGGCCGCTCCTCATAGGGCTTGTTTTCTTTGATCATGTTAGTCACCCTCCTCTGAACACATTCCAGCTTGTCAACATCTCCCTTCAACTGTGGTGCACACAGTATTCCAGGTGTGGTCTGACCAAAAAATATAGTGTTTTGCTGATATGTGCTGTTATTTTTGCTGGCAGATATTAAGCAAAAAACTATAGCAAAATGTGCTGCAGTATGTCCTACAAAAACAACGTTTTGGCAGTTTAATAATAATAATAATAATAATAATAATCCTTTATTTGTACCCCGCTACCATCTCCTGAAGGACTCGGTGCGGCTTACAAGAGGCCAAGCCCAAATACAATAGTAAAACAATAACAACAGCAATAACTCAAAAAGACAAAGCAATAACATTAATAAACTTCCCCCATATTTTTATGATATAACCAATTAGGAAATGACATTTATAATCCAGGAACAAAAAAAACATGTTACACAGTGTAATTAAGTGAGCAATTTGAACTACAAAAGGTGATCTCTTTTACTGATAATTTTAATGAAAAATATCTTGACAAATAATTCTACCTGAGTGAGACCTATGATCTACAGAAGAGGTCATTCTCTCAGGGTGCCTCTACACTGTAGAATGATTGCATTTTGACACCACTTTAAGTGCCATGACTCAATGCCATGGGATCCTTGGAGTTGTAATTCCTTAAGCTTTCACTGCCAAAGAGTGTTGGTGCTTCACCAATCTACAACTCCCATGATTCCCCATCATTGCGCTATGGCAGTTAATGTGGTGTCAGGTTTTATTAACTCTACAGTGTGGATGTGTCCTGAGTCCCATCACCTTCAGTGAGTGGAGACACAAGACAGGGCCTTTTCAGTAGCTGCCCCCTGGCTCTGGAAGTCTGTTTCTAGAAAGGCCAGAAAGGGCCCCTTCTTACTGTCTTTCTGCTAGCAGGCAAAAATACTTTTATTCTGACAGACTTCTAGAGGTAAAAGTTTTGAAAGTAAAGGCTTTTAAGAGGATGCTGCACTGCTTTATTTGTTATTTTAACTGCTTTGATTCTTTTTAGTTGAACATTTTAATATTGTGAATAATGTTGTTGTAATGTTGATCTTTTATGAGTATAGCTATATTGTGTTAGCTTTAAATTGCAAACCTCCTACGTGATCAATTTTAAGAAAGAGTTGGCTTAATAATAAAAAATAATAGAAAAAAGATTTTTTTTTGTCATGTCAGGAGCGACTTGAGAAACTGAAAGTCGCTTCTGGTGTGAGAGAATTGGCCGTCTTCCCAGGGGACGCCCGGATGTTTTGTTTCACTATCCTTGTGGGAGGCTTCTCTCATGTCCCTGCAATGGGGAGCTGGAGCTGATAGAGGGTGCTCATCCATACTCTCTCCGGATTCGAACCTGCGACCTATCGCCGGCACAGGGGTTTAACCCACTGCACCACTGGGGGCTCCAATAAATATGATGATGATGGAGGAATATGCTGACAAATATTTGGAAAGAAAGAAAGTATTGGGCTTCTTTATGCCAGCCAGCCGCAACATGTCAGTCACCAGTGGCCATTTCTATGAGTCCTGTGATCAATGGTATGGGTTTTGTTTTTTAAAGAATATGTCAAAGCTAAATATCTTCCCATTTAATTGACCCTTAGAGCAGGGGTCCTCAAACTAAGGTGTGGGGGCCGGATGCGGCCCTCCAAGGTCATTTACCCGGCCCTCGCTCAGGGTCAACCTAAGTCTGAAACAGCTTGAAAGCACAACCACAACAATCCTATCTCATCAGCCAAAAGAAGGTCCACACTTCCCACTGAAATACTAATAAGTTTATATTTGTTAAAATTGTTCATTTTAATTATTGTATTGTTTTTAGCACGACAAATTAGGTATGTGCAGTGTGCATAGGAATTCATTCATGTTTTTTTCAAATTATAATCCGGCTCTCCAACAGTTTGAGGGACTGTGACCTGGCCCTCTGTTTAAAAAGTTTGAGGACCCCTGTCTTAGAGGGAGAAAACATTTGAAGGTTGACTACATGAATTTACAAACTTCACTCTGGAAATGAAAAAAATGTGAAGATGTGATGCAACTATGCTATCAGTGCTTTTGGGGCATGGAAATTATATGGCGCATTTTCCTTAGTATTGATTTTCTTATAGATAGGTTGCAAGGAGGGATTTATTGTGCACTTAAACCCCAAAAGACTAAAAGGGAGAAAAAACACACTGAAAAGTTATAAAGAATGGGCCCTCTTTGCATACAAGCAAAAGCATTTACAAAAGTGGAAGTGACACATTTTAAAAACTGCAGTATACAAAAATACCACTAATGTTTTGAGAAGTAAAGAAATACCAGATTAGGTCTCAACAGAACAGAGAAGCCACATACTTTGCCACTTCCTCCCATCCAGGATTGAGTTATGGAAATAGTACATGGTGTACATCAGTGTTTCTCAACCTGGGGGTCGGGACCCCTGGGGGGTCGCAAAGGGGTGTCAGAGGGGTCGCCAAAGACCATCAGAAAACACAGTATTTTCTGTTGGTCATGGGGGTTCTGTGTGGGAAGTTTAGCCCAATTCTATCATTAGTGGTGTTTGAGGAGCTCTTTGATAGTAGGTGCACTATAAATGCCAGCAACTACAACTCCCAAATGTTAAGCTCTGTTGTCCCCAAACTCCATCAGTGTTCACATTTGGACATATTGAGGATTTGTGCCAAGTTTGGTCCAAGTCCATCATTGTTTGAGTCCACGGTGCACTCTGGATGTAGGTGAACTACAACTCCAAAACTCAAGGTCAATGCCCACCAAACCCTTCCAGCATTTTCTATTGGTCATGGGCGTTCTGTGTGCCAAGTTTGGTTGAATTCCATCATTGGCAGAGTACAGAATGCTCTTTGATTGTAGGTAGACTAGAATTCCCAGGAACTACAACTCCCAAGTGACAACATCAATACCCACCAGTATTCAAATTTGGGCGTGTAGGGTATTTGTACCACATTTGGTCCAGTGAATGAAAATACATCCCACATATCAGATATTTACATTACAATTCACAACAGTAGCAAAATTACAGTTATGAAGGAGAAATGAAAACAATTTTATGGTTGGGGTCATCACAACATGAGGGACTGTATTAAGGGGTCCCAGCATTAGGATGGTTGAGAAACACTGGTGTACATGCTTGGGAGAAATACCAGTTGCTTCGTATGCTCTGCAATGCAGAGAAAAGTTCGGTCACACGCTTGTTATTTTAGGATGCACCTACGCTGTATTGTTGCTCCAGTTTGGCACCAATTTAACTGCCATAGGTCCAGCTAAGAGGTGAGGCAGCATTTTGCTTCCTTGCTCCTTCTTCCACCACAATTTTGAAGGGACAAATCCACGAAACCCAGTTCCTCCTGCAGATGCACCATCCTCAACCCTTAGGGATTGCAGGATGAAGAAGGAAGGGTGCCATAAGGGAAAGAGCAGCAGAGACAAGAAAGTCTTTGACCAAAGCCGATGGCTGAAAGCAAAGAAGAGGTCAGGGAGAAGCAAGTTGTTCTGTAGGCTATTTGAGCATATTAACTATGACAGCAGACTGCCATCGGGGACCATTGCAGTACAGTTCATTTTTCTATTTCTGGTCTAATGCTGTTTGGCCTAAATAAAGCCCAGCCAAACAGTTTCACTCTCCTGAGTTTTATCACTCTACAGAAGCCACGGATTAGAAGTTGCTCCTTGGCCAGGGCGAGGTAGAGAGGTTTGGGGTATTCTTTCGCCAATGAGAAACAGAAACAGCAGATGGGCACTGACTTCTCAAAGAATCATAGAATCATAGAGCTGGAGGAGACCTCATGGGCCATCCAGTCCAACCCCCTGCCAAGAAGCAGGAATATTGCTTCTTGGATGGCCATCCAGCTCTGTTTAAAAGCTTCCAAAGAAGGAGCCTCCACCACTCTCCAGGGCAGAGAGTTCCACTGCTGAACACCTCTCACAGTCCGGAAGTTCTTCCTCATGTTTAGATGGAATCTCCTTTCCTATTCATTCACCCAACTGCCCTAAGAAGCAGGCCACCAAAGAAGGAAGAGATACTGACTTCTTTCTCCCAACTGCAGCGAAAGGGAAGGGGATGACTGCTGTTGTTGCTAATTTGCCTCATCCTCCCTCCATCTCTGCTTGTCCATCCTCTTTCCTTCTAACTACCAGGGCATACTTTGGGTCAAAATACCGAAGAAAGGGATCTCTTAGCAACTTTGAGACGCAGAGAGAAATAAACTGGTAGCACAAGCTTCCACAGACACATTTGATAAGGCAGATTGGGTCCACAAAAGCTCACATCACAAACTTCTTTGTCTCAGTTAGTCACAAATGTGCCATAAGAACTTTTCATATACTAATGCAAAACAATACAGCTACTGAAATCGACCACGGAAGTGAAAATTAGACCCAATGGATAGGATTTGAGACTGAATGGTTGTCTTTTATCACCCACAAGGAGCCCCCGGTGGCGCAGTGGGTTAAACACCTGGGCCAGCAGGACTGAAGACCGACAGGCCGCAGGTTTGAATCCAGGGAGAGGCGGATGAGCTCCATCTATCAGCTCCAGCTCCTCATGCGGGGACATGAAGGAAGCCTCCCACAAGGATGGTAAAACATCAAAAATCATCCGGGTGTCCCCTGGGCAATGTCCTTGCAGACGGCCAATTCTCTCACACCAGAAGCAACTTGCAGTTTCTCAGGTCACTCCTGACATGACAAAAAAATCACCCACAAAGGACAGGAACCAAGAGGCACATCCATGTTGTTCTTGTGTGCCTTTGGGTTATTTCTGAGTTACAGTGATTGTAAGGAAAAACAATCCCAGGATTTCCTTGCCGTAATCTGTTCAGAGAGTTTTTTTTTACCACTGCCTTCCTCTGCCCAAATGCTGGTACCTCACCAAACCCAGGTGGTGCAATTTGTTAAACTCTTGTGCCAGCAGGGCTGCTGACCAAAAGTTTGGTGGTTTGAACCCAGGGAGTAGAGTGAGCTCCCGTCTGTCAGCTCCATCTTCTCATGTTGGGACATGAGGGAAGCCTCCCACAGGATGGTAAAACATCTGGGGATCCCCTGGGCAATGTCCTTGCAAATGGCCAATTCTCTCATACCTGGAGTGACTTGCATTTTCTCAACTCACTCCTGACATAGACACACACACACAAAACAAAAGCAATCTAAAGGTATGTGAGAGAGTGTGACTTGCCCAAGATCACTTAGTGAGTGGAGGTATGCTCCTGTTGTATTCTAATTTATAAATGGAAGCGACTGGGAAGGCGCTGAACAGGCTGCGCTCTGGCACCACGAGATGCAGAGCTAACTTTAAGAAATGGGGCCACAAAGTGGAATCCACGACATGTGAGTGTGGAGAAGACTAAAACCACTGACCACCTGCTGCAATGCAACCTGAGCCCTGCCACATGCACAATGGAGAACCTTCTTGCAGCAACACCAGAGGCACTCCAAGTGGCCAGATACTGGTCAAAGGACATTTAATAGAATACCAAGTCTGCAAACTTTGTGTTTTGTTTGTTCATTTTTAATGCAATACAACTGTTTTGGTTCGCTCCTGATACAACAAATAAATAAATAAATAAATGGAAGCAGTGTTTGCAAGAGATAAGATCATATCTACATTTTAATTTCTGCACCCCGCCCAATGATGCAACTGATGCATATATTTGTATTCCCGTAATAGTCAAATGTTTGAGTAGTCAAAGATAGGGTATTTTAGATCTGAGTGAAGAAGAAAAAACAGAGGATGGAATAGTACCTGCTACTAGAAGAACCCAACTTGCCAGATTCACTGGTACACTGATTAATATTTATAGGGGCATCTACACTGTGGAGTTAATGCAGCTTGACTCTACTTTAACTGCTGTGGCTCAATGCTATGGAACCATGAGGGTTTCAGTTTAGTGAGGCACCAGCACCCTTGCGCAGAGAAAGCTAAAGACCTTCCAAAATACAAATTAAACGACGGCAGTCAAAACAATGTCATACTGCAATCATCCTCTCTCTCTTGTATATTTTTTATTGTGGTACATGAAGAAAAAAAAAGAACATATCATCTTCAAAATTCAACAATTGAAATACACATATTATTTCCCCACTCCCACCCACCACATGTGAACCACCACCCATGACTTCCGACACCATGCCATATGGAACTATTATCTAACCAAACTCCATCCTTATCATTACATTAATAAATTCCTTGTGCGGTATTTATTCTCTGACCACAGGGTCATGCTCTGCAGTGGCAGACTGGGTATGAAAATATAGGTAACCAAGAGACATTGGGGAAGGGGGCACCCAAAATAAGGCTATAGTTTAGGTGTAGGCAAACTTTGGCCCTCCAGGTGTTTTGGACTCTAACTCCCACAATTCCTAACAGCCTACTGGCTGTTAGGAATTGTGGGAGTTGGAGTTCAAAACACCTGGAGGGCCGAAGATTGCCCATGCCTGAGATAGTACCATAGAATTGGAAGAGTCCCCATGGGCCATTCAGTCCAACGTTTTTCCAAATGAAGCAGAGCGTGTTTGAGGACCAGGACATCCATAGGGAGACCAAGGTGCTTGTTTATAAAGTTATTGTCCTCCCAACCCTGCTATACGCCTGTGAGACTTGGACAGTCTACAGACGTCACATGCAACTCCTGGAATGATTCCACCAGTGCTGCCTCCAGAAAATCCTGCAACTCTCTTGGGAAGACAAGGGGACAAATGTCAACATGCTGGAAAAGGAGAACATGCAGGACAATAGGGCTCCACTGTCACCTACGGATCCACCACCAGGAAACTACACTTGGAGGACCATCATCCTCAGACAATGAGGAATTGCCTAAGTAAAGTTAGTCAGTCCAACCCCTGCCACGCAGGAAACGCACAATCAAAGCACCCTGGACAGGTGGCCACCCAGCCTCTGTTTGAAAGCTTCCAAGGAAGGAGCCTCTCTACTACAGTGGTTCTCAAACTTCCTAATGCTGCGACCCCTTAACAGAGTTCCTCATGTTGTGGTGACCCCCAACCAGAAAATTATTTTCATGACAACTTCACAACTGTAATTTTGCTACTGTTATGAAGCATAATGTAAATATCTGATATGCAGGATGCATTTTCATTCACTGGACCAAATTTGGCAGAAATACCAGATACACCCAAATCTGAACACTGGTGGCATTGGGTGGGTGATTGATTTTGTCATTTGGGAGTTGTAGTTGCTGGGATTTATAGTTCACCTACAATCAAAGAGCATTCTGAACTCCACCAATGATGGAACTGAATCAAACTTGGCATACAGAATTCCCATGAAAATACTGGAAGGGTTTGGTTGGCATTGGCCTTGGTTTTGGAGTTGTAGTTCATCTACATCCCAAGAGCTGTGGACTCAAGCAATAATGGAACTGTGGACTCAAGCAATAATGGATCTGGACCAAATTTGACATGACAATCAATATGCCCAAATGTGAACTCTGCTGGAGTTTGGGGAAAATAGACCTTGACATTGGGAGTTGTAGGTACTAGGATTTATAGTTCTCCTACAATCAGAGGATTTTGAACCCCACCAAGGTTAGAATTGGGCCAAACTTCCCACACAGAACCCCCATGACTAAGAGAAAATACTGTGTCTTTGGCGACCCCTCTGACATCCCCTCGCGACCCCTCCAGGGGTCCCGACCCCCAGGTTGAGAAATGCTGCTCTACTACCCTTACTAGAATCAAAGAGTTGGAAGAGACTTCATGGGCCATCCAGTCCAACCCCATTCTGCCAAGAAACAGGAATATTACATTCAAAGCACCCCTGACAGATGGCCATCTAGCCTCCGTTTAAAAACATCCAAAGAAGGAGCCTCCACCACACTCCGGGGCAGAAAGTTCCACTGCTGAACAGCTCTCACAGTCAGGAAGTTCTTCCTTATGTTCAGATGGAATCTCCTTTCTTGTAGTTTGAGGCAGAGAGTTCCACAGTTGAACAGCTCTTATGGCCAGGAGGTTCTTCCTAATCTTCAAGTGGAATCTCCTTTCCTGGAACCAGAATCCATCAATACAATATACATTTGTATCGTACTGGAACTTCTCAGATGCTTGAAGCCCCTTTGAACATATTGTCTACACTTGCCAGCAAGTTGCAAGCTTGCCTAAGCCTAGAAGGGGCGAAGAAAGGTGCCTTTCCCCTAATCCCATGCTTCTGTTGAGGCCCCACCGAGAAGAAAGAGCAGTCCAAACCACCACTGGAAAAGGCTCCTGTCCCTTTAAGAGTGGTGTAGGCGAGGGAGTCCCAGGTGATGCTAGTTAGCTGGCTGTTGAACCAGCAGCACCTGGCGACCCCGCCGCCCTTCAAAGGGGAGCCCAAGGCAAAGACAGAGGGAAACCCAAGGTCGGGAGCAGCACTTACCCAGGCTCAGCCACAAGAAGCGCCTCAGCAGGGCGAGCATCCCCAAAGCCATGGCGCCTCCCGCCCCGAAGCAGCGGGGGAAGAGAGGGAGCGCGAGCGCAGTGACTCTGACTCTCTCTCTCGCGCTCTCTCTCTGACTGGTTTGGTCCCCGGGCGCGCGCGGCGCAGAACCCTCCCGGGAGCACGTGCAGCGCCGCAGCGGGAAAGGAGTGCCCGGATTGGTCAGCTCTGGAGCCGCGAGCCCAAGCAGCACGCCCAATCCGAAGACGTCCTCTCCCCGGCGTTTGCCTCTCATAATCATCATAATAGATAAATAATAATAATAATAATAATAATAATAATAATAATAATAATAATAATATAAATAAATAATAATATAGATAATAATAATAAAATAGATAATAATAATAATAGATAATAATAATATAAAACAATAGTAATGCGTGTGTTTGTGTGCATGTGTGTGTGTATATATATATAGACACACATACACACAAACACACGCATTACTATTGTTTTATATTATCTATCTATATAAAAAATGCTTTGTGCATAATGAGTACCTTAAAAACAAAAGAACCAATGAACGAAATCACACCAAATTTGGCAACAACACGTCTCACAACACAAGGAGTGACCATCACTCAAAAAATTATGATTTTTGTCATTTGGGAGTTGTAGTTGCTGGGATTTATAGTTCACCTACAATCAAGGAGCATTCTGAACTCCACCAATGATGGAATTGAACCAAACTTGGCACACAGAACTCCCCTGACCAACAGAAAAAACTGGAAAGGTTTGGTGGACATTGACTTTGAGAATTGTAGTTCACCCATATCCAGAGAGCACTCAAACAATGATGGGTCTGGACCAAACTTGGCACGAATATTCCATATGCCCAAATATGAACACAGATGGAGTTTAAGGGAAATAGACCTTGACATTTGGGAGTTGTAGTTGCTGGGATTTATAGTTCACCTACAATCAAGGAGCATTCTGAACTCCACCAATGATGGAATTGAACCAAACTTAGCACACAGGGCTCCCATGACCAGAGGTGGCCCTAGATAATTTTCAACGGTAAGCAAACAGTATTCCGCCCCCCGCCCCCCCGCCCCCCCAGCCAATCACTGATATATATTTTCTGTTTGTCATGGGAGTTCTGTGTGCCCTATTTGGTTCAATTCCATCATTGGTGGAGTTCAGAATGCTCTTTGATTGTAGGTGAACTATACATCCCAGTAACTACAACTCGCATATGTCAAGGTCTATTTTCCCCCAAGAGCGCCTCAAGAGCTCCCCTGGGCAAAATCAACTATACTGCGAATGCTTACTTTGCGTAATGGTTGAGCCGCCCCTGCCCATGACCAACAGAACACACTGGAAGGGTTTGGTGGGCATTAACCTTGAGTTTGGGAGTTGTAGTTCACCTACATCCAGAGAGCGCTGTGGACTCAAACAATGATGGATCTGGACCAAACTTGGCACAAATATCCCATATGCCCAAATATGAACACAGATGGAGTTTGGGGAAAATAGACCTTGACATTTGGGAGTTATAGGTACCAGGATTTATAGGTCACCTACAATCAAAGAGCATTCTGAACCCCACCAACGACAGGATTGGGGCAAACTTCCCACACAGAACCCCCATGACCAACAGAAAATACTTAAGGCCATCCAGTCCATCTCCCTTCAGCAGGGCAAGAAAATGTAATCAGAGCCCTCCTGACAAAGAGCCATCCAGTCATAAATATAGATAGATAGATATGGTTCTCACACACACACAGAGAGAGAGAGAGAGAGAGAAAGATAGTATCCTAGATTTGAAAGGGACCCCTAAAGAAGGACAATGATATGTTGCATGTTCCAGGGTGGGCAAACCAGACAATCTCCACATCAACACTGACAAAGAAACAGCAAGAAATACTAATATATGAAATTACATATATTAGAAACCAACACTTTCTCATTACTTTATTTTCCAGATCACCAGACTGGGCCACAGCAACGCCTAGCAGAGGACGGCTAATCTATATATATAAATCTGTTAGGTTGGTTATACCGGACAGGTAAACTCTAAACCCCCCCAACGAAACTGCACCAAAATTGCCATGGCCCTAGGACAACCCACTCGGTACAAACTAATCCACTCACAATTACAAACAACACAACAACACACTCACAAAGTGGCAAAACAACTGAGCATGCGCACTGCCGCAAAGACCCCAGCGCGCGCGCACACATGGCCGAACGGCCGAACGGCACTTCCCTCCCTCCCTCGCCCAGCACGAACACGTCGCTGCCACAAACACACACACACGCATCGCAACTTCCTCCCACCCCTTCCGGCCCTGAAACACTCCTTCCCTCCTCCAACGCAGCTCTGGTAAAACACGCCCCCTCCCTTCCCCGCAACACAACCAAACGCCGGTAACAACCCCTCCCCCCACTAACTCACCACACCTCCCTTCCCCGCAAGACAAAAACACACACGCCGCTAACGCACACCTCCTCCCTTCCCCGCAACACAACCAAACGCCGGTAACAAACACCCCTGCCTTCTACACAAACACACACGCCGCTAACTCACCACCCCTCCCTTCCCTGCAACACACAAACACACACGCCCCTAACACACACCCCCTCCCTTCCCCGCAACACAACCAAACGGCGGTAACAAGCCCCCCTGCCTTCCCTGCAACACACAAACACACACGCCGCTAACGCACACCCCCTCCCTTCTCCGCAACACAACCAAACGCCCGTAACAAACCCCCCTGCCTTCCACACAAACACACACGCCGCTAACTCACCACCCCTCCCTTCTCCTTCTTACCTCCTCCTTCTTCTTCCCCAATCTCACCTCCTCCCCCTCCTTCTTCCTCCCCTACCCTCTAGGCGAGGGAGGTTCTGTGCAGGGCCTAGCCTTGCATGAAGCCTCTCTTGCCTAGATCGCGATCCGGCCAGAGGGAGGGACGACGGAAGAACAGCAAAAGAGGCGAGTGCTGGGAAGGGAAGGGAAGGGAAGGGAAGGGAAAGGCGGGGGGGGGGGAGAGGAAGGGAAGGCTCCACAACACAACACAACATCTCACAACAGAAGGAGTGACCATCACTCAAACAATTATGATTTTGTCATTTGCAAGATGTAGTTCCTGGGATTTACAGTTCACCTACAATCAAAGAGCATTCTGGACTCCACCAATGATGGAAATGAACCAAACTTGGCACACAGAACTCCCATGACCAACAGAAAGCACTGGAAAAGATTGGAGGGCATTGACCTTGAGTTTGGGAGTTGTAGTTCACCTACATCCAGACAGCACTGTGGACTCAAACAATGATGGATCCGGACCAAACTTAGCATAAGCATTCAATACGCCCAAATATGAACACAGATGAAGTTTGGGGAAAATAGACCTTGACATTTGGGAGTTGTAGTCACTGGAATTCACAGTTCACCAACACTCAAAGAGCATCGTGAACCCCACCAATGACAGAATTAGGGCAAACATGCCACACTGAACCCCTATGGCCAAGCATAAAGAAGGGGGAGGAAGGAGGGATGCCAGAGACAGAAAGAGAGAAGGAAAGAGGGGAAAGGAAGGAGTGTGAGAGAGAGAGAAAGAGGGAAAGAGAGAGAGAAAGAGGGGAAAGGAAGGAGTGTGAGAGAGAGAGAAAGAGGGAAAGAGAGAGAGAAAGAGGGGAAAGGAAGGAGTGTGAGAGAGAGAAAGAGGGAAAGAGAGAGAGAAAGAGGGGAAAGGAAGGAGTGTGAGAGAGAGAAAGAGGGAAAGAGAGAGAAAGAGGGGAAAGGAAGGAGTGTGAGAGAGAAAGAGGGAAAGAGAGAGAGAAAGAGGGGAAAGGAAGGAGTGAGAGAGAGAGAAAGAGGGAAAGAGAGAGAAAGAGGGGAAAGGAAGGAGTGAGAGAGAGAGAAAGAGAGAGAGAGAGAGAGAAAGAGGAGAAAGGAAGGAGTGTGAGAGAGAGAAAGGGGGAAAGAGAGAAAGAGGGGAAAGGAAGGAGTGTGAGAGAGAAAGAGGGAAAGAGAGAGAGAAAGAGGGGAAAGGAAGGAGTGAGAGAGAGAGAAAGAGGGAAAGAGAGAGAAAGAGGGGAAAGGAAGGAGTGAGAGAGAGAGAAAGAGGGAGAGAGAGAGAGAAAGAGGAGAAAGGAAGGAGTGTGAGAGAGAGAAAGGGGGAAAGAGAGAAAGAGGGGAAAGGAAGGAGTGTGTGAGAGAGAGAGAGGGAAAGAGAGCGAGGGAAGGAAGGAAGAGAGGCCAGGCAGAGAATTCAAAACTCTTACTAAAGGCCACAGCAACGCGTGGCAGGGCACAGCTAGTATATATATAAAAATATAATGTTTGTTTGTGGGATCCACAGAACTCAAAAACCAGTGGGCCAATTGACACCAAATTTGGACAGCATACACCTAATAACCCAATGTATGTCCTTCACTCAAAAAAATTGATTTTGTCATTTGGGAGTTGTAGTTGCTGGGATTTATAGTTCACCTACAATCAAAGAGCATTCTGAACCCCACCAACGATGGAATTCAACCAAACTTGGCACACAGAACTCCCATGACCAACAGAAAATACTGGAAGGGTTTGGTGGACAGTATCCAGTGGAGTTGTAGTTCACCTACCTCCAGAGAGCACTGTGGACTCAAACAATGATGGACCTGGACCAAACTCTACACAAATACTCCATATGCCCTAATGTGTACACTGGTGGAGTTTGGAGGAAATAGAATATTGACATTTGGGAGTTGTCGTTGCTGGGATTTGTAGTTCACTTACAATCACAGAGCATTCTGAACCTCACCAATGATAGAATTGGGCCAAACCTCCCACACAGAACCCCCATGACCAATATGGACCAACATGGATTTCAATGGCTTCTCTGTGTAGTCTGACGTAGTGGTAAGAGTGGTCCAGCATTTCTGTGTTCTCAAATAATATGCTGTGTCCAGGCTGGTTCATCAGGTGCTCTGACTTCTCTGGCTGAAGTAGTCTGGTTGAGAAGCCATTAAAATCCACAAGCATGTGGACAATTTCAACAGAAAGGAGGAAACCATGAAAATGAACAAAATCTGGCTACCAGTATTAAAAAAAACTCTAAAATTACAACAGCAAAACAACAGAGAGGAAACAAACAAGGACATCTAATCACCTCTCAACCAAAGATTGCCCCAGGCACTGCCAGGCCATCAAATGCTAATCAAGGTGGCCAGTTGAAACATTCACACCTAGTTCCAACAAACAAGAGTTCTTTGTCTCACCCTGGTCATTCCACAGATATATAAACCCACTTTCCTAGTTCCAACAGACCTCACTACCTCTGAGGATGCTTGCCATAGATGCAGGCGAAACATCAGGAGGGAATGCCTCTAGAACATGGCCATATAGCCCAAAAAAACCTACAACAACCCTCTGACAAGCTTGTTTCACTGTCGCATCTATTCTGGCAGGCCAATCCACAAGTTATCTATACTGAAGCATTAAGACAGATTGACACCACTGTTAACTTCCAGGACTCGAGGCTCTGGAATCCTGAGATGTGTAGTTTGGTGAGGCAGTGGCATTTGGCAAAGAAGATCTTGTCCCTGGTTCCATAGCATTGAGCACAGCAGCTAAAGCAGTGTCAAACTGCTTTATATCCAGAAAGTCAATGCACTCCTAGCTGCCCCAGAGAAGGAAGGTACTCAGTCTCCCCCAAGATTATCTATTTGTTTTGTTAAAAATCCATATATATACTCTACATCAAAAGCTTGCTGCCACTATAATGTCTTTAGTTGTGGGAGGCCAGCAGGGATAGGGTCATCCTGGTCTCTCTTGGGAGGGAGTTTCAAAGTCTGGGAGCAGCCACCGAAAAGGCCCCTCTCTCTTGTTCCTACCACATGTGCTTGAGAGAAGGCCTTCTCCAGATGATCAGAAACATTTAAAAGTTTGGTAGAGAGACCTAGGCATTCAACAAGCCACTATCCCTGCTTGACTTTTTCCGACCAAAGAAGGCAATGTCTTTCCTACTAGTATGTGAGTCTCAACATGTCCTTAAGCAGAGGGCCCTGTGCTGTTTAGCTTTGTTTGTTGATGGTTTCATTTCCTGGAGTAATCTCCATGGTGTAAACAATACGAAAAACAACTTCATGGCAATTGGTTAAAAGCACGCAACCCAAGATCCAAAATGAAAGTGTGGAACATGTTGACATACGTCTGAATCTAGTTGAAAGAGCAAGGGGTGACCCAGAGGAGCTTTTCAAAAAGGAAAAATCCACGCAACCAAAACATAAAATTAGCATTGGGAACACATAGTGGATGGCATTATATGTTCACAGCTCTAAGGTATATAGCAGGGGTCCTCAAACTAAGCCCCGAGGGCCGAATGCAGCCCTCCAAGGTCATATACCCGGCCCTCGCTCAGGGTCAACCTAAGTCTCAAACGACTTGAAAGCACACAACAACAATCCTATCTCATCAGCCAAAAGCGGGCCCACACTTCCCACTGAAATACTAATAAGTTTATATTTGTTAAAATTGTCCTTCATTTTAATTACTGTATTGTTTTTAAGTGTTTTTTGCACTACAAATAAGGTATGTGCAATGTGCATAGGAATTTATTTGTGCTTTTTTCAAATTATAATCGGGCCCTCCAAGAGTTTGAGGGACTGTGACCTGGCCCTCTGTTTAAAAAGTTTGGGGACCCCTGGTATATAGTATGCAGCTGTGGGCTTCCTTTCATTGGTCTAGGGAGGGGTGATGCTCTTTCAGTGGTTCTGGTTGGATTATTTTAAGCGGTGTCAGCACTGGATGGAAAGAAAAAGAAAAAAATATTTCCAGGAAACTCTTTCTGAGCATTTGGCACCATTCTGTGCACCTTTTCCATTTCAGATGGTCAAAAGGCAAAGGGAAAACGTAGCTGTCCAATATTCTTCTAAGGTTGGATATAAAGTTGATAACAACAACAAATAGGTCATGTTGGGAAGTCACGTGACTCTCTAGATTTTGTTGAGTTTCAACTCCCAACACTTCTTGTTGTTGGCTTAGTTGGCTAGGTCTCTGAGGGCTTGAATTCAACACCAGGAGGACCACACAATCCATACTCAGGGCCAAGGTTGGAAGCGGAAAGCTGTTCCTACTTATGTTTCAAGAATGCTGCAGACCTTGCACTAAACTGAAGCAAGACACTCAACCTTTTATTCCTGTACAGCATTCTGTCAGAGTATAGGTTGTATAAATATGTGAGAGGAAGCCACAGGGAGGAGGGAGCAAGCTGTGGACTAGGACGTGGAACGATGGCTTCAAACTACAAGAGAGGAGATTCCATCTGAACATGAGGAAGAACTTCCTGACTGTGAGAGCCGTTCAGCAGTGGAACTCTCTGCCCCGGAGTGTGGTGGAGACTCCTTTGGAAGCTTTTAAACAGAGGCTGGATGGCCATCTGTCAGGGGTGATTTAAATGTAATATTCCTGCTTCTTGGCAGGGGGTTGGACTGGATGACCCATGAGGTCTCTTCCAACTCTTTGATTCTATGATTCTATGAACTTTCCTTAATCAGAATTCCAAAATATTCCAAAATTGTCCATAAAAATAGTCACTTTTGATTTCAGATGGTTACCTCATGAAGACAGATTTGGCCACTGTGGTCCACGCCTTAGTTACTTCTAGATTGGACTATTTCAATGCTCTCTATGTGGGGCTGCCCTTGAAGATGGCTTGGAAACTCCAACTGGTCCAACGGGCAGCAGCCAGACGATTAACTGGAGCGAATTACAGAGAGCGGTCAACCCTCCTGTTCAAAGAGCTCCACTGGCTGCCGTTTATCTACCGGGCCCAATTCAAGGTGCAGGTCTTGACCTACAAAACCCTGAACGATTTGGGACCCTCCTACCTGCGCGACCATATTTCCACCTACGAACCCACACGATCCCTTTGATCTTCTGGAGAGGCCGTTCTTTTGCTCCCCCTGCATTGCAAGTGCGACTTGCGGGGACGAGAGAGGGGCTTCTCTGCGGTGGCCCCCCGGCTCTGGAACTCACTTCCCAGAGACTTTAGACAAGCCCCCACACTGGCAATCTTCAGGAGGAATTTGAAAACCTGGTTATTCCAACGTGCCTTCAGTGATTGAATGAAAGATTCTCCCTGACCACACTTTGCACAAAATGTCATTAGACGCACTTTCCTTTATGGGATGTGCAATGAAATCTTTCCTCATTCCTGGTGCCTCCTCCTTATAAGTCACTCTGCCCTATCTTCCAGTGTTTTTAATATTTTCTATAATTTTATCCATGCATCTGGCCCTGCCTAGTGAAATTTCCTGTGTTTTTAATGCTTGGTTTTATATTGTTGTGTTGTATATTATTTCAATTTTGCATTTTACGTATTTTGCTTGTTTTATTGTGTTTGTGTTATAGCTTGTATTGTATTGATGGGCATGGCCTCATGTAAGCTGCACCGAGTCCCCCTGGCGGAGATGGAGTGGGGTATAAATAAAGTTGTATTATTATTATTATTATTATTATTATTATTATTACACTTTATTTGTACCCCGCTACCATCTCCCCAAGGGACTCGGTACGGCTTACATGAGGCTGAGCCCAAACACACAATCCAAGCAATGATCACAACAATACAAGCAATTAAAATAAAACATAAACATATAACATTATCAATACGACAACATACAATTAAAACTATGGGAAGGCCAAATGTAAAATTAAAATTGGAAATAGTGCTGATGGACGAACAAGTGATAGTGGCGTTTGTGGAGAGACATATGGGCAGACCTAAAAAATGTAAAGTGCTTTAGAGGGACAAAGTGCTATGAGATCATTAATCCGGGAAGGCACACTGGAACGTCTTCAAGCTCCTCCTGAAAACTGCCAGAGTTGGGGCCTGTCTGATGTCCTTAGGGAGTTATTATTATTATTATTATTATAATAACAGGCGCGTCTGGCGGGGACGAGAGACAGGGCCTTCTCAGTGGTGGCCCCTCGGCTATGGAATGCCTTACCGGTAGACATCAGACAGGCACCTTCGTTGCTGGCGTTTCAGAGAAAGGTCAAGACTTGGCTTTATGAACAAGCGTTTGGTTAAACAGTGCAACTGAACATAGGAAGACGGGAAATGGAACATAGGAATAGCACAAGGATTATGAGAACGGATCTGATTTCACTGAGGCGTTATGTTTGTTTTTGTTAATTGTTGTTGATTGATGTTGTTGATTTTGTTGTTGCATTTGTTGCGTTTTTAACTCCACTGACATTGTTGTGATAACTTGTACCTTGTAAACCGCATTGAGTCGCCTGTTTGGGCTGAAAAATGCGGTATAGAAATAAAGCAAATAAATAATAATAAATATTATTATTATTAAATATACATAAAATAATTCAAATGTTAGACCAAATTTAAAGCAGCATATTTTACCATGGCAACATGTTACAATTATACAAACAGTTGCAGATAGCTTGATGAAGTTACTAGGTTTTAAAAAAACAATCTGAACCAGAAACAAGCCTTGAAAAACAAAACCTCCACAAATGGAGAATATTTCATTTAAATTTTAGGTTGCAGGGTCACCATCCTGTGAATAACTGAGGTTGGGGGGAGGCACTATATGTGCACTGCGAGAGATATCTAATGGAATTCCTCTGAAACTCTATGCCCCACTGTTTCAAGGGGTGAGGGTTTTGTTCATGGTTGCAGAGATATAGCAATTTTAAACCAGGTCCACCTTTTTAAAACACTCTAAATTACTGCTCAAGACGGCAGGGGGTTCAATAAAACTGAAGTCCAACATTTGGAAGCCAACCAGTTTTCCAGTCCTGCCTCATTAGTTCACATAGGACATGTACACCTTTATAACAACTGTGCACCTACTAGGCTTGTGCATTTCAGCTGAACCTTGATCCATCTCTGCTGGCAGGATACCAGTAGATGCCCATTTTAATTTTCGCATGCCTCCCGAAAACTGGTAGGTAGCCGGATAACTTTTCAGTCCGTAGCCAAAAAATGTGGCTAGATCTCACCCACTGGCAGCAATGGGGAACTTACGAGGCTCCCCTTTCCATTCCTGGGACTCTTTCCTTTTTCCTTCAAGGGAGCCTGGGTGTTAGTAACGAGGTTAAGTAACGAGGTTAGTAACGAGGTTAAGAAATAATCCCTATCTGGCCCATTATGGGGGGAGGACTTCCCAAAGGCTCCCCTTCTGGAATATTGTGTCCAATTCTGGGCACCACAATTCAAGAGAGATATTGACAAGCTGGAATGTGTCCAGAGGAGGGCGACTAAAATGATCAAGGGTCTGGAGAACAAGCCCTATGAGGAGCGACTTAGGGAACTGGGCATGTTTAGCCTGAAGAAGAGAAGGCTGAGAGGAGATATGATAGTTATGTATAAATATGTGAGAGGAAGCCACAGGGAGGAGGGAGCAAGCTTGTTTTCTGCTTCCTTGGAGACTAGAACGCGGAACAATGGCTTCAAACTACAAGAGAGAAGATTCCATCTGAACATGAGGAAGAACTTCCTGACTGTGAGAGCCGTTCAGCAGTGGAACTCTCTGCCCCGGAGTGTGGTGGAGGCTCCTTCTTTGGAAGCTTTTAAGCAGAGGCTGGATGGCCATCTGTCAGGGGTGATTTAAATGTAATATTCCTGCTTCTTGGCAGGGGGTTGGACTGGATGGCCCATGAGGTCTCTTCCAACTCTTTGATTCTATGATTCCATATCCTTCATTAAGACTTGGATTAAAACATCAGAGTTAAGATACCACACTTTCTGCAATCCTTTCCCTTCTGTCTATAGAAGAGACCGGATTTCATACTTCGTTAAAGCGATCTCTACTCTATTTATTTATTTATCAATTTTATATACCTCCACTCCCCGAAGGCTTGGGGCGGTTCACAATATTCACATGTAATACATAACATTAAAATCAAGGAAAAATTTGATCAGCAAGGTTCAAATGCCAGCCTAAATAAGTAAGTTTTACAAGCTCTACGAAAGGATAGTAAATCTCTGAGAGCTCGTGTCCCCGCTGGCAAGGCATTCCACAGGTAAGGAGCCACCACCGTAAATGCTCTACGCCTAGTAGACATCAGGTGAAAGGTCCTAAAATTGGGAACTTCAAGTAAATTCTGGTCGTCTGAACAGAGTAATCTCTGGGGTTTATAGGGATGAGGCGGTCCCTCGGTATTCCGGGCCCAAGCCATATAAGGCCTTCTAGAGGAGAGGTGCACGCTTTCTCTCCCAGCAGCAGTCAGGCAGCTTTCCATCCAAGGAATTTTAAGGAGGCCCAGGGAAGGAAGAGCAATGACCGGGCACTATCCTCCCTGGGCTTCCTTTAAAAAACCCTATTTTACTCTACTGCCAGCATTCTATTTCTGCTTCAGGTTTAATGCTTCCTTAAAGCTGTTTCTATTTTCTATTCTAGAGGAGTGGTAGCTAACTAAGTGTTAGCAGTTTTCAAAGAATGAGGGTTTTCTTTTTTGTTTGCTGGGATTAATAATTATTATCTTTTAGAAGCCCACAAATGCCGTGCATGTGCGCAGCCCACCCACTCATTCCACACATCCCAGTCAGCCCCACTAAATAAAAAGGATCAATAAAATAAAATAAAATGAAAATATTATTCTGTGGTGCCAAATCAGGGAGGAGACGGGATCGGCTGCCATGTGATCCCTTTATGGACAGGAATCCGTGATGGATAGGCCGTGCCATTACGGACACCCGAACTAACCAAAGAAGCCAGATTGGCTGAAGGAAATGGCAAAGAACGGATCTGGACACAAGTCTAGCATCTACTATTGAACCATCAAACTCAGCTTAATGGCAGAGGATTGACACTTTACCATAGCTCATAATACAACAATTTTATATGACCGCACTTTCCTAAGAAAATCCCACGCATACTTCTGTTTCCTTTGATCAATCTCTTGGTTCTATGATAATGGGGCATATCTCCTCTTTCAGAGTGACAAAATTACCCAACTGCTTACTTCAGTTCAATTCTAGGGCATTGAAATGATTTGACATAGTGGAAGTTTATAGATGTAAAATTGAAAAGCAATTTCTCACTCTCGGATCTAGAATGAGATCTCCAATTACATCGCTTTTCCATTTGTGAACTCTGGGGCTCGTCCAAAGTTCATTGCTTTTCATTTATCCATAGAGATGTTTTCTCTTGCTGCCACCTATTGTATTATATGAAGAATCACACTCAAAACCTAAATGTTTAAGTTAAGAATGGATCTGCCTCTATGTGATTTCAAGTTGCCCGTCGAGGATACATTTCCTAAATGTGGAATTCCCATTAAACCTTTTCATCTACAGGCCATCCCCAAGTTACAAACATCCTCTACTTTTAGTATCACCCCAAATGTTTTGACAATATTTCACACCATTTTGGTTGAACTTAATAATGGTGGTTTTTTTTTTAACTTTCTGTCATCTCTGATCTGTAAATTTAGTAACAGACTAATAGTCATATCACCTAAGGCAGGTATAGGCAAACCCAGGCTCGGGGGCCGAATGCAGCCCCTTGGGCTCTTTTCTCAGGCCCTCCTCTCTCTCACCATTGTATACTTTCTTCCTTCCTTCTTCCCTCCCTTCCTTTCTGGCTTTTCTCTTTCTCCCTCCCTCTTCCCTTCCCTTCCACTCTTTCATCCTTCCTTCCCTCTCTCTTTCTCCTCCTTTCCTTCCTTCTCTTTCCTTCCTCCCTCCCTACATTCACTCTCTTCCATCCTTCCACCCATCCATCCTTCTCTTCCTCTTTCTTCTTTCTCTTTTTCCTCCCTCCTTTCCTCTTGAGGGATGTTTAGCTGAGACAAGAGAAGGTAGAGAGGGAAGACGAGAACCATATTTCAAGATTTCAAAGGGTGTCCCATTGAGGAGGAGAGGGAAAACTGACTTTCTGCTGCTCTTGAGACCAAGGATCAAGAAAGCAATGGGTTCAAAACGGCAGGGAGAGAAAGTTCTCTAAATGATTAGGAAGGACTTCCTGAGGGCAAGAACTGTTGGGAGAGTAGCATAGGTTGCCTGGGAGTGTTGTGGAGTCTCCTTCTCTGGAGGCTTTTCTGCAGACGCTGTCTATTGAGAGTGTTTTGATTGTGCCTTCTTGCATGTCGGGGGGCTGGACTGGATGGCCCTTGGGGCTCTCTTCCAGCTCTAGGATGATTTATTCATTTGTTTATTTATTTTGTACATTTGTGCCCCGTCCTTCTCACACACACGGCACACGGCGGCGGGGGGGGGGGGGGGGGGAGAGACGGACTCAGGGCGGCTTCACAAGAAGTACTAATTCAGAAATGCTTCTTGTGAAGCAGTGCATTCAGAAACAACTGATTAAAATCATGCTGGTTTAAAATCAATGTCAGGGACAGTCCATTAAGTAATAATAATAAATAAAACTTTATTTATACCCCGCTACCATCTCCCCAAGGGACTCGGTGCGGCTTACATGAGGCAACACAACACAACAATACAAACAATAACAACAACAATACATACAATTAAAATATATCACATAGACAATAACATGAGCATTGACAATAGCACAACACACTTTTAAAATCTATGGCTAGGCCTGCTTCCCTGGAGATTAGGACACGAAACAATGGCTTCAAAGTACAAGAGAGGAGATTCCATCTGAACATGAGGAAGAACTTCCTGACTGTGAGAGCCGTTCAGCAGTGGAACTCTCTGCCCCGGAGTGTGGTGGAGGCTCCTTCTTTGGAAGCTTTTAAACAGAGGCTGGATGGCCATCTGTCAGGGGTGATTTGAATGCAAAATTCCTGCTTCTTGGCAGGGAGTTGGACTGGATGGCCCATGAGGTCTCTTCCAACTCTTTGATTCTATGATTCTATACGTTTGCACTGTTTAATCTCTTCCTCTGAAACCCATGATACTTGAAATGTGTGTCTTAAATATAGAACTATAAATAGAACAGTTAAATATAATTTTAATGAGACATTTATTCCTTATAACATTGTCAAACAATTCATCTTCAAATTTTTGACAGCAAATGTTTACTGATATTACCATTCCAAACAAAAACTGTTTAATTAATATGAATAACAAAATATCATCTCATAAAAAAGCAATTAATAATAGAAAATACAGATAATAAACAGGTAAATGGTTATTTCCGTAGTTACTTAAGGTAAAAGTTTTGGGGTTTTTTAAGAAAATAAACACTGGATCTTAAGTTTCTTATAAATTTGTTCCCAATAACAATAACAATAACATGAATAAAATTTGAATACAATATATTTTCCAACCTAAAGCTTTTTTTTCGTCCTTCATTTAGTCTATATGTTCTAAAGACCTGAGGGTTACAGCAACTCTTCAACTTATGTTTTCTCTTCATGCCTGCAAAGACGGCTTCTTCTTTCAGCTGCCAATGTGAACATACAGATAAACTATTAGAGGACATAAATATTTATCGTAAGATCTACACATGGTTACAAAGCCACAGTTTTCTAGGAATGGGAAAAGTGCTAGTTTGGAAATACTTAGTCACAGAAAATGGCAGAATTTCAATATACTATCTTTATGGCACACATTTTTATATTTTACTAGCAGTTTCCTGCCACACGTTGCTGTGGCCCAGTCTGTGTATATGTGTGTGTATATATATGTGTTTGTGTATCTGTGTATATATGTGTGTTTGTGTATCTATGTGGTTTTGTGCGTGCATTGTAATATATTTTTTGTTTTTTGGCTTTTTAAGTCTCTTCTGCTGTGTTTTTCAGTGTTTTTTATGAGTGATGGTCACTTGTTGGTTGGATAGTTGTGTTGTGTTCAAATTTGGCGTCAATTCGTCCAGTGGTTTTTGAGTTATGTTAATCACACAAACAAGCATTACATTTTTATTTATATACTAGCTGTACCCGCCACGCATTGCTATAGCCATTTTTCCTTCCCTCTTTCTCTTCTTTCCATCCTTCCCTTTTCTACTTTCCTTTTCCTCCCTTTTTTCTTTTCCTTCCCCTTTTCTCCTTTTCTTCCTTCTCTGCCTCTTTCCTTCCTTCCTTTGCTTTTATCCTTCCTTCTGTCTTTCCTTCCCTCCCTCTTTTTCTCCTTTCCCTCCTTCCTTCGCCCCCTCTTTCCTTTTTTCTTTCCTTCTCTCCTTCCTTCTTTCTCTACCTCTTTCTTTCCATCCCCTTTTCTTTTCCTCTTTCTCTTCTTTTTTCCTTTTCTACTTCTTTCCTTCCTTCGCTCTTTGCTTCTTGCCTCCTTCTCTCTCTCTCTCTCTCTTTCTTTCCTTCCTTCCTTCTTTCTTTTCCCCATCCTTCCCTCCTTCTTTCTTCCTTTTCTGTATGTCATTTAGCTTTTCATCATTCCGCTTTTGGGGGAGGGGTTGTCCTTTCTATAGTTTTTTGGGGGGAGGTTATGAGTGATGGTCACTCACTGGTCTGTTAGGGGTGTAGTATCCAAATTTTGTGTCATTTCGTCCAGTGGTTTTTGAGTTATGTTACTCCCACAAACGAACATTACATTTTTATTCATATAGGTAGATTTCCCTTTGTACATTCTACTGGAGAAAAACAAATGCTTAATGCCCAAAATATTATATGGAGATAAGGAGAAGCCCTTCTCTCAGTCCAACCAACACTGCAAGGACAATTGGTGGAGACACAAGAGAGGGTCTTCTCTTTCAATGGCTGCCCCTTGCCTCTGGGGCTCCCTTCTTCCCAGGGAATTTGTCCTAATTTGAGATCTTATATAAAGAGAAGTGCCAACTTGTCCAGCTTTGCTAATAAGAGAAAGACATGGGATGTACTGTACAGCAAAGTATTTTAAATGAAGGGATAACCCAAAATGACCTCCCCCCCTTTTGTTAGGAATCAGAATGAACTAAATTGTTAAGATAGATTTTGACAGACAAAGGTGTGGAAGAGGTTAGGAAACATCTCTGAAATAACTAAATAAAGCTCTCCAACAGTTCCTGCATTAAAAGGTTATGCTTTATTCTTAAAAGCTAAAAGGATATAGCAAAATTTTATTATTTTATATGTGATAACCAAGTGTAAAAATGGTGGCAGGTAATACTTGATGAAGTCTTCTTTCAGGAGTTCTTTCTCAACAACAACAACAACAATTTTTATTGATTAGCCAGTTGGCCTTATCAAAAACAGACAGTGGAAACACAACATTTTATTCACTGAAAGCAGAGGTAACACCTGCTACTATTGTAGTTCAAATTGAACATTAAGGCTGAGACATTATGAATGTGCCCATTACTCAGTAAAAATATCAACCTACGTTTACAACCCAAGGAGTAACCATCACTCAAAAACTGATTTTGTCATTTGGGAGTTTTAGTTGCTGGGATTTATAGTTCACATACAATCTAAGAGCATTCTGAACTCCACCAATGATGGAATTGAACCAAACGAGGCACACAGGACTCCTATGATCAACAGAAAACACAAGAAGCGTTGGTGGGCATTGACCTTGAGTTTGGGAGTTGTAGCTTAACTACATCCAGAGAACACTGTGGACTCAAACAATGATGGATCTGGACCAAACTTGGCACAAATATTCCTTATGCCCAAGTATGATCACAGATGGAGTTTGGGGGGGGGGGGGGGGGGAATAGACCTTGACATTTGGGAGTTGTAGTTACTGGGATTTATAGTTCACCTACAACCAAAGAGGATGCTGAACTCCACCAACAACAGAACTGGGGCAAACAGAACCTCCATATTTAAGGCCATCCAGTCCAACTCCCTTCACCAGGGCAAGAAAACATAATCAAAGCCCTCCTGACAAAGAGCCATCCAGCCATAGATATAGATAGATATATATGATTCACACACACACACATATAGTATTATAGATTTGAAAGGGACTCCTAAAGAAGGACAATTATATGTTGCGTGTTCCAGAGTAGGCAAACAGACAATCTCTACATCTACACTGACAATGAAACAACAAGAGATACTGTTTACCCACAAGCATAAAGAAATTACATATATTAGAAACCAACACTTTCTCATTACTTTATTTTCCGGATCACCAGACTGGGCCCCAGCAATGCGTGGCAGGGGATGGCTAGTCACCTATAAAAAAACTGAAAAACTCAGCAGAAGGCACTTCAAAAGCCAAAAAAGCAAAAAGATGCTACAGCACATGCGCAAAACCACATATATGCACATATACACATACATACACACACAAAACACATATACACAGACTGGGCCACAGCAATATGTGGCAGGGGAAGGTTAGTGTTCCATAAAAACAGTGGCTATTTGTGTTCAAGATATACCCAGAGCTAAACATTTTGTAATCCAGCAAGTACATTTATAGCATGTTTAATATCAAACTAAAATCCAACAGAGATAAATGAATTATTATCAGTATCAGTGCTATTTGTTGGAAGGTATTTGTCAGATTAAACAGCCTTAAACATTACAATTTCAAGCATTTTATATACCCACCTATTTATTTCTCAGGCTGTTGTCTCGACTTTCCTCACATTTTGATGTAAATTTTTTATTCAGAAGGGATGATGCCATTCCCACAATAGTACTAAGGGGAAAGCCACGAAGTATGCCCTTCTGTTCTTTTACCTCCAGCAAAGCATTCACAATATTGTCCCTAAAAATAATGAGAAAATGTATAGTATCTAAGAGAAGCTTAAATTATACTATTTAATGCATCCCATGAATTCCACCTTCAAACATTATACTTACCTGCTGACCTCTGGATGTAAAACTTCTAGGCTTTTCACTATTTTGCGGAAGCATTTAAAATTCAATGTTTTGGGAAATACAAACCCATTACATTGTACTGAGCCCAATGGCAAACGGCTCTCTGCAACATCCTAGGTAAAAATTATACAAACAATTTAATAACCTAAGCAAGAAAAAAATTCTAACTGCACAACTTTTCAACTATATGGAGATCCAGCTACTGTCTCTGGAATAAGTGTTCGGAAAGTTCTGTGTAAATAGCATACACAGACCTTTCTTGTTCCAGAAGTGTAGCCTCGAGTCAGACATGTGCACAACAGAACTACTGATAATGGATCCTTAAATCCAATTCTTAATCGCAATCAGACTTAGATGTGTACTTGCCTTCACTTCGCTCATCGATTTATAGCATAAGGTTTTCTTACACAACCAATACTCAGAGGTAGTATTCCTTCCTCTGAAATATAGTCTACAGCACCTGCTATTTGTTGGCAGTTTCCCATCCAAGTACTCACCAGGGCTACCTCTGTTTAGCTCCTAAGATCAAACAGGATATGTATTTAGGCTGTTTCCAGCTAGATCCACTGAATCAACAGGAACTTGATGAGTGACGAATAAAAATCAGTTCCACTTATTTAATATTACACTATATAACAAATTTTGAAAAAAATACTGTTCCTGGTTTGAAAGTTTTATTTCCTGTTTAATTGTGTGGCACTTAGTGTGAAAGTAACTCTTATACTGCCAAAACTTTGTATTTGTGGCTGTCATAAACTGTGTTGAATTGGTTAAGACTCAACAACAGGGGTCCTCAAACTAAGGCCCAGGGGCCGAATAAGGCCCTCCAAGGTGATTTACCCAGCCCTTGCTCAAGGTCAACCTAAGTCTAAAATGACTTGAAAGCACACAACAACAACAACAACAACAACAACAATCCTATCTCATCAGCCAAAAGCAGGCTCACACTTCCCATTAAAATACTAATAAGTTTATATTTGTTAAAATTGTTCATTTTAATTATTGTATTGTTTTTAAGTGGGGTTTTTTTTGCACTACAAATAAGATATGTGCAGTGTGCATAGGAATTCATTCATTTCTTTTCAAATTATAACAGTTTGAGGGACTGTGACCTTGCCCTTTGTTTAAAAAGTTTGAGGACCCCTGCTCAGCAAGATATTCATCAAAAAATGATAGCAAAATGTGCTACTGGGATGTCCCGCAAAAACAAAGTTTTGAAGCTTAATAAACCTTTTCCATGTTTTTAATGATAGGACCAATTAGAAAATGACATTTATAATCCAGGAACAAAAAACATATTTTATTTATTTATTTCAAATATTTCTATCTCATCCTTCTCAACCGATGACAGATTCAGGACGGCTCCCATCAGGCACTATTCAATGCCGATACAATATAATAACATAGCATAAAATACAATTAGCATAAATTAAAATAGTTTTAAATATACATTAAAATGTATTACATAGCGTTATATATTGTAATTGACAGTAAGAATTGGGTAGAAAAACCACTGTTTTCTCTATCAGGTCTAGGCACAATAATTATTAATGTTAACTGTAATTGTAGCCAATAACAGTTCTTTTAAACTTGGATATCATGAATTGTGTTTATTAGGCTTGTTAGGTTCAGTTTGGAAAAACCTAAAATTCAGAAAAACATACTGAATTTGAACTTTTGAACCAATTTCGAACCATGCAGGTATAGTGGGAGGAGCAATTCCGAATTTGAACCACTTACCCATTGTTCGGAATTATTTTCGGATGTCTCCCACAGTTATTTTGATTTTCAGAACCATTAAGCAACTTTGGCAAAGCCTAAACAAATGGTTTTAAAATCTCGCAGTTTCCCTTCCTTGGCGAGTGGCGGCGATGCAAAGAGGGACGATGCGAGTATGGCTAAACACAGCTCTTCTTGAAGTCCACGCTCCCAGTGGTTGTTGTTGTTCATTCGTTCAGTCGTCTCCGACTCTTCGTGACCTCACGGACCAGCCCACGCCAGAGCTCCCTGTCGGCCATCACCAGCCCCAGCTCCTTCAAGGTCAATCCAGTCACTTCAAGGATGCCATCCATCCATCTTGCCCTTGGTCGGCCCCTCTTCCTTTTACCTTCCACTTTCCCCAGCATAATTGTCTTCTCCAGGCTTTGCTGTCTCCTCATGATGTGGCCTGCTGTTAAACTACAGGACCTTTTGCAATCTCTACCACTGGGGACGTGGCCTTCAAAAAGAGCTGTGCTTAGCCACGCCCACCTCATCCCAGAGTCTTTGCATCGCCACTCACCACTGGAAGGGAAACCGCAAGATTTTAAAACTGTTTGCTTAGGATTTACCAAAGTTTCTTGCTTAATGGTTCTGAAACCCATTCCCTTCCCTTCGGTGAGAAACCGTATTCTTGATCCCAAAGAAGGGGGTCAGTCTAGATGTCCCTTGATGAGGTCTCATCTGTATATGATTTCTGTTCCTCCCCAAATTAACACAGTTTGTGCTGCACAAAGTTTCTGGAGTAGTTTACTTTCAAAGTAAAGACCATACAAAGAAACAGTGCACAGACCACAAAAAAGAAACACCTTGGCAGGGGATGGGGATCGAGAGAAGATAAAGGTTCCTATTCTCCCATGCAAGTCAATGGCAACAAAATAGCCTACTGGCAGAGCTCCCGCCTTGGAAACAAAAGCCTTCCCGGTTCGAATCCCGGTCAGGAACAAAAACATCAAAAACGGGGAAGGGCACAGCGGGTTGCAAAGACACCTGCAATTAACGGAGCGATTCAGAAATTTCTGATGCTTCCGATCTTTTTTTCCAGAAAATTTCAGAAATCATTTCAAAATTGAATCGCCAGCCACAGGCATGTAGCAAGGGGGGGGGGGGGGGGCTTGAGGGGCTTCACCCCCCCCCCCCCCAAATTCTCATGGTGGTTCGCGAAAAGGCCTTGCTGGTGCATTATTTAAACTGTTATGTTTATTCATATCATGATCTGATCACCATACTCAATATATCCCATATGCATGGGGGTACAGGTGTAATGATACAAAAGGTTTGCTAGGGTAGACCCTCTTTCACTCAGACTCAGCCCCCCCCCCCCGAAACTCAGCCCCACCCGACCCCCCCCCCTGAAAAAAACTCACCCCCCCCCCCCGAATCGAAATCCTGGCTACGGGCCTGGCTAGCCAAAACATCCGAAACGAGTTTTGAACCATTTTTTTTTTATCAAACAAGCCTATATGAAAAGAAGTTACCTGCTGATCTTTTTCAAAGCATGCATTTTTTGATGAAGGTTTCGAGTATTTGAAACCAGGGTCAGGTACTTTGGAAGTGGAAGATGCATGACATGGCAGTTTTGAAGATACCAAGATGGGTGGACGAACATTTGACACAGTAGGCAAATCTTTGGACGCATCTGGTCTTTTTGAGGTTACAGAACTAGAATCAACCACTCTAGGAGCCGCTAAGCCAGAAGGAGGCTCTTTTAAATTCATATTACAGTTGTTTCCAGTCTTCTCAGAACAAGTCTGCAGTCTTTGGTATTCATGTTCTGGTTGCACAGAACTCTTACAATGTGAGACTCCATTTTCTCTGGCAGTTTTTACAAGTCGAACTTTCACTACTTTTCCTTTTATTGGTGTCCCATTCATTTCTTTCACTGCCAGACTGGCATCAGAGGCTGATTTGAAACTAAGGGATGCATATCTAAATGTAAAATAAATGCCAAAATTTAAGAAAAAGTATTTGATAGAACCGAGATATTTTATCAATTGTTTCAATACAGTAGGTGTAGAGTATACTTAATACCATCTCTTAAATCCAGATATAACTCATTTAACAAAAGCTCTTGCTAGACAATCTCCTTTTTACATTATCTTATTATACTCCCATTTTTTGTTTTGTTTTTAATATTAGCACTAGGAAGCGGGCTGGAGACACACAGACATTTGATGTCAGAGTGCATCAACATGCTTGCAGTAAACAATGAGATAAAGCCAGAGCTGGAAAAGAATGGGATTCACAGCTTGCAAGTTAAAAGAAAACCCTCATTATCCTATATGTACCTGTAATTCTCAGAAAGTCCACAAATCGAAATATTAGAAACATTGTATGTATGAAAAAGAAGCCACAGATCAACCTACAATAGACAAAAAAAATTGAAATACAGTGATGCGACGTCAAGTGAAATAAACTGATTGTTCATACTTTGAAATTATGATTTCAGTAATAATACTGTAATAAAGTTGACTTACTTCTGATACTAAGGGACTTAAATTGCCAACATGGACAAAAGCAATGTTCTTTGATGCCTTTTTTATGCCATCTGTAGTTTGCATTTCTAGAAATTGAAAAAAAGGTTTTAAAAAATTAACCAAGCATATGACTACACAATGGACCAAAAATCATTGCGAAAACTATCATTTATGGAACTTTTATGTGTTAAACTCAATTTTAGTGCCACTCCAACAAATTCCACTGGAACTTGCCTTTGTACCAACAAGTTCCATTCTTTTCAGTAGGTCTTCTTTAAGTAGTTTGTTCTTCATTATTAAGTTTTACAGAACATTACAGCTTCATTTGTGTATTAAAATTGGTACCAGAAAGAAACCACTATTGGAGCTCTTGGGATGTCAGGAGGGCAGGAAGTGGGGTGCCATTCCATAACTGTAGGACCAAAGCTGAGGCTTTTTTCCAGTTTGTCCCACCAAATGGGAGGAAGAGGCACTCCCGCAGACTTAGTTCTCAGGCAGGTATATGTAGGGGTTAATATGACAGAAGCTTTCAAAGCAGGAACGTATTTTTTTCCCAAATTTTGTTATATAGTGTTATTATACATTAGGCCTAACTTTTGTAAAAACTAGTTTCTGAAGTAATTTTGAAAATTCCACATGGATTGGGCCAAAGCACCACTCTCAAACAAAACAAATTTTACGTGGTATGTTCTTATTGTATTGTTAGCTGCTTTGAGTCTCGCCTTGGTGTGGGAAAAAAGCGGGATAAAAATTTATTCGAATAAATAAATCACCAAAACAAACATATGACACTACTGAGCTGGTTACACAAATGCCTCATATTAGTTAGATAAAATAAATGTAACAGCTAGTTAGCAAGTTATAAAGCTAGAATTTGAACAGTTATTACTGAAACCATTTTACTTTGAACATAAAAATAAGAATTTGTTTTTGAACATACTTAATGTATTTGTTCATCTTTCAGTATAATACTAATAATGTTACTATCTGCCTCTCAGTAGGCATCAGTAGGTTGCTGAAGATGCCGTTGTAGTCTTTTTTGACGATGTCAAGGACAAGCGAAGCAGGGCTTTCTTCTTTGCCGGCAGCCGAGCAGCAGTCAATGGAGCCAGAGACCTACCAGGAGTCAGAGGGACCGGAGAAATCGATGCTGTCTGTACTTGGCGAGACTCCTCGTGTGCCCTCTTAAAGGCAATCTGGATTGCTGTAGAAGATGACAGTGTCATAAAATCATAGAGTTGGAAGAGATCTCATGGGCCATTCAGTCCAACCCCCTGCCAAGAAGCAGGAATATTGCATTCAAAGCACCCCTGACAGCGAGCGGATGGGACCGAGCTCAATGCCGATGACCGTTGAGGCTGTATTGTCTCCGTTGTTAAAGTGCACGGCTGTTTGGACTGAGCCATCTTCAACTGCCTCGTCTGCCTCAAGAACTTCAAAGTTGTCGAGGTAGTTGACCGGGGTTTCACTGGCGGTTGAGCCACCGACAAAGTAGTGGGTTCTGAGGATGGCGGGCCCGTTGACGCCGAAGGAGCAAGGGTTTGCTGATAAAGAAGATACTTCAGGCGAGCAAACCTATTCTTCCTGGCTTGAGCGATCAGCGACTGGCAATGCGGCAGGAAGAAATAACATGGGCTTCGCCCAAGCAAAGGAGGCACTTCGAGTGCTTGTCGGGAATTTACTCGAACACTGGGATCAATGCTTGAAGCGCAACGTAGACATTGGAAAGGAAGTTTCCAAAGCAAGCTTTGTGGTGGAAAAACAGGAACTGCGGAGCATGCGTGCAGGGCGCCTTTTATGCCCTGCAGAGGGGACTGGACGGGGTTACTGCCAAAACTTTGGTTTTTAGTTGGAGCCTGCACAGGCGCAGATACTCCACATGTGTGCATTCAGAGTCCACGAAGAAAAGCAAGAGAATATCCTCCTAGAAATGAGTATAATAAGGGGAACAGCAACCACTAACTCACTTGCTAGATTTACAGAATGTTCTAAAACTCAAACTTGTACAGGGCTAGCTCCCTTGTAAGACCAAAAACAGATACAAGGAAGTTTTACAGTGATACTTGGAACAAAAGCAAACAAAGCATCATAGTGTCCTTGTTGTTCATACATAGCCAACACCCACCTATTAGTCTTAACTGACCTGTATTTGACAGTGAAGCATCACTCGTTGACAGGTTCTCCGTGGCATCAAACCAGTCTTCAGCAGTTTCTTCAGAAATTGAAGATCCTTCATATAATTATAAATAGTTTAAACTCAAATACAAACTAGCAAGAATATACCACCACACTCCGGGGCAGAGAGTTCCACTATAAATAAAGTTGTTATTATGATTATTACTATTATTATTATTTTATTATATTCTAGCAGCATTTTCTCCTGGCGTTTCGCCTGAACCTGTGGCTGGCATTTTAAAAAAATCATCAGCCACAGATGCAGGTGAAACATCAGAAGAAAATGCTTCTAGCACACGGTCCTTAAAGATCCTCAAAGACTAGATGGAATATGTTTTGTTTTGGGTGTGTGTGCGTATGCTCTCCCCCGCTTTGTTTTTATTTTTTTCTGTATTTTTTTTCTTTTCTCTCTCTGATGTTTTGTGATCTAAGATATTTCCTACTTTGCTATCTTCTTCACAATATTCCCCCACTTTCGATGTATCTATATATTATATCAATAAAAATTAAAGTTAAAAAAAAAAAAAAAGAACACGGCCATCCAGGCTGGAAACCACTCAATACCCCAGTGATTCCGGCCATGAAAACCTTTGACAATGCAAAATTAGAGATTTTTAGAAAAGACAAGAGCTTGCACAATGCTTTGGAACCGCCTATTTATTTTGTTCTGTTTTTTTAAAAATTAATTTATTTATTTATAATTCAAACTTATATGCCGCCACTCCCCCGGGGCTTGGAGCGGCTTACAAGAACAGGCTAAAATCTAACACAATTTAAAAACGATTTAAAACAACATTGTCAGAGATCAAAGGCCTGTCGAAACAGATATGTCTTACATGCCCTGCGGAAAGCTGATAGGTCCCGCAAGGCATGGACTTCAGGTGGCAGAGTATTCCAAAGTGATGGTGCCACTGCTGTAAAGGCTCTGCGTCTGGTTGCTGTTAAGACGCAAAGTTTGACACTGGGAATTTCCAATAGATCTTGGTCCTCAGAACGGAGGGATCTCTGGGGTTGGTAGGGGGTGAGGCGGTCCCTCGGGTACATCGGTCCCAGACCATGCAAGGCCTTAAAGGTGAGAACCATCACTTAGAAAGTGATCCGATGATCAACACTGCTACTTTCATTTCAGTATGATAGCTACAATCCTAATAACAAAGCTTTATGACATAAAAGTATATCAGAATCACCGTACCTCAGATTTTTAGACAAAGGACAAACTTACCATTTTTTGTAAGATCATTTTGCCAATCCGTTGCATTATTGTTAGAAGGGGAGAATTTTTCACTCATTTGATGTGTAACCTAGTTGGAAAAAAAAACAATATTCAGTTTTGTTCTCTGCACTGCTGTAAAGTAAATGGAGTAGAGCAGCAACAGGCCTCCTGTAATGTTGAGGCTTGCTCCATTTAAGAAAGCTGCTGCCTCTGTACTGCTCTGACAGGAAAGTCTGCTAACTGCCCCTCTTTCCTTCCCTGCATGTGTTGGGCAGAAATTGGAAGGCATAAGTCAGAGAAACAACACAATTTTGTTTATGTTCAATACTAGATTTTTTAAAAGACTCTGATAAATATAAAATGAGTAAGGCAGCTCCTCCCATTTCTAGTAATTCAAGTGGAATATCCTACATGACCCAGAAATAGGGCCCAGTGTAAGACCTCATATAGAACCAATTTAATAAATACCAAAGATAAAACTATCCTTTGCTATTTTCAGTAATATAGAAGCACAACTACAATATTAAAGGGTACAATAGTACATATTATTTATCCTAACTACAATATTAGGTATATCACTGATTCCTGATATGGCATTGCTTAAAATACATCATAGTTTTAATTTCAAAAGATCACAGAAATAATAAATTAGAAGACTTACTAAGGAGTGCAACGAACCTTCCATGTTCTCTGACAATGAAATTTCTGACACAGAGCTTACTGCAGAATCAAAACTAAAAATAAAACAGTAGTATTTATAATGTGCGTTATGAACCAATGTAACATTATTATAGATATGCTAAATACTCTGTTCATCTTCATTTAAATTTTTATCAGAGCTTTCATTTTGTAAAATGCATACAGAGAATTTTCTATATTGCACAGAAAACGTGTTTCACATGTCTGAAATCTTTTCAGTGGGGTTTGCATCTGAGTACATATATACAACATTCAGCTGTGCTTTGTATGCTTGGTAGGCATGTGTACACCCCAGTTTAGCTCAGAAGAAACATTTATCATAGACTCGTTGAGTTGGAAGAGACCTGGTGGGCCATCCAGTCCAACCCCCTGCCAAGAAACAGGAAAATCGCATTCAAAGCACCTCCAACAGATGGCTATCCAGCCTCTGCTTAAAAGCCTCCAAAGAAGGAGCCTCCAACACACTCCGGGGCAGAGAGTTCCACTGCTGAACAGTTCTCACAGTTAGGAAGTTCTTCCTAATGTTCAGATGGGATTTCCTTTCCTGTAGTTTGAAGGCATTGTTCTGCGTCATAGTCACCAGGCCAGCAGAAAACAAGCTTGCTCCCTCCTCCCTATGATTTCCCCTCAATTATTTATACATGGCCCTCATCATGTCTCCTCTCAGCCTTTTCTTCTTTAGAATAAACATGCCCAGCTCTTTAAGCCGCTCCTCATAGGACACAGTATTCCAAATGTGGCCTGACCAAGGCAGAATAGAGGGGTAGTATGACTTCCCTGGATCTAGACCAGGTGTCCTCAAACTAAGGCCCGAGGGCCGGATACGGCCCTCCAAGGTCATTTACCCAGCCCTCGCTCAGGGTCAACCTAAGTCTGAAATGACTTGAAAGCACACAACAACAACAATCCTACCTCATCAGCTAAAAAAAGGCCCACACTTCCCATTGAAACACTAATAAGTTTATATTTGTTAAAATTGTTCTTCATTTTAATTATTATATTGTTTTTAAGTGGTTTTTTTTTGCACTACAAATAAGATATGTGCAGTGTAGGAATTCATTCATGTTTTTTTCAAATTATAATCTGGCCCTCCGACAGTTTGAGGGACTGTGGCCTGGCCCTCCGTTTAAAAAGTTTGAGGACCCCTGATCTAGACACTATGCTCCTAATGATGCAGGCCAAAATCCCATTTGCTTTTTTTGCCGCCACATCACATTGTTGGCTCATGTTTAACTTGTTGTCCACGAGGACTCCAAGACCTTTTTTACACGTACTGCTCTCGAGCCACGCATCCCCCATTCTGCATCTTTGCCTTTCATTTTTTCTGCCTAAATGGAGCATCTTGCACTGTTGAACTTCATTTTGTCACGTTTGGCCCATCTCTGTAATTAGTTAACATCGTTTTGAATTCTGCTCCTGTCCTCTGGAGTATTGGCTATCCCTCCCAATTTGGTGTCATCTCCAAACTTGATGATTATGCCTTCTATCCCTTCATCTAAATCATTAATAAAGATGTTGAACAGGACCGGGCCCAGGACGGAACCCTGCTGATGGCACTCCGCTCGTCACTTCTTTCCAGGATGAAGAGGAAGCACTGGTGAGAATCACCCTCTGGGTTTGTTCACTTAACCAATTACAGATACACCTAACCATATTTTTGCCTAGCCCACATTGGACTAGTTTCCTTGCCAGAAGGTCATGGGGGACCTTGTCGAAGGCCTTACTGAAATCCAGGTACGCTACCTCCACGGCATTCTTTGCATCTACCCAGCTTTTAACTCTATTGAAAAAAGAGATCAGATTAGTCTGGCATGACTTGTTTTTGATACACCCGTGTTGATTATTAGCTATTTGTTTCTAAGTGTTTGCAGACCACTTCCTTAATTATCTTTTCCAGAATGTTGCCTGGGTATAAATTTAGGGTTGAAAACGTTCAATATACAAGGAGAATGAGCTAAAGTGATACACCTTACACTGCAGAAAATTGATCTATGTTGCCCTGTCTATAGATACATTCCTTGGAGTTAATCACACTGAATACAGCAGAAATTATTGCCTAAACATAAATGTAATTACCCTCTGATTTTGTCAGTACTGAAATTGTGAAGTACTCAAATGTTAGTTACTTAACAACTACAGCCCATGCCACACTTTCTTATATCACAAAAGAATTAATTTCAGAAGGGTTCCATACATACCTGTTTACATCTTTTTCTTTCATAGCATCTTTAGAAGTCTGCACATAGTGATGACTATACATTCGGTAGATGCTTTTTAGAAGCTGCATTTCAGTCTTTACGGCTCTCTGGCATATCTCCTTGCAGCATTTTGGCAAATGATCACTTATTTCCTGATAAAGATGCATCAACCTTGAACAGAAATATTTAATTCCATTATCATCAGATGGGAACTGGAAGATTCTTCTTGAAATCTGTATTAATAAAGAACTATTTCCTGTCACAAAACACTGAACAAAATAAATGCATCTTTTAAGATGGTAAAAGAAAATAAAGCTATATATTATATATACTTATATATAAGTCTAGAAATGTTAGTCAAAAAATCAACACAAAAATCTGGAATGACATATCCACCAAGTTATTCTAAGTACAGTACTTTCTTTCTGAGTAGAGTGGAAAAAGTCAAGAACTTTTTCTGCACTAAGAAAACCTTATCCGTGGGTCATACCAAAATCTATGTCTGACCTCAAATCCTCCCCTTGCCTTTTACATGAGATTGACTTATTCACAAGTATTTACTGAAATTAGGAATGGCTGTGTACCTTTTGGGGATTTCATTGAACTCTTTGCTTGTACTGTTTTTGCACTCCAAAGGATCCTGGAAAGATAAATTTTAAAGCTGGAAAGTCAGCCACTGGAATGTAGATTTAACAAGCTCAGCAAGATATCCAACTGCTACAAAATACCTCGCTGTTTTGCTAGTTTACGGACAGGAAAAACAATGTCTACCCCACCAAACAATTTTAGAAGTGGAAAAAGTGCAGTCTGAACACTGCAAGCAGATTCTGGACCTCAGCTCTGCAAGTTCATGAAACCTCTTATCACTCCCAAATCCCATGCAAAAATTCAGCATAAAACTATGTATAGAAAAATTATGTATAGAAAGGTCATAATATTTTAAAGGAATTTAGTATCTTATTTATTTATTTATTTATTTATTTTTAACTTTATTTATACCCCGCTACCATCTCCCCAAGGGAATCGGTGCGGCTTACATGAGGCTGAGCCCAAACACAGCAATAAAAGCAATAAAACATCAATACAAGCAATTAAAAAAACATAGACAAAAATACACAACAGTATCAAAAAGCAACACATAATTAAAACAATGGGAAGGCCAAATGTAGAGTTAAAATTGGAAATAATGCTGGGCCATGAACAAAAGGTGATACTGGTGTTTGTAGAGGGCATACAAGCAGACTCAGGGAAATGTAAAGTGCTTTGGAGGACAAAGTGCTAAGGGATCATTATTCCGGGAAGGCACACTGGAACAGCCACGTCTTCAAGCTCCTCCTGAAGACTGCCAAAGTTGGAACCTGTCTGATATCTTTAGGGAGGGAGTTCCAGAGTTGAGGGGCCACCACCGAAAAGGCCCTCTCCCTCGTCTCCACCAAACGTGCCTGCGATGCTGGTGGGATCGGGAGCAGGGCCTCTCCGGAAGATCGAAGGGATCATGTGGGTTCGTATACAGAGATGCGATCACGTATCTTCCTTTAAATGATCGCAAAATTTAACTTCTATAGATTATTTCTGAAAAGAAGTACATGGGGAAAAGTGCACAGGGAAATGTCCCTGGCCAACTGGAATTCCACTTATGGAATATTAGATGCAGCCCAGAGAAGTCAGTTTCCATGCATTTGTGGCCACCAGCTAGATTTAAGGCTAGCTTTATCACAGATGGGAGAATCCATCTACACCGGAACCTCTACTTAAAATTCCCTTAAGTTGGGATGCCCTTAAGTTAAGAGCTGTTGCTTGGCCCAGACTTCACTTTGACATAAAGCAGCATTTTGAGTTAAGAGCTGGTGCCAAAGGGAGTGCTAGCAAAAGAGTAAGGGGCTTTAGGGCTTCAAGGGAGCAGCCTCTGTGCCTCATGCTCTTGTCCCCTTAGGGAGACTGCTGTCTGCTTTGCTCTTGTCCGTTTTGAGGAACTTGGGTTAGTTTATTTTGTGTTGTTTTCATTCCTGTTATGTTTGGTTTCATGGAGAGGGAGAGAGCAAGTGAGTGAGGGAGGCTGGAATGAGTATAGTATGAAGAAAATGATGTTTCTGCCTCTTGGCTTTGTGCGTCTACCATTTTAAAATTCATTTTTCTTTTTATTGTTCCATATTAATTTATACATTTTTTATTTATAGAGCATATTTTCTTCTTTAAAAATACATAACATTTGGAGAGGGGGGTGTCGGAGGGCCAGAACTGTTTAATAGCATTTTAACGGGACAATTTAATTTGAGTTAAGAGCTCAGATATGGAATGAATTGAACTCTTAGGTCAAGGTATCACGGTACAGCCTACTTGCTAAGAAAAAGTTTCTGTCAGTGAAAGAAAAAAGTTTCCCTGTCTCAGCAGCAGTCTACCTGCCTTGGACTGTTAGAAGATACTTCACAGCAGATTTAGAGAGAAGTTAGTTGTGTGAGTTGAAGGCCGTTTGTGGAATATAAATTTTTATTTGTTAGATGCAAAACATTAGTTTCATAAGGTGTTTGACAAGATTACCTCAGTTATGGGTTTCCACCTGCAATTTTCCAACATGTCAGTAAATTCTATTTGTGAATCAGTTGTGTCTGTGTTTTCAGAAACGCATGTCCAATCTGTATTGCAGCCAACACTTCTGTGGGAACCTGTCAGCCAATCATTAGGCCTCTCCTTGTTCATCATTGTTATTGTGGTGTTTTGTGCCCTGGTCATCACTGAGACCTTAACATTAGTTGCTCGACTTGTTGTAAAACAAGCTCTGAAATCAGAAGTTGCATCAACATCTTGGTTAACTGTACTAGTTTTGACTCTCTTTAGCTCTGAGTTAGGAAAGCTCTCTTTGTATCTTCCATGCAAATTGCAGGTACAAATCTCATGGCTATTAAGCGCAACGGATTGTTCATGAGCACAAGGGTCCAAAATATCTGACTCACTGCTGGAGGTAAGTGCAGGTGACACAAGGGTCTGCACTGTATCTGTAAGAGAATTTGCTTTGGGTTTTCCATCAAATCCACATTTGCTCATTAGGAAGGAATTTAGATTCTTCTTTTCTCTACTAGGCTTACCATCTAAATCTTCGTTACTATAAAACATATTAACAGTCTCATGTCTTTCCTGACCATCAGAATCAAAACAACAGTCTACTTTAGAGTTGCCATTTTGAAACATCTGGGAGAGTTCTTCTGGTCTTTCACTAAAACTATAGTAGTGACTTATATTAGGAGGCTCATTTTTCCATTTATTAAACTCTGGCTGGTCACCTGTCAAATGACTTGCCAGTTCCTTATTGTGGAAAGTTTGTGATGTTTCCATGTTTTGTGTATGTGAAGAGCTATGACAAACACAGTCTTGTTCTTCAGCACTATGATATTCTAGCTGCGAGTCATCATCGAACTCACTGCATCTGCAGTCATTCTGATTATTGATTAAGTGGGGTAAGTCTTCATCACTATGCACATTAATATCTCCATCAGTCTCATCTTCTGGTAGAATGGAAAATTTCTGCTGCTCTTTACAAAGCGATTCACATTTTTCATCCCCTGTTGAAGTCAAGTTAGCCAAGTTATCTTTCGTCAAAGTCAATTCTGAGAAACTCAAATAGCACGACTGGCTCGAAATGGAGCAGTTAGCTCCTACTTGATGCTCACTGGAGATATTATTCATCTCATTTTTTGCAAAATGTTCTGGCTTGTGCGCAGCATTCAAAAACACAGGGGATGTGTACTCATTTCTTTCAACTCTGTTTCCACTATGCTCTGAAGTTGTAGCATTGAAATGAATCCTTGAATCAATTAGGTTAAGCATATCTGTATTCAACCTAGTTCTCTCAGAACTATCTGATGAAAGTTGATGGGAGGTAAACGCAACGTTTCTATCTGCTTAAAAACAGAACAACATATTAAGTTATTTAAACACAGGGTCTTTCTGTAATGAAAAAAGTACTCATAGTTCCACACTGAATTTAAGCAAATATATGATATATTGATGGAAGGGGGAGGGCTGATTATATAGATTGGAAAGGGGCATGCATATCATTTATACTTTGCTATAAAGCAACACTTCCAATATTGTGTGCCATTAGACAATATCAAGCAAATAAAATATTGTACACCATTAGACAACTTCAGGCAAATAAGAATTTGTAAACTGTAGTGCTCTAAAAATCTATATATATATAAATGCTCAGTGCATAATGAGTACCTTAAAAACAAAAGAACCAATGAACGAAATCACACCAAATTTGGCAACAAAACGTCTCACAACACAAGGAGTGACCATCACTCAAAAAATTATGATTTTGTCATTTGGGAGTTGTAGCTGCTGGGACCAAAATTGGCACACAGAACTCCCATAACCAACAGAACACACTGGAAGGGTTTGGTGGGCATTGACCTTGAGTTTGGGAACTGCAGTTCACCTACATCCAGAGAGCACTGTGGACTCAAACAATGATGGATCTGGACCAAACTTGACACAAAAATTCCATATGCCTAAATATGAACACAGATGGTGTTTGGGGGAAATAGACCTTGACATTTGGGAGTTGTAGTCACTGGGATTTACAGTTCACCTACAATCAAAGAGGATTCTGAACACCACGAATGACAGAATTGGGGCAAACTTCCCACACAGAACCCCCATGACCAACAGAAAATACTTAAGGCCATCCAATCCAACTGTCTTCATCAGGGCAAAAGAACGTAATCAAAGTCCTCCTGATAAAGAGCCCATCCAACCATAGATATAGATGGATAGATAGATAGATATGATTCACACACACACAGAGATATAGTATCATAAATTTGAAAGGGACCCTTAAAGGACAATGATATGTTACATGTTCCAGAGTGGGCAAACCAGACACTCTCCACATCAACACTGACAAAGAAACAGCAAGAAATACTGTTTACCCACAAGCATAAAGAAATTACATATATTAGAAACCAACACTTTCTCATTACTTTATTTTCCAGATCACCAGACTGGGCCACAGCAACACGTGGCAGAGGACAGCTAGTACCCTATATGCTTGAGTATAAGCCAAGTTTTTCATCCTCTTTTTAAGGCTGAAAAAGCCCCACTTATTTATACTCAAGTCTGTTATATATTATTTTACTCTGTTATTATTTGAAACACAACAATATTAGTACATAGCAAACAAAGTCACTCTGCTGGCTGTTGTATTGGATCACACGTCCAACACTTCCCAAGTGTCTAGGACTGTGTGATGTATCAAAAAAATCTGGAAGGTAAAAAATATTTACGTGTGTAATTATCACAATTAGTTACAACAGTTACTGATGGCAAACAATTCTATTTTACTGTACAGGTTGAGTTTCCCTTATCCAAAATGCTTGGGACCAGAAATGTTTTGGAAAAGGTAGTAGTGGGTTTCTTACAGCAATATAATTCTTATAAAAAATAAATGGATATCTAGATCACCAGCAAATACCGGAGCTCCTTGTATATATCTTAGAGAGTTTTTCAGATGTCATATACCACCAGTATTATTATTATTATTATTATTATTATTATTATTATTATTATTATTATCTTTATTTATACCCCGCAAAATCTCCCGAAGGACTCGATGCAGCTTACAATGGCCAAGGCCGCCAACAAACAACACCATACAAATATAACAGTAAAACAAAGCAAATAATAAAACATCAAGCAAAACAATAAAACAATAAAACTCAGTACATCATTTTACAGAAATTATCTTTCAAGTTATAACATAACATGAATTGTAATCCTTTATTCCACATTTTCACCCATTGTTCCAACAATGTTTACCACAATTGCCCATTGATTTGTTGTTAAGCTCAATCACAATCTCCCTCAAAGCAGTAATCTTCCTCTCCCCCTGCCCCCCCCCCCCCCCCGGAATCTTTCTGTCAATATTATTCTACTTTCTACTTTGGAGGAATATAACCAGTCCCTGATTCTGTCTAGGGTAAGATCCTTGTATCCCAAAATGTGATCATGTCCTATAAGCTTGCTCTTAATTTTTTTTCCTCCATGAATAGAAGGAACATATGAAACCCCTCCTCAAAACGATTTCCTATTAAATCTTTTTCTTTGAATTCTAGGCATGTACAATTCTTTACTTTCAAGGACCCTACAAGATTTGAAGACCAATATCCAGGAAGAAATTGCCAACATAACGCCTGCTATGCTGGCAAGAGTCATGACAAATACCAGAAATCGGTTTACTCAGTGTATGGAGAATGGAGAACGTCACCTACCTAATTTGATCTTCAAAACTACGTAAAACAAAACTTTAGGTATGCGCCTACATTATAATTTTTTTCCTGATTCATACAATGGGTTTTATTAAGTTTTGTAAAAAGGAAGTTATGCTGCTACACCCTGTACATGACTTCCAGTCTGCTTCCTAGTGGCTTAACTACAGTGATCTCATACTAACTGTAATTGCATGTATACTACATGCAGCAAATGTTGTGGAATTATAACCAATAGAGTGTATCAGACTATAAGCTGAAAGTCTTGTATTGAAAGATGTTGCCTACTTATTTTTCACTGCATCTTTCAACGTTCTGGTAGAGGAATTTCCGTTTTCTGAACCATTTTTTCTCCAGAGATTAATGTTTCCCTATTTTCCTTCACATTTCTTCTTTCAGAATGTGAACTGGTAGTTGAATTCTGTAAGTCTAATATGCATAAGCTCTTTTTAGTAAACTCCTGAAGGACTTACATTGAAATAAACTGTATTTGGTTATCATGTTCTCATTTGAAGAATTATCTTCTCTTATGAGACCTCTTCTTTCCTGCCATTCCTCATTCATTACTTATCTGTATTTTGCAAAAGTTTAGTTTTGCAAAATTTTTGCAAAAGTCTCAAAACTTACAATGCTATCTGCTCATGCTGTTGCTTTTCCTATTGTATATTAATTCCTCTAGATATGCGTCTTGAGGCTTATCTCTATTTTCCCTGTACCTTCTCAACTGAAGCACATCCTTTTCAAATTCATTATCATTTAAATTAACCATATTTAATACATCCATTTTATTGAAGCCTGCTTGGCACTTAACTGTTCTATAATTCAGTGTTTCTCCATGTTCCATTTTCCTTAATTGTGATTGAACATTGGTGCCTGGCAGCAATTAATTTAACTCATTGCTCACTATTTCCCTAATCATTATTTGAAAAACAGTAGTTGATCAATTTATATTATTTGTTTCAGGACTAGAAGTACTTTTTATTTTAATTACTTGTATTGTTTTATTGCTTGTATTGTTGTATTTGGGCTCGGCCTCATGTACGGCGCACCGAGTCCCTTGGGGAGATGGTAGCGGGGTACAAATAAAGTATTATTATTATTATTATTATTATTACTTAAAATTAAATTTCTCCTTGAATTCACTGGCATGATTACACTATAATTATCACAGTATGTAAGAAACCGCTAATTCTGGCATAGGTCTGCTTGCCCATCAATTGTGCTTTTTGTATTAATAAACCAATAAATACATGAATTGTATCATAATTTGCTGGGAGGACATGTAAATTTGTTCACTGATCCAAGCCTATTCTTTCATCTCTTTCTCTTTGCAGCAGACTGACATAACTGAAGGCAAGCTTGCTCGTACACCGAAATGACATTCTGATGCAGTTCTGCCCATCACCTTCAACTCCTTAAGAGTCAAAATGCACACTGAACCCATTATTGTCCTTGCAGTGGCAATTTTCTCTGTCTTCAAATCTTTAGAAATAATATGGTGGGTCATTGCAGTCTCAAACTTTCACTCCCTCCCCCTGACATTTTTCACCACCATTTGCTGGCAAACTATTTTTAGTCTCCATTTTCTTCGCTTTAAGTGAATACTTATGGAGTTCTTTATATTACCAACCCATTTCCACTCAATTTCAATGCCGCTTTTCAGCAATTGAAGTGGCTTCAACTCCTCCACTTCACTTCTACTGCAGTCATGAAAAAAAAAAAAAAAAACCTTAAACCTGTACACTCGACCTCAGAGGCACATTAAGCAGTGGTTATCTTGGGTGGTTGATTTTCTCCATATTGTCCCATCCCTTAATAAATATTTTTAGTATTGATTTCTGTTGTTTCCTTTTGTCAAAACCAATTCTTTCTCTCATTTTCATACATTCCCTGTTAACCTTATTAAGAGTACTGAAGAAAGGCAAGTGACATCATACGAGGGGTATTTTTTAAAGTAAGGTTCGTTTTGTTGTAGACACTAGTAGTTCGCGCGCATACCGCAACGAACGCGTGTGTCATGTATCGGCATGCCACGGGAACAACTGTGCTCAGTTTCCGCTCTGTAGCCAACCTGTACAGTTCTGTTCTGTGCTTCAAAAATGTTTAAGACTATCAACTCACCCTCCGCATGTGAGGTTTGCTCAGTGATACAGTTTTTGTCAGCAAGGAACCTGCCTGCTGCAGAAATTCATCGACAGATTTGTGAAGTGTACGATGACACTGTTATGAGTGAAAACAAAGTGCGTAAGTGGGTACGACAATTCAAAGATGGCCGTGACAACGTCCATGATGAGGACATCTCCAGTCGCCCTTCTCTGATTACAGTGAACTCTTGGTTATCGGAGCAGGCGACAAGTTTTTATGAAGAGGGTATTTTAAAATTTGTTCAGAGATATGATAAGTGTTTGAACAAACTTGGCAACTATGTCGAAAAATAGAGTGAAGTATGTACTTTCTGAAAATAAATTTACTTTTTTGAAATAAACTTTCATTGTGTACTTATGGTCCAACGGACCTTACTTAAAAATACCCCTTGTATAAACAAGGCAGAAGATCTCTACCTTAGAACTCCTGCCTGGGGCCAGCCTTTCCAAACATACTTGGTGTGGCCCCCACAGCTGTGCCATCTCACCTGACGCCAGCAGCAAATAAAACAGCCAGCACTAGATCCAGAGCCTGCTTTTCAATCCAACTATGTTCAGCCAATCAATAAGATCTTGGCACTATAGGACTTTTACCAACATGGATAGAGACACCTACCATCACGAGATAAAACAGCCCCATCTGCTTCCCAAAGGACTTCATACTACAGTTTATACCCCCCCCCCCCCCCCCCTGAAGAGCTGGGCTGCATTCCTGTCCTTACTCCTTAATTGTGAGGATCTGGGAATCTCTGAGAGGGCATAAAGAATGGAAGTGGATATTATGGGGAGGCATAATATCCTATAGGTCCTATAGTAACTTTCTTCTGCCAGCACCTTAATTACTCTGCCTTGGACACCACTTCAGCCCTGTTGACTTGTAAATGCTTTTTTACTTTTAATGTTTTGAGTGTTTGCTATCATTAGATCTAGTAGTAAACATGCTCTAAATGTTTGAATTACATATTTAAATGTCTAAGTTTGTGTGTTGGGGGGGGAAATAGATGTGTGCTGTGGGGGGGTAGGGGGGGGAAGGGCTCTCTGGCTCTCTCTCACTTTTCTGTTGTATCGATCACCTAGACCCCCGAGGATCAAGGAATTTGTTAAACATACTTACTGACATGGGGGGAATATATGTTTATATGTCTATAAAATTGTAAAACCTAATAAAGATTATATATATAAAAAAATGTCTAAGTTTGTTATTTTTTAGTTGTTCTATACGTACACCTGATGTTATTTTATTGTTTATGATTTGATTTGTTTGTTATGTTATGCTGGCATTGAATGTTTGCCAATTTTTCATCTGCGGCAGGCTAGACGGCTGGCCCCCTACCTATCCAGGGACGACCTAGCTACGGTGATCCAGGCTACGGTCATCTCAAGACTGGACTACTGTAACACCCTCTACATTGGCCTTCCTCTGTCGGTGATCCGGAAGCTCAAGTTGGTACAAAATGCAGCTGCTCGGCTTCTTGCGGGAATTCCGATAAGATGCCACATAACACCAGGCTTACTACAGCTGCACTGGTTACCAATTGAGCACAGGATCACTTTCAAAGCGATGGTACTCACCTTTAAGGCCTTGCATGGTCTGGGGCCGATGTACCTGAGGGACCGCCTCATCCCCTATCAACCCCAGAGATCTCTCCGTTCTGAGGACCAAGATTTATTGGAAACTCCCAGTGTCAAGACCTTGCGTCTAACAGCAACCAGACGCAGAGCCTTTACAGCAGTGGCACCATCACTCTAGAATACCCTGCCACCTGAAGTCTGTGCCTTGCGGGACTTATCAGCTTTCCGCAGGGCATGTAAGACATACCTGTTTTGACAGGCTTTTAATGTTTGATATTATTGTTTTTAAATTGTTTTTAAATTTTGTTAGATTTTAGCCATTCATGTAAGCTGCTCCGAGCCCCAGGGGAGTGGAGGCATATAAGTTCAAATAATAAATAAATAAATAAATAAATTTCTGTTGTAAACCACCCTGAGTCCCCTCGGGGAGATAGGGCAGTATAGAAATAAAGATTATTGTTGTTGTTGTTGTTGTTTATTTCATGCTATGCGAGAAAGGCCTGGGCCAAAAATGAGAGAAATGCCCCCAACCCTTATATTTACAAAAAATGTTTTGACCCTAAGGGAAGGAGGAGGTAAAGGCCACAAAAAACCCAAAAACCCCCCCTAGGGTTACATGCCACTCCCAACCCTCACTTTACCCATATCTGTTTTAAAGCCGGAAATCACACATAAGGATCAAAGCAGCACTTCCAACCAGGGCAAGGTGAAATGATGAGACAAACAGGGGAGCAGCCAACCCCACCAATCCAATTTCAAAATAATGAGAACTCTGTGTATTTTAGGTAGGGGAAAATAAGACAGTAAGAGCTTCATTTGCTTTGAAACCTTGTTTCTTCCTCTAACTTTGTGTTATATTTCTAAGTGTTTTGCACCTCTATGAAGTTGAGAACCAGTAGAGCACTGACTCAACTGCACATGCACCAAATATCTTTCTTCCTTTGAGGAAAACAAAATGTATTTATTTACCACCAAGCAAACAATATTTTTCTGCTTTTCAGATACACTCCTCCCCAGTATGCAGTATGTACTACAATTGGCCAAAAGGATGAGAAGCTGCAGTCCAAGCAACTAATTTTATAATAAAGAAAAAATGTTTAAAAAAGTAATAGTTATAATAGCTTTCATTTTCTTTAAAACTTTGGTACATATTACCATATATTCTGGCGAATAAGACTACTTTCTAACCCAAGAAAATCTTCTCAAAAGTCAGGGGTCGTCTTATACGCAGGAGTCTTATACATGGGAGTAGTTTTATACACAGGGGTTGTCTTATACGCTGGAGTAGCCTTATGCATGGGAGCTGTCATATGCGGGAGTAGTCTTATATGCAGGGAGTTGTCTTATAGAGCAGGTGCTGAAACTTCCAATCTGGATTGGAGAATCTGTGGTTGCCGCATATGGTGGTGGTGGGGTGGGGGGGAGCTCAAAAATGGCAGTGGCCATGTCCCTGCCATATGCAGCTACTGTATGAAAGTATTAAGGGTGACGCTGTACAAGTACGGTAGAAGAAAATCCATTCATCAGGATTCATGGACTTAATGTAGTCCCGATGATGAGGTGATGGGGCGCCTCACCGGGAAGGTGTAAGTGAAGGGCAGAGCAAGCTGCAGGGGTCCGGGGCGCCCGGGTATGGTAAAAAGAGATAAAGTGGCTCTAGACCCAGAAAAACACACCTCTTTTACCTGTCTAACTCGCCCTTGTATCCTATTACTGTACCTCCTCTTCTGCCTCTCAGATCTCGCTCCTGAAGACTGCAGTGAAGTGCTGCAGGTGCGCATGTGTGAGATCTGAGAGGCAGAGAAGGAAGTACAGTAACAGGAAAATTACCATATTGAAATCAAATCTGATGCTTTTAAATTATTTATTTGGTGTGTGTTGGAAGAGGGGTAGTCTTATACGGCGAGTATATCAAAAAATCTATATTTTAACTGGAAAGGTTGGGGGTCGTTTTATATGCCCAGTCGTCTTATATGCCGGAATATACAGTAGATATTTTTATTAAAGCTTATGTATTTTGATATAGGTCATTGGCTAATTCCATAAACTTTTCTCTTAAAGTAAAAAAGTATTAGCACAGGATCTCTTTGGATTTCCAATGGTTGCGAAATTATAAATTTTTGAACCATCAACTAGGCATCACAAACATAAACAAACAGTTCTTGAGTACTTTCCAGCTAAATTACTCAAAACCACTTACCATACTTACACACTGCTGACAAACAACTGCTGTATCAATCAAAAGTAAAATTGAACTCACCCGAAGAACTCTGAATAATATTGTGCTTCTCTAGAGTATCTGCTCTGCAAGCATTTGTTTCAGCAGTGGCACTCAGTCCACCAGCAGCATATCTGTAATAACTGTTTTGCCTTTGAGGATGGTTAAAAGCAAAAGGTGACCAAGGTGGGACTGCCGGGAATGGATTTGCCGAACAGCCACTGATTTCAAGAGTTGAAATGGGTGCTCTTGGAAGACTGTATAAAGGTACCACTAAATGAGTGACCTGGTCATAAACTGATTGATCTCCCAGAAACCATCCTCTTGTGTAGTACGGAGACAAAATCCATGAAACTTCATTAAAATGAGGTAGGCATGACATATTTTAGACATGTGTGTAAGACATGGAGAAAAGTATGTCAATTATAATTCCTGGAAAGCAAGGAAAATAGATATGTATAGAAAAAGAATAATCAGCAGCTAAATAATCCTGAAACTTATACTATAATTCTAAGCAGCATGGTAATCACAAGTGGAATACTTCATTTTATATTTATATTCTAAATATAAATATTTTAAATATCGCTTTAACAATACAATCTCATGTACTGCACCTATTTCCAGGAATTTCAACTACTTTCCATGGGACTTACTCATAGGGCCGGGCTTTAGCACAGCAGGTTAACTGCAAGCTGCAGTAAATCTTGCCAACCGAAAGGCTGACAGTTCGAAGCTTGAGTCAGGGTGAGCTCCTGACCTTTAGCCCAGCTTCTGCCTAACTAGTAGTTATGAAAACAGCAATGTGAATAGATAAATAGGCACCGCTTAAGGCACCCATAAGGAAATGCCAGAAAAACGTTGGCAATTAGATCAAGGGGGAAGTTTACAAAGAAAGCTCTTTGACAGAGAAAGTGGAGCAACAGCACCCATCATGACTGGAACAGAGCACAGCCTCCAAGATGTCAAAGATGGAAAAGTCCCCCTTCTATTTATTTTTTATTATTTAAACTTATATGCCGTCACTCCCCTGGGGCTCGGAGCGGCTTACAAGAATAGCTAAAATCTAACAAAATTTAAAAGCAATTTAAAACAATTTAAAAACAACACTATCAAACATATATATACATATACACCTCTATCTATGTACAATTGTCTGTCTTGTCAATGTATAATGGCATTGCCTGTTTCCCATATATGTGTTCTATGATCCACTCTGAGTCCCCTTCAGGGTGAGAAGGGTGGAATATAAATACTGTAAATAAATAATAAATAGGTAAGGGTGTACAGCAGGGGCCCTCAAACTTTTTACAGAGGGCCAGGTGACAGTCCCTCAAACTGTTGGAGGGCCGGATTATAATTTGAAAAAAAATAATGAATGAATTGCTATGCACACTGCACATATCTTATTTGTAGTGCAAAAAACACTTAAAATAATACAAAAAATGAAGAACAATTTTAACAAATATAAACTTACTAGTATTTCAATGGGAAGTGTGGGCCTGATTTTGGTTGATGAGATAGGATTGTTGTTGTTGTCGTGTGCTTTCAAGTTGTTTCAGACTTAGGCTGACCCTGAGTGAGGGCCGGGTAAATGACCTTGGAGGACCGTATCTGGCCCCCGGGCCATAGTTTGAGAACCCCTGGTGTACAGGATGCAGACCATTTTTTTTTGTAAGTAATATGATGACTGCATCAAAATAATCTAATTAAGAGTACATACTTTGCAGATTTGATATGAAGATCAATTTGTGCATAGTACAAACTTATTTTACAGAGTCACTTTTACTTCCGAAATAGCTTACTAGCGTACCAGGTGAATGCTCCTGAAAGTGTTTGAAAATTCATTTGGAAAAGAGGCGCTTAGCTCTTTGGAAATTGCTCACTACCAATCAGAACTAAAACTCAGTGTTAACACACATCAAATACTTTAACTGAGAAGGAGTAGGGTCAAAATCATTAAAGCAACGGTTGTCCTCCACAGCTGTCAAAAGACCCAGCTAACTTGAATGGCCAAGAATTCTGGAAGCTGAAGTTCAGTGTATGGGAAAGTCCAAGGATTGCACAGCATCGCTTAGAGCAGGGGTCCTCAAACTTTTTAAACAGAGGGCCAAGTCACAGTCTCTCAAACTGTTGGAGGGCCGGATTATAATTTGAAAAAAACATGAATGAATTCCTATGCACACTGCACATATATTATTTGTAGTGCAAAAAAACATTTTAAAACAATACAATTAAAATGAAGAACATTTTCAACAAATATATAATTATTAGTTTTTCAATGGGAAGTGTGGGCCTGCTTTTGGCTGATGAGATAGGATTGTTGTTATTGTTGTTTTGTGCTTTCAAGTCGTTTCAGACTTAGGTTGACCCTGAGCGAGGGCTGGGTAAATGACCTTGGAGGGCCGCATCCGCCCCCAGGCCTTAGTTTGAGGACCCCTGGCTTAGAAGAATATATATGGGGTAACAGAACATTTGAAGTTTGTAGGTAAAACTTACATCTTCCAAATTCCAATGTATTCAAACTATTCACATTTCCAGTTTCTTTCTTATTAGACAGTACTTCCACCGTTACTGAAAAATCACAGAAACAGACTTTAGCATATGCCTCATTGGTATAAATGGTAGACTGTGTCAAATGTTTCATCACCACTGCTTTGTTTTTTATCAGCAAAAAACCTCTATACTTGCTAATTTGTCTGACAAGGGATTCCTGTATATATTCTAAAGAGAGGAGAGTAAATATTCTTGATTCAGTTAAAAATACAGGTGGGCCTGCTAGATGAAACAGCTGCCCCATCCAAACATAGAAGTCAATATTCTTATAGTAGACTATCCTCTGTGAAGTGAAAAGCAGATTTCTCTGATCATAGAAATAATCCTATTCCAAAATGCTGAGGCCAACCAGACAGATTAAGGGTTTATTTTTATTAGAATCATAGAATCAAAGAGTTGGAAGAGACCTCATGGGCCATCCAGTCCAACCCCATTCTGCCAAGAAGCAGGAATATTGCATTCAAAGCACCCCTGACAGATGGCCATCCAGCCTCTGTTACTTTTAAAACATTGAATGTTTGCCGTTTGTATGTTGTGCTCCGCCCTAAGACCCCTTCGGGGTGAGAAGGGCGGAATATAAATGTTTTAAATAAATAAATAAATAACCTTGCTCACAATACTTGAATGTGAGAAATTAATATGTTTAATATGCTGTGGGGGTGGGATTATTTTTTTGGGGGGGGTTGTGCGTTTTAACAGTTAAAATAAAATAAATACATTTTTGTCATGTCAAGAGTGACTTGAGAAACTGCAAGTCCCTTCTGGTATGAGAGAATTGGCCGTCTGCAAGGACGATGCCCAGGGGACACCCAGATGTTTCTAATGTTTTACCATCCTGGTGGGAAGTTTCTCTCATGTTCCCGCATGGAGCTGACAGAGGGAGCTCAACCAGCTCTCCCCAGATTCAAACCGCTGTCCTATCAGTCAGCAGTCCTACCAGTACAAGGGTTTAACCTTGTGCCACCAGGGGATCCAATAAATATAATTTTTAAAAAAATCTATTTTTAAAAAATACAATAATAATAAAACTTTATTTATACCCTACTCCATCTCCCCCAGGGGGACTCGGTGCGGCTTAAATGAGGCCATGCCCATCAGTACAGTACACACAATAACAAACAACATAACAAACATAACAAAACCAGAAAACATAAACATAAAAAATAACAAAACCAGAAAATAAAATACATAAAATGCAAAACCAATATAATAAGTGAAAATGCATTTTCACTTGACACACAGAACTATTTAAAAAAATGTTTTCACTTAGAATCATAGAATCATAGAGTTGGAAGAGACCTCATGGGCCATCCAGTCCAACCCCGTGCCAAGAAGCAGGAAAACTGCATCCAAAGCACCCCCAACAGATGGCCATCCAGCCTGTTTAAAAGCCTCCAGAGAAGGAGCCTCTACCACACTTTGTTTTACATTAATCAAAATGTGTTAGCTGCCTGGGGGAGAAAGGCAGAGTATAAATAAATATAAGTAAATAATACTGTAAAATTAAATATTAATATTGTAATAGAGGTGGCACAAATAGATGTTACAAAGCTTTTGATCAGTCTCCAACCTATGATCCTTGCATTATTGCCTGAGTTGCTAGGATTGATGGGAGTTGTAGTCCAGCAACAACAAGCCCTTTATCCCAGGGACTGTTTGACTGCAAGTCTATGACCATGGGGTGCATCCCTACAAAGCATGGACAAACTTGGGCCCTCCAGGTGTTTTGGACTTCAACTTCCACAATTCCTAACAGTCCAAGTTCGCCTATGCCTGATGGACACTATTGAATCAATGCAGTTTGACACCACTTTAACTGCCCCGGCTCAATGCTATGGGATCCTGGGATTTGGGCTCTAGTTTTGGAAGGCACCTGCAGTCTTTAGCAGAGAAAGCTGAAGTCATTTCAAACCACAACTCCCAGGATTCAAAATGATCTTGACAGATTAGAGATAGGTCAAAACTAAAAGAATGAAGTTCAACGGGGACAAATGCAAGATGCTCCACTTAGGCAGAAAAAACGAAATGCAAAGATACAGAATGGGGGACAATGCCTGGCAGTATGTGTGAAAAAGATGTTGGAGTCCTCGTGGACAAGTTAAACATGAGCCAACAATGTGATGTGACGGCAAAAAAGCCAATGGGGTTTTGGCCTGCATCAATAGGAGCATAGAGTCTAGATCTAAGGAAGTAATGCTACCCCTCTATTCTGCCTTGGTTAGACCACACCTGGAATATTGTGTCCAATTCTGGACACCACAATTCAAGAGATATTGACAAGCTGGAATGTGTCCAGAGGAGGGCGACTAAAATGATCAAGGGTCTGGAGAACAAGCCCTATGAGGAGCGGTTTAAGGAGCTAGGCATGTTTAGCTTGAAGAAGAGAAGGCTGAGAGGAGATATGATAGCCATGTATAAATATGTGAGAGGAAGCCACAGGGAGGAGGGAGCAAGCTTGTTTTCTGCTTCTCTGGAGACTAGGACGTGAAACAATAGCTTCAAACTACAAGAAAGGAGATTCTATCTGAACATGAGGAAGAACTTGACTGTGAGAGCTGTTCACCAGTGGAACTCTCTGCCCCTGAGTGTGGTGGAAGCTCCTTCTTTGGAGGCTTTTAAACAGAGGCTGGATGGCCATCTGTCGGGGGTGCTTTGAATGCAATATTCCTGCTTCTTGGCAGGGGGTTGGACTGGATGGCCCAGGAGGTCTCTTCCAACTCTAGGATTCTATAATATGAAGCCATAGAATTCAAGGTAGAAGGGAAATACTTCAGTTAGATATCCTGGCCATAATAGTGAGGCCTGGCCTCACCCCACGTTACAACTTGTCCCCATTTTGGCATTCTTCTGTACTTCTTTCTTAAAGAATGGGCCCCTAGAAGTCAACACTGAGCTTTTTTTTTCCAAAACTCACCACATACCAAAAAAAAATAACAACATACCCTTCGCGAAGACAGCAAGTGGGTCCCTTCCCTCCCCTCCTCCCTCCCTCCCTCCCTCCCTCCCTCCCTCAGCGAATCTCAACACCAAACCCTTTCCTTGACCCATAAGCCCTAACCTCCACTTCGCGCGTCTGCCAACTGACGCCCACGTGCCCAACCGGGTCCTTTTATAGGAGACGCGCACTCCGAAGCAGAACTCCATTGGCTCGCTTTTCTGCCCGCGCAGATTGGTGGAAGCGGAGGACTCCTCCACCAATCAGAACAGGCGGTCTCTCGGAAGGCGGGAAGAAATCCCCAGCCGACTGAAAGTGTGTGTGCCGTTTGCTTGGAGTTCATGGGGTGCTCTCAAGCGAAGAATACCCGGATGTGCTATTGTCAGTATCCCTGTTTCAGAGCCTGCAGTTCCTGTATCATTTGGTGGCTTCCCATCCAAGTACTAACCAGGGCTGCTTAACCTGATTAGTGAGGATTTGTCGCCTCACGCAGGAATCATAGCATCCTAGAGTTGGAAGAGAGCTCATGGGCCATCCAGTCCAACCCTCTGCCAAGAAGCAGGAAAATTGCATCCAAAGCACCCCCAACAGATGGCCATCCAGCCTCTGTTTAAAAGCTTCCAAAGAAGGAGCCTCCACCACACTCCGGGGCAGAGAGTTCCACTGCTGAACAAGGGTCTGGAGAACAAGCCCTATGAGGAGCAGCTTAAGGAGCTGGGCATGTTTAGCCTGAAGAAGAGAAGGCTGGGCACCTTCTGGGCACCACAATTCAAGAGAGATATTGACAAGCTGGAATGTGTCCAGAGAAGGGCGACTAAAATGATCAAGGGTCTGGAGAACAAGCCCTATGAGGAGCGGCTTAAGGAGCTGGGCATGTTTAGCCTGAAGAAGAGAAGGCTGAGAGGAGATATGATAGTAAAGGTAAAGGTTGTCCCCTGACATTAAGTCCAGTCATGTCTGACTCTGGGGTGTGGTGCTCATCTCCATTTCTAAGCCGAAGAGCCGGCGTTGTCCGTAGACACCTCCAAGGTCATGTAGCCGGCATGACTGCATGGAGCACTGTTACCTTCCCACCGGAGCGGTACCTATTGATCTACTCACATTTGCATGTTTTCGAACTGATAGGTTGGCAGAAGCTAGGGCTAACAGTGGAAGCTCACGCCGCTCCCCGGAATCGAACCTGTGACCTTTCAGTCAACAAGCTCAGCAGCTCAGTGCTTTAACCCACTGCGCCACCGGGGGGCCCCTAGGAGATATGATAGCCATGTATAAATAAGTGAGAGGAAGCCACAGGGAGGAGGGAGCAAGCTTGTTTTCTGCTTCCCTGGAGACTAGGACGGGGAACAATGGCTTCAAACTACAAGAGAGGATATTCCACCTGAACATGAGGAAGAACTTCCTGACTGTGAGAGCCGTTCAGCAGTGGAACTCTCTGCCCTGGAGTGTGGTGGAGGCTCCTTCTTTGGAAGCTTTTAAACAGGGGCTGGATGGCCATCTGTCAGGGGTGATTTGAATGCAATATTCCTGCTTCTTGGCAGGGGGTTGGACTGGATGGCCCATGAGGTCTCTTCCAACTCTTTGATTCTATATTGTACTATACAATTATATTGTAATATTATTAGTAATATTACATGTAATATAGAATATATAATTATATCTTATTATTATTAGCATTATACTATATTACATTATAATATTATAAATATTATATGTACATACTTATTATATTATATTATATTATGTTGTTGTTCATTCGTTCAGTCGTCTCTGACTCTTCGTGACCTCACGGACCAGCCCACGCCAGAGCTCCCTGTCGGCCGTCACCACCCCCAGCTCCTTCAAGGATATTATATTATATTATATTATATTATATTATATTATATTATATTATATTATATTATATAGAAGTGTGAAGAGAATGTTGTTGAAACTATATCCAGGAGTGAGAAATGACACTGGAGTCATGCTGTTATCGAACACAATACCCCCCCCCCCCATGATTTATAGTTTCCCAAAGACATTGAAATAAAAACATAATTTGTATTCCTTTTCAAAAATATTGAATCAAAACCTCTCCTGAGCTGAATAGCTCACCCACCAACTACCAAAAGAACTGGACACATTCATTTGTTCTCTATCAGCCTCTGGTGGCAATTTGGAAAATTACATCGAATGTGCACAGACTGAACAGAGATGGTAGGCCTGATATTTTGTCAGAGAAACATTCCCCACAATTTGCTTTTGTATCTCATAGCTCTTTCCGGTTTCTCTCTCTCTCTCTCTGTAATAAACAGCAACTATATTACAGACTGGATTTGTGAAATGAGGTGAAGGAGAACAAGCACGATCCCACCTGCGTCGCAAGCGCGATTGGTGGGAACAAGGGACAGGGTCTTCTCCGTGGTGGCCCCCCGACTCTGGAACTCTCTCCCCAAGGACATCAGACAAGCCCCAACGTTGGCAGTCTTTAGGAAGAGCTTGAAGATGTGGTTGTTCCAGTGTGCCTTCCCAGAATAGGAAGCTCCAAGCATCATGTCCCAAATGCACTTTACTAGAGATTTAAGATTGTCTGCACACCGCACCTATCTCCAAAAACCTATCCATTTCACCTGTCATGCTCAGCATTTTAAAATGTTTAATCATTACATTGGCCCGGCCTTAGTTTTAAATGTTTCATGATGTTATTGTCTAATGTTTATTGCTATTGTTTTAATGTTTATTGCTTGTTTTATGAGTTTATTTATTGTTGTATTTGTTATGCTGTTGTTTTATTGATGCGTTGGGCCTCGGCCTCTTGTAAGCTGCACCGAGTCCTTCGGGAGATGTTAGCGGGATATAAATAAAGGATTACTATTATTATTATTATTATTATTATTATTATTATTATTATTATTATTAGCACAGCATTACACCGCTTTCTAGTTTTCCTATTAGGAAGTCTAAATGCTATACGGGTTTTTTTTTCTCCATGGAAGAAAGGGTTTGGACTGGATGGCCCCTGGGGTTGCTATTATGATTATGATTACAAAGGCCGGATGGCCATCTGTTGGGGCCAGGCATGTAGCCGGGGGGGGGGGGGGTGTAATTCTGATGGTGGTCCGCGAGAAGGCCTTACTGGTACATTATTTAGACTGTTATGTTTATTCATATCATGATCTGATCACCATGCTCAATATATCCCATATGCATGGGGGTATTGGGGTAACGATACAAAAGGTTTGCTAGGGTAGACCCTCTTTCACTCAGACTCAGCCCCCCCCCCGAACCAAACTCAGCCCTCCCCCCCCCCCCCCGAAACAAAATCCTGGCTACAGGCCTGGTTGGGGCTGCTTTGATTGTGCTTTTCCTGCATAGCAGAAGGGGTTGGACTGGATTGCCTCTTGGGTTGCTTGTGTGATTATGATAATTGCAAAGGCTGGATGGCCATCTTTTGGGGGTGCTTTGATAGTGCTTTTTCCTGCATGGCAGAACGGGTTGGACTGGGAGGCCCCTGCGGTCTTTTACTGAAATACTGTAAAGTTTATCTTGGTTCAAATTGTTCTTTTAAAAGTTGCATTGTTCTTTCTTTCTTCCTTTTTGTACCACAAACGAGACCTGTGCAGTGTGCAGAGGAATTTGTTAATGTATTTTTCCATTCGATCACACAGACACTCTCCATCAGACACTGCCCTGGCCCGTCCAAAGGTTTGCCCATGCCTCCTACATATCCATTATGTACGATATACAATAAACAGAGGCTGGATGGCCATCTGTCGGGGGTGCATTGAATGCAATTTTCATACTTCTTGGCAGAGGGTTGGACTGGATGGCCCAAGGCTGAAGCCAGGATTTCGATTCTGGGGGGTGGGGGGCTGAGTTTGATTCAGGGGGGCTGAGTCTGAGCGAAAGAGGGTCTACCCTAGCAAACCTTCTGTATCGTTACCCCAATACCCCCATGCATATGAGATACATTGAGCATGGTGATCAGATCATGATATGAATAAACATAACAGTTTAAATAATATACCAGTAAGGCCTACTCGCGGATCACCATGAGAATTTGGGGGGGGGGGGGGCTGAAGCCCCTCAAGTCCCCCCCACCCCACCCCGGCCACATGCCTGCCCATGAGGTCTCTTCCAACTCTATGATTCTAACATCTGCAGCCATCTCCTACCATTGTGCTTCTGCCAGGATGGATCCAACCCAGTATAATTATCTGGGTTGTTACCACAGTAATTTTTCCCCCTTTCCTAAAAAAAAAAAAAAAAGCAGCAAAACACAGTAATTTTCCCCCCTTCCTTAAAAAAAAAAAAAAAAGCAGCAACACAGCCCAAGAACAACATAAATCCTTGGTGTCTTGGTTTTCGGGCCCGTTCCTGGGGTTAGGAAAATAGCATTGGATGGACCGCATCAGCTCTAGTTTCTTAAATATGACTATCATGGTTTTCTATGGGTGAGCAGATGGTGATTGGTAGATGGCATAGGTCTGTATCTCAAAAACTAGCACTAATAGGGGGACACCATTGCCATTTTTGGAATTAGTAGGTCAAATATACCCAAAAGAGACTAACAGTTCAGGCACCAAAATGTGTTTTGGCCACTGTCATCAATGGTATTAGGAAACCTCTTAATTTGGGTAGATCCCAAGAAGGTTAAGAAATGTAGCACCGGGATTGTGGCGCAGCTGGCTGAGTGTCAGCTGCATTAAGATCACTCTGACCAAAAAGGTCATGAGTTCGAAGCCAGCCCAGGTTGGAGTGGGTTTCCAACCAATTGTGTGTAGCCTGTTGTCGACCTTTGCAACCCGAAACACAGTTGCATCTGTCAAGTAGGAAAATAAGGTACCATCTTAAAGTGTGGGGAGGCTAAATTAACTGATTTATGAGGCCATAAAGAAGACTCCAGCAAAGCATTCCAGCGGGGAAGCATGCGGGGAATGCGGAAGTGCTTCAACAGCGTCGCAGATGGACGACGAAAGCGACAGCTCCCCTGGCGGCCAGAAAAAGTTAAAAATAGCCTCTGTGTATGTCTGTATATGTTTGTCAAAAATTGGCATTGAATGTTTGCCATATATGTGTACACTGTAATCCGCCCTGAGTCCCCTGCGGGGTGAGAAGGGCGGAATATAAAAGCTGTAAATAAATAAATAAATAAATAGATAGTGGTTGTATTAGGATAGTGAGCATCTAGTATCATTTGATCATACTTTGCCTCCATGATGACATGATGGCAACAGTTTTGGACAGCAATGGCTCCCAAAGTGACCCATTTAAGGTCGAATCCGGTGTCAAACAGGGATGTGTTATCGCCCCAACTTCTCCATCTTATTTATTTATTTATTTATTTATTTACTGTCCTTGTATACCGCCGTTTCACAGCCTAACTGGCGACTCAACGCGGTTTACAACAAAATATACAGTGCACAGTATACAATTAAAACCATAAAAACATAATACACAATATTACACATAAATCACAATCCAATACATCTCCTAACTAAAATCCTGGTCCAATTTCATCATCCATATTACCAATCCGTAATCAACACATTCATTGCACCGAATTAACCAAATGCCTGCTTGAACATCCAAGTTTTTAGTCTTCTTCGGAATACCATCAGCGAGGAGGCTGATCTTACCTCCATGGGAAGGGCGTTCCAGAGCCGAGGGGCCACCACAGAAAAGGCCCTGTCTCTCGTCCCCGCCAGCCGCACCTGTGAAGCAGGCGGGATAGAGAGCAAGGCCTCCCCAGAAGATCTTAGGGTCCTGGTGGGCTGATAGGCCGAGATACGTTCGGATAGGTAGGTTGGGCCAGAACCGTTTAGGGCTTTAAAGGCCAACGCCAGCACTTTGAATTGAGCCTGGTAGCAAATCGGCAGCCAGTGGAGCTGGTGCAGCAGAGGAGTTGTGTGCTCCCTGCGCTCCGCTCCAGTTAGTATCATGGCTGCCGACCGTTGGACTAATTGGAGCTTCCGAGCCGTCTTCAAAGGCAACCCCACGTAGAGAGCGTTGCAGTAGTCTAAACGGGATGTAACCAGAGCATGGACTACCGTGGCCAAATCAGACTTCCCAAGGTACGGGCGCAGTTGGCGCACGAGTTTTAACTGTGCGAATGCTCCCCTGGTCACCGCCGAAACCTGGGGTTCCAGGCTCAGCGATGAGTCCAGGATCACACCCAAACTGTGAACCTGCGTCTTCAGGGGGAGTGCGACCCCATCCAACACAGGCTGTAACCCTATACCCTGTTCGGTCTTGCGACTGACCAGGAGTACCTCTGTCTTGTCTGGATTCAATTTCAATTTGTTCGCCCCCATCCAGACCGTCACAGCGGCCAAGCACCGGTTCAGGACCTCGACAGCCTCCTTAGTGACAGGTGGAAAGGAGTGACAGAGTTGGACATCATCTGCGTACAAATGACATCGCACCCCGAAACTCCGGATGATCTCACCCAGCGGCTTCATGTAGATGTTGAACAACATGGGAGACAATATTGAACCCTGAGGAACCCCACAAGACAAAGTTTGTGGGGTTGAGCAGGAGTCTCCCAGTAACACCTTCTGAGACCGACCCTCGAGGAATGAGCGGAGCCACTGTAGAACAGTTCCTCCAAGACCCATTCCCGCGAGGCGTCCCAGAAGGATACCGTGGTCGACGGTATCGAAGGCCGCTGAGAGGTCCAGCAGCACCAACAGGGACACACTCCCCCTGTCGAGCTCCCGGCGCAGATCATCGACTAAGGCGACCAAGGCTTCATCGTTATGATACTTCACCTTGTTGATGGGAAGCTTCCCACTGGAGTGGAAATCATCTATCGGACAGATGGCAAGCTATTCAACCTCAGCAGACTGAAAGCCAAAACAAAGGTTACAACAACATGTTATAGAACTCCAGTATGCTGATGACAACACCGTCTGTGCGCATTCAGAAGAAGATCTACAAGCCACTCTAAACACCTTCGCAGAAGCATACGAGAAGCTCGGCCTGTCATTGAACATCGAGAAAACCAAAGTGCTGTTCCAGCAGTCACCAGCCAATCCCTTACCAATGCCAGAGATACAGCTTAATGGTGTAACACCCGCTTTGAGTCCCCCTAGGGGTGAGAAAACCACTTTGAGTCCCCCTAGTTTTTTGTAAAACCGCTTTGAGTCCCCCCAGGGATGAGAAAAGCGGTATAGAAATACTGTAAATAAATAACATTGGAAAATGTTGACCATTTCCGCTACCTTGGCAGCCACCTCTCCATCAAAGTCAACATTGACACCGAAATACAACACCGCCTGAGCTCTAAGAGTGCAGCATTTTTCCAAATGAAGCAGAGAGTGTTTGAGGACCGGGACATCCGTAGGGATACCAAGGTGCTTGTTTATAGAGCTATTGTTCTCCCAACCCTGCTATATGCCTGTGAAACGTGGACTGTCTACAGACGTCACATACAACTACTGGAACGATTCCATCAGCGCTGCCTCCAGAAAATCCTGCAAATCTCTTGGGAAGACAGGCAGACAAATGTCAGCATGCTGGAGGAAGCAAAGACCACCAGCATTGAAGCCATGGTCCTCCGCCATCAACTCCACTGGACCGGCCACGTAGTCTGGATGCCTGACCACCATCTCCCAAAGCAGTTGCCCTATTTCCGAACTCAAGAGCGGAAAACGGAATGTTGGTGGACAGGAAAAGAGATTTAAAGATGGGTTCAAAGCCAACTTTAAAAACTCTGGCATAGACACTGAGAACTGGGAAGTCCTGGCCCTTGAGTGCTCCAGCTGTGACCAGCAGTGCTGCAGAATTTGAAGAGGCACGAATGGAGAGTGAAAGAGAGAAACGTGCCAAGAGGAAGGCGTGTCAAACTAACCCCGACCGAGACCGCATTCTACCTGGTAACTAATGCCCTCACTGCGGGAGAAGATGCAGATCAAGAATAAGGCTCCACAGTCACCTACAGACCCACCGCCAGGACACCGAACTTGGAGGACCATCATCCTCGGACTACGAGGGATCGCCTAAGTAAAGTAAGTATTTGAAAATCTGTTCGTAATCAGTGTTGCCCTTTTTCTATGTCAAGGAGATCTTGTGACTTATCTCACTAGGGCGTGACAACTGGGCATGAACCTTGTTGCGTTCCTGACTTCAAAAAAGTGAGAATACAGAAGACAAAAGAAGAATTCTTTTCAGAAAATGGCTGACTACTTACATAGCAGATTGAACACAGTTATGACACATCTGATATGCAATTGGTACTATTAATATGTACCACAATATAAATGTCAGGTTTTACAATGTATTGTAATGTAATATAGCTGATTCATGCACTGCTAATGGGCTTCTATTGGAAATACTGACTCATGCATTAACTGTATATAGAACTTCATTTTGGGAATGTGTTCTGGCCTAGTCCAGGTGATTGTGAATGATGTAATCCTGGGTTTGAGTTAATGAGTTGGGAACCAATCAGAGATTGCTATGTGTAAATGAATTGTATATAAGGAAGTCATGTACAGTGTATAATCTCTCCTTGTGCTGTGATGTTTGTCGAAGGCTATATGTAATTAAAAGAACCTGTCTGCTAAGACAAGATATAACTGTGTGCTGTGGTAAGTTTGTAATGTCATCTAGACTGGGGGAAAGACAATAGTAATACTGACAATGGCTGGGCATGTGCTCAAGTGTCTGTAAAAGGTTCCAGCGTGGCTGCAGGCTGTGGGAGCAGTTGACTCCCATCTGAACATAAGGAAGAACTTCCTGACTGTGAGAGCCGTTCAGCAGTGGAACTCTCTGCCCCGGAGTGTGGTGGAGGCTCCTTCTTTGGAAGCTTTTAAACAGAGGCTGGATGGCCATCTGTCAGGGGTAATTTGAATGCAATATTCCTGCTTCTTGGCAGGGGGTTGGACTGGATGGCCCATGAGGTCTCTTCCAACTCTTTGATTCTATGATTCTATGACTGAAAATACTGTGCTGGAAGAAGCTACTAGAAAGCGCTGAAGTTGTGCAACTGATCTGCTGCTGAATTGTGAAGTTAATCTCAACAATAAAATACGATCCAGCTTTTAAAACATGGGGCTGTAGTTTTATTTTTTGCAACATTACATCCTTTATAACAAGTCATTTACTTAAATTCCAAATACGGGGATTAAATAGAACTAAAAAGCTGTTCTTCTTTTTTAAAGTGAAGCTATTGCCTATTGACCCTGAAATAAAATAAGGTTTACAATTGAACAGGTGCAAAATTCCTCCCATAACCTTTTACATTTTTATTGGCAAAGTCTTTTAAGGTCACTTTTGCTTCCAAGACCATCTTCCACGATTTCTGCTGAAGGACTTTTGCTTCATAATGGCTTCAGGTTCCACAGTGTTCTGTAAAGAAGGAGGCTGCTAGGAAAACACTATTATCGCTCTTGCTACAGTTGCAGACACTGCCATACGTCTGACATGGACAGTCACTTTTGCCACTCATTTCCAGGAACAGAATTCAAGTTCCAGTTTAATAGATTATTTTAAAAAATTCAGTATTGTTCTCCGAATGTCAACAGCCAGCTGCCGTGCTTTTCTGGTTGAGGCGCGAAACAGAATGCCCAGTGTGCTTATTAATGGCATACAGGTACTGTACTGCACTGCATGCGTTTCAAGAGGACAGCATGGAAGGGCACCGACAAATACAGGCATTTGGAGCAGCTACTTTAATGCATATAGTGCAGAAGGTTTGACTCTGTGCAGGCAGAAGAACCTCATTTGACGTATGGTGGCACATGGCAACATGGGTTCATGTGTTTGGACTTTTTTCCTCTCTCTTTCTCAGAAGGCATGACACAAAGCATCCCAAAGAGGTACAGACATAAGCCTCGGCAGCATTGTTGTTTATTCAGTCAAGTAGTCTTCAATAAACACTGGCATCTATTGCTGGGACAGTAAAGCACTCCGATTGGCTTTCATCTTCTCTAGTCGTTTCATTAGGTGACCATTGCTTACTTCAAGTTCTTCTGTTCTGTCTAATGCTGTACGAAGCTATAAATAAATAAACAAAAATCAAATTCAGGTATAGGAAGCATAAGCATCATTTTATTCATCCTGACAAGCACTGTGATCTGAATTTATTCCAATTTTAAGGACAGGAAAGTAAGGTTGATTTTCAAGGGATCCTTCTCTGTGCAGTCACATAAAAGGGATGTCACACAAACATACAAAGGTGCCTTTTGTGAAGTGTGATCAATTGAGCTCCACCTCAGTTGTTCCAGCTTTATGTCTCTAGGCATACTTTAAGCCAGGGGTCCTCAAACTAAGGCCCATGGGCCGGATACGGCCCTCCTGGGTCATTTACCCGGCCCTCACTCAGGGTCAAACTAAGTCTGAAATGACTTGAAAGCACACAACAATAACAACAACAACAACAACAACCCTTTCTCATCAGCCAAAAGCAGGCCCATACTTCCCATTTAAATACTAATAAGTTTATTATATTTGTTAAAAATGATCTTGATTTTAATTATTGTATTGTTTTAAAGTGTTTTTCCACTACAAATAAGATATGTGCATAGAAATTATTTGATGTTTTTTCAAATTATAATCCGGCCCTCCAACAGTTTGAGGAACTGTGACCTGGCCCTCTGTTTAAAAAGTTTGGGGACCCCTGCTTTAAGCCCTGGACATTTTCTTCTTCTTCTTTTTTTTTAAAAATAAATTTTATTGAATATTTTAAACACAAACACATGGAAAAAGGGAGAACAATTAAAAAGGAGATAGAAAAGTAGGAAACATATCCACCACCAAGAAGAGAAGGGGGGGGGGGGGAGCCAAAAAACATCAACAAACAAGAAAAAAGGAAAAAAGAAAAAAAATGAAAAAGTGAAAAAATGAAAAAAAGATAAAAATGCAAAAAGGGTACAAAAGATACAAAAAATACAAAAAACCCCAACAAAACCTAAAACCCTAAAGAGAGACACCAACGATTGAAGAATGGACATGTAAATTATTAGATATAATGAACATGGACTGTCTAACAGAACACCTGAAAAATATACAAACAACGACGAAAAGCAAAATCAACCGGTCCCCAGTCAAAAATTACTTCAACATCAACTAAATATAGAAAGAGGAGAAGCTTTAATTTCTTTAATTGAAGGTATTTGAAGAAGTTTATAATGAATTATACCAAACAAAAGCTAGCTCCATAGAAATATGTGGAGGAAAATTGGGAGGGTAGGTTGGAGGAGAAAGATAAAGAACTACTGGAACAACCTATTAAGAAGACAGAAGTAGAGGAAGTTTTTAAGAATTTAAAAGTTGGGAAAGCTCCAAGCTTGGATGGACTAGGAACAGAATATTATAAAAGCCTTAGAGAAGTTTTGACTCCAAAATTATTAGAATTGTATAATGGACTAATGAAGGGAGATAAATGCCAGAATAATGGAGGAAGTCACTAATAATATTAATACCAAAACCTGATAAAGACTTAACAGACCCGGGGTCATAATAAAAAAAAAAGAAAAGAGGAGAAGCTTGCGAAGGAAATTCTACCAATACCAGTACTAACATGCGATACGGGTCAAAATCAATATACTATTAAACTAATTCTCCTCCTTCCCATTCTCCATCCTCCCCGCACATCCCCTTTTTATGCAGGTGAAACGTCAGGAGAGAATGCCTTTAGAACATGGCCATATAGCCCGAAAAAAACCTACAACAACCCAGTGATTCCGGCCATGAAAGCCTTCGACAATAAATTTTAACATTTTTACTTCAAATTGTTAACTAGAACAGATTACCTCTCTTTGGAGTTTACGTTTCTCTGCTTTCAGCTCATCTTCTATTCTTTCAGCACTTTCTGAAGACATTTTATAGCGAGTGACTTGACTTTCCAATCTTATTACCTAGCACGAAAGAAACTTACTGTTACGGTAGAAGTAGTGCACAGTGTAGACACAGCATAACAATTATATATGAACCAAAACAAAGCAGGTCAACAACAGTTTCAGACCCTCTGGACAAGAAGGTATTTGCAGGCTGCCAGCAAGACACCAGAGTGAGCCCTAGAGATCTTCTCTAGGGAGATGACTTCAAAGCTAGGGTGTTACCACTAAAAATATCTTTTCTCAATATCTTCCAGTCTTACTCCAGATAAGTAGGGGAGAAGAACCTCTGATGGAGACCTCAGGATATATTCAGGTAAACAAACTTGGTCACACACAGTAATTACTAAAGGCCACAACCAGGAGTTGCTTCTGGGTCCAGAAACAGTCTGGGATTAGTGGAGATCACTTCAATGAGTTTTGATCAGGGAAATATTTAGAATCGTTGTCTTAGAAAAAACATAGATGAGTTTCCCAAAATGGTGCATCTGTAGCTTAATCAATATGACTTACTAGTTTTGTAATTATTTAGGGAGACAATTTAAAATCGGTCAAATCATCAGACAAACTTTAAATAATATGAATACTCACTACTACCCTCTCCCCAAGGCAAATACCACTTTAACAGCAAAAATTTGATGACCAGAGGTAGCTGGATCCATGAGGTGGCATTAGCCCTTCCCTCTCTCTGTGGAATAACTCTTGACACATCCACAGGTCACATCAAAATCCATAATTCCTGCCTTCGACTAATACATGAGGTCAATTTATACACAAGTATAGACAGTAATTTCAGTAGATGTTTTGAAGTACCATTGCCTGGGGTCCCAAAAATCAAATAAAGAAATACCAAGGTATATAATAATAATAATAATAATAATAATTATTATTATTATTATTATTATTATTATTATTATTATTTCTAACCCGGATGGCTTCCAAAACAAGGCAGACATTCCATATCCCATACAATGTAAAATGATATCTTAAATTAACATTTAAATAAAATTAGAAACAGATAAAAACAATCCTCGACACGCAAATAGACTATGTAAACAGCCGAAGGGTCTTCTATTATAATATAAACGTACATTCTGTTCCAGCGCTGTAATTTCTTGTTCAGATTTCGCAAGCTTAAATTTGAGGTCACTGATTTGTCTATTTGCATCTCCTAAAAATATAAAAACAAAACAGCATTTCATCAGTCATAAGATAAAGTCTGGAGTAAATTTCTATCTCAGAATTTCCTGGGAAATCAGAATAAACTTAGAGTCTAAAATGTAGTTATTAAAATGCTCTCTTTCTCCAAGGACAAACACAAAATTTCTTATGTTCTGACAGCTCAAAAAACTCTTCTAATAAAGTCCATAAACTCAATGTTTTCTGTACTTGTTTGTTACATTATAGATAATATAATTGGCCCTTTGCACCAGTGGATTCTGCATCCATGGAATCAGTTACTCATGACTTGAAAATATTTTTAAAATCCAAAAAATAAAGTTCAATTCTGCCATTTCATATAAGGAATTCAATTTACTATGTATGACATTATATAGAATCAGACTTGAACATCCTTCAACGTTCGTATCTATGGAGTCTTCTGGAACTAAACTCTAGCAGATAAGGGTCCGGTGTATTCATAACTAACATTTTGAGAAAACTGGATGTCTGAGACCCATTCATAAAATCTAGAAATCAACAAATGAAAACCAATATTTCTTTCTAAATTGGAAAGCACACACACAGTCTACACCAAGGGTCCTCAAACTAAGGCCCAGGGGCCAGATGTGGCCCTCCAAGGTCATTTACCTGGCCCTTGCTCAGAGTTAACCTAAGTCTGAAATGACTTGAAAGCACACAACAACAACAACAACAACAACAATCCTATCTCATCAGCCAAAAGCAGGCCACACTTCCTATTGAAATGCTAATATTTTTATATTTGTTGAAATTGTTCTTCACTTTAATTACTGTATTGTTTTAAGTGTTTTTTGTACTACAAATAAGATATGTGCAGTGTGCATAGGAATTCATTCATTTTTTTTTCAAATTATAATCCGGCCCACCAACAGTTTGAGGGACTGTGACCTGGCCCTCTGTTTAAAAAGTTTGAGGACCCCTGGTCTACACAAATGAGAATTTCACAAATATATATTGGTCACCACACACAAATGGAATTATTGACTTATTTAGCCACAGAATAAATAGAATTTTAACTTAATAGAATTATTAGCTTATGCCCACATTCAATGATAATTAAAAAAAACTGGAAAGAGCTTGCAGACATAACAGGTATTCAGCTTTGGGAGGGAGCTGTACCCGGATATGAGAAATGCTGGTGGGCTGTGTTTACAGAGAACCTGCTATTCCTTGTATCTGTGGAAAAAATTAGCTACTGTTACCAACAAGCACATTTTCTTCAATATGGGGATTAATCTTACTTTGGAGATCAACCGCATGCATCTCTGTGCCATTTTCTAGGACTTCGTCCTGCAAATGCATATTCTCCATTTTACCATTCTGTTTTTCTTCCAGTTGTGCTTTAAAGTTTTTAATCTGGAAGCCAAAGATAATTTAATTGACATATTTAAAATAAGCAAATAAATACATATGCAAAACAAAATACAAGTAGGATAGCTAAAGGAGTAGTGATTTCTGGAAATTTCTGCCATAAGCGGGTACATCTGAATGGAAAAACAGCATGTTTACCTGTAACTATAGTTCTTTTAGTGGTCATCTAAAGATCCAAACATGAGCTTTCTGTGCCTTGTGCAGACTGTTCTGGAACTGAGCTTTATCAAGAATCCCATCCCCTGATCTTCTACCTCATCTTTAAGAGTAGAGTTTCTGTTCCTACTCATTTCCCTTGTCCCAGTAACACCTGGGACAAGGTTGTTGGCTGAATCAAGTTCTGACGAGGACTTGTAGATAAAATGGGAGTGTTTGCAATTGTAACCTTGCAATCGGCTTTTTGGGCACTTTCTGGATCTTTGTGTTACAGAAGATGGGTTTGGAAGAAGACTTTGGGACGTAAGTTATGCTCTGGGTTTAAGCTGCAAAGGGGGCTGGAACTGTGTGTGTTTTTGCTGGACTGCACTGCTTCCATATTGCCCCGCTGCTTTGGCTCCTTGTGTTTATCCATCGGAGTGGGATCTGACCTTGCAGCTGTTCGTTTCCCTTTGGACTGGACCGAACTGGACTTCATCCACTGTCGTTACTCTCTCTCCTCCACGTCTGCGGCTGAGCTTCTGGAGCTGGTGTTATCAACCTTCCTGCATTCCAACCTTGGAGTGCTGTTCCTGCTGTGTTTGAGGCTCGGGTTACATTTTACAACCCTTGAAAGGCTGCATTTAAGCATTTTGAGTTTAATCCGAGTTATAACTCTGGTTAATCCAGGTTATATTCTGTTTGGGGTTTTGTGGGTTCTTTTGCCTGTTTGGGCTTTTTCACACTGAAAACTAAGTGTTTTTTACCCTTTGGTTTTGTTTTGGGCTGTTTTGTGTTTGTTTGAACAATAAACTATACTTCTTTAATTGGCTGGCGTCTGACCTTGACAGTGATGTTCCAGTAGTGATGACTGGAAACAAGTTCAATGAGAACAGCAGGCTTTGCTGAGCCTGACAGTAGATCATATACAGCTGGAAGGACAACAAAGGCCACCAGATCCAAGCTTTTGCCATGCAGAAATGCCCAGCTACAGCACTCCTGAGAGATGGCCATCTGTTCTAAAAATTCCAAATGAAGAGCCCATCACTTTATGATGCAGACAACTTCACTATCTGACAGAAAGTTCTTACTGCTGTGTAAGTGAATATATTTCCTTGTAATACAGATCCGACTCTCCATCTTCCTTCAACTAAATGTAAGCCATTCCTTGAGATCAGGAGGAAACAGGGCGGAGAAGCCCCAGGTTAGAAGTAACACAGAGTAAATTTCAAAAGCCATAAAACGAGATACTGAGTTATTTTTGGTTACAAGCAGCAATACGTTTTCACTGCTTTTCAAAATGAACTCTTTTAGCGTATTTTTAAGCATTTTGGAAGAGTTTTTTCAAGGTTTACAGAGTTCTTTGATCTTATGTTTTTTTAAGGTAGCAAAAAATAAATGAGCAATAAAAGTCACTGTAAAGAGGGGAAAAGTTGCGAACAGTAGGAAAAGTAACAGGAACTGAAGATCCATGTATGTGATGCACAGGAACGGTAATTAAGACACTCACATTTCAATAGGATATGAACTGCTGGTGTAATGAATTATGGGGTGGCAGGAGAAAAGCTCATAAGCAACCTTCTACATGTTTCTTTAGAGCTTTAAAGGTAAACTGTTTAGGTTTATGAAATCAACAAAGTGACCTGAACCTCTTCTGTTAAAGAGAACAGATGCATAAAGACGAACTTGCAGACACTGTCAGCATGTTCCTAAAGAACCAGAACAGCTCCTTGATATTTTTTTTCAAACCTAAAGGTTGTAGGAAGCCACATTTGTTACATTGGTTACCAAGACATTATCAATATGTAAAGAAATAATCCTTTGGAATACTTGGTGTGAGAAGGTGAAGACGGGAGGACAGGTTATCAGCAAAGATATAACATTTGATGACTATTTAGAGTTAACATAGTATATCAGAATTGTGAAGACAATCACTCAACAATTGTCAAGTGACAATGATAATAATAATTATTATTATTACTTATACCCCGCCACCATCTCCCCAATGGGGACTCGGAGCGGCTTACATGAAGCCAAGCCCAAACAGAAAATTACAATAAAATAAAACCGAAAATGCAAACAACACACAACATAATTACATAAAACATATGAAAACATAGCAATATAAAATTACAATAGGCACAATCACAATGACAGTGGGCAGGCTACATGTAATGATTAAAAGAGAAACTGATTAAAACTAATTAAAACTCAGCCGAGATAAGAGAGAAACAGATTATTTCCGGAGGAGGACTCATTATAGTGGGGATTGTGGAATCAGGCTTTCCCACAAAGTGGGGGGGACATATACTCCAATGACAAAACGTTGAAGCTAAGTAATAGTGTGAGAATGTAAACCTATTCATAAAAAGCGTAGCGGGAGAGCCAGGTTTTAAGGTCCTTTTTAAAGGTTTCTAAGGGAGGGGCTTTCCTAATTTCTCCAGGTAGTGAGTTTCAGAGTCAGGGGGCCACAGAGGAAAAAGCTCTCTCCCTTGTGCTTACAAGGTGAGCTTGTGAAATTGGCAGGGGAAAAAGAAGGGCCTCTCCAGAAGATCGGAGGGCCTGAGTTGGTTCATGGAGGGAGATACAGTCACGAAGGTCCCAAACCATTTAGGGCTTTATAGGTGATAACCTGCACCTTGAATTGGGGTCGGAAAATAAACGGCAGCCAGTGGAGCTCCTTAAACAGGGGGGTTGACAACTCCCTGTAGTTGGCCCAGTTATTAATCTGGCTGCTGAACGTTGGACTAGTTGTAGTTTCCGGGCTGTCTTCAAGGGTAGCCCCACGTAGAGTGCATTACAGTAGTCCAGTCTAGAAGTAACTAAGGCATGGATCACCATGCTCGTCAGACTTCATGAGGTAAGGTTGCAGTTGGTGCACAAGTTTTAATTGCGCAAAGGCCCTCCCGGCCACCGCCGACACCTGCGCATCAAGGTGCTGAGTCCAGGAGGACCCCCAAACTGCGGACAGTATACTTTAGGCAGGGATTTGTGTACTTAGGCCATTGCACTGAATACCCAAGCACATGTCTTTTCAGAATCTGTTCTTTTTGAACGGCCCCCAAAACATTCGATACAACCTTAAAACTTTCATCATCACACTCAAGCTTGCAATTTTTCTTACTGAAGTGGCTAAGGACTTGCTCTCGCTTGGCTTGGAGGAGCCTTTTCATTCAATTCAATTTCTTTTGGGAAGAGTGATCTTGTAAATCTATTTTAATGAGTACAGGAAAAAGCAATACCTTAACATAAAAATGTAAATTACCTGTTCAAGTAAAGATTCTCGTTCATCAATAAGTTTTCTCAATCTAATGTCTATAAAGAGGGAAAAAAGATACGAAGCGTTCAATGTTGACATTGTGAAGCCAAAAAAGTCCAAGTTATGTGTATAATTTTGAAAAGAGAAACAATGATGGTTAGCTGAACTAACAATAAATGAAGTTATGCACGTACCACGGTAAATGAGGCCACAAACAGGACTGGGAAAGGGTTTCGCCCAAAGGGAGTTATGCCAGTCTCACACAAAGCATGCTTGTCCCTTCAGTAGAAGCACCCAGCTGCATGCAAAGTGGCTATTCTTCTACTGTGGGTTAGCATGCAAGAATTCTAGGTTCAAAGCACTGGAATACAAAAATCTCACAATCTTTACACTTGAACAGCATTAGAAAGATACCATCAAAACACTATGAGCCACACAGCTTAGAAACTCTAAAGTCTTCATCATTTGTTGCTTTATTTTTATTAATAAACTGCACACAAAGATTTTGCATTTTCCTGGGTGAGAGACATTTCAATGCACATCTTTCAAATCCAGAAGAGAGTGCCATCCCAAACCATTTGCTATTCTCCTCTTGAACCTGGGAACAAGCAGTTGTTAAAAATCTAGGATGTCTAAAGCAAGTACTCCCTTTGAAACAAAAGCCACATACAGTAGAAGGCAAATATAAAGGGATTGCGGATTCCATCACATTTCCTATGTTTGGAACTGAATATACCCCCACCCCCCCAAAAAAAACCCCCAACCTGTTGCTGTGATAATCCCAACCACTTAATGGACATTCCATTCATAGCAGTTTCATCCCCTTTCTCCCTATTTCCCCAACCATTAGTTGACACCCAACAACTTTGCTCTGCAACAACAAGCCATGACACAAAAACAATGGAACTGTCATACTGCACAGGAAGATTTTTTCTGCACATTTTACCAGAAACCGTTTGTTATAGCCGGGGGTGGCAGGGATATATCAATGAAAGAGCTGGGTGGCCTTCCCCTTCCACCTGCCAAACCTTTCACCAGTTTGGAGTGGTTCTGGTATGTATATGGGGCTGTAACAGGAAGAGAGGTGCAAACAAAGGAATCCCATTCTTGCTGTTGACCTTGATGTACGAGGGGTATTTTTTAAGTAAGGTCCGTTTTGTTATAGACACTTGTAGTTCGCACGCATACCGCAACGAGCGTGTGCGTCGTGTACCGGCATGCCTCAGGAACAACTGTGCTCAGTTTCCGCTCTGTAGCTAACCTGTACAGTTCTGTTCTGTGCTTTAAAAATGTTTAAGACTATCAACTCACCCGCCGCATGTGAGGTTCACTCAGTGATACAGTTTTTGTCAGCAAGGAACCTGCCTGCTGCAGAAATTCATCGACAGATTTGTGAAGTGTATGGTGATACTGTTATGAGTGAAAGCAAAGTGCGTAAGTGGGCACGACAATTCAAAGATGGCCGTGACAACGTCCATGATGAGGACCGCTCCGGTCGCCCTTCTTTGATTGCAGTGAACTCTTTGTTATCGGAGCAGGCGGCAAGTTTTTATGAAGAGGGTATTTTAAAATTGGTTCAGAGGTATGATAAGTGTTTGAACAAACTTGGCAACTATGTCAAAAAACAGAGTGAAGTATGTACTTTCTGAAAATAATTTTACTTTTTTGAAATAAACTTTCGTTGTGTACTTATGTTCAAATGGACCTTACTTAAAAAATACCCCTCGTATTTCCTACAACCAAACAGAAGTGACCCACAGAATCTACTGCTGAATATTAATTCAACAATAATGAAGCCCCCTCTAATTAAGAGGGACTGCTCATGTGTCATTTAGAAATTTAGATCATTGAGTCTGTATGGAGCTGTAAGAGTCTATATGACCAGTTACATAACAGAAGAGGGAAATTTCACATTATAAAACTTCTTATAAAAGGTAAATGTTTTCCCCTGACATTAAGTTCAGTCGTGTCCGACTCTGGGGTGTGGTGCTCATCTCCATTTCTAAGCCAAAGAGCTGGCCAGCATGACTGCATGGAGTGCCGTTACCTTCCCACCAGAGAGGTACCTATTGATCTACTCACATTTTCATGTTTTCGAACAGATAGGTTGGCAGAAGCTGGGGCTGACAGCAGAAGCTCACGCCGCTCCCCGGATTCGAACCTGCGACCTTTCGGTCAACAAGTTTAGCAGTTCAGTGCTTTAACCCACTGCACCACCGGGGGCTCCTATATGAATCTTATAATTATAAATTCTGTAAACAAAGCACCTGCATTCCTATTATTTTTAAACTTAGGAAAACCATATTTATAGGTTTGGAGTATAAAATAAAGCTTACCTAGCATGTGCAAACTTTCCAGATATGAGATACACTTTGTAGTACAGAAAATGATTAACGGGTTAAATGGTTTCAGAAATGTATATAGCACAAGAGAGATGGCAATGGTGATGACAACAACTTTAGTAATGATCAAAATATAGTACATTTTAGGCAGCAGAACATCTTTTCACCCAGTAGTGTTGTGACCACACAAATTAAAAATTGTTTTATACGAGTTCAAGATAGTCAATAGCATAACTTGGATCAAGAATTTTAATTACTCAACACAGAAAAGTATTTATGGTAGTTCACTGCATTGAGTCCCTACGGGGAGAAAGGTGGATTATAAACAAAGTTAACAACAACAACAGCAGCAACAGTAATAGCATCTATGTGGGAGTGACTTTTTCTGATGCAATCCCTTCTAGATAGAGACTGGGAAAGAGTGATGCTGGCATATGAACAAAACAATTGTCATATGTTTCGCCTTGTAATCTGCTTGCTCACCTAAGTGGAATCACCTTTGATGCATTCACCTACTAGACCTCAGATGTTAAACTAACATAGAAAAGTTACTCCCACAAGATATACACCAAAGATTTATATATATATATATTGGATCAACTCAAATGGCAGCTGAATTGCACAATATTATTTACTTCAAAATGTCTGAATACTGTAGAACCATCATCTCTCAATGAATACATTAGAAAGAGAATTGCCATTAATGAAACCAAAAGGGGTGAAGTTATCCTAGAATCCAGTACCAAGGAAGTTTTCTTCTCAGTCCAGTCTGCTTCGTAAGGTGACTCAATGAGTTATCCGAGGCAAACGAATTAAAGGCAAGCAATTAGTAATGGCAATAATAGTATTCTTTTCCCCACAACAACTGCTCCTGCCTCCCCCACATATGGCTCTTTCAAAGTGGTTAGGAGCTATAGATTAATATAGTGGTTGTTTTACAGGATATCACCTTAGAACAGCAGTAGGGATGGACACCAAGAGTTTCCTTTGTTATTGCCAGTGAGGAAATCTTTAACAGTTAGTCCCTGTATGATTAGTTTAGTACGCATGCCATAGCTTACAGGCACCCCATATAACAAGAGCAATTTAACTGTAAACACTGGATAAAGGTTGTCCCCTGACATTAAGTCCACTCATGTCTGACTCTGGGGTGTGGTGCTCATCTCCATTTCTAAGCCGAAGAGCCGGCATTGTCCGTAGACACCTCCAAGGTCATGTGGCTGGCATGACTGCATGGAGTGCCGTTACCTTCCCGCCGGAGCGGTACCTATTGATCTACTCACATGTGCATGTTTTCGAACTGCTAGGTTGGCAGAAGCTAGGGCTGACAGCGGAAGCTCACGCCACTCCCCGGAATCGAACCTGCAACTATTCGGTCAACAAGCTCAGCGCTTTAACCCACTGCGCCACCAGGGGCTCCATAAACACTGGATATTAACATCTAATTATGTAATTATCTAATCGGGCGGCAGCCAGATTACTAACCGGGGCGACATACAGGGAGCATACTACCCCCTTGTTATGTCAGCTCCACTGGCTACCTGTCCATCTTGTAAGCAGCTCCGAGCCCCAGGGGAGTGGCGGCATATAAGTTCAATAAATAAATAAATAAATAAATATCTCTAAGCCCAATTCAAAGTGCTGGTTTTGACCTATAAAGCTCTATATAGCCCAGCTTACTTGTCCAAACCCCTATGTCCCACCTCGTAATGGAAGATCTTCCAGGGAGGCCCTGCTCTCGCTCCTGTCAGCAGCACAAATGCAGGAATGAGAGACAGGGCCTTCTCAGCTGTGGCCCCCCAGCCTATGGAACACACTTCTAAATGAGGTATCATCGGCTCCCTCAGAAATAAATTAAAATCATGGTTTTGGGACCAGGCTTTCGGACAGTAGATGTATGTATCACTTTAGAGGGACATTGACTGGAACGGTGATATGGTTGATGAGACTGTTTTACTGTTTTAATGATTGCTTATGTATTGTTTCAATTATGATTTATGTTTAATTGTGGTTTTATTATTGTAATTGTTATGTAGTGGCATCATATCGGTGCCCATTGTAAGCCGTCCTGAGTTCCCCTTTGGGGGTAGAGAAGTGACGGGGTAGAAATACCGGAAATAATAATAAATAGATAAGCTCATATTACTGGGTTGTTGTAGGTTTTTCCGGGCTATATGGCCATGTTCTGGAGGCATTTTCTCCTGAAGTTTCGCCTGCATCTACGGCAAGCATCCTCAGAGGTAGTGAGGTCTGTTGGAAGTAGGAAAATGGATTTATATATCTGTGGAATGACCAGCAAAACAACAGAGAGTGAACAATCAGGCACATCAAATCACTCTCAACAAAAGATTCCCCCCAGGCACTTCCAAGCCATTATATGCTAATCAAGGTGGTCAGTTGAAACATTCACACCTAGCTCCAGCAGACAAAAGTCCTTTGTCCCACCCGAGTCATTCCACAGATATATAAACCCATTTTCCTAGTTCCAACAGACCTCACTACCTCTGAGGATGCTTGCCATAGATGCAGGCGAAACGTCAGGAGAAAATGCCTCCAGAACATGGCCATATAGCCCGGAAAAACCCACAACAACCCAGTGATTCCGGCCATGAAAGCCTTCGACAATACAAGCTCATATTAATTTATCACATGAAATCTGAACAGTTGCAGTTTTGTTTGATACTCATCACTGCTCACTAAGAAATTTAGCCAAAGCTAGTTGTAACTAGCTCAGCTTACAGAGGCACTACAGATCCAATATCACTGACTATTTGTTGTCTGTTTTTATATTGTTTATACGGTTTTATACTGTTTATACTGTTTTATGTTGTTATTATTACATTGCTGTTAATTGTATATTTATGTTTTGATGTAGGTGCCATGGGGTGCCACTTTGTTAGCCGTCCTGAGTCCCTCTGCGGATTTTAAATCCTTTCGGTACCAGACTGTACTGGCTCTAAGACAAATCTTTTTGCTTTTGCAAACCACTACAATATTTTAAGAAAGCAGTAAAGACAGCTCAAAAAGAGTTAACACATTGACACATTCATATAAAATATTAGAAGGATCCATTTGATTATAAGCAGCTTTATAACCAATGGGCAAGATACATTTTGCAGTATAAAGTTTTTTTTTTATTTCTACTATATACAAATCAATGTGCATTACATATGGTCTGTTCTTTGGGTCTTTTATTACCTGCATACAAGGAGTCACAGTGCTATATGTCTATGATTTTCAAGGTTTACAGCCGTTAATTTTAATATTTAAAATATATCTTTATGCAATAAAATACTCCTAGTTAGTACACATAAGGAAATGACACACTCATACATGAAAAACATCAAAAACATTTATTTTAACAAACACTCAAAATCAATTTATAAAAAGAGGAATTTTATGCATAGTACAGCAGTTGTCTCCTTTGGTTTTGTGCTCTAAAATAATAATTAAGGCATTTGAAACATTCAAATTCGTCAACATCCCTGCAGAGAGGAAAAGGTAAATTTGAAATACGAAATTTATCATTCTGGAGGGAAATGTAACATACAATATAAAGCCTTAGGAAAATAATTTCATTTGTTATAATATACAATAAACATTATTTAAAAGAATAATTAAGCATAATGTGAACTGAAACTTTCTTACACACAAACATATATAGATATAGATATAGATATAAAAGAATATCCAATATTTAGCCCCAACTAGAACAGACGCAATGAATCAGTGACACTTATATGTACATTGACTTATCAAGTTTCCATTGATTTCAGTTTTAGCTGGAAGGAAAGACTTGATTGAAGCCTAATGGAGTGGATTCAGATCAAGTCAGTCTAGTTCAGGTTTCAATGAAATCCATATGAAAAATTATTATGAGTAACTTATCTCCTTGATTTCAATAAAGTCTAAATTGTTCTAAATCTAATCCAATGAATGAAATGGGTGAGTTCCTCATATACACAACTTTTTAAAAACACAATTCCTATATTGAACTATTATTTGGCCATATAAGTGATATTAATTTGAAATGTGTCAAGATACAGGCACATGGTATACTTTCCAGCAATCTATCAGCATTTTCAAAGGCTGGGTTGTTGTAGGTTTTTCGGGCCATACGGCCATGTTCTAAAGCATTCCCTCTTGACGTTTCGCCCTCATCTATGGCAGAGGCCTCACAACCTCTGACCTCACAACCTCTGAGAATGCTTGCCATAGATGGAGGCAAAATGTCAGGAGAGAAAGCTTCTAGAACATGACCATATAGCCCGAAAAACCTACAACAATCCAGTGATTCCAGCCATTAAAGCCTTCAACAATACATTGTCGGAGGCTTTCATGGCTGGAATCACTAGGTTCTTGTGGGTTTTTTCGGGCTATAGGCCCATGTTCTAGAGGCATTTCTCCTGACGTTTCGCCTGCATCTATGGCAAGCATCCTCAGAGGTAGTGAGGTCTGTTGGAATTAGGACAATGGGTTTACATATCTGTGGAATGACTGGGGTGGGGCAAAGAGCTTTTCTCTGCTGGAGCTAGGTGTGAATGTGCCTCTCAACAAAACATTTTCCCAGGCTCAGTCAGGCCTTCAAATGCTAATGAAGGTGGTCAGTTGAAACATTCACACCTAGCTCCAGCAGAGAAAAGCTCTTTGCCCCACCCCAGCCATTCCACAGATATATAAACCCATTGTCCTAATTCCAACAGACCTCACTACCTCTGAGGATGCTTGCCATAGATGCAGGCGAAACGTCAGGAGAAATGCCTCTAGAACATGGGCCTATAGCCCGAAAAAACCCACAAGAACCTTCGACAATACATTTTCAAAGGCTGTTGAAGCTACAGTGCTTTATAAAAATGGAATGAAATATAAAAGTGTCTGACCACTGTCAAGCAAGCATATGTCCTCCAGGTTATCAGTTCCTAAAAACCATCAAATCCTGCCTGCCATTAAAATACCAGTAAGATCAAATATTATATTATCAGCTTGATTGCATATAAAAAAGCACTTCATTAGAAATTAGTATTATTAATGACTTAGTTTAGTTGTCATCAGCAGTGAGTAAACCAAAAAAGTACAAAAACCTTCTTATGCATTCATTATTGACAGAGTCATTGTCTAAAAACTGGTTATTATGAAACTCTTCCTTTTCTATAAACCAAAAATTTAGGCAATGTTGTCTTCAATCTTTTGTAAAAAAAAAAAAAAAAAGCGCCTGTTTGCTCTGTAACATATTGGACAGCTTTGAGAAATATGCAATGATAACTGACCTTTGAGGTTACGATATGACACAATCGTCACGAGATTTACCTTTACCTATTCTACCTACCTGGGGGTCCGATTGGCTTTCTTGACAAGCTTTCCTAGAATCATCCTTGAGATCTAACTGTTTTCTCTCAGGGGTCTGGCATTCATTCTGCTCTATGGCATCTACAATGTTTTCTGGGTGGATGTCTGTCATGCTGATTTGCTTATCATTTTTTTCAGAAATTGCATTTTCCTCTTGAGTTCTTAACACAGCTTCTCCTTGTTCAGTCCCTTTAGCAAGGCTTTCCCCATGATTATCTTCACTTGCTTTGAGCTGTTGCTCAATATCTTCTTCTTCTGTGGATGAATCATGGTTAGAAGACGAGGTCTGAGTTTCTTCCGCTCCCACTTGTATTTCTTCCTCCGTAAGGTCATCTAGTGTCTGTTCCTTAGCCCAGGATGATTCTGTATGCTCAACTGTAGAATCTGCTTTGTCGCTTTGCTGTTGAACTACATTTTCCTTCTTATCATCTTCATCAGTTCCATCATCCTGCTTTTCTTCATTGGTTATTGTAATACCTTGCTCTTTGATAAGTAAATCACCCTCAATAATTTTGTTTTCTGACTGTTCAATATCAGAATGAATAGCTGATGTTTTTGAAAGCAAATCACCTACCAAGTCTGGTGTTTCTGAATGACTGGAAACTGCTGCTTGGCTGTCATTCACAAACTCTAAAGCTCTTGGTTCTTCTGTAAATGCTGGATTATCTTGACTCTCAGCAGCAGCAGCATCTTCACTTTTATATGGGATCTCAACCAGAGTTTTTTCATCATTTATGATTTCAGTTTTTAGCTTACTGCCTTTCCTAGATTCATTCTTGAGATCTACCTGCTTTCTCTCATGGGTCTGGCATTCATTCTGCTCTATGCCATCTACAACAATGTTTTCTGGGTTGATGTCTGTCATGCTGATTTGCTTATCATTTTTTTCAGAAATTGCATTTTCCTCTTGAGTTCTTAACACAGCTTCTCTTTGTTCAGTCCCTTTAGCAAGGCTTTCCCCATGATTATCTTCACTTGCTTTGGGCTGTTGCTCAATATCTTCCTCTTCTGTGGATGAATCATGGCTAGAAGATGAGGTCTGAGTTTCTTCCACTTGTATTTGTTCTTCTGTAAGGTCATCTGGTGTCTGTTCCCTACCCCATGCTGATTCTGTATGCTCGACTGTAGTATCTGCTTTGTCGCTTTGCTGTTGAACTACATTTTCCTTCTTATCATCTTCATCAGTTCCACCATCCTGCTTTTCTTTAGTAGTTATTGTAATACCTTGCTCTTCTGTAAGGTCATCTGGTGTCTCTTCCCTAGCCCAGGATGATTCTGTATGCTCGACTGTAGAATCTGCTTTGGCGCTTTGGTGTTGAACTACATTTTCCATCTTATCATCTTCATCAATTCCATCACCCTGCTTTTCTTTAGTAGTTATTGTAATACCTTGCTCTTCTGTAAGGTCATCTGGTGTCTGTTCCCTAGCCCAGGCTGCTTCTGTATGCTCGACTGTAGAATCTGCTTTGTCGCTTTGGTGTTGAACTACATTTTCCTTCTTATCATCTTCATCAGTTCCATCAGCCTGCTTTTCTTTAGTAGTTATTGTAATACCTTGCTCTTTGATAAGCAAATCATCCTCGATAATTTTGTTTTCTGACTGTTCAATATCAGAATGAATAGCTGATGTTTTTGAAAGCATATCACCTACCAAGTCTGGTGTTTCTGAATCACTGGAAGCTGCTGCTTGGCTGTCATTCACAAACTCTAAAGCATCCTGAAATATTTCATTATGATTGTCCTCTCCCACATCAACTGCTTGTTTTTCATTATTTTGCTTTTGGGGAAGCATTTCTAAACCTGTAGATATTGCTTCACCAACCTCAATACCTGGAGATGTTTCTTTACTTTGGGTACTAACTTTATTTACATCGTTTTCATTCAACTCTTTCTCTTCTGAAGTATCACCAATTGACCTTCCTTCTATGCAAAATTCAACTACATCACTGTTTTTAGGGGAACAAACAATTCCTGGGACATGCTCTGTGTGACTTTTAGGTGGCTCCTCAAGCCCACTATTTAATACCAAAGTTGACGCAACTTTGCCTTCAGTGATTTTTTCTGCCTCCGCATTTTCATCTGCATGCAACGTCTTTATCTCCGAACACTCCTGTACAATTTCCTGCTCCTTAGTCTCCTCTGTGTGTTCCTCATGCTCAGTATTCTGCAAGATTTCTCTTTTCCCCACATTCTCCACAATCTCATTTTTCATTTCCACTTCATTGGCTTTGCCTAAAAGATTATTAAGAAAGTTGAAGGGACCACATTGTAGGGAAACTATTTAATCTTGTTATACGTAATGCTTACCTCCCCGCTTAAAACCCAGAAGAGAGAAGGAATCAAAAAGAACTGGTTAAGAAAGATCAGCTTTTGCCAATTATGTGAAGGCAAAGCAGCAGTTGAATTAGTAAGATGATCAGCAAAATGCATCTGTCCCGACTATCAACTGTACTACATCTATCAATGTCACTTACGATAAAGTTTACAGATAAATATACCCACTTTCAATATTCTTTTTAAAAATATGGTAACTTGTACCCTTATCTGGTAGTCTAAATATATCTATATGGAAGCTAGTGTGTGTATGTATGTATGTATGTATGTATGTGTGTGTGTGTATGTGTATATATATATATATATATATATATATATATATATATATGGCGCTCCATGCAGTCATGCCGGCCACATGACCTTGGAGGTGTCTATGGGCAACGCCAGCTCTTCAGCTTAGAAATGGAGATAAGCACCACACCCCAGAGTCAGACATGACTGGACTTAATGTCAGGGGACAACCTTTACTTTACTTAGTATATATATAAAGGTTTAAATTATGAATATCACTTCTCTTACACTTAAGTTGAGCCATGCATTTCCAGTGTACACATCTGTATAACTGGAATTATACACATTTAATGTCTTGATTTTCCTCTGAAAGGTAAAAACTTTGCCCTTCTGATTTGCCTGACAGTTTTTAGTACTTTGTGTTTGTTTTTAATGGCATGGAAAATATTAGGACTCCTTGTAAATGTAGCTCTTTGAAAAATTACTACTATAATGATAAAATGAACAATATCTTGTTGTAAAACATGGAAGTCAGCACAAAGAGTAGTAAATGTATATTACTAGTCAAATTTTACAAAATATCAACTATAATTTCTGGACTTTCCCCATATGTTGCTGGGGACTAAGGCAACCTCAGAATTGCTCACAACATTTTGGATGAGAGTTGTTTAAAGAAAATGTGCACAGGCTTGCCAGACAGCTAGGATCTCTTTGAATAATTCCCACCTCTGGACCTTGGGGAACAAAAGGAACTACTTTAGAATTCCCTGTTAAAAGCAAAGAAAAAGGTAATATGCTCGAAGTGATCATTTGCAATAAGCAAAAAGTCAAATATACAGAAGTGATTGAACAAGCAGCATGCTAATGATTGGTTAGTTCAGATTATAAAAGATTTCAAGCAAAGCTAGCAATTAAAAACACAGAGCCAAAAGCCAACACTTACCAAGCATGCCATCCTCAGGTCCCCCTGGGATGTGACTTGTGCCTGAGACCATCTTGGAAGAACTTGATAGTCCATCATTATGAAGGCCACCAGAGGTTTCTCCATTGGTAGCTACCTCTAAATTGGGGATTATTCCATATTGCTGTAAGTGAAACAACAAAGTAGCAATATGACATCACAGTACTACTGAGGCAGCGCCCCTTAAAGATTTCCTAAAAGGGATTAAAGAACCTATAAAGACTAATACAGAAACTCTACCATATAACCTGATTTTACCTCTACGGTTAGTACCCAGTCAACTTGTTTTCGCTGAATAAGATAATTATGGTTATTATCAAATTAGGGAACCAAATGCTCTGTACTTTATAACTAGATTTACCCAGCCACGTGTTGCTGTGGCATAGTCTGGTGGTATGCAAAATTAAATAAAAATTTTTTTTGTCGTGTCAGGAGTGATTGCAAGTCGCTCCTGGTGTGAGAGAATTGGCCGTCTGCAAGGACGTTGCCCAGGGGACGCCTGGATGATTTGATGTTTTTTTTTTTATCATCCTTGTGGGAGGCTTCTCTCATGTCCCCGCATGAGGAGCTGGAGTTGATAGAGGGAGCTCATCCGCCTCTCCCCGGATTCGAACCTGTGACCTGTCGGTCTTCAGTCTTGCCGGCACAGAGGTTTAACCCGCTGCGCCACCAGGGGCTCCAATTAAATAATGAAGAAGTGCTTATTTTTAATATATTTTATTTCTTAAAGCTTGTTGGGAGAGATCCACAAAGGCCACCTAGTGCACCATCCTTCTACCATAATGGAACACAAATAAAGCCCTCCCATGAAATGACCACCCAGCCTCTGCTTAATAATAATAATAATAATAATAATAATAATAATAATAAAATCCTAGAGTAGGAGACTTCCAAGGGCCATCCAGTCCAGCCCCTTCTGCCACAAAGGAAAAGCACAATCCAAGCACTCCTGACAGATGGCCATTCAGCCTCTGCTTAGGTCGAGGAGGAAGAGGAGGAGGAGGAAGAAGAAGAGGAGGAGGAGGAGGAGGAGGAGGAGAATCCTTGTTTAAGAAGAGACTTTCAAGGGTCATCCAGTCCAGCGCCTTCTGCCATAAGGGAAAAGCACAATCAAAGCACCCCCGTCAGATGGCCATTCAGCTTCTTCTTAATAATAATAAGAATAATAGCAGAATCCTAGGTTAGGAAGAGACCTCCCAGGACTATCTTGTTCTGCCCCTTCTGCCATAAGGGAAAAGCACTCAATGCACTCCTGACAGATGGCCAGCCTCAGCTTAATAATAATAATAATAATAATAATAATAATAATAATAACAATAGAATTCTAGGTTAGGAAGAGACCACCAACGACCATCCAGGCCTTGCCCAGGCACAGTCGCCATGACAACCTTTTTTTAGGATTTGTAAGTTCTTTTTAGTTCTTTTTTGTTTTTTATTATTGTTGGTCACATCTTGCGTTGTGAGACCTTTGTTGCCAAATTTGGTGTGATTTCGTTCATTACTTCTTTTGTTTTTAAGGTACTCATTACGCACAGAGCATTTATATATATATAGATTGATGTTTGTCAACAAGTTATGTAAGCAATTGTATATAAATATGTGCTCTGTTTAAATCATGGTGTGTGGAAACCCCTTGATTCAGCTTCCAGGCTGAGGTTTCTCGCCATTTTCCATTGTTGCAGTATAGCTTTGAAGTTTGAATTCTGCTCTAGCTTCTTCTGCCCCATTTGTGTGCCCACGGGCAGGCTGCTGTCTGCTGCTACACTATCAGCATGAAATTTGTTTGCAAAGACCTGAAACAAAGATGTGGCAAAGATCATGTGTATGTGTATAAAGGTAATTGTCTGAGGACAGGTAAATACAGCTGATATAATAAGAAAGACTGTGATAGAAAACCTAAATATCTAAAGAAATGTTTCTTTGCAAAAATAACAATTGTTAGTTAATTTTTTATTCTAATCATCCCTCCAGCAAGCTCAGAGCAACATTTATTGTCTCATGAAGATGATATAAGATTTGGTTCACTTGGCCCAAAGCCATCTGAACCAAAGTTAATTACATTGGCCTCCCTCTGTTGGTGATCCAGAAGCTCAAGTTGGTACAAAACGCAGCTGCTCGGCTTCTTGCGGGAATTCCGATGAGATGCCACATAACACCAATCTTACTACAGCTGCATTGGTTACCAATTGAGCACCGGATCACTTTCAAAGTGATGATACTAACCTTTAAGGCCTTGCATGGTCTGGGGCCGATGTACCTGAGGAACCGCCTCACCCCCTACCAACCCCAGAGATCCCTCCATTCTGAGGACCAAGATTTGTTGGAAATTCCCAGTGTCAAGACCTTGCGTCCAACAGCAACCAGACGCAGAGCCTTTACAGCAGTGGCACCATCACTCTGGAATACCCTGAAGTCCATGCCTTGTGAGACTTATCAGCTTTCCGCAGGGCATGTAAGACATATCTGTTTTGACAGGCCTTTGATTTTTAATATTGCTGTTTTTAAATTGTTTTAAATTGTTTTTAAATTGTGTTAGATTTTAGCCATTCTTGTAAGCTGCTCCGAGCCCCAGGGGAGTGGCGGCATATAACTTCGAATAATAAACAAACAAACAAACAAACAAATAAATAAATAAATAATATACCTAAGCAAGGGTGGATTTTTCAAGCTTAGCACCCCAGCTTACCAAATACCTCTTACTCCCTCTATACTCTGAAGCCAGTACAGGTTGAGTTGCAGGCATCTGACTTACATTCAACTTCTAATTAAGAATGGAGGTGAGGAAGTGAGAAGAAGTCCACCCCTAGGAAGGGAAATTCACTCCTGGAAGAGTTGCCATGGGAAAAAGGTGTCTCCACTGAAGCTTTATCCTTGTTTCCACAGCAACCCAGATTTTTCAAAATCCAATAATAACAGACACAGAACATAAGGTGAAATCTTCTGAACAGGGGCACAGACAACAAAATAAACACCATGGGGATGTTAACACTTCCCTTTGCTATCCAAAACTTTAATTAAAAGGCTGAAGTTACATCAAAAAGATTTCTCTGTTCTGACTTACATACACATTCCACTTAAGAACAAACCTACAGAACCTATCTTGCCCGTAACCCAGGGACAGCCTTTTTCCTACTTTCATTTTTTCTGATATTTTTCAAAGGAGAAAGCGCTCTTCTGGCATAAGGGAAAGCCTATATAATATCAGTTCACAAAATTGGGTTTGTCTTAAAATCTCAGTCAAATTAACAAGACATGCTTTAATTTAATGTTACTCTATACTAGATAATCAAAAGTAACTGGATTACATCTAGCGGAAATGTGTACAGCATAAACCTTTACAGCAAGAAATAAAGATTTTCCCACTTTGCCAATGTTTGAACAATATGCCCATCATTACTGCAGAGCTCTAGCCAGCTTCTTCTCTAGTACGGAGAAAGAAACCATTATTTACTCCTTTTAGGACTTCCGTCTTCAATTGTTTCTGCGTACCTTCAATTGTTCCTTCAGCAGAACCACCTCCTCTCTAAGATCATCTCGCTCACATCTTATGGAATCAAAGAACTCTTTCTGCCTCTCTAATGCCTGAGGTTTTTTTCAGGAGCAAGCAGAAGATAAAGAGACAACAAGAGGAGAAAAGGAGGATGGGGAAAAATAAAGATAAAGGAAAATTAGCAATAAGAATGGGTAGATTTCAGATATGCAAAAGAATAAGGGGATTTACATGCAAGAGGAGAAAGGAATTTCACTGCAGTGTTTGTGGGTGTTATTAAAGGAATTTACAGGGTCTTAGTAAGTAGTATTTGCATCAGTGCACCATGTCAGAACAGCCTAAGCAATAATCAAATGCTCTGGACAAGAATAATGTCTTGCGATGTTTGGCTTGGAACTTGCAAAATTTTGTTTGAGAGACAGATGATCCATATCACTAGCCTAATATCACAAATGTTGATTTTTATCCTGGTCTTCTCATTCTCCCATTTATTGTTAGGGTTGCTTATTTTTTATTAAATGGGTTGCACATAAATGCAATGGTAAGCTAACGTAGATCAGAATAATTTTAAAGCTTCCTTTTCTCATTGTGATGGCTAAGGTGTTTTCCCACTGTTACAGTAGCCACAAGATAGTGGAAATTCAGAACACTGAGAATTACAGTATGCTTAGCTTTACACTCAAACCCCAACTATAAAGATATTTGGTCAACGTATCAGGAAAGTCACAGAATGAGCTGTAGAAAAGAATCCTGCATATCATCTAAAACAGAGGTCCTCAAACTTCTTAAACAGAGGGCCCGGCCACAGTCCCTCAAACTGTTGGAGGCCCGGATTATAATTTGAAAAAACATGAATTTTATTTATTTATTTATTTATTTGACTTGTATACCGCTACTCCCAATTTGGCTCGGAGCGGTTTACAGCAGTAGATTAAAACAATACAATTAACTTTAAAATACAATAAAAACAAGAACAGACATAGTCCTGAGTTATTCACCCCTCAAATGCTTGTCGGAAGAGAAAGGCTTTACAGGCTTTCCGAAAAGCAAGTAGGACTTGGATAGTTCAGATTTCAACTGGCAAGGCATTCCATAAATAAGGGGCCACAATCAAGAAGGCTCTCTGCCTAGTAGAGGACAGGTGATAAGTCCAGATGTTGGGGATTTCAAGCAAATTTTGGTCCTCAGACCGGAGTAATCTCTTGGGTTGGTAGGGGGATAAGCGGGCCCTCTATGAATGCACACTGCACGTATCTTATTTGTAGTGCAAATAACACTTAAAAACAATATAATAATTAAAATGAGGAACAATTTTAACAAATATAAATTTAATAGTATTTCAATGGGAAGTGTGGGCCTCCTTTTTGCTGATGAGATAAGATTATTGTTGTGTGCTTTTCAGTCGTTTCAGACTTAGGCTGACCCTGAACAAGGGCTGGGTAAATGACATTGGAGGGCCGCATCCGGCCCCCGGGCCTTAGTTTGAGGACCCCTGATCTAGAATATTTACAAAAATAAAGAGGACATTTCTTGTTCTTTCACTGTAAGAAGAAACCATTCTGACTTTTTCTGCTGAGACCTAATGAGCAAAGAATGTTCCAAAGATAAGACTCTGTTGTTGAATTCTTCTGTTATGTAAAGTGTAATCATTTTTGTTATTGCTGACTATACTTGTATCTGTCTTTTCACACAGAACCAGAGAAAGTGGTAGCTTTCCCATGGTTTTAAATCACGGTTAATGTACTTTGCATGATTGAATTGACTATTAATATATAACAGTGATTCTCAACTTGTGGGTCCCCAGATATTTTGGCCTCCAATTCACAGAAATCACAAGAGCTGGTAAACTGGCTGGGATTTCTGGGATTTCTGATTCAGGTCAGAACACCTGGGAACCCATGGGTTGAGAACCACTGATATATAAGCGATGAATATGTCTTAAAGCAAGTAGTCAAATTCTCACTGAATAACATTATCCCTCATTTGATGGTCTGTGCCATAAAAGGGAGAGTAAAAGGGGCTGTGCACATGGTCAAAACAGCTTCTTATTGAGCTCTTCATCCAAAGTAGGCTATTTAGGGAAAGCGTGAGAAGACTGCCAACTGCTTAAATGAGGTATTACATTCTTTGAGACAAAACTCAAAAGCAAAGTCCAACTAAAAGATATGGTCAGAGATGTGATAACAATAAAATAAAATAAAATTCAGTATTAGCTATTTACAATGTTGTCTGGTAAGAGGATACTTCTCTTGGCAACACACAGCACAGACATAGATTAAGTAACCAGAGAAGCAACCATTTTTAAAATCTGTTATATTTCCTTTAGGAATTCCATACCACAGACACACAAAAATGTAAAATTCAAAGCTTTCTGTGGAAAAAACATGAAAACTAAGAAACTTGGAAGACACCTGTTCAGCTCCTATAATACTTCTATTGCAGTGTTTCTGGCATCTGAATTCTAGTCCAAAATCACAAATTCTGTCTCTAACAAACAAACTACAATCAAGATATCTTTAGTAGCCATCACTTATATTTCAAAAGAATGCAAGATCGTCTTACAAAAAAAGAGCATGTGTGCACATTTTGTTGCCCTGTGAGGAGTTTAATTCAAAATTTATTCAAAATGATAGGATTTTTTAAAAAAGCAATGGAGAAAATTTGAGGAACTCTCCCCATGAACTGATTATTTCCAATATGGTACATGAAGCTATAGTTCGAATGGGAGCCCCACCAACCCCCGAAGGGCACAAAGCAGCAAGTCAACAGGTTGAAGGAACTCTTTTGTGCCCAGCCCATGGCAATGAGTCTTACTGCTTCCGTACCATTTTCTCATTTTAATTGGGATCACTAATAATCTAAGCATTTTATATGTTTGTGAGTCCTACCCCTATCTTTTTTTCTTTCCATTCTATTGTCTCTTGAAGGTCAGAGATTTCCCTGACATAGCCCTCTTGTTTCTGTTGTAGCTGTCGGATTTCCTGAGGTGCAGGAGGAAACAAGAAGACAGAAAGCAGACAAGAAAGTTAATCAGGAAAAAAACAGTGTTGCAACATTTATAAAGTGCAATTAATTTTTCTGAAGTTAAAAAGACTAAGATAAAGAAACCGACCCACCTGCAGAAATTCCATGGTATTGCCCTGCAAAACTTTTTTCTCTTAGGGGACACTACAAGTATGGCTAAGGTACATTATAGCAAGAATTCAGAAGCCAACCTGTAGCTTAGACAGTAGAAGGAGGCCAAAGCCCAAAGGCCATCCCCTGCTTACCTTCTGCATTCCCAAAGGCACTGAGGGGTAGGGAAAGGGCAGGTTGCTTAGCAGTAACTGTGGTTCTTCTAGGGCAGTGGTTCTCAACCTATGGGTCCCCATGTGTTTTGGCCTACAATTCCCAGAAATCCCAGGCAGTTTACCAGCTGTTCAGATTCCTGGGAGTTGAAGGCCAAAACATCTGGGGACCCAGAGGTTCTAGGAGTTATCTGTGAACTCACACAAATGGGATGCCATTGAAAACTTCTAGAGCTAAAATCTATTTGGTGGAAACCCTAACCTCTTCTCCACCAATTATGCCCTATACCAATGATGGTGAACCTTTTAGAGACCAAGTGCCCAAACCAGATTGGCAGGGGGCACTCGGGGGGTGGGTGAGCAAGGGGCAGCAAGTGAGCCGAGTAGGAGTGGCTGAGTGAGCGGGCACATGGGCAAGTGGATGAGCAGGCAGGCGTGGGGGGCAAGCGGCGAGGAAGTGAGGGGAGAGTAGGGGCAGAGAGCAGAAGGTGAGCAAGGTGAGCAAGCGATGGAGTGGGCAAGAGGGGCAAGTGTGGGGGGCAAGCAATGGGTGGATGAGAGAAGTAAGAGGAGGGTGGGTGACAGCACGTGTGCCAGGAGAGAGCACGCTTCTGGCACATGCCCCTTCTGGCACATGCATCACAGGTTCACCACCTATACAGTTCCCACTGAAATCTTCTCAGTTCCCTATCTACCAGAGTGGCATAGCAAATAATGTAGTCAAGCATAAGACAAAGAAGAGACAAAGGATTGTGTGAGATCACAGATGACCATTTGAAGAGCCACAGTTACATGATTAACAAATTATTCATCAGGATGGAAGGTGATCTATGCTTGTAAATTGAAACACAGCTCAGCCAAAGGAGATGGAATCTCTGGCATGAACATCTACTCTATAATGACTCATGAAAGAAAGCAGTTGGCCTAGGTAATTGCCTAACATGTGAATGCATGGCCAAACCTGCTGAGAAAATAGAGGAGGCTGAAGCAGTCCCTGCAAAGAAAGGACAGGTGGATGGGAGTAATGGCTTCTTAGCCAACTATAGGAAACCAAGATGGTAACAGCAACCTATTTAGAGATAACTTGATAGCCTTGTCTATGAGCCCCAGAGTCTAGATGATTTCCTAAAATGTTTGATCATGTCAACATAAAAAACAAGAGCACAACAGATATCTGAGGTATGCCAGGAAGAGTTGTCTTTACCAGATAGCTTGGGGAAGCGATAGGAAGGGACAGCTCCTGAATAATTTGAAATAAGTAAGCAACTTTATATAAAATAAATGACATCTGGAAAGGAGCTCACGTTATCTCTTATGAACTGGAGGGGGGTGGGACAACGCACAAAGCAGCCAATTCAATGGGCCTTCGAGTTATGGAGGTAACCACAAGGAATAATATATTCTATGTGAGAAACTTCAAGTAGCAAGTCACAAGTGGCTCAATTGGATGCTCTGCTTACTGAGAGATAACTAATCACAAACCCCATACTGGAGTGATGGGAGTCCAGGGAGGAAAGGTTTTTGCAAACCCCTTAAGGAAGGTTTTAAGTGAAAGAGGCACATACCAAGAGGAAAAGCCTTCTCATAATTATTGTTGTGGTGGAAGAACCTTCTCAATTGTAGATTTATTTGGAAGATATTGATTTCCTTTCAGAGGACAGAGTTGTGTAAAGCAAAAAAATAAAACACACACACACACAAAACCCCGTGGCAGTAGGGGTTAATGATATAGCTATAGGCAATAATACTGAAGACCCAAAATCTGTAGTCATCAAGTTTCAAGAGGGGGGACAGTGGGAAAGAGGGGTTTGTGGAAAAGAGGGAAGAGGTGGAAGTAGAAATAATGTTTACACCTCCACTGTTTCTTCTTGTAGCTAGAGTGGTACTTGCCAGAAAACTGAGAGTGACAAGAAGTGGAACTTTGAGAAGATTGCTCGGAATGCTGTGGAGAGTGAGTAGACACAGCAGGAATAGAGTAATGGGACCAAGATAATTTTTGCTTCTGTTGGTAAGAAGACTGCTGTAAACTGTACTTATTTGTAGAATATGCTCCAACTTTCATCAGTGGCAGCACTGAAAGGCTCTATGATAGCTCTAACTTCTGAAGAAAGGCCTGATAAATGCAGCCATGCCTGACATGTCATAGGATCTGCTGTGCAGCCAAGTTATAAACCTCAATGTAGAAGACAATGACAGCTTTCCTACCATCCTTGGGTAACTTCTTTAAAAAAAATTGTGTCATGAGCAACTTGAGAAACTGCAGATTGCTTCTGGTGTGAGGGAATTAGCTGTCTGCAAGGATGTTGCCCAGGGGACGCCCAAATGTTTTACCATCCTTGTGGGAGGCTTCTCTCATGTCCCAGCATTGGGAGCCGGAGCTGACAGAGGGAGCTCATCTGCGCTCTCCCTGGATTCGAACCCGTGACCTGTCGGTCTTCAGTCCTGCCGGCACAAGGGTTTACCCACTGTGCCACCGGAGGCTTCTTCAATGAGTTACCTTTTACCACAGGTACTGTTAACAGAACAAAATGCAGGCCTGATAGCTCAAAATGCATAGAGATGACACAACAGTGGATTAGGATTTCCAGACTATTGAGGCAAACTTGTGGTCCCCGGTGGTAAAGTGAGACTTGCTTGATGGTTTGGAAAATAATAATAATAATACACTTTATTTATACCCCGCTACCATCTCCCCAAGGGACTCGGTGCGGCTTACATGAGGCCAAGCCCATAATACAACAATACAAGCAATAACAACAATACAAGCAATTAAAATCAAACAAAACAATAAAACAATAACATAAGCATTAACAGTAGGACAACACACTTTAAAATCTATGGAAAAGGTTTGGACCTTGTTGATAACTGAATTCAGAAGTGGATACTTAAAGAGTATAAGAGTCTTGAATACAGTACAGGTTCTCAATACATTTGGATGCTGAAGGAATCAAAGAAGACAATTTTCAGGAGAACTTTGCTATCCCTAACAAAGCAGGTATAGAAAGGAATGGTGGCTGAGAGTGAGTGCAAGAAGCAATGCAACCAAACAATGTGGGAAACATTTGTCTAATGTCCTCTAAATCCATGGAGGTCAATCAAGGAGAAGTAGGATCTTGGTAGATCATAGGATCAGAAGAGGCAAAGGACATGTTCATAACCAGAGGCAAATCTTGTTGATCTTGTGGTTGGAGGAACGTCCTCATGTCATGCTAAACCTGGTGGAGGAGGCGCAGGCCTTGGATATGGTTTCCATAGATGGCAGTGGCAGGTCAAAAAGAGAGAGATGGAGGCAGATGAGATACTGGGTTGGGTGAATTTCTGAATTCAGGACTAATACAGTTTTTAAAGCATGATATATACCAGTCTCTGTTAAGCACATCAGGTGGTGAATGAAGTGCAGGGTTTTAAATATATATCTATTTGAATGTGGAAAGGGATAACAGTGATCACAGTAATGTCCCACTAAAGAGGGTGGAGGAGGAGGTGGCTGATGACAAGATGATGCATGATCACAATCAGTTTCTGAGACTGATACAATTCCACAGAACTGTGAAAGGAGACTGATCAATGGCTTGGAGTAGCTGAATGGCCCTGAGTAAAAGTGCAGATAGAAGAGTGGTAGACCACTTCATCTTCAGAATGTAAACCCAAGCACTGCACTTCCAACAAATTAAACTCTGGAAAGCTCAGGTTCAAGCCTTTTGCAAGCTGGATCTAGATAAACTGTGAGTTGAAATTACAAAAAAAAAGAAAAAAGACTTATGGCACCATAGGATTTATGGCACCAAGGAAAAACTGCATGTCTGTTGCATTTGATGTCTTCTCACATGTCAGAGGATCATTGGTAGGTTTCTTGTACTTTTTGTTTTTATTTGAATTCTCAGAGGGTAAGCCTTTTGGGGTTCATAAAGCTCAAGGTGTTGCAAATGATGAGGGCTTCAGTGTAGGTTTTAAGGCTATTCTTCCCATTGCTAATAGACCTTGGATACTAAAACTGACAATACTGTAGAGCACAAAGTGATACTTATAGAGGCTTTGAACAGGGGCCTGTTTTAACCAGTGAGTCTGAATAAATGACTCACAAAGAAGGGCATTAACATGTGACTTTGTTTAACACACTTGGCATGAAAAGGCTCTTCAATTAGGGCACTTATCCACAATATGGCCTATACTTAAGCAAAGAAGTCAGTTTAAGTGGTTGTATGTTTGGGAAATCTTCTTCTCACAATTGAGGCACTTTTTATGTTGTAGTTCAGCGTGATGGTAATGTTGCTACTACTGGTAGAAGGGAGAAGAGGCCTGCGCAGGTGTTGGAAGAGGAGCAGCAGCGAAAGCGGATTAGGGAGATAATCATGGCTCCGAGTGATTCTGAAACCTTTGACGGCTTCTCCGACTGTGAAATGGGAGATGGGGAGGAAAGCAGGGGAGTCAAGCGGGCTACTCGCGAACACGAATCCAGCGAGGAGATTCAAAGGAAGCGTATCTGTGATATACTTAGCGCTCCTACAGAGGATGAGGACTTCATGGGGTTTGAAGGGAGTGATGGGTCTGGGAGTGACACGGGGGAGGAGGATGAGCTGGATTGGACCAGTGTACAAGAAATTAGGGATATCTGTAATCAACCCACCTCCAGCGAGGACTTTGAGGGGTTTACAGGGGAATGGCAACCGGGAAGCACTTGGCAAGATCTAAGTTGCTGGCAGAGGTGGAGGGATGTGTGCTCGGGTTCAGCTGCAGGGAATGGGGCAGCTGAGAGTGATGATGAAAGGGTGGGGAGCTCCTCAGCTTCTGATGAGGAGCTTTAGGATAAAAATGGGGTTTTGTTGTATGGATCTTTGCAGAAGGCAAAGTGTCTCTTTTGGGGTGTGAATCTTTGTTGCTGCCAATTCTCGAGCTTGGGTCTTTGGACTACAGATTCCTGTGTTCCTGCGTTCCTGTGTTTACTTCTACTCTGCCGCTTGACTCCAGGCTGTTTTGACCAATGCTTTTTTGCCACTTGGATTTGGACAACTTGCCTACCACGTGCTTCGACCTTGGAATGTTTTCTGAACTCTGTTTTTGCTTCTTTGTACTGTGCTTTTTGAACTGTGTGAGTTTAAAGAAGATTGCTGTGTTTTTGTGTTGAACCGGATTAAATGCCAGAATAATCCGGGTTATATTTCAGTTACTTACATTGCCTTATTTTTGATGCCAAATTGTTGGCTGAGCTTGGGGCACTGAAATTTAGACTCTGTTGTGAACAATAAATTTGTGTTTGGACCTTTAACCTTGTGTTTGGCTTTACTGAGCCTTCTGGATCTTGACATTTTATATAAAGCTGTAGACAAGATAAACTTGAGTCTGAGCCCACTGACAAATAAAAGGGTGGGAAAAAGAAAGAGGAGAGGGAAAAGAAGAAATGGTGAATGAAAGGGTACTGAGGAAGTTTTAGGGGAACCATGCATAGAGTATGTGTGTTAGAGGAGGGAATGAGGCCCCCACTGACAAAATCTTAACTCTAGAAGTTTCCAAAGATAGGCTGTGCAGGTACGAAAATTCCATGTGTGAGTCATACAGACTACAAAGAAGACATATACTAATTGCAGTTAGCACCCATCAAATCTGTTAACATGTATTTTAATAGGTAATCTGAACACTGTTAACATTTGACAGAAAGTGCATCATTCTTTGAATCTGATTTTTGCCACATTTGTCAAAGCATGAGTCATCACAACTGCTCTACTTTGATTGCAAAAATACATAGATCATTTTAAAATGACTAGACTGTCTTGACCCATTTATTTATTTATACATACATAGATGCTAGAAAAGGAATCATGCTACTGCAACTTTTCTACTGCATTAACATCTGATTAAAGAAACAAGTATTCTGAATCTTTTATTTGGCACAGCCATTACCAGTGTTCTCTTCTTACTCCAATAACCCATTTGCAAAAGATTTGGGTAGTATAAAGAGATTTTAAAATATTTAAACTATCCCCATCTCATACTTCTCTAGCCAAGTTTTTATCCTAGTAATAGCCCCACTTTCTTTTCAGATAGTCAACTCCAGTGTTTCAAACCATGGAAGTCAACCAGACCATCGACTAAGTGTTTTAGTCGATGGTCAAGAAATAGCTCCTTAATTCAGAACAACAGACACTTACAGATCCGTGTAAGTTAGACCCAGTTATTACACACATAGCAGTACTTTAAACCTTTGAAAAAGAGAAATGTTATATGCATCTGAAAAATAAAAGGAAAACTTCTACCTGTAATGACGTGTACATAGTTGGTTTTTTGTTGAGCAGCACCAAAGGAGAATTTAACTTAGAACAATGTACTAAAAAAAAATCTTGCTTCAATGGTTCCACCGAACACAGAGGCTTCCCATTACAATTGATTTTGAAGAATTACATTTTGTGAAAAATCTAAAACTAGAACAAAACTTCTGTGTATTCCATCAGAAAACACACAAACAAACAGTGATCTTGTTTATTTAATTAAAGTTTTACTTACTGCAAGTAATTCTTCTCTTTGTTTCAGAGCTTCCTTGACTTCCACGAACTGGAACTTCAGTGTGTTGTGGGCATGTTTTTCCCTCTCAAATTCCTACCAAAATAGGAATTCTACAATTAGCATGTGAATTTCTTAACACAGGTTGAGTATCTTTTAGCCTAAATGCTTGGGATCAGAAGTGTTTTAGACTGGATATTTTTTGATTTTGGAATATCTGTATTTACATATATGTCCATAATGAAACATCTTGGAGATGAAACCCACATTTAAATACAACATTAAATTATGTTGCATATACACCATATACACAAAGCATGAAGGTACTTTTATACAAAATTTAATTTTACACATGAAACAAAAATTCAGAAAATGACTTCTCTTTTGGTGTTACTTACTTTGCTTTTTTCATCATACTCCCTCTTGGATTCTGCAAGTTCTTCCTCTAATTCAAACAATGCATCTTTCAGGTTGTCTACTTGATACATGAAATTGGTTTTTTCATTATCTAATTGAGCATTTGATACCATAGCCTTCTTATATTTCTCTTCAACTTCAGCTAGAGAGTCCTAAAGTTAAGAAAGAAACAAGATCAAGAGGTCCCTTTAGTTTTCAAATCATGTCCAACTACTCCAAAACTTTTGAATCTACACTGAAAATATACTTTTCACTGGGATTAAAGTTCACAGCTTAGGGCCTATAGTTTATCAAGACCACTTTTTGCTCTTTTTATACATCCAAAGTTTTAATAGCTACATATTTTACAGTCAGCCTTACAAATTGAGATGTACAATTTCTGGAAATTTTGAAACCATGGAAAAAAGATTATTTATCTTGGAGAAGGACACATATTTGAAAGCAAATGTAAAATCAGCAGAGATTGAAGGTCATTTTGTTACTTTAGGAACATAAAAGGCACTATGTATAATATGGCTTGGTATAAAGGTATCATATTTGATATAAAGAAGGGGTGTCAAACTCATTTTTACCAAAGGCCACATCAGCCTTTACAATTGCAGAACTGTATAAATGTAACTATGTTGAAATAAAATGACTTGGTGGGCTGGATTTGGCCCGTGGACCTTGTGTTTGATACATGTGATATAATAGAACAGATTATTTAGGAAAGTGGTTCTCATCCTGTGGGTCCCCAGGTGTTTTGGCCTACAACTCCCAGACATTCCAGCCAATTTACCAGGTGTTAGGATTTCTGGGAGTTGAAGGCCAAAACATCTGGGGACCCACAGGTTGAGAAACACTGATTTAGGAAATAATTACAAATTGAATTTACTTTTTAAACATTGTGTCAGACATGGAGCTACAAGGTTCTGAAGCATATGGAGCTAAAAGAGATCACCTCACTTTTGCCAATGTACCAAAAAACAAACAAACACCAGAACTCCACCAAACTAGCCCAATATTTTAAAAAGCCCAAAAAGCATCAATATTAGTAAAAACAAACAGAATTTCTTTGTCTCTTTTTCTCCACAATACCAAGCAGACGCCAAACCCTCATTCGCATAAAAAAAAAAAAACGAAAAGAGAAAATCAAGACCAGGAATAACAGCCATGTGAGAGACTGTAGATAGTGTTATATAGATGTCTACTGCTACATAATTTTTAGAAATAATATTGAAGGATTAAATGTATGAATACCTTTTATTAAATATTTTGTTTTTCATTCTAAAATCTTCTGAAAAAGACTTCCAGAAATGAAAAAACATTTTCTCTCCCCCCCTCCTCCCACAATTTTTTTTACTTTGTTTCCTCCAGTGCATATCAGATAAATGCATTTTATCAGTGGATTTTAAATTGTATTTTAACCTTTGTGTATCTTGGTTGTATTTCTCTTAGTAGTGTTTTATCTCTTGTTTTAATTATGTTGAGTCCCACCTCGAGGCCCACAGAAAGGCAGGTAATAAATTCATTACTACTACTACTAGTACTACCTGGCAGAGGAAATTGTGAGATGTGAAATATTTAAATTTCTATTTCTATGGAATACAGAAGAACTATCAAGGTTACTAAGATCTTCCGGAGGGGCCCTGCTCTTGGTCCCACCACCTTCGCAATCGCGTTTGGTGGGAACGAGGGACAGGGCCTTCTCGGTGGTGGCCCCTCAGCTTTGGAACTCCCTCCCACCAGAGATTAGATCTGCTCCTTCCCTCCTGACCTTTAGGAAACTAATAAAAACCTGGCTTTGGCATATGGCATTTGAGGATTGAGTCAATAACCCTTGTCCACATGGAAGGAGGGCGACGAATTATGACTGTACAGACGACTTGGCTTGTGTAATGTGATGATGATGTTTTTACTGTACTTATATTTTAATGTATAATGATGATGCATTGTGCTGTTTTGTATATTACTGTATATGAACACATGTTGTGAACCGGCCTGAATCCCTCCTTGGAGGTGAGAAGACCGGTATATACATTTCTAAATAAATAAATAAATAAATAAATAAAACTATCAAAAAGGCAATGGTGTAGAAGGATGACTGGGATCTCTGTACTGAGATGAATTGCTAAATCAAGATTTTTGTGGCTAATTTCACATTAAATAGTGTGGGAATACCCCTAAGGAGAGCCGTCTAAATCTGCCAGTTTAGGGACAAGAAGGGCAACATTTTACTCCTATGAAAACAATATAATTGTGTAGAGATTTTTGTAAATCATTACAACCAAAACAGTTTCCTAAGGAATTAAATGTAATAGGGCCAGAAATAAATCTTTTCCCCTTTTGATGGATATATAACTGCAGATGAAGAAGCAGTTTTTTTTTTGTCGTGCCAGGAGCGACTTGAAAAACTGCAAGTTGCTTCTGGTGTGAGAGAATTGGCCATTTGCAAGGATGCTGCCCAGGGGATGCCCGGATGTTTTTGATGTTTTACCATCCTTGTGGGAGGCTTCTCTCATGACCCCGCATGGGGAGCTGGAGCTGATAGAGGGAGCTCATTCGCGCTCTCCTCTGATTCGATCCTGTGACCTGTCAGTCTTCAGTCCTGCCGGCACAAGGGTTTAACCCACTGCGCCACCGTGTGTGTGTGTGTATATAGGCTTTGGATAGCTTTAGGAAGGGTTAATATCCCTGTGGAGTTTGTTTTGCTGTCTATACCCCTGTTCAGAAGATTTCATCTGGATTTTGAAAAACTTGGCTTGTTGTGGAAACAAGGACTGGAGATAAAGCTTCAGTGGAGAACCTTTCCTCCATGATAACTCTTTCAGGAGAGAATCTCCCTTCCTCAGGGTGGATGTCTCTCACTTCCTGTTGTCTAACCCCCATACTTAACTATATGTCATTTGCAAGTCAGATGTTTGTAACTCAGGACTGCCTGTACATATGTATTGTCGAAGGCTTTCATGGCCGGAATCACTGGGTTGTTGTAGGTTTTTTCGGGCTGTATGACCATGGTCTAGAGGCATTCTCTCCTGACGTTTCGCCTGCATCTATGGCAAGCATCCTCAGAGGTAGTGAGGTCTGTTGGAAGTATGCCTGTACATAATTTGTCTCTCTCTAATAAAAGTGCATTTCAAGTATTCAAAAACACTCTGTGTATCTCCTACCTTACAACTATGTTATAAGATTGCCCAATACAATTATTCACAAACTTCGTAAGCAAGAGCTGATCTGGCAGGCTGCTGAAGATCAATTAGGATGCACCTATAATGTAGAATTAATTCAGTTTGACATCAATTTGAATGTCACAGTTCAATGGTATAGAATCGTGGGAGTTGTAGTTTGGTGAAGCACTAGCAATCTTATCAGAGGCTAAAGACCTTGTAAAACTACAACTCCTAGGAACCTATAACATTGAGCCATGCCAATTAAAGTGGTGACAAACAGCATTAATTCTATAGTGTGGATGTACCCTTAGTGGGTTTGTGGCAGAGATGAGATTCAGGCATGGGCCTTTCTAGACCATCACTCACAAATTTAGGCTCAATACTGTTTTATTATTTTGATTTCTCCATAATGTTGAAAATTAATGATTAAGGGAGGAATGATTCCATAAGCAAATTCCTGATGCCTACATCTCTATAAAGTTCATGGCAACCACAGACACCTAAAAATTCATCCAAAAATTGTGGAAGCAACACAAATGCCCTCTATCTGATGTTAAAATGGTGCCCTGTTCAATCTGAAGATGTTTTATGTATTTATGTTCTGAAAAAAAACCCAATTAAACTGCAATTTGTAAATTAGAACTATTACTACAATGTAACAAGATACGCAACATTCCGTATTTTATGTTTAGTATATAACTCCACAATGCTGAAAGAAAACATGCAGGTTAGCTTCCATTCAGCTCTTGACTGTTTAGCCAATGTTACTCCCACAAGCTCAAACCTGTACCTTCATTTCCTTTAATTCCTGCTTGTATTTTCCTTCTACATCCTGAATCTGGTCCTTTAACTCATTGATATCCTAAAGGAAATGGCAAAATATTGTGACACTGGGTTATTTTTGAATACAGGCATCCCCCACATGTTCGATTTGAAAGGAACTAGGAAACTGGTAAAAGGGGGAAATGGTTGAAAAGTGGTTTAAAACTTGCAAATGTGGAACTAACCACAAGATGGCATCAAGTTGTCTGAGAGAGAAAAATCTGCACTACATTGACTGAAAGTGAGAAAAAAGCCGAGTAAGTTGTAAGGAACAGACCAGGGGTTAGAACCGAAGTATGAACATGGCTATAATTGGAACAGCAAAAAGTGGGTTGTCAAAAAGCAGGGGATGTTTTTATAATATAGAGGTAGTACCTTAATTATTTACAGAAGTCCATAGAATCATACAGTCGGACCATCCAGTCCAACCTCCTGCCATGCAGAATACAATCAAAACACTCCTGACAGATGTCCATCCAGCTTCTGCTTAAAAGCTCCTTACTTAATTCCATGCTAATTCTTTTAGGCTAGAAAAACCAATCCAATCCAATAAGCCTTTATTGGCATATACATAGCAAAAAGGTTTAAAATACACTTTTTTTTGTCGTGTCAGGAGAGACTTGAGAAACCGCAAGTCACTTCTGGTGTGAGAGAATTGGCCGTCTGCAAGGACATTGCCCAGGGGACGCCCGGATGATTTGATGTTTTTATCATCCTTGTGGGAGGCTTCTCTCATGTCTCCGCATGAGGAGCTGGAGCTGGTAGAGAGAGCTCATCCGCCTGTCCCCGGATTCGAACCTGTGACCTGTCAGTCTTCAGTCCTGCTGGCACAGGGGTTTAACCCACTGCGCCACCGGGGGCTCCTCTTAAAATACACTACAAACCATAGAAAAGGGAACTTCACATTTGCTACACATTCAGTTTACAGACTTCGTTCAGAAATCTTGCCACTGAAAGGCAGCAGTTAAAATCTTGACAATGTAAAAGCATAATTACTTTGTCTGGGTCAATGTGGTTTTTCAAGGAATCTATAACGTGTGGTAGTAAACTAAATCTTGGATCCTAGTAAAGTGGGCAGTGCAGAAGAATATGCGGGATAGAATCCAGCTGTCCTGTGCTACAAGGACAAAGCCTCTCATCACTCGGTAGACCGTTGAGTCTTCCTCCATGGAGAAGAGATGGCATAATATTAAATCTAGCCTGCATGTAGGCTCTCCTGTAAGAGGGGTTAGTGAGAGCTGCAATGTAAAAGGCTAGGTTTCCCTGTATGAATGGAATTGCCATGTTCATAGGTGAACAGGATTTATTGGCCAAGCACAACAGTTGGTTATAATCCCTTTCTAGCAGCCTCTTTTTGATAAGGGTAAAGATCTCGGTGAAAGTTAGCAAGTTCAAGAAGTCGCTATCATAGCCCAATTCCCCGATCTTTGCTAAAACTGTTGAGCACCATTTTGAGTGATGGAGTTCGCTCAAGGTGAGTTGGGTCAGAGAGTTGCTGGGGCATTGGTAGTGGATAGATAACCAAAATTGAATGATGAGGAGTGGCTTAAGGAGCTGGGCATGTTTAGCCTGAAGAAGAGAAGGCTGAGAGGAGATATGATAGCCATGTATAAATATGCGAGAGAAAGCCACAGGGAGGAGGGAGCAAGCTTGTTTTCTGCTTCCTTGGAGACTAGGACGCGGAACAATGGCTTCAAACTACAAGAGAGGAGATTCCATCTGAACATGAGGAAGAACTTCCTGACTGTGAGAGCCATTCAGCAGTGGAACTCTCTGCCCCAGAGTGTGGTGGAGGCTCCTTCTTTGGAAGCTTTTAAACAGGGGCTGGATGGCCATCTGTCAGGGGTGATTTGAATGCAATATTCCTGCTTCTTGGCAGGGGGTTGGACTGGTCTCTTCCAACTCTTTGATTCTATGATTCTATGATTCTATGTTTAGCCAGATAGTGGCCTCTAGAGTATTGGCCAGATTCTAGACATAGAACTGCATACGGGACAGTTTGGGACACCAAATAATTTGTGGAGGAATTTTGAGTGGAAGGATCTGATGGGACTGTTATCAGGGGTTAACCAAATGGGCGCTCCATAGAGTAGTTGTGACATTGCCTTTGCTTGAAAAACATGCAGAGTTGGAGGAATATATTTGTTGCTACTGGAAAAACTTCCTGTTAGCACTGTTGCTTGATTGGGGCCGGGCCAGTGTATATTTTAAGCGAGTGGACCATGACAGGTTGTTACTGAACCAAAGGTATTTGAAAAGTGGAATCCTCTACATGCGAGTGTGGAGAGGAGCAAACCACTGACCACCTGCTGCAATGCAACCTGAGTCCCGCCACATGCACAATGGAGGACCTCCTTGCAGCAACATCAGAAGCACTCCAAGTGGCCAGATACTGGTCAAAGGACATTTAATCAACTACCAAACTCACAAATTTTGTATTTTGTCTTGTTTGTTTGCTTTGTTCTGTTAGAAATGTAATATAATTGTCTGGTTGCCTTGACACAACAAATAAAAGGTATTTGAAGTGTTTAACTTTCTCTATATAATGGCCCTTTATCTAGAAAAACATGATAGGTCCCCTTTTCTATGATCATTGTGATCATAGAGGCTCAAACTACTTTTTGTTTGGGTTCCTTTTTTGGGTTACTGATTTATTTATTTATTTATTGGCACAGGTATTTTGGATGCAAGCGCACCTTACAAACATCCACTCCCAATATGCATGTTACCTTAATTTCTCTGATAGATGCTTCAGTATCAACCGAAATTGAGGTATCTCCGCTCCCTCGCCGAGAAGAGGTTCCACCTAGAGAGGCCAGTGTAGCTGCTGACAAACTTGACGCAGTACGAACTCCCTGGAAATATATGGAGGCAGATAATGGTTTATAGTGAGTATGTGTTTGTACTGGCATACCGGAATCAATAATGGAGGACAACTGTACAAAGGAGGTATTTTGAACATTTCTTAGTGGAGAGCCTGCGCCTGAAGCCACAGAATATCTATCATATGCAGGTACCAGAGGAACTTCTTTTCCAGAGTTGAGCATATTTCTGAAATAAGAGTATTTATATCCTTCTGTGAGAGTTGGCCTTCCTTCCTTTATTCCTAATGCAGGGATTTATTTTGCTTTTTCCTGTTTTCTCCTTCTGGCTACTTTAGGCAGATTCTAGAAAAGGGCAAGGAAACTGCTGACTGTTGTCTGCAATCAACCACTGGACCCCCGTTTGTGGACCATTATGCTCCCCATCAGTCCTCCCAAATCCCCCAATTTTTAATTGCAGTTTTTAGGGGGAAAGGTCCAGTAATCATAGCCAGTCCTGCCACCCCCACCCCCAGTATGCAAACATGCAAATAAACATTACCTAAAGCCCTCTGAACTCCCCATTCCATATGAAGTAATGCATTCTCCCTACATTACTTCTTCAAAAACACAACAAAAAGCAATGTAATGTCACTTCTGGACACCATTGCGAAAGAGAGGAAAAGAACAGGCTTCCCTCTCTATGGTTCTTTGGATAGTCATCTGCAATTCCTCCACATTGTCCCCTGCCGTTCCTTGGCTTTTGCTTCAGCGACCTAGGAATGGGGGGCTTAGGCAGAAAAAGCACTAATACGAACTACTGGGGAACGCTTCTGTGCCAAAGGGCATGCTGTGCAGGCACAGACAAACTCAATTGTGTGAGTCACAGAGACGAAGAAAACACGGTATATTGACACCCTCAGATAGGAAGTGGCCTGCAAGACGTTGGGGATGGAAACATTGCCAAACAGTCCTGCGCAGTTGCCTAATCCCGTTCAGGAACTTCAGTAGACAGCTCCATGGCAAGCTATCTTTTCTCTGGCTTTAGCAAGAGACCGAGAAATGCACAATACTGTCAAAGACTCCTGTGCTCTGGACTTGCATCTGTTGTATGTGGAAGCTTTATGACACTAAGGAAAGACCATAAGCTTTCTTTTGCTCTTACTGTTTATAAGCTGCATTCTCTTTCAGCATTATAATTAATCCATCTCTTCCTGTTTATAATTAAATCTGATTGGATCAGCCTACCTTCTTAATACCATGTTCCTAATCAGTCCAAAGTTTTCTGGCTTCTATTAGCGACAAAACACAAGTTCCATGACCCAGTATTTCACATAATTGGAAAACGGAAACAGTAGAAAATGAAAGGAAAGGTGGGGAATCTTCTACAATTATATTTCTTCCTAATAAATGTGATGCTTAATGCCAAGGTGCTATTACTATACTCGAGTAAAAGCCTAGTTTTTCAGCCCTTTTTTTAGGTTGAAAAAGTCCCGCTCGGCTTATATTTGAGTCAAAGTCATTTATTATTTTACCCTGTTAGAAATACATAATAAATGTATTGTTGTTGTTGTTACATTGATCATTCTACTTTATTATTGTTTTTATTATATTTATTATTTTACTCTATTTTTACTGTAATTATTACATTTCCATTATTTTACTCTATTATTATTATTAGTAGTATTATTATTACATTTATTATTTTACTCTATTTTATATTGGAAGGATATGCAAGCACATTTACATTGAAGGAGGTTAGAATAATGGTTTAATCAGAGTTCCACAGTCTTATCTTAAATTACAGTTTTATGTAAATATTCAAAACATTTAACCTACGGATGCCTCAATTAATGTAATCATATTGTATCTATTTTTATTTTGAAATTTACCAGTAGCTGCTGCATTTCCCACCCTCGGCTTATACTTGAGTCAATACGTTTTCCCAGTTTTTTGTGGTAAAATTTGGCGCCTCGGCATATTCAGGTTGGCTTATACTCGAGTATATACGGTATTTTAAAATTATATTTTTAAATTTGTGAAGAAATTGGTATATATCAAATTTTTAAAAAATTATACTAGTTACAGGAAAATGTCTTAATTAGTAAGTCAGGCTTAACCTTACCAATAATGGACTGGAATAGTGAACACCTGAACTTTGTTGTTTAAACATATTATGAGAACAGAACTGTTCTGTGATAATGATGCAAAAAGCATTCCATACCCACTTCACACTCAGTCAAAATGCATCTGTACCAGATCAGCAAATAATTTTAGCTATGGATTTCTAATCTTCCAGAAACTGGAGCTCCAGAAAATGTGTAAGCAGTAAGGGCATCCACTCAGTAAAACTCAAAAGTATGCCATGGTATGCATATCAAGTTGAAGTTTGAGGAGGAGTCTGCATGCCAATTCAAAGCTGCATCCTTATGAAATGATTTGTCTGATATGGTTTTTAAAACTGATTAAAATTCGGGATGTCTATGCAAGCTGGACCTAGAGAGCATAGGTAGGTCTTCAGCCACAAGGTTTTTAGCTTCCCACAAAAGGAATACTCATTTAGAGCACTACCTAACTATTCCACTTCCACTACCCTTAAGAAGAATATATACTAGGGCTAGGTTTGAACAACTCAGTACTATGGTGCAAACCGGGCGTTCCTTTAACATCCCAAGAAGTGAGAGATTCTGTGTCTGGGGAGAACAAATAGTGGAAGACATTGAACATTTCTTAATGGACTGTCCAGCATACACTGAATTGCGAGACAGATATTTACATCCAATATTATCCAACTGCAGGTCCCCCAACAGAAATGATATTCTGACATCCCTCTTGCAAGGGCAGGAAAGATCCAGAATAATCAGAGTAAGCCTTTTTATTCTGAAAACTATCAAGAAAAGAGAAGATTTCCTGAAAGAAGAACCAGGAAAATAAGATTCTGACTATAAACAGAAGGTCAGCTGCTGTCCTCACCTTTTTGCCTTGTTTTTTTAACTCATGTTCTATTTTGAAGTGGTCATATGACTGGTCAAATAAATTATTATTATTATTATTATTATTATTATTATTATTATTATTATTATTAACTGATTAAAATGTTTTAATGTACTTTTCAGAAATACATACTTTTTTTCTAGGTAGTTTTGTTTGTTTTTTAAATAACCCTTCAAAATGTGGGGTATTTTTATGCTCCACCCTGTATTACCTGAGCTGCTTCTTGCTGCAAAAGATGTGGGAATATATTGTCTAAATCCTTGGATTCTGGAATCTAGCAAAAGTGACACAAATAGATCACTATAGCTACATCAGTAACATAAAATGGAAGTGGGACAAAACCATAGTGAATTCGTTTGAAACATCAAAATTTATGGAATCTCATTTCTATTATTCAGTTTTCAGAACCGTTTCAGACTCATATTCAACACTGTCTACTTAGTTATGAATGCATAACTAAGTAACACCTCCTAGATATCAACCAAATGGAGAGATGAAGATCTGTTCAGCTGAAGATCGAGGTGCAGGGAGATCACATTTCTACTCCCTCCTATGAGTGAGAGAGGCTGTGACAAACTTGTGGCTGCCACAAGTTATGTTTGATTGACCAAGACCCTACCTGACTGTGTAAGGCAGGGGTCCTCAAACTAAGGCCCGGGGGCCAGATACGGCCCTCCAAGGTCATTTACCTGGCCCTCGCTCAGGGTCCACCTAAGTCTGAAATTACTTGAAAGTGAGAAAGTGAGTGAGAGAGGCTGTGACAAAGAACTGCAACAGAGGTCCTGCTTTTGACTGCGTGATGTAACATTTTCTGTTCCTGTTTTGAGTGTTATTTCCTGTTTAGTTATGTGGTACTTACTTTGGAAGTAGATGTTATACTTCAGAAACTTCATTTTTTGTGGCTGCCACAAGTTATGTTTGATTGACCAAGACTCTACCTGACAGTGTAAGGCAGGGGTCCTCAAACTAAGGCCCGGGGGCCAGATGCGGCCCCCCAAGGTTATTTGCCTGGCCCTTGCTCAGGGTCCACCTAAGTCTGAAATTACTTGAAAGTGCACACAACAACAACAACAACAATCCTATCTCAAAAGCAGACCCACACTTCCCATTGAAATACTAATAAGTTTATACTTGTTAAAATTGTTCTTCATTTTAATTATTGTATTGTTTTTAAGGGTTTTTTGCACTACAAATAAGATATGTGCAGTGTTTTTTTCAAATTATAATCCGGCCCTCCAACAGTTTGAGGAACTGTGACCCGGCCCTCTGTTTAAAAAGTTTGTGGACCCCTGGTGTAAGTTAAATGCATTGAAAAACTATAGCAAAATGTACTGCAGGATGTCCCTCAAAAACCAAGTTTTTGCAGTTAAATAAACTTGTTCCATGTTTTTATGATAGAACAAATTAGGAAATGACATTTATAGACCAGGAACAAAAAAATCATGTTACATTGCATGTTCACAGCATCATTCACTGGTGGAAAGGAATGGGAACTATCCTCCTCTTGTGTCCTAATAGCCAGCTGGACAGATTTCCATCTTTCAGACAGCTACTCCTTAGGTAAGTAGGTTTGGAAGGACATCTATGATCGTGTCAATAGTTCCAAGTTCATTTGATGCTTAGACCATAGGCCTTTGTGAAGTACCACAAGCATGACACATATTGTTAGTGAAGATGGAGACATAGTGAATCCATAGCTCCAGTTTATGAACCGGTTACTCCAGCCTCAGCTGGTAACTATTGTTAAAAATAATTCAAAATAATGTGTTTCCTTTCACAACATTCCACAGATTCTCTCTCACCTTCTCGAAGTCCTTTTCTGGCCTTTCTTCAACCTGAGGAAGAGAGATGAAAGGAGTAAGAACTGATAAACAAGGCAGAAAAACTACATTTTCTCTCTAACAAATTCCCCTCAAACTTCCTCAGCATGATGCCGCTGACCGAGAAATATCAAAACTCATGTACTGTATTTACTGCTCTGTCTGCACAGTTGTTATGCACTTGAATATTAACAAAAACACTTTTTGCTCACACCTGGACATTCAGTGTTTTACTTCATTGATGAAAAAATCTCCTAATTATAGCTTGATGCTTTAGCTTCCTTGAAGGCTTTAATTCAAACAAAAAGTTTAATCCAGTAACTTTCCTTCTGTGTCATTCATTCAAAAGATATTCAGATTCTTAACTGATTAAGCACTCAAAGTTTAACAAACAGACAGAAAAGACTACGTGTATACCATTGTATTTTTATCCAGCTTTAACAAATGGAACTGTATTTACAGGATTACGTGCATGTCTAATACTGAAATTTCACTGCAAATCTCTAACTACTTTTGAGAGGCTCAGTGTAACTGAGTATTTTTCTCAGTGATGAACAATGTGGCTGATTGTTTTTGAATAAAAAGGGGTTTCCAAAATAAAACAAACAAATGTTCTTCTAGAAAACACAGCCACTTCAATCACACAGAACCAAACGTGGTGGAAAGTGGTGGGTATAATCCTGTATAAATGCCATGCTCAATGTTTCATGTATTTCTGCTGGATCTAAGGCTGGATCTACACTGCCCTATATCCTAGGAACTGATCCCAGATTATCTGACTGTGTAAGGTAAAGGCAAATGTTTCCCTTTGACATTAAGTCTAGTCGTGTCTGACTCTGGAGGTGGTGCTCATCTCAATTTCTAAGCCGAAGAGCTGGCGTTGTCTGTAGACGCCCCCTGGGTCATATGGTCGGCATGATTACATGGAAAGCCATTACCTTCCCACCGAAACAGTACCTATTGATCTACTAACATTTGCATGTTTTTGAACTCCTACACACTCATTCAATCTTATTTTGCTTTCTTTCATTTTAAAAAAATAACATCAGGTGCAATGAAGCAGTTCAACTTTCCTGTATTTCATAGAATCATAGAGTTGGAAGAGACCTCATGGGCCATCCAGTCCAACTCCCTGCCAAGAAGTAGGAATATTGCATTCAAAGCACCCCTGACAGATGGCCATCCAGCCTCTGTTTAAAAGCTTCCAAAGAGGGAGCCTCCACCACACTCCGGAGCAGAGTTCCACTGCTGAACGGCTCTCACAGTCAGGAAGTTCTTCCTCATGTTCAGATGGAATCTCCTTTCTTGTAGTTTGAAGCCATTGTTCCGCGTCCTAGTCTCCAGGGAAGCAGAGAACAAGCTTGCTCCCTCCTCCCTGGGACTTCATCTCTCATATTTATACATGGCTATCATATCTTCTCTCAGCCTTCTCTTCTTCAGGCTAAACATGCCCAGCTCTTTAAGCCGCTCCCCATAGGGCTTGTTCTCCAGACCTTTGATCATTTTAGTCGCCCTCCTCTGGACACATTCCAGCTTGTCAATATCTCTCTTCAATTGTGGTGCCCAGAATTGGACACAATATTCCAGGTGTGGTCTAACCAAAACGGAATAGAGGGGTAGCATTACTTCCCTAGATCTAGACACTATGCTCCTATTGATGTAGGCCAAAATCCCATTGGCGATTTCAGGTTCTTTCAAGTAGGATTTAGTATGAGCTGTAAAATAATCTCAAATAGTATTTGTCTATTATAAAACACAAGATAAAATCTTGATCTATTAATACTCTGAAAAGTAAAATGTCAGAGGAATACAAAAACAGAGAAGGCTTATTTTTAACTTCCCAAAGCTAACAAACCCAGTAAGATGAAGGAAGACATTTCAACCTCAAAATCAGGAAACTAAGGGCAGGTTAAAATATCACTTTGAGACATGGGTGGGGTATTTATATAAATATATAAACATATACAAATACATATATATAGCAGGGATATTCCATGTTGGTGAAAATCTGTGATCGACTGTGTTTATTGTAATGTTATTTTGTTATTGTATTTATATGGGTTTTTTTTTCGTTTTATGTAATTTTGATGATGTAGCTTGTTGTTTATGCTTTGTTCTTATTTTGATGTAATTTGTTGTCCAGGCTTGGCCCCATGTAAGCCGCTCCGAGTCCCCATTGGGGAGATGGTGACGGGGTATAAAGATTATTATTATTATTATTATTATTATTATTATTATTATTACTCTTGATTACCAATCAAACTTACACCATACTTTGTGTAGAGCAGGGGTTGGCAACATGTTATTAATGGACTATATGCTGCCCTTACGACTCACCATCATAAAAAAAGACCACAAATGCCCTCTGGAGCCAAGAGGGGTATCTTGTAGACCTTGGCATTTTAGGCTCAGAAGAGGCTTCTTCTAATGTAGCCCCTAACCTCTAGTAGTTGCACACCACTCCTGCTATACAAATGTGGACTTCTCCACTAATGTGAGACGCTTAACGAACTATGACATGAGATTGTGTCAAACTACAGCATATGGAAGAACGTTAACTCCTGAAAAATGTAAGAGCTGCTGCTGGCTAATGTGTATCAGATTAGGAACTCCAGACTGATATACTCAGAAAACAGAAGACATTTTCCGGTCCTAAGTTCCCAAGAAAAAGGAAATATTTGAAAGACAAAGTTCAATCAACGATAAAGCATAAGGCACTGAAAATTAGACTTTCCCTATATCTTGGTATTTTCTTTCTCAAGCTGGAGTGAATCTTAAAAAGTATCAGAAATCATTAAAAAAAAAGAGCAGGAATGCATTATTGTGAAAGAGCTCTCCGCATCGTAACGTATTTTGGGTCCCACTTGAACACCAACGTGCAAATATATTCTGTTAGCATATATTGTAACAGAAAACTGGTATACTAAATTATTCTGGCTAAATTGCCAAGATGAAGGTAATGAGAAAGAAAAGGAAAGTTATCAATAGAATTAGGAGGGGGAAGGATTTTCATTGGGAGGAAGAGGGTTTCCAAGATTTGAAAAAGTACAAAAAATCTGTGAATTCAATATATACTGTCCAAGGGTCAAGGACTAAAAGTAACACGACTTCCGGTGGGAGATGGCGACGGGCAAGCCTCGTTGAGAGGGAGCTCTGACGGGGACCAGCGTGGAGGTGCTTTACGGGTGAGCATATAGCTCCCCCACCCTTGCCGGATCGAAGGCAAGGGTGTAGCGAACCCACAGAGGCTCGTAGAACCCCAAGAGTCCCCTTCCCTCAAGGAGGGGGGCCGAGAGGGTCCGAGCCGGTGGGAAGCAAGCGCCCCGCTGGGATCGGGCGAAAGCCCGTTTGAACCGCAGCCAGCCCACATAACATTTTAAGAAAAAAGAAAGAAGAAATCTCGGATGAGAAGTAAATGAGAAGATCCCCTCATCAGGTAACGAGAGAATATATCTCAAGATAAATAAATAAAGTTGGGAGTTGAGAAGTAAAGAGGTAAAGGAGCCAGAGTGAGAGAGAAAACTTGAGAAAAGAATCTATTAGATTGTGCTGATTAAACCAAAATTTCAACCGGAAAGAAAGGAATTGAAGGGGAAATTTAGAAGTATATTATCAAGGAATATCATAAATATTAAATACTAAATATTAAATACCAGCTGCCGTTTTTGTGGAGAGGACCGGAGAGAAGGAGAGAGACAAGAGACAGAGAGTCTTGAAGCCGGAGAATTGAGACCTCCCCCTCCCTAACTTCCCAAACCCCCTTTTCTATCGGGGAAAGAAAAAGAGAAGGAAAGACTACACGACCTTGGCGCCATATTGTTATGGCTAGCGATCCCTCTTCTTCATAAACAAAGTGGGAAAGAGACCACAGGAAGTGACGAAAGGGAAAAGGGAAGTGACGGCAAGGAAGAGGAGGACCAAAGAAGGAGAAGGGCGGAAGGGGAGACGAAAGAAGGGCGGAAGCAGGAAGAATCATAGAGAAAAGCCGACACGGAGCGGCCAGAACGGCAGTTTTTAAGGTTTTTGAAAGATAGAAGTAAATAGACGCAAATAAACGAAAAGAAACACATCGAGGAAGAGAAGCAGACAGTGAAGGAGAAGGCCAGGACGAGAAGAAGACGAGCGAGGAAGAGAAGCAGACGAATGACCAGATCTAGGATGAGAAGAAGACGATAATCCAGGAAGAGAAACAGACGAAAGTAGTGAAAAGCAGTGGAAGAGAAGGAGGAATCGGAGAATAAATTGGAGGAGGAGATAAGAAATTGATAAGATAAGGGGAAATAGATTTTGAATATATGAGAATAATTTGAAAATAAGAATTGATATTAAATGGAATGAACTCTGAATATTAAATTGAATCAATTAATTAATTGAATATTAAATTAATATTAAATTGAGAAAATAGTGAATTAAGTTGATTAAATTTTTAAGATAGAATTAAAAAGAAAAAATTGAAGAAGATAAATCAAATAAATAAGTAAATAAATATAGACATATAATTACGAAAAATCTAAATTTAAATCAATTAATAATCATTTAATAATTAAATGTCTAAAATTTAAATATAGAATTTTGAATGTATTGAAAGATTTAATCCAGCCTGGAAGCGTTAGTGAAAATAATAAAGAGTAGATGTTACCAAAGGGGAAACAAGAGAAGGAGAAGATTCAGACAAGAAGAGGATCACTGGACACTAGTATCAACATGGAGAATATTTTGAAGGAAATTAAAAAACTTTCTGAAAAACAAGACTCATTAAAAAAGGATATAGCAGACAAACAAGAAGAGTTCTTCAGTAAACAAGAAAAGAATTATAAAAAAATGACGGAAGAGTTTCAAGGAATGAAAAAGAAAATGGAAGAGGAATTTGGTCAAATAAAAAAAGATATAACTCACTTATATGGAGAAGTAAAGGAATTGAAAACCAGTAAGGAAAAAATGGAAGAAACACAATCCCATATGATGAAGAGAATTAAAGGTATAGATCAACAAAAGGAGAAAATAGAAATTGAGCAAGAGAAATTATTACAAAAGCAAATGGACTACTACCTGAGGTTTAGAAATATTCAAGAGGATAAACAGGAGGATATCAACCAGCTGATGACAAATTTGATTGCAAAATGCTTAGAATGTGAAGAAGACGAATTGGAGACGGAGCTAGACCAAATATATCGAGTATCCTCATTTTATTCAAGGAAGAACAAAACGCCACGAGATGTGATAGTACAATTTACACGGAAAAAGACTAGAGATGAAGTGTTATACAGAAGTAACAAGAATCCAATTTACTATAAAGAGACCAAGATTGCAGTTCTGAAAGAATATCCACAAGCGACGTTAAGCAGATGAAGAAAGTACTACTTCCTTACGGATGAACTTAAGAAAAGATCAATTAGATTCCGATGGGAAAGAATTGAGGGTATTATGGTAACTTATAAAGAGGAAAGATATTGGTTGACTACAGAGCAGAAGGCCAAGGCCTTCTATGAGAATTTAATGAAGGAATCAGAAGAGGAGAAAGCCTGGAGAAAGGAAAGGAGATAAAAAAGCACTGACACCGGGAAATGGAAATGGAAACGGCAAAGAGAAGAAAAAACCAAGAATTGAGACCCCAGAGGAGTATAGGAGATTTAGTAAGAGTCAAGAGAGTAGTATTCCAATGTTAGAAGATTTAGGAGAAGGAGCTTACGGACCGGATGTGACAACGCAAAGAATCTCGGAACTGAGCCTGGGCGAAATAGGACACGACACAGATTCACTTGGATAAAATGGCGGAAAGGCAAATCAAATGTTTCTCAAATAATATTAATGGTCTGAACTCACCCCAGAAACGGAAAAAAATATTTGGAAAACTACAAAAGGCAAATCTAGATATCATTTTATTGCAAGAAACACATATCTGCCACAGGCATGTGGCGTATCTGGAAAACAAAAGATTAGGCAAGATGTTTTATTCATCATATGAAAAGAAGAAAAGAGGAGTAGCTACATTCATTAAGGAAAATTTGACACCTGAATTGGCATTTAAAGATGTGGAGGGAAGATGTGTTGCAGTTAAAATTTTAATGGGTAATTTGAAAATTCTGGTGTGTAATATTTATGCACCAAATGGTCCAAAGACCAAATTCATTCAATTTTTATATACAAAACTGAGAGAAACAGAGTTTGATGAACTCTTATTGATTGGAGATTTTAATGGAGTGATGGAGAAGAAGAAAGACAAGAGTAAGCCAAAAAGGAATGGAGATGGAGGGGGGCTATTACCTCAAAACTTTTTTGAGCTTCAAAAAGAATTCGATTTAGAGGATACTTGGAGAGTTAGAAATGAAAAGAAGCAAGATTATACCTTCTACTCTCATCGGCACCAAACATGGTCAAGGATAGATTTGGCATGGATTACAAAAAATCTAGCAACTAAAGTAATAGAAATGGAAATATTACCTAGAGATATCTCGGATCACTGCGCACTGGAAATAATAATAAACCAAAAAAGCTACCAAAGAAAATGGAGATTAAATGAAAATCTGATCAAGACAGAGGAAGACAAGGTACATTATAATAAGATTATTAAAGACTATCTTGAAATCAATGACGCTGGGGGGACAAAAACACAAGTAACATGGGATGCGTTGAAAGCTGTATTAAGAGGATGCCTTATTCAACATGGAGCTAGGAAAAACAAAGAAAGAAACAGACAAATGAAGGAAGTATTGAATAAAATTATATATAAAGAGTCAGAGTTAAAAAAGAAACCGGACAGCAAAAAATTGAACAAAGAGTTAGCAAGACTCAAACAGGAAAAATCCCGCTTAGAGATAGAAAGACAAGCAAGGGAGCTAAAATTTTTGAAACAGCAAACGTTTGAGAATGCGAATAGATCTGGGAAATGGCTGGCAAGACAAGTTCGTAAGAAGAAGCAGGCTACGCAAATAACGAAAATAATCGAGGGAGAAAGAATATGTACGACGGATAAAGAGATTATGGAAGAATTTAAAAAATATTACAGTAAATTATATACTAGTGATGGAATAAAGAAAGATGAAGTTACACAATATATAAGTCAACTGAAATTACAAAAGATCTCAGAAGAGATACGGGAAAAGTTGAATAAAGAGATTACGGAAGAAGAGATAGACAAAGCAGTGAACAAAATGGATGCAGATAAGGCCCCAGGCCCTGATGGATTTACAGCAGGATTTTACAAATCAATGAAGGACACTATAAGACCAATACTGAAAAGGGTCCTAAATGAGGCATTATTGTATCAAATAATCCCAGAATCCTGGAACCATGCTGAAATAGTAATGATACACAAAGAAGGTTCAACATCAGAGAACATTAAAAACTATAGACCTATCTCGCTCCTGAATGTGGACTATAAAATATTTACGAATATTTTGGCGACCAGATTGAAAGAATTTTTGACAGACTGGATAGGGGAGGACCAAACAGGGTTCCTCCCAGGAAGATATATGAAGGATAATATACGAACAGTCCTTGACTTGATAGAATATTTTGAAGTTAATCATCAGAAGGAAGCTGCCATTTTATCAATTGATGCGGAGAAGGCATTCGATTATTTAAACTGGGACTTCTTTAAGATTTTGATTCAGGAATTAGATATGGGGGCAAAATTTATAAATGCAATCAATGCCATATATGAAGTACAAAGAGCAAAAATTCGGATAAACGGTCAGCAATCGGAAGAATTTACAATTACGAAAGGAACAAGACAAGGATGTCCGTTATCCCCTTTGATCTTCATTATGGCTTTGGAACCGTTGATGAGGAAAATAAGAGAAGATACAAATATTAAAGGGGTAAGAGTAGGGAAATATGAATACAAGATTAAAGCCTTCGCAGATGACTTGTTGGGAATTGTAGAAGACCCAGTGAATAACCTTGAGAATTGGATTAAGAAGATGCATGAATATGGAAAAGTGGCAGGATTTAAAGTGAATAAGGGGAAATCTAAAATTTTAATTAAAAATGTAAAGAAGGAAAATCAGGAGAAGATAGCAGCGGCTACGGGAATGGAGATTGTCAAAAAATTAAGGTACTTGGGTGTCTGGATAACTGCAAAAAATGGACAACTATTGAAGAATAATTATGAACTGGTTTGGAGTAAGATACAGAAAGATCTCAAGAACTGGAAATCATTGAAATTATCGTTATTAGGAAGAATAGCATTAATTAAAATGAATGTATTACCAAAATTACTGTTTTTATTTCAAAATATACCCATAATCAGAAATCAAACAATCTTTAATAATTGGAACAAAGAATTATTGAAATTTGTGTGGAATGGAAAAAGACATAGAATTAAATATCTAAATTTAATTGATAAAAAAACAAGAGGTGGACTTGGATACCCAGATCTAAAATCATACCATGACGCTTGTGCTCTCTTATGGATTAGAGATTGGATGCTGTTGGAAAATGAAAAAGGTTTGAACTTAGAGGGACACGACTTGCGGGTAGGATGGCATGCCTACATGTGGTATGATAGAGAGAAAAAAGAAAAAAAATTTGGAAATCATTTTGTAAGAGCATCTTTGCTAAGAATATGGATGAAGTATAAAAATTATTTTTATAATAAAACGTCACTATGGGTCTCCCCAATGGAGGCACATCAAAGAAGATTGTTGGGATGGAGAACGTGGTTAACATACAAAGACATTTTGATAGAGAGGACATCTGAGATTAAAACTTATCAGCATTTAAAAGAAAAAAATGTCCATTTGACATGGTTGCACTACTTACAAATGAAAGAATATATAAAGCAGGACAACAAGACAGGCTTCAACTGGGAAGAATCAATTTGGGACAAGATTTTGAAGTTAAAGAAAAAAACAATTACAGTTATTTATAATACATTACTAAACTGGCTAACGGAATGTGAACAAGTTAAACCATGTATGATAAAATGGGCGGAAAATATAAGAAGACCTATACAATTTAGAGAGTGGGAACAGATGTGGAACAAAAAGCTGAAATATGTGTATGCAACAGACTTGAAAGAAAATTGGATAAAAATGTTCCACAGATGGTATACCACTCCAAAGAAACTATCCTTAATAAATAAAAACACTTCCGATAAATGCTGGAAAGGTTGCCAGCAGACAGGTACCTTTTATCATATGTGGTGGACATGTAAAGAAATAGGGAAGTATTGGTCTATGATACATGAACAACTACAAAAGATTTTGAAAATAATTTTTAAGAAGAAACCGGAATATTATCTACTGGGCTTTACAGACTTGGATTTACAATTACAGGAAAATGAGGACAGACTTTTTACTTATATAACGACGGCAGCCAGAATTACATTAGCAAAAATTTGGAAACAGGATAATGTACCTACCAAGGAAGATTGGTTAGGGAAAATTAGAGAAATAAGAGAGATGGATGAATTAACTTTTTTTTTTGAAAAAAAATACCGGAAATCCGATAAAGAGAACAGATTGGACCCTTTATGATAATTACGAGAAAGAAGAGAGTAAATAAGAGGACTATCTTTTTTTAAGATAATGGAAACATTTTTGAGACACAACACCTGATGAGGAGATGGAAGTCAAACCTTTTTTAGTCTTAAAGGTGTATTTTGTATTTTGTATTTTTCTTTATTTTTTTATTTTTTTGTGTGTGTGTTTTTCTCTTTTTATCCGTTTTTTCCCTCCCCTCCACCTTTTTTGTGGAGGTTTCTTTACTTTCCTACTGTTCTATCTTCTTTTAAATGTTCACCCTCTTTCGTTGTATTCACTATATAACCTAATAAAAATTATTATATATATATAAAAAAGGACTAAAAGTAACACAATGTAACACATTTTTTGTTTCTAGGTTATAAATGTAATTTCCTAATTGGTTTTATCATAAAAAGGGAAAAGTTTATTAAACTGCAAAAACTTTGTTTTTGTGGGACATCCTGCAGCACATTTTGCTATAGTTTTTCAATGAATATCTCACTGAGTCTCAACCAATTCAACATTGTTTGTGGCAGCCACAAAAACAAGGTTTCTGGACTATAACAACTACTTTAAAAGCAATTAAACAGGAATAACACTCTCAAACCAGGAACAGAAAAAATTCAAATTTTGTTTCTTAGTGTTATTAATGTGATATGGAAAATCAAGGAAGGGCAGATTGGAACTGAGTACTTTTCAATAAACCTGGACTGCCTGGCGCCCTAAGAGAATTAATTGATGTTGAAGTTTTCTATTTTTCACTACACACTGAGTTAAATTCCACAGGTCACAATGTCACAATTCTCCCTCGATGCCTTCATTTATGTTACTTTTATCCTTGAAGAACATTTCCCATAGGTATAGAAAGCCAAAATGTTTCCTAAACTTTTAAAAGAAGTAGCCATTATGTGAGCATAAAAGGAAAGGAAGGAGAAAAAAAAAGGTAATGTGGCAGAACCATTAGGACTTAACTGGTATTTATTTTAGCATGAGCTTTTGTGGCTACAAACTCACTTCTTCAGATGCAGTATACGGCAATACTAAAACAAATTTATATAATTTGGGGAGTGTGAGAGAATTAACAGAATCCAAAAAGATGCAAAGATACTTCATGCTACACTAGATGCAAAAGTTTTCAGCTACAGCACACATAACAAGCACGTTTGGTGGGGACGCGAGACAGGGCCTTTTCCGTGGTGGCCCCCCGACTCTGGAACACCCTCCCCAAAGATCTTAGACAGGCCCCTACATTGGCAGTCTTCAGAAAGAACTTGAAGACCTGGCTGTTCCAATGTGCCTTCCCAGACTAGGAAATCTCCAACACCAAGTCCCATAAACACTTTACTTGAATTAAGATTGCTGCACACCGCACTCTGCACTTGCCCTATAATCCCTTATATACCACCTGTCACATCAGCACTTTTAATCTTGTACCCATTACTCTGGCCCGGCCCAGTTTTTATTGTGTCTTAGTGTTTTGTTTATTGCTTGTTTTATTGTTTTAATTATGGTTTTTTGTACTGTTATATTGTGTGTTGGCCTGTGTAAGCCACATCGAGTCCTTCGGGAGATGCTAGTGGGGTACAAATAAAGTTTAATAATAATAATAATAATATTCTCAGAAAGACTACAACTTGTCCAACGTTCGGCAGCCAGATTATTAACGGGAGCAAATTACAGGGAGCGGTTACCCCCCTGTTTAAGGAGCTCAATTGGCTGCTGTTTATTTTCCGGTCCTAATTCAAGTTACAGGTCATCACCTATAAAGCTCTAAACGGTTTGGGACCCGCCTACCTTCATGACCGTATCTCCCTCCATGAACCTGCTCGATCCCTCCGATCCTCAAGGGAGGCTCTTCTTTCACCCCTACCATTATCTCAGGCCCACCTTGTGGGAACAAAGGAGAGAGCCTTTTCCTCAGTGGCTCCCCAACTATGGAATACATTGCCTCGTGAGATTAGGTGAGCCCCTATTTTAGAAAGTTTTAAGAAGAATCTCAAAACCTGGCTCTTCTGCTGCGCTTTTGGAGATTAATCATATAATCTCATATTGCTGTTATCCCTCAACATCTGTCTTTAGTGCATACCCCTTCCCCTTCTGTACGAAGGCCCTTTCCGACCCCATTCCGGAAGAGTTCCTCCCCATAAATAATCTGCTCCATCATTGTCTCAACCCGTGTTTTTAGGCTTAGAATTTTATTCTGTACATGCGGCCTATTCACTGTTTTATATTATGTTATGAATGATTTTATTGTAATTTTATTTTGTTTGCTGTGTTCTTGTGTTTTATGTAATTTATCATATTGTTGTTTGTGTTTTGATTTCATTTATTGTACTGCATTGTTGGGCTTGGCCGCATGTAAGCCATCCCGAGTCCCCAATGGGGAGATGGTGGCGGGGTACAAATAAAGGTTGTTGTTGTTGTTGTTGTTGTTGTTAATTTGAACTCAGGAAGACTGACTCTTGGTAAGCAGATTTATTGCTTAAAGACATCTACCCTCACTGACCACTGTAAATATCAGAAAAACCTGTAACATGTGGCCCCATTTTTGAAAAGGGACATGATTTGCATCTTTCTCAATCCTGTTACATTCTACTCCATTCCCACAACTGTATATACTGTACAGGCAGTCCCATGTTATGAACAAGATCGTTTGTGTAGGTTTGTTCTTAAGTTGAAACAGGTATATTTTTAAAGTGTAATCCAGCCGTGTGTGTATGTGTGTGTGTACCAAATTATTATTATTATTATTATTATTATTATTAACTTTATTTATACCCCCCGCAAAATCTCCCGTAGGACTCAATACGGCTTACAAAGGCCAAGGCCGCCAAAAATCAACAACATACAATACACAATAAACTCAAAAACAAATAATAAACATCAAGCAAAACAATAAAACAGTAAAACAATGACACCGTGACACAATTAAAACCAAGGCCGGGCCAAATATAATGGACAAAAATTAAAATGTTGAACTTGACAGGTAATATGTAGAGGTGTATGGATGTAGGTGCAATGTGCAGATAATCCTGAGTCTCTAGCAAAGTGCAATTGGGACTTGAAACCAGGAGTTTCCTATTCTGGAAAGGCACACTGGAACAGCCAGGTCTTCAGGCTCTTCCTAAAGACAGCCAACGTTGGGCTTGTCTGATGTCCTTGGGGAGAGAGTTCCAGAGTCGGGGGGCCACCACAGAGAAGGCCCTGTCCCTCGTCCCCACCAAACGTGCCTGCGACGCAGGTGGGATCGAGAGCAGGGCTTCTCCAGATGATCGAAGGGAGCGTGCAGGTTCGTAAACGGAGATACGGTCACGCAGGTAGGCGGGTTCCAAACCGTTTAGGGCTTTGTAGGTGAGCACCTGCACCTTGAATTGGGATCGGAAGATGAACGGCAGCCAATGGAGCTCCTTGAACAGGAAGCTTGACCTCTCTCTGTAAGGAGCACCAGTTAACATCCTGGCTGCCACCCGCTGGACTAGCTGAAATTTCTGAGCCGTTTTCAAGGAATTGGGAAGAGTGGTGTTTGTTTTGCTGTCTTTGTCCCTGCTCAAAATATTTTACCTCACTTTATTGTCCCTGTGATCATTGGATTTTGAAAAAAATGTGGCTTGTTGTGGAAACAAGGATTGGTGATAAAGTTTCAGTGGAGACACCTTTTCCCCATGATAACTCTTCCAGGAGTGAATTTCCCTTCTTAGGAATAGATTTCTCTCGCTTCATGTTCTCTCACTCTCCTTTTGTAACTAGGAGTCATTTGTAAGTCAGATGTTTGTAACTCAGAGACTGCCTGTATACACTTTATAACTTAGAGCTTAAGTTCATTCTGTACAGGATCTGAAGGAGAGGGTTTATATTCACAAAAGCTCATGCTGTAATGAAAATCAGTTAAGTCTTAACAGTGTTGCTCTATTTCTCTTTTTCCTTCATTTTATCCTAGCTGTTTAATTTCATTTGATATAAACCTCTATTCAGATTCCCATTCCTGCTGGGAAAAAATCAGGTCCAATATCAGGGAATGATGAAAATTACCATTTTTTAATTACAGGAGCTGCTGCTGATGGCACATTCTGGGGCCAAGCAAGGTGAGACAGCAAATGAGATCTCTATCTCTCTCCCTCTCTCTCTTCCTGTATTGTATTTAATATACTGTCCTATAACTATGAAGATTATAAGCTTTTCACATTTTTGGCCCTATGCCTAATGAATTCTTTGATGTTGCAAGGTAATATCATAAGGAATGCTGCAAGGACAGAAGCAAAGCAACAGAAATCAGCTAGACAGGTATTCACTTATCTGACTGTATCTCCCTTTTCCATAACAGGAACACTGTGAAACAAGACAAGAATAGGTTGTTGTAGGTTTTTTTGGGCTATATGGCTATGGTCTAGAGGCATTTTCTCCTGACGTTTCACCTGCATCTATGGCAAGCATCCTCAGAGGTAGTGAGGTCTGTTAGAAGTAGGAAAATGGGTTTATATATCTGTGGAATTACCAGGGTGGGACAAAGGACTCTTGTCTGCTGGAGCTAGGTGTGAATGTTTCAACTGACCACCTTGATTAGCATTCAATGGCTTGGAAGTGCCTGGGGGAATCTTTTTTGTTGAGGGGTGATTTGATGTGCCTGATTGTTTAATCTCTATTGTTTTGCTGTTGTAATTTTTGAGTTTTTAATACTGGTAGCCAGATTTTGTTCATTTTCATGGTTTCCTCCTTTCTGCTGAAATTGTCCACATGCTTGTGGATTTCAATGGCTTCTCTGTGTAGTCTGACATGGTGGTTGTGAGAGTGGTCCAGCATTTTTATGTTCTCAAAAAAAATGCTGTGTCCAGGTTGGTTCATCAGGTGCTCTGCTATGGCTGATTTCTCTGGTTGAAGTAGTCTGCAGTGCCTTTCATGTTCCTTGATTCGTGTTTGGGCGCTGGGTTTGGTGGTCCCTATGTGGACCACTCTCACAACCACCATGTCAGACTACAAAATCTGGCTACCAGTATTAAAAAACTCAAAAATTACAACAGCAAAACAATAGAGAGTAAACAATCAGGCACATCAAATCACCCCTCAACAAAAAAGATTCCCCCAGGCACTTCCAAGCCAATGAATGCTAATCAAGGTGGTCAATTGAAACATTCACTCCTAGCTCCAGCAGACAAAAGTCCTTTGTCCCACCCTGGTCATTCCACAGATATATATATAAACCCATTTTCCTATTTCCAACAGACCTCACTACCTCTGAGGATGCTTGCCATAGATGCAGGCGAAACGTCAGGAGAAAATGCCTCTAGACCATGGCCATATAGCCTGAAAAAACCTACAACAACCCAGTGATTCCAGCCATGAAAGCCTTTGACAATACATTAAGACAAGAATATCAGTTACAAAAGAAATGTCCTAATGGTTCATTACAGTTTAAAGATGGACAGTCTAATTTATGAATCAATACAATTTAACCATCTACCACAAGCTTCTGCACAAGTAGAAATAGCTTTGTAAAGCAAGGAAAAAGCAATGTAACAGTGCAAGAAAAAGCAGAAAGAAATGCTCACCACAGGACTTGCACGAGCAGAACTAGCTCTAGAAGAAGCCCGGGATCCTGAGCCAATGTAGCAACTGTACTCCGAAGGCTGCCCACATATACCCAAAGAACGCATCAAATAGAGATGAGAAAAAAGAAGCATTAGAACAGTGGAGATCAGAGTAGACTGCAAGCAACTCTGATAGATTAAGGACAACATGAGTCTATAGAAAGTTTGCTGGAAAGTCAGAATAAAGAAACATAGAAAACAGATTCAATTAAAAACTTTTGCAACACAATTATACATTAACAGCTCCCATCTATGACGATGGTCTCCAAAGTAACAGGCATGATTATATAAACACACGCTCACTTGCTGTATCACTCCAGTTCTCACAACCAAAAAGCATTTTTATACTGTACAACCTCCCCATGAAATCAGTATCCACTGTTTCATGTATTCCCATGGATTCATTATTATTAATGGCCCTGTTCCCGGTCCCACCGGCTTCACAAACACGTCTAGTGGGAACAAGGGACAGGGCCTTCTCAGTGGTGGCCCCTCGTTTGTGGAATTCGCTCCCCAGTGAGATCAGATCGGCGTCCTCCTTTTTTTAAGGAAAAAACTAAAAGTGTGGTTTTGGAGCCAGGCCTTTGGCTAAGTGGGCACAGTGGCACTTTAAATACAGAACCCGGACCACAGGACTGTTACGACAATTGGAAACGGCTATGCGACTTGGTGACTATGTGATTTTAATTAATGTTACTGTTTTTAATCTGCTATGAATTATGATTTTATATTGTGTTACTGACATATTGGCATCGAATTGCTGCCTGTGTTAGCCGCCCTGAGTCCCCCCTCGGGGGTGAGAAGAGCGGGGTAGAAATGGTGTAAATAAATAAATAAATATTAACAGTTTTGTGTATCTATGGAAAGCCTGGGAACGTATCTCCTGTGGATATGGAGGGTCTTCTTTCTAGAGGTATAGCTTGAACTGTAAATATCAATAAACTAAACTTTAACTGTGTTGTTTTTGTATATTATTGTATTTGAACACATGTTGTGAACCGGCCTGAGTCCCTCGTTCGAGGTGAGAAAACCGGTATATAAAACTTCTAAATAAATAAATAATAAAATTAAGACTGTGTGACAAAATTTTCAGACTTTATCTAGATATCAAATAGGTTTCAAGAGGACAATAATATGAAATAGGAAATATTATAGCAAGCTACATGTTTTAATTTCAGCTCCAAGATCTGAAGGTCTCTTCTCTCTTGACAAATCCCACAAGAAACACATAAACACTTGAGCTTATGTCAAACTCTCTAAAAACTCTCCTCATGCCTCATTTCTAATACTTTCTGGCCAATTCTCCTTTCAAAAGTATATCACTGCCTGGCTCATCGAAAGAGAAGAGACTTGTTCTGTCAGTTTTGTAGAACTGGTTGGTTGCCTTTTCTGTATGTTGGTTAGCATCAATACTTAAGCTACTTGAAAAGCAGTGTTATTTATTGGAGGATATCTTGAATTTCTCCCTCTCTGTCCTTGCTTAAAAAAACACCCTCATTAAATGTATATGGTCCACCAATTCTATCATCACAGAAACCTGCAAAGTAGTTTCAGCAGAACTATGCAAGTGGCCCAGGGCAACTGAGCAAGATTTGTGGTTCAGCAAGAATCATTATCAGTCACATTCTGTACTAAAGATACATGTCCTCCTGCCCAATGTGAGGAGCTGAACCATACAGGTCAACCTTCAGAGCTATGACCAGTTATAACATGGAGATCATGATGAAAGTATCAAGTTGAATATTCTCTTGCCTGAATTCAGTAAATAAATATATCATGTCCCCTTTATCACTGCATTTGGAACTAAGTTGTTCCCAGCTAACAGAGCTTTGATTTCATTTTATCATCCTGGTCAATTTTCTAAACTTTCTTATTGCTAAAACAAAAAAGTCAATTAAGAAAATAATTGGATATCCATTCCAGATGAGACTGTTCAAAATGCTGATCCCAGCCTGGTCATTGCAGAAGCATGAGTATGCCAGGAAGTAGCAGCCGATAGTGAAAGGAACCAGGCAGAGACATCTCCAGATCATCCCCTGTTTGGGCATCAGCCAGCACGTCAACGACTTAAATCAAGAAATAGTTTCCTAAGATCTACAGAGACACTTGCTGGAACACCTCAGCAAGCGAGAGTCCAAAAGTGGCAGGCTCAAACCCAGAGCCTCAATCAATGGCTGATACCCAATGAGAGACTCCCCCCTGGGCACACAGAAAACTGGGCGACTTGGAAGGCGCTGAACAGACTGCGCTCTGGCATCACGAGATGCAGAGCCAACCTTCAGAAATGGGGCTACAAAGTGGAATCCACAACATGCGAATGTGGAGAAGAGCAAACCACTGACCACCTGCTGCAATGCACCCTGAGCCCTGCTACATGCACAATGGAGGAGCTCCTTGCGGCAACACCAGAAGCACTCCAAGTGGCCAGATACTGGTCAAAGGACATTTAATCAACTACCAAGCTTGCAAACTCTGTGTCTTTTGTATGTTTGTTTGTTCTGTCAAAAATGTAATACAACTGTTCGGTTGCCTGACACGATAAATAAATAAAGAAATAATTATTAGTCTAAAGAGGAATTCATTAGCAACAGTACCTGTTTTGCTTTATCAGCATAAAAAGCAAAAGAGAGATTGAAAGTGGGAGCTTTCAAATATTATCTCTAAATCTAAATTAATTCATATGAAAAACAGATTAGTGGTCAAGAACACTATTCTGTCTTATGGTAGTCATGATATATTATGATTCCTAAATGTCAATCATGGAAGTTAAAGACAACACAATACTTATGGTTGCCTACACATTTGCACATGTGTATACATTACTGCAGAAGGTGTAATAGCTTCCCCCACCCAGCACATAATAAATATGGTAAATAATATTAATACATGGAAAATATGCTTAAGGATTATTTTCCCTTATTGAATCCTTTCAAAATTTTGCTTATCATTATACGAACATATAGTATGTATGATCCAATGATAGTTAAGTGTTGCTCATAAACACAATCCGATATCAATTGGAAGCCATGACTGGACATAAAGTGGACAATCTTTAAGACTATACATAAAAACAGAAGGTTAACTGGGTTGATAAGAAACAATCATCAATCTTTCTATTAAAAGTATTTCAGCAAGTCCTCTGTATCTGCTTGGCTTTGGTTCCAGGACTCCTGCATACATACCAAAATCCATAGATGCTGAAGTTACAGTATATACAATGGTGTAGTAAAATGGGATCTCTCGCATAAAGGGGTAAACAATTCTTGTAAGTGCTAGTGAAATCCCAAGGATAGGGGAAATGCCAAAAATCTACAGCAGGGTGTGGCAAATATTTTCAGAATCCATGGATGCGGAACCCATCCATGCAGGGAAGTTGAATATCCAAAACTTCCATATGAATATGGAACATGAATATTAGCATTAGAGAGTTTTATTTTCACTAATTTATTTAAATAGTTAAAGATTTATATTCTGACCAATCTACTGAAAACAGATTTGGCCATCCAAGTACTAAAATTAAAATGGATGTTGCATTTCCAAAGATGTACAGAATGGAGGGGGAGGATAGACAGAGGATAAAGAGGACTATCTATCTTTAATCTACATTTCAGGTAATATTGTTTGTATATTTACAGATAAAAATACAATAGTGTTATACTAATGTTAAATAACATTAGTAGAAAATACTTTACATTGGCTGAATGCAGACTGAACACCTTTTAGCTTAAACTAAGCAAATCAGTATTTCCTGTTTACATCAGACCAAAGTGTACTAGCAATGAATGGTTTGAGTCTGCAAATACGTAGTATTGCATACCAAAGTAATTTTGGCTTGGAGCAATTGTTCAAAACCATAATTTGCCAGCTTAACTCTAGCCTGAATAAATCAAGTTACAATTATTAAAGGGGAAGAAGGATGCATGTTGTAACAACAAAAGCGTGATACTCCAGACCATCACATGGAAGTTCATTTTAATGCAGCTTTACTAGTTTGGATATAATGATCCATTAAGACCATCAAACTTTGCCCTTCCTCTTGGCACTTCCTTTACACACAAGTGTCAGCATTTTAGTCCTGTTCTGTTTGAACTAGTGCTCTCCTTTTACCTCTCAAATGGGTAACTCTGGTCTGATGCCAACTATTATCTTAAACCAGGAACAAAACATGGTTTAAAGATTCTGGTTAATAAACCAACATTAGATAAGATCTTCACTGCTTCAGACATAATGGGAATGCTATTGGGATATGCACAAGAAAAAGAGCATAGGAAGAGCATGCAGGCCAACACTTTTTGAATTGCTAAATCATAATTTCATAAACCAGATACTCATTCTGACATTTGAGACATGAAGAATATCATTAGACGTCTAAAACCTGGCAGAGAGATAGAAACAGAAGAGCAAGAAACAGAAATGAAGCCAGCATAAAACTGTGAAAACCATCTTACAGGACGTGAACTAGAAGCACTATACCGACGAGTCCCAGTGTTAAAGTTCTCATCATACAGAGATGCCTACAATTAAAAAACAGAGTCAGCACAAGATTGATAGAGTTAATCTAAAGACTTAAAATGCAGCAAGGTGCAAATTAAAGAAGTGAAGGGGATCAACGAAATAGCAACAGTTCCTTCTTAACTGTAGTGCAAACCGCATGCAATTCAAAGATGTGGAAAAGACCACATCCTCTTCGTGCTTACTTTGCAAATGGTCAGAATACATGCAAAATTAACCTGAGATTAGACTTTCTGCTTCAGGAGTGTTGCTAGGCACCTCGCACCCTAGTACAGTGGTTCTCAAACTGTGGGTCCCCAGGTGTTTTGGTCTACAACTCCAAGAAATCCCAGACAGTTTCTATCACATGCTGTTCTTGGTAATATTTGTTCAGAGGGGGTTTTGTCCATGTCTTCCTCTCAGACTAAGGTACTTTGATTTATACAAGAAAACCCCTTGGATTTCTATACTTAAGCAGAAGTTTGAACTCTGCTTTCCAGAGCCATGGTCCAACACGGAAATCATTACAACATGCTGGCTCTCAGCCACAAGTTAAGGGCACAAATTCTTTATACATACTTTCTTGAGTAGATGTCACCTCAACTGCTTATGTTCAGATGTAGATTTGTTTCTTTAAATAATGAAAATTATAACCTCCAATTTCAAAGAAAAACAGGACCAACTCTTGTCATTTCCTTGAGATATCTGATCTCATGTTGGTGGTTTCACCGTGTTCTTATTACTATAATATACCTCCATAGGGGTTTAACCTTTGGGAAAATGCCCAGTAAATTCAGCCACTCAAAATGTTGCAGGACTGGATGCTGACTGGAGAAAGTTATAAGGGTGCAAATAACTCTTGCCTCACAACAGTTTTACTGGCCACTAGTTTCCATGTATTCTTAAAAGTACAATTATGATCTATGCAGTTCTCTGTGACTTGAGTCTAGCAGACTATCTGAAGAGCTGTATTCTCGCATGTGCGTGTGCCTGTCTTGCTTTCTTCTCAGTCTACTGCTCTCACTTTTTGGTGAAGGTGTGAGAGTCGGTTTTCATGATGGTCATTCTGATGGGTATAGAACTTCCTCAAAATGTGTGAGGGGTTGTTGTAGGTTGGTATCTTCCCCTTGTTCTTCTACCAGATTTTTTTAAAGGGAGGATTAACCTAAACTTTTAATTTAATTATTTACATTTTATTCTTTTAGTTAATAATGTGAGGACTTGAGCCTCATCTTTGGAAAAATGCCAGGACATCAAGAATCAATGTAAAACATTCAAATCATTACACAAGCTCTCAGTCACAAGTTAAGAGTAGCCACCTCAACTCCTTGGTGGCAGCTACCCAACTGAGAACAAATGTTCATGATAAGGGCCCTGAGGAATCTGTTATGGTCTAGGATGGACCAATACACTCTGCTTCGTGCTATTGATATTCCACTATTGTCTTATTTGACAGTTCAACTGAAAACATTAGTTTGGATAATACAATATCAAAAAGCGCTCTTGCTGCTTTCAAAGCAATCCCACATGAGAGAAAAAAAACATAGTACTGAAGCAGAAAAATCACATCTTTTCATTTTCAAAACACTTATACAAGTGTTACAGAAGCTTACTTTAGAAGAGGCATTCCCTTTTTTATGTGATAGAAATTGAAATGCCTCTGCAAATGCGATATTTGTCAACTCAAGTTGTAACAAGTATTTATATTTTTCAGAATCTGCTCCTTAATTAACAGGAGACATATTCAGTAAATAAAGAAAAGCCATATTCCATAATCAATGAAGGGTAGAGATGTGATTTTTGCAAACTCAGCATTTCTTTTCCAAATGGTCCTTCGCTTGTCTGGATCATATGTGAAGGAAGCTGCAGAGAATCAGCAGCCATTCCCTTCCTCATTTTTGTCCTTCAACGCCTCTACTGGATCAAATTGCATGTCTATAATGTCTGTGGGACAACTTTTAGAGTAAATTAATTTGGGTTTCTGGCTTCCATTTTGGTAAATTTACAAACCATGACATTGGTATATTTTTAGTTACCCAAACTTACTGATTTCACCTTATCTATTGTTTGTTGATATCCTGTGAAAAAAATCTCTATTTTATATTGAGCTTAAAGGACTTTAAAACACACCAGAATTTATACTACCAAAGCTGAGAGTATCAGGAAATGCAATGACACGGATATGGCAGATTATTCGTAATAGAGACATTTATCTGTAGAAATTCTCTCTCTTGTGAAATTAGTTGGGTTTTTGTTTACGGTAAACTTTAGTTATAATCTGAGAAGGAAGTGAAATATAACCCACAAACATTTTGGCTTTGTTCATTGTTCCCAAGAAATGCTGCCTCTCTCCAAAAGATATTAGATGGCAGCAGTTGCTTGAGGAGGCCTGCTTCAAGTATATACGAATCTAGCAACACCCGTTTCACTCATTCATACATTTTAACACTACCAAACTGCTAATTTTTATTAACTATACAAAGTGATATTAGGTTTTAGCTGAAAAAAAATATCATTGGAACCCAAATGAAAGAAAAGTCTGCAATCTGGGAGTAAGTTCTTCGGAGAAGACATGTATAGGATTACACACAAAGGACAAATGCTGGCTAAACAATTTAAAAAAAATATTACAGACAAACTCATCTCACTGCTTGGTATGATGCCATTTTAAATCCAAATATCACACTTCTTTGTTGTTGTTTGGCAGCAAAGCTGAATAGAAAGTATTATTCAAAATTCTGCATATGAAGTTCTGTATGCAAAATTTTGTTAAAAATTCTGAGCACAAAAATTCTGTATATTCCGAAGTTACAATGGGCATTCTGAATATTAGTCAAGTACAGGTTGAGCACCCCTTATCAGGAACACTTAAATCAGACATACTCCAAGATCCAAAACTGTCTATATGGGTGAGTGGGATTGTGACAGTTCAACATAAACAAACTTTGTTTCATGCACAGAATTATTACAATATTGTATGAAATTGCCTTCAAGCTATGTGTATATGAAACGTGAATGGATTTCATGTTTAGACTTGGATCTCATTCTCAAGACATCTCATTACATACATATATGCAAATACTAGGGCTGGGCGGTTTCGTTTCGTAATTTCGTAATTCGTTAAAAATTCGTTATTTTTTTATAATGAAGTGATTTTGAACCATTCAGGAGCATCTAAAAAACGAAACGAATTTTTCAATTCGTTTCGTAATTGCTTCGTATTCGTTTCGAAATCGTTTCGAAATCGTTTCGTTATTATTTCCGCATGTCTGGGGCAAGTTTTATAGCTGTTGTTTGTTTAATCAGTGAAAAAAATATATAAATATCACACCAACAGTCAACAACAGAGGGAGAGGGAAGCTTCAGAAGTTCCCCCTGTCCCATATGGAGGTTTTTTAGCGTATTGCGCGGTCGCGTCCGCCATTAACGAATCGATTCGTATTCGCTTCGAAATCATTTCGTAATTGTTTCGTAATTTACAAAATTTCGTAAATATCGAACTTTTTTAAAGAAAAAATTCAGAATTCATTTAAATATCGAAACGCAAAAAACCCCAAAAAACGAATCGAGTTTAGAAACAAATTTTTCTGTGGTTGCCCAGCCCTAGCAAATACAGATATTCCAAAATCATAGAAAAAAATCTAAACACTTCTGATTCCAAGCATTTTGAATAAGAGATACTCAACCTGCACTATGTTTTTGTTATGGGGTGGTGGCAGTGTATAAACATGCACCGAAGCATGAAAAAGCCGGGAAAGCCCCCTTCCCTTTTTTTTTTTAATTTCTGAGAGCTCTGCAGTGATCTCTCCCAGTCTCTTCTTTTTATAACTCCATGTCAATGTAACATATAATGCAACAGCAGGAAGACAGGCATGATTTATTCCCACTAGGAAGCATTCAAAATAGTTACAGTTCCCTTGCAACAATTGTCGGGTTCTAGTGGGAGGAAAGGGAGGGCCCCAGCAAAGCCAAGCTGACAGACACACCAAAGGCAAATGTGCATTCCAGTTGCAAAGATCACACACTCAATGACACAGTCTGTGGAATGAGCTGGACTAACAAGATATTCTGGAGACACGACAGATCATGGCCAAGAGATGCGGAGCAGATTTCACACATACGGCTAAAGGGAGAGAAAACCAACCCTGTAGCTTCTGGCAGGCAGAGCATCGCTATACAACAAGGAGGGCTGGAAAAGACAAGGAGCACAGTCTGTTTTTAATATGTTTAGAAAGCAAAGGGACAAGAAAACACGAAGACCTTCTTCACAGTGCACTTCCTGGTCCAGGTAGCAGATTATTGTGGTGTAAATTGTTTAAGAAGCTGGACATTGCCATTTGAAAATTACAAATACAAGTAGAGCAACAAGCAGCAAGGACAGTACACTTAGGCATATTTCCTACAGGAAAGGAGGACATCCTTGCAAAAGCAAAACAAAACAAGTGAGCAAGCTGTAGCTATTCATTCCAGGGCATGATTTCAAAACATCTAGGTACAGGAGACAAAAACAGGGCTGGGTTTGCTCCTGCTTCAGTCACAACCACCATTCTCATTGAAAAAGAGGAGCATAGGCAATATCCATGACAAGACACCATGACAACCTATTAGGAGGCAGCTTCATGAATAATGGAACAGTGGTAAATAATGAACACCGGTGTGATTGCTGAACTATTGTCAGGGCTCAGACTACTCAGAATGCAGACTTAGCAAATCTAGCTATAAGACAAGAAAACATCCAACTGGGTTAGAAAATTAGAAATGTTGATAGAAGAAAAAATATACAAGCATTCAAACAGAACATAAGTGGTTACAGGAGGGAATGGGAAGATGATGACTCTCGCATATTATATCTAGAAGGCAGTTTAGAGGGGACCACACAGGCAAAATTCTCATCAAGCTAGAAACAGTAATTTCTACATGCAGGTAAGGGCAAATTCAACCCCAGGGAATGTTGTAAAGCTTTTAAATCAGGGTTTCTCCTTGACCACAACAAAAATGATTTCATATTCACAGTGTAGGATCCAAATGCAGTTTTCTTGTTTGCCAATGAAATACTGCTCAGCAAAGTGGATTCAGAATTATGCACATGTCAATTACAAGAAATATTCTTGCTTCGTTAGATAGCTTCAGAATGATTAAGGTGAAAAATATGAATAACTAACAAAGATTAAGAAAAGATGCACTCCAGAGTTTTTCATATCTGAAAACCATAAGAATATTTCACTTATTTCAAACACACAGGAAAATAATGAATATTAAAAAAAAACCAAAATAAACTAATGGACAGGAGCTTTTTGGAAGCCAATACAAATTAAGCGAGTCAGTCTTCCATTACAGCCTCTTAACATTCACAACTAGGGTTGCATTGCCCAGACGGAAGTAGAACATTCAACAAAAAACTGGAGGAGGAAAATTGACAGACCCGATTTCCATTTTGGGAAGAAGGTTGGGATTTGGAAGGAAAACCAGTGCTATGAAGACTAAGGTCAGAGTAGCAGGAAGCCTGCATAAATATAAAGAAAGGTTTAAAAACAAAGGGGAAAATGACATTTACTCCCAGAGTTCTCAAACAGCAAATGTATGGAATTACAAAGTACCTCAGATATTATCTTCTTTAAGTACCAGTAATGAGTGATGTTCATAAATTCTAATATGATTCCTTAAGAAAAGTGAATTCCAGGTGGAAAAGAATTTCAGAGAGAACAAAAGCAAGACAATGTTCAGATTCTACAATCATCCTATGCATTTATGATTTATGAATATCTCTGAGATATATATGAATATCTGTGAGATATAGGAATATCTGTCCTATAAAACACATCTGTATTGTGAACACTTCTTTACATTAAGGAATCTTAATCGGTCTTGACACATACTACAGTTTTTAGCCAAGGAAACACCTTTACTTTATTTGGTTCTCCATGACTTTTGAACATCTACTTCATTACAGTTTATCTATCTATTGTTTATCATAGATTTAATTCTACATAGGCCAATCTATTCTGACAGTAGATCAGTAGTTGAGGCATCCCCAGTACTACTTACCAACTCTGCTCTTTAAGTCTTTTCTTTTCCAGGCATTGGTTCATCCCTACGCTTCTAGCTGTGAGGCAGAACTAGACTGGTAAGGAAAGAGCCTTGCCTCTTCTATCTGAACACTCCTTTTGGTGGGAAGGCCAAACCAGAATACTGGGATGAGCCTGACACACCCATAACACACAGTTTAAAAGAGGGAAAAACAGAAACTGTAATTTAAAAATTGCTCCAAGGGTAGGCATACACCCTTCTCTAGTGTGCTTGTAAGAACATTTATATTGAAGGCAGAGTGGGTCTTGCATCTTATACCTGTTTTGGCCTAAAAAATAGGGAAAGCAGAATAGCTTTACAACACCTTTTGAGCAATAGCACCTGAAGCTCTGGAACACTTTACGTCTCACAATAAGCACAAGGTGCCAACATAAGACTTACCAAGAAATTGTTTCTACTTGCTGTGGTGGGTGGTAAATAGGAATTTTTAGAAAAGACACTCCTTTCTACAGTAATGATTTTATAGAGGAGGGGGGAAAACCTGTTCAGATTACACAGACATCCTCCCCCCCACCCCCAGTTCTACAATTTTTTTCTCCTCTGCTAAAATAATTTTTTGCAATGTTGCAACACAGATATTGAGTAATTAAATGTTGACAATGCTTGTTCTACTTCCACAAAACCAGTCCTACTATTTTGCATATTCCAGCTGGGACAGATTCACATTCGCTCCTAGTGTTGCCAGATCTCAGGACCTGGTCCTGAGTCTGCAAATATTATGGGTCAACTCCAGGCCAGAGATGAGGATGCAAATTCTCCAATTTTAGGACTGGGGGGAGCGGGGGGACTCAGCTTCACACAAAATGAAAGAGCTGTGAGTACCGTAACTCTCTGACACAGCTAGATGAGGACCAGCTTGCCATAAGCTTCAAAGTTTTAATTACGAGGGGTATTTTTTAAGTAAGGTCCGTTTGAACATAAGTACACAACTAAAATTTATTTCAAAAAAGTAAATTTATTTTCGGAAAGTACATACTTCACTCTATTTTTCGACATAGTTGCCAAGTTTGTTCAAACACTTATCATACCTCTGAACCAATTTTAAAATACCCTCTTCATAAAAACTTGCCGCCTGCTCCGATAACCAAGAGTTCACTGTAATCAAAGAAGGGCGACTGGAGCGGTCCTCATCATGGATGTTGTCACGGCCATTTTTGAATTGTCGTACCCACTTATGCACTTTGCTTTCACTCATAACAGTATCACCATACACTTCACAAATCTGTCAATGAATTTCTGCAGCAGGCAGGTTCCTTGCTGACAAAAACCGTATCACTGAGTGAACCTCACATGCGGGGTGAGTTGATAGTCTTAAACATTTTAAAAGCACCTAACAGAACCGAGACAGGTTAGCTACAGAGCGGAAACTGAGCACAGTTGTTCCCGAGGCATGCCGGTACACGATGCATGTGCTCGTTGCGGTATGCGCGCGAACTACTAGTGTCTACAACAAAACGGACCTTACTTTAAAAATACCTGTATCTGTCACTTCAACTTGCTGATTCCCCAGTTGATCTATGGATTTATTTTGCACAAGGCTTGAAATATATGTTGAAAGCTCCCTAGCCACAGACAGCTTATCATTGCCTGAAATTGTTCTAAATGTACTTCAAAGCAGTTGTCATTTTCAATAGACAGAGGAAAACGGGATTATTTGGGGGGTTTTGCAGTTGAAATGCTTTGGATTGGTGTTCAAAATGTCTTCATATGATGTGATAATTCAAATTTGATTCTGCAGTGAATTTGTGAACAATGATGGTTGATTGTGGGCAAATTGAGAGCATAACTTTGATTGATTCACTTCCCCATCCCCAAACTGCTTTCCACCCTACTTTCATTGAGCAGCCTCTGGCTGCCAAGACATAACTTTCATCCCTTGCCCGTTCAATTCCTTTGCAGGTAATCAGAAGCAATGATAGGGATTTTTCTTCTTAATTAAGCATTCCCTTTTGCTAATCAAAGTATACCTACCCTTTGAAAAATACACAAAATAGAAAAAGCCCTGTAATCGCAAAATGCATCTTTGAAAAATAGTTTTAATATCCCTAGGAATTGTGTTTGTGAACTGTGGAAATACAGAACTATTAACTATGGAACTACAGGCTTCAATCACAAAACCAAAGCTCAATTTTTAATGTTCTGAACTCTTGCACTTAAACAATTCTTCCATTTAAAAAATTGGGGGGGGGGGGGGGACAAACAGGGGCAACACACAGGTTGGAAAGAGTTGCATCCCAGCAGTTATGCTAAGTTAATAACACTTTCAGCTTCGTAAACGCACTTGTTAAATGCCTTTGTGCTATCTAGGTGTTCTCCAGCCTCAAACAAGACATACCTATGACTCCAGAACTTGTTTTTAAATCTTGTGCAATAATGTCCTCAATTATATTCCTCATTCCCTCTAAGCTGTTATAGTGCCAGAGCTCATCCTCTACTCTATTCTGCATTCACTTTCTGCCTAAAAGCACATTGTTTAAATATTTCTTATCCCATCTCCCTAAACAAGTGAGAAGCAAAAATCTCTTAATTCCACCTTTTGCTGGAAAAAGCCCCTTTGGCTAAATTGTCTGCCTTGAGCTGGCAATCCTACTCATTACAGTTCCAAGAATTATCCATAGTTTCCTTACTTACTGTTGGCAATGTTTGTGCAAAACAGCAAATATTATTATTGAAATCAAACAAGTATTTCAAGGCTTTCTTGATAAACTATTGGCTCTCTCAATCTTGTCCACAGGGGACAGGCACTATCTTCATGACTGTATTTTGACTAATGGGGAAATCTTTAACCTCTTATCTGGGAAGTCTGTCTTTGCCTCTGTTGGCGTGGAGCTCCTACACCCGGTACCAACTGCTTCTGGCTGCCGCGAGTAGCCCTTACCATACAGAGACCTTTGTAGACTTCTAGGGGAAAAGAAGGTGTTCAGGTTTCAGTGATGGCTGGCTGAAGCGCTGTGGGACTGGATTCCCTCAGCAAAGGAGCTGTAAGGCTGAAAAATCCTCAGCAAAGAGCTGTGCTGAGACTGTATCTCCCTGGCCAAGCTATGGGGCTATATCTCCCCGGCCATGCTGTAAACGACGAAGCTTTCTACAGGAGCTCTTGGTTTTGTGTCCTGTATGAAAGACTTCTCTGTGTGGACTGACCCAAAATGGCTCCTATTCCCTCTAAACCCAAAAGGGGGGCGGGACTAGGGAACCTAATGATAATTGACAGGTCATAGATCCAATAAATGCAAATTAAGGGAAGCCAGCTAGCTGCAAATGCACAGAACTCCAAAATACATGCAACACTCAACAAATGGAAAGGGAGGTTGGAGCTCCTGGTACGGCCGTACCAAACCATACTTCTTGTGCTACTTGACATTGCTCTTCCTCACCCCACTCTTCTTTTTGTACTTTGCATGTGAGTATGTGCATAAATATTCCACTAGTTGATCACATAATTAATCTAGCAAGAGGACTTTCGCCCATGAAATCTTGTACCACAATGTTTTCGTTCCACCTTAAACTTTAACAAGAATTTGATGAATAGTCCTGATACTGGTTATTAATAAAGTGTATGTCTTTGTAAGTAGCTGAGAAATATGCATAAAATGTACTTCTCTCACAAACAAAATTTCATTAGAATTACATTTCTAATAACCCTACTAGGTTTTCTATTTTTAAATGAATTGCACATGTCTTTGTATGTAACCACTGGTTTGTTACAAGAGAGATGCAGTGTATTAGGAGACAGAAAATGTAGGAATAGGAAAACAACTAAAGCAGCAATCAAAATGTTACATGGAAGCTATTTCTTAAGGAGAATGTTAGAGTTTATTTGTCCAGAGGTACACTATATGAAACCTGTGAAAAGAGCTACATGCAGCTGAGATTATGAAAAATTCAGTCAATTCTACAATATATTTGTGAAATTCATATCATAAAGTTGTTAAGAGTGCATCTATTTTTCATATATAGGCAATACAATAATAATGGCTAAAGAAAAGTATTCATTTCCTGTTGTCTCATAGGAGCTGTCTTCATAGACCTGTCAGCAGCCTATGATACTGTGATCCACTGCCTCCTCCTCAGAAAAATGTATAATATCACAAAGGACTACCACCTCACCCGCCTCATTGGAAACCTGCAACAAAACAGGAGCTTTTTTGTTGAGTTCCCCCTACCGGGGGAGGGAAGAAAAACTGCGAGATTGTAAAACTTGTAAAAAAAAAACTTTCGTAATTATTTTTCAATAATGAGGAAATTGTTTTGATTCTTAATTACTCCTCACACTATTCCTGCATGGCTCGATATTGGTTCGAAGATAATTTAAATACAAATTCTTAACGACTTTAGAAACTAACGAACACGATCAACCAAGTCTAGTAAATACACATAACAGTTTTTGTGAAGCTACCATTACTATGAAAACTATCAAGGAGGTTAAATATAATACAGATGTGGGGGGGGGGGGGAATAAAATACAAATTTCTGTAATAAAATCTGTATGGCTCAGTGAAAGCGTTTAGAATGTTATCTAAGAATGCCAAAACCTAGTTCATATCCCTCACAAAGCTCCTTTGACAATGCTGGGCCATGAAACTACTGTAACTCAAAATCAGTGCACATGTCAGATCTAGTAGCTTTTCAGTTCTCAAACTCATAATGTTCCCTGACTTCATTCCTGTAAATATTAACATTTTCATAATTTAAAGAGAGTGATTACAATTTATAATGACTAATTTTAAATTCCTCTGCCTACAAGTTCTGAATGACTAGACATTCAAAGTGCATCATTTTTAGAACACACTAAAATGCTGATGGAGGAAAGCGAAGACTGGGACCAGTAGAAAAAGCAAGTATATGAACAGCAAATCACAGGAGGATATATAATGAGAGGATATGTTGTGAGGTGCAGGGCAGAAAAGATCATGTCACACCTACTAATTTACCATTTTGCATTTTGGTGGTGCACATGTACCATAATTCAAATGTAACGTAAGAACTCACAACTTTAGGGTGAATCTATAATTGTTAGACTCATTGCCTGATGACCAAATAAGCAAACAGGGGACATTAGCCCATCACTTATCACCATGATGGCGAACCTAAGACACGTGTGTCAGCACTGACACGCGTAGCCATTTTCGATGACACATGGTCAAATGCGGCCGCATACAGAGAAGATGGGGCCACATCCTAAGAAGGACATTTCGTCCTCGGCCTCTACACCAACATTTTTTCTATAATGCCGAGATATATGGCATTATAGAAAAAGCAGGTAAGTTAAATAATTAGTTTTAGGTTTATTAAATACAGTTATATATTACAATAATATATTTTTGTTATTAAACTATAAATATCATGAAATTATGGGGGTTTTTTCTCTAAGTGACACTCCACCCGAGTTATGCTCTTTTTTTGGCAAGTACTGATACACCAAGCTCAAAAAGTTGCCCATCATTGGCTTATCATAAACTCTCACCCTAATTTATGTCATGCTGTTGTTACCCCAATAAATTAGGGATTGGGAAGAGAACCACAAATGATGCCCTAAGCTGCTTGGAGGAGATGTAGAAAAGAAATAGAAAAGAGGAAGAGAAGAGATCTTTCTGCAAGATAACCCTCGGGGATTACAATATTATGCAGGATATCTCTGCCTAGGCTGCTGTCTTCCCTAAAGGTATTGAAGTGTAAGGACAAACAACCTCAAAAGTGTGAGTATGCCCCATCCTTTCTGACTCACCAGCCAATCCCTATGAAGAGTCAACCGCCTTGAGTTGCCAATTGAGACTCAACTCATTCTGAGGATGGAGGGCCGGCCGGACTCCATACCCGAAAATTTCCATCAGTGCGTTGAGGCAGTTACTGGATGGTTGCGTGCCAGTAGGTTGAGGGTGAATCCAGCGAAGACGGAGATCCTTTGGCGAGGCCGTCCGGGTGAGAGGGAGATCCAGCTGCCTACCCTGGATGGCGAGACGCTACGTCCGTCATCTTCTGTAAAAAGTCTTGGTGTCTTATTGGACCCTCTGCTGACAATGGAGGCCCAGATCTCTGCTGTGAGCAGATCTCCGTTTTTCCATCTATGTCAGGCTAGGCGACAGGCTCCCTACCTATCTAGGAACGACCTGGCTACAGTGATCTAGGCGACGGTCATCTCGAGGCTTGACTACTGTAAAGCCCTCTACATTGGCCTTCCTTTTTCAGTGATCCGGAAACTGAAGCTGGTGCAAAATGCGGCAGCTCGTCTTCTCGCCGGGGTGCCAGCGAGGTGTCGTATCACCCCAATTCTACAACAGCTGCACTGGCTTCCGATTGAGTACCGGATCACTTTCAAGGTGCTGGTATGAACCTTTAAGGCCTTATATGGTCTGGGGCCAGCGTACCTGAGGGCCCGCTTATCCCCCTACCAACCCCAGAGATTACTTCGGTCTGAGGACCAAAATTTGCTTGAAGTCCCCAACATCCAGACTTATCATCTGTCCTCTACTAGGCAGAGGGCCTTCTCGATTGTGGCCCCTTATTTATAGAATGCCATGCCAGTTGAAACCCGATCTATCCGAGACCTACTTGCTTTTCGGAAAGCCTGTAAAACCTTTCTCTTCCGACAAGCTTTCGATGGGTGAATAACTTGGGACTATGTCTGTTCTTGTTTTATTGTATTTTAAAGTGAATTGTATTGTTTTAATCCACTGCTGTAAACCGCTCTGAGCCAAATTGGGAGTAGCGGTATACAAGTTAAATAAATAAATAAATAAATAAATAAGCTGAGAAAGGCGGTATACAAATACAGTAAATAAATAAATAAGAGCAATGTCTTATCATCCTTGTCTCTCCAGAGTGGCACAACCCTTCCCTAACAAAATAATGGCAACCTATGCAGGGCAAGAATTCTAAGGATGCTATGCTAAATCATTTGTTGCTGGAAAGGGAAGACTGGGACCTATATCCAGAAGGGCAGGTGAAAAAGGCTTGCTTACTTCCTCATGCCAATCTTGTAGTCGTAATCACCAGTTCTACTCACTGTACAATGGCTTCGCTGTCAAACATGGTACTTCTTGAGGCAAAATTGAGCACTTAACGTTTATCAGTCTTCATGAGTCACAATAGTTCCTTCTTCCTCTAAACTGATTACAGTATATAATATGAAATGCTCTTTATAACTACATGGCTTGATATATAATTTTTTCCTTTCAGAAGGCTCTATAATTACACATTTGGGCACTAAAACATTTCACGTGGTACCAAATATTTACTGTTCTTCACATTGCTACAACTCAACCACGTTTCTTTTAAACATTCATGAGTTTGTATAGTACTGTCATGATGGAAAAATGAGATCTTCTAATAATACAGGCTGTTCTCAGGTTCACCATTTTGGTCCTTTCTCCAATCCAGTCTGAGCATGAGTAAGAATGTGCGCTGGAAAGGATAGTATATCGCCCTTCACTCATACCCGTAAGAGGAATACTGGTTGGGCTCTCTGAGAAATCTTGTTTTTAAGAAAGGTTTTTAAGAAAGGTTCAAAGGATCCAGAAACAATGCAACTATGAAGACTTTCTCTTTTGGAAAGACAGTGTTGAAAAAATTCAAAATTAGGGGGAAAGGAGCATATAAATTTCAATTATTCATGCCTACATGTCTAATCAAACCATTTGATCAAACAACTCCATTCAGGAAGTAACCTCTCAGGAAATGTAATTAAATCCTGCTGGGGAAGGACTTACTGCTGAAGCTGTACTGTAATTAATGGATAGCAGTACAGCACTTTATTTTAAAATAAGAATTTCAGGATAGTTAAATGCTAGAAAATACATTGATACATGTAAGCAGATTTGGTTTCTGGATTTTTTGGGAGTTTTTTTTTAAATAATCTCTAATACTAACATATTATTTGTACAAAATAGTTATACACAACCGTTTAAAAGAAAACAGCGCTTTTCTGTAATGGACAATTACAAAGGGTGAAGAGAAAGTGTATCTGAATGCATCTCTGGCTATGAACCTTCTCGGAGATTAAGATCTTCTGGGGAGGCCCTGCTCTCGGTCCCACCTCCTTCACAGGTGCGGCTTCTCAGAGGTGGCCCCTCAACTGTGGAACTCCCCCTCAGTGACATCAGGTTAGCCCCCTTCCTCCTGACCTTTAGGAAAAAAACTGAAAACTTGGAAGTGGGACCCAGTGTTTGGATAATTGATTAGTGCAACATACAAGGGTTGAATGGAAAGTAATGCCTCCACCTTCATTACTTGGGTTTGGATGGGAATATTTTAATAAATCAAACATTAAAATGTGCTTTTTAACTACCACTATTCATTTTTCCACATAATCACCAGACAATTGGATAGATTTCTGCCAAAGATGAACAAATTTTCTGAAGCCGTCACGGAAGATGTCAACACTGTTTCCCCAACCCATTGTGCACAGATCTTCCGATAGCCAAGCAAAGCAATAATGTGACCCACACGTTCTTGTGAAATTATGCTTGAAATTTCTCTCTGAGTGATACGATGATCGTCCTGAATCCATCTGTCAACCTTTTGCTTGTGAAACTCGGTGGTTGCTGTCACAGGACGTCCAACTCTTTGTTTGTCACGCAAGTCAGATGTTCCCACTTTACCATCTTTAAACTTACTCATCCAACGATGCACAGTACTCACATCAACACAATCACCATAAACCGCTTGCATTCTCTGATGAATATCCTTCGGAGTAACACCTTCTGCTGTCAAGAATTCAATGACTGCATGTTGCTTAAGTTACATTGACCGACCGTCTGCACAGGGTTCTATACTTCGCACTTTAACAACACAACCATTCAAAGCTAAGGCTTCCCGCCAAAATAGAACTGTTGAGGAGAGTCTACTGAACAAGCCAGTACCTGCTGCATACCAGTACATATCTGTTGAGGAGTTATGAAGGTGGAGGCATTACTTTTCATTCAACCCTCGTATGAATGAAAAGAATGGTGCAACAATAAATGATATTGGATTAAGTGATTTTATAATTGTAATGTATATAATTTTAATGTTGATGTTTTTAGCAGGTGTTTTAATGTATATGTTTATATTTGCTGGATATGTATTGTAAAAAATGTATGGCATTGAATTATGCCTCCATGTGTGCTGCTCTGATTCCTCTTCAGGGTTGAGAAGGGTGAGATATAAATGGCAAAAAAATAAATAATATAATATAATCCTTTCAAAAGTATTGCAAGACTTCACAACCAGGATTAAGCAGATGCAGAGTAAGTTATTTGATATGTGTGCACCTCACTTTTTAGGAAAGCTTCTAATGAGGCAGCTTAGATACTCCCAAAAAGAAAAATAAATAAATCAAGAAAGAATCAGATAAATAAAAGAACACGGATTTTTAAAAATAAAAGCCAGCAGATGAAAAACGATACTTAATGGTAAAATACAATCTCTATTTGGATGTTTAATTAACATTGTTTTTGTTGACTGCATGAGATGTTGTGTAAAGTAGTACTGTAGCACATATATTTCAACAATAGATTTGCCATCTGTCACTAAGTCCCTAAGAAAGAACATATACAGATGTGCTAAAATTCCGATCTCTTTCGAAATGGAGCTGGTTTTGCTTTCAAGACCAACACAGATTAACTTTTATTTTGCACGATTTGAAGAATATACCATGTAAACATCTAGGAGAGAAAACCTTTATACTGGACAAAAAAGCCAAGATTCCATCTTTATTGATATAAAACTACTATCTCTCTTTTCTGTTTTCTGCCTCAGAAGTGACCTGTGTGAGTTCAATTACAGTTCCAATAGTAGTGTGTGCCCACAGATTTTATATTTTAAAAGAGAGAAAATTATTATTTTAGTGTCTTGAAAGCACTGACTACATCCTGCAATTTTTTTTGCAAGCAAAGAACATACAATTACACTGTCATCCTACTTTCCATTTAAAAATCTGTCAATTTGGACATGGATGGGGTGGAGCCAACCTTTACATTTTCTTTTTTGCCTCACTATTTTTCTCCACTACTTCCTGGTTGAGAATTCTTGCAAACTGAAAACAAGAGGTAACCCATGACTTTAGGCCATTTGGTTAAACAGTCATTTTCAGATATTTTAGCAGCTGACTGTAGAAAACATTCTCCACCTTAAGTAACTGAATAACATAATTAACACAAATGACACTATGCAACAAAATTTGGAAAATTGTCAGTTCCTGGTTTGAAAGTGTTATTTCCTCTTTAATTGTGTGGGACTTAGTTTGAAAGTAGTTGTTATACTCCAGAAACTTTGTTGTTGTGGCTGCCACAAACTAGGTTGAATTGGTTGAGACTCTTATGAGATATGACTGAAAAACTATAGCAAAATGTCCTGCAGGATGTCCCACAAAGACCCATTTTTTTCAGTTTAATAAACTTTCATATCATATCATATTTAATTACTTATTAATCGCCCTCCATCCGGGAATGCTCTAGGCGATTTACAGCTAAATTGTAAAAGATAAAATACATACATACAGAAATTAAAAATTAACAGAGATCGAATGCTCTAGTAAAAAGCCAGGTCTTAAGTGCTAGAGTAAAAGGTCCTAAGTCACGCATGGCTCTCATGTAGGGAGGCAAGGAATTCCATAAGGCAGAGGCAGAAATAGAAAAAGCCCTGCGTCTGGTCCTTTCCAAGTGCACTTCTCTAGGACCCGGTATATAGAGTAAGTCATGTTGGGCTGGTCGTTGCGACCTTTGCCCATGTTTTATAATAGAAACAATTAGGAAATGGCATTTATAACCCAGGAACAAAAATCATATTACATAGTGTTATGCTCTGTTTATTATCTCCTGGATCAAATTTGCTCTCCTGGTCTCTTTCATGAAGAGACATTTGCTCTTGGATTTAAACGTTATATTCCATCTTTCCTTAAATGCAGTGGTTCTCAACCTGGGGTCCCCAGATGTTTTTGGCCTACAACTCCCAGAAATCCCAGCCAGTTTACCAGCTGTTAGGATTTCTGGGAGTTGAAGGCCAAAAACATCTGGGGACCCCAGGTTGAGATCCACCGCTTAAATGGGACAACATGGCTCCACAAAGTTTCAAGACTTCTCTTAAAAGGAAGCAAACTCATATGCTCTTCTCTTAAAAGGAAGCAAACTCAAAAGTGAGGATGGCCCACTGAGGCACACATACAAAGAAAGCATCGGCCTTACTTAGAACTTGGCAGAAATATAAAAGAAATTTCTATTCTAGAACCCCACTGTGGGTCTCATCTATGGAAGCCAACCAAAGGTTACTAGGGTGGATGAGATGGCCAATATAGTAAGTCTAGTTACTAGTCTATAGTAAGTCTAGACAATATAGTAAGTCTAAGTCTAGATTAGTAAGTCTAGTATAGAGACTTACTAATCAAAAACTCCACCACTTTAAAATCCCACTCAGATTTAAATCGAGACTTTGGTACTATCTCCTGGTTGCATTATTTGCAAATAAAAGAACACTATAACTAAGATAAAAAACAGGATTTAGTCTCAAAGATACGGCCTGGGATAGGATAATGCTAACAGAGAAAAACCTTATCACTAAAATTTATAATAAACTTTTGGAATGGTCCACCGAGATTGATGTGATAAAAACCTTTGTGATTAGATGGTCAGAAAATTTTAGAAGACCCATTCACTAAAATGAATGGGAACAAATGTGAAACAAGAAATTAAAATATACCTATGCTATGGACATTAAAGAGAATTGGTTAAAAATGTTCCACAGGTGGTATATTACTCCAAAGAAATTGAGTCTTATGTACAAAACTGTAGAAAAAAATTGCTGGAAATGTCACAACCATGAAGGGAAGAGATGCAGAGCCAACCTTAAGAAATGGGGCTACAAAGTGGAATCCATGACTTGCGAGTGTGGAGAAGAGCAAACCACTGACCACTTACTGCAATGCAACCTGAGCCCTGCCACATGCACAATGGAGGACCTTCTTGCAGCAACACCAGAGGCACTCCAAGTGGCCAGATACTGGTCAAAGGACATTTAATCAACTACCAAGCTTGCAAACTTTGTGTTTTGTCTGTCTGTTTTGTTAAAAATGTAATACAACTGTCTGGTTGCTCCTGACACGATAAATAAATAACTTTACATTCTCATTTTTCTGAGGCTTAATATGCAATCAATTGCTGAAAGGTGAGCCCTGTAATGCCTACTGTTTTTAACATATGGTACAAAAAACGGATCCTACCAAATCCAACAAATTACAAGGTTGCTCTCTTTAACCGTAAGGAATATTGAGTTTTCCCCACCTGCTGGTATAGAAATGCCTTGTGTCAATAGTACTCTATGAATTCCGGACTATCATTTAATATTGTGAAATCAGTCCGTTTATTTTACTGTTGATCAAAAGAAGGAAATCTGCTACATCTGTATCCTGCTGAAAAAAGAACTAGATGCAAAATGGCTTGAAGTGAGCCTTTAAGCTCAGCCTAAAAATATACCACCCACACCATGATTTATTCAACACATGGATAACAGTACGAAACATTATTTTTGTTCCTGAGTTGTAGATGTTATTTCCTAATTCATTCTATCATAACATATAGAAAAGGTTATTAAACTGTAATACCTTTGTCTTTGTGGACATCCTGCAGCACATTTTGCTACAGGTTTTCAATGAATATTTCATATCAATTCAACATAGTTTGTGACAGCCACAAAAACAAAGAAGTATATAAACTACTTTCAAAGTAAGTACTGCACAACTAAATAGGAATAACACTTAAATAGGGGAAAGGAGAATTTCATAAAATGATAGAAATAATTAGGTAAGTTTAATCAGTTGTTACTAACCCTGAGGCTTCCACGGCTACCCACGGACATACGCTCATCTTCATCCGAAGCCTACGGAGAAGTGAAAAGGACACCAAAGATATTTTTTTAAAATGCAGATTCCATATAATGTGCAAATATTTTAGTTACAATCCAACTTCAAACCACTAATGAATTTATAGCTACCTGTGTCACATACTTTAAAGAAAACAAAAACTCAATTAAGTAAGTACCAGAAAAATTAAATCCAACAACCTAAAACATTACTAGTATGCCATATTATTTAAAGCATCTTGAGAAAACACAAGTGAAGCGGATGAATAAAAGTTATATCAATTTCTGCCTTCTTCTAGTTCTATAGCTGCAATTACGACTAGGAAGCAGACACCACTTTTAGCAATGACTGAAAGAATACTGCAGGATACGATAATTCCTTCCTTGAGCAAATCACCACCAACACCAACTATAATTCACCATGATGAGCAGACCTTCCAAAAATAACTGTATGTAATACTAATCAGCATCCATTTATAGGATTTGAAAACCAATTTTAATAGAATTCTTTTATTATCTTGGATTAAAGGTGAATAGGTATTAGCCACAATGAAGATCAGGACAGATATAACTATGGATAAGGAGCATCAGGAACTTTCGCATGGGAGAGAAAGGAGTAGGTGAGCCCATCCTCCTGTCCCATTCCTTAATACTACACAGAGACACGCATACAGAGAGAGAGTACATATAGCTTGTGATAAGTTGAAAGAATTCTTTATAATACTCTTTTTAAAAAGGGAATATATATGTCACAAAGTTTTCTTCAATACCTCAAAATGAAAGTTTTAACAAAAAAAATGCAACCATACTGACCGAGGCATTTCTTCTGGATTTACGGGTGTAACGCTCACTGTCTTCCTATGAAGGCAGGAGGAAAGAGAAAGATGAAGGATTGAAGACAAGAAATACTACTACACAACTTCAAAAGTGTAGTCTTCGGAACATAGTATATGGTGACAGATGAAAATGACAAAAAACGGCTGCTTGTCAGAAGTCCCATTTCACATGTATTTTTATTAGGAGCCTTCTCAAAACCACCATCATGCAATGGTTAATATGCAATATAGAGACAACCACAAATGGACTGGATTATAGAACACCTAATTTAAGCATTCATACAAATGGCATCTGTTATGTCTGATAGATGCCTTGTGCCTTACATCTTCTTTTATTGTCCCTACAACAAGGATCTAACAGCATCTAGACTCTTACACAGTAACTGGAGAATTTCCACTGGTCAAAGAAAATGAAAAAGGATAGGTAAAAAAGCTGGTAGTGCTTCATTTATGGGGTGGAGGAAGTAAAATAATGTAAGACGTGAATCCTGGAACTTTTCTGAACTCTGAAAAAACTGGGATACAGATAGATAAAATATACAGATAGATTATATTTAACTCTTACTGGACAGTACTGCCTGAAGTACTGCCTGAACTATAGTCTAAGCTCGAAAAGGTTAACCGGGAAATGCTCTTCTACAGCAATCTCAAACCACATCCTATAAGAATTTATTTAGTTTATAAAGGACATAGATGGTTTTCAAAAATTTAAGCAACAAACTAGCTGTTTTTCAGCGATGTTCATAAAAACTGGAGTTTGGTATTAATGCAAATATCCAACACAAATGCACATACTCAAATATAGAAGCCATGCTATATCATTTTTTCAAGACATTAGCCTTTCAAACAACACTGGAATCTTAGACAAAGCCTACCATCCACTGCTCGATGTCACCAAACTTTGTGTCCAGACCATAATATTTCTACAGATGGAAAAAGTTGGAGGAAAAATGTAGAGTGAGAAGTACAGAATACAAAAGCTTTCAGGCATGCCTACATGAGAGAATTTGCATAATTAAGAAAAGTGCCTCTGACTAATAATTTAAGAAATTAATACTGTATTGCAAGACTATGAGCAAAGTAGCATACACCTCACTTAAATACAACAGAGGTAAGTCAACACAACAAAATCTCCAAAACAGCCCAGCCTACAAATCGTATCCATAAGCTGGACCCCTGGCATGAATAGGCAATGCTTCCCAACCAAGGCAACCAAACATGGCTGGAGTAGCTCTTAACTTGAAAAAGAAATTCAAAAGAAAGACTTTGGTTTATGATGAAATTCAAAACTCAGTAATGCTCAACATTTTAATTTTGTGACTAAGCTAAATGGCATATAATAATAATAATAATAATAATAATAATCTTTATTTATACCCCGCCACCAACTCCCCAACTGGGACTCGAGGTGGCTTACATTAGGCCAAGCCCAAACAACATATTACAGCAAAATAAAACCAAAAACATAAGCAACAAGCAAGAACATCATAATTACATAAAACCATATGAATACATTAACAATGTAACATTACAATAAACACAATGACAGTGACAATGGGCGGGCCACATGTGCAGGATAAAATGTTAAAAAACTCGGGTGAGATAAGAAGAGGAGCAAGTTATTTGCAAAGAGGGAGTTCATAAAAACAGGGTTGTAGAACCAAGCTTTCCCATGAAGGGTGGGGGGCGTATACTCCAATGACAGAAGCATTGAGGGAAGCAGTAATGTCATATTGTGTATCTGTCTCTATAGCACAGGCATGCCCTCTCTATTGGTACAGGGCTGCACAGCTTATTTCAGAGCAATAAGGGAAATGTGGCACTGATAGAAGCTTGGATACTTAGGCTAAAGGCTTACTTATTTACCTTATTTACATTTAATCAGAAGCCTAAGTTCTTTAGTGACCTGGAAAGCTGGGAAAGTCAGTTTTTCCTACAAAAGCAGGATCTAGTCAAGTTTCTATCTTGCCTGTTAGCACTTCACTTCTTAGATTCAAATGTGTAGAGCAGGGGTCCTCAAACTAAGGCCCGGGGGCTGGATACAGCCCTCCAAGGTCATTTACCTGGCCCTTGCTCAGGGTCAACCTAAGTCTGAAATGACTTGAAAGCCACTGCAACAACAACAATCCTATCTCATCAGCCAAAAACAGGCCCACACTTCCCACTGAAATACTAATAAAATGTTCTTCATTTTAATTATTGTATTGTTTTTAAGTGTTTTTGCACTACAAATAAAATATGTGCAGTGTGCATAGAAATTCATTCATGTTGGGTTTTTTTCAAATTACAATCTGGCCCTCAAACAGTTTGAGTGACTATGACCTGGCCCTCTGTTTAAAATGTTTGAGGACCCTTGGTGTAGAGAAATTCACCATATACTTCCAACAATATGTACCATATCAAACACTGTAAAAGAGACGGCACTCTACAAATTTAACTGTGAAAGTTCACTCCCACAGATTCACAAACTGAATCAAATTAAACAGAGGATAGAATCATAGAGTTGGAAGAGGCCTTGTGGGCCATCCAGTCCAACCCCCTGCCAAGAAGCAGGACAAAAAGAGGATAGGAACTTAACACAACAAGGCCAAATAATGGGAAGCTTTCAAGGAAAAAATGAGGATAAAACAAATGTTTTGGATAGTTTAGAAGTCAGTAAGAGCAGCATATATACTGAAGAAAGGGGAAGTGCATAGTATAAAGAAGACTCCAGCAAAGCATTCCAGCGTGGAAGCATGCGGGGAATGCGGAAGTGCTTCATCAGCGTCGCAGATGGACGATGAAAGCGACAGCTCCCCTGGAGGCCAAGAAAAAGTTAAATAGCCTCTGTGTATGTCTGTATATGTTTGTATGTCAAAAATTGGCATTGAATGTTTGCCATACATGTGTACATTGTAATCCGTCCTGAGTCCCCTGCGGGGTGAGAAGGGCGGAATATAAAAGCTGTAAATAAATAAATATAACAATAAAGGAAGAAAATGACTGAGGAAGAATGGGATTAACTAGCATATTAGAATGTGGAACACAAAATGAACAAAACCATTACAAAGAAGTGAGAAAAGACAAATACAAAGAGGCAACTGTAAAGGGAAATGCAAGTTATAATAACACTTTTATTATGAATAGTCAGCTTTTCATATTAAACAAGATTTCCACCGGGGAATGGGGTTTTCAGACTGCCTAAAGATGCGCACGTCTGGGATGAAGCACACTGCATTATTCTCTTGCACATTTGAATTCTAGTTTTCCGTTCAGAAGAAAATGACTTCTAAGAAATCAAAAGAAGTGAAGAGACAAGACCAATTTTCCCCCTAGTAGAAATGTCACCTGCAAATAGGACACTCCCCACTCCTATATTATTAGTCATCTTTTACAGCATTTTATTTTCTCACATATAAACGATCAGGTAAACATGCTCATGCAAAGCTTAAAGCCACAGCAAAAGTGCTCAATATCCACTGAAGCTACTGAAGCATGAAACTGCTTTTCACAAACAAGCTTCTCTTGGCCGAACAGCCGCACTGCTTTAAGGTATTCTAGGAGTAAAGGGCTGTTGAACACTGTTAGTATAGTCATGCCACAGACATAAGTAGCGGTGAAAGGTGCAAAAGGCCTGCATGTCTGACCCAGTTCAGTCAAGACTTAGTATGAAGGAATTTCTGAGGAGCAACTGTAGTGTCATGTTACATTTGAGAGATGCTTTAGGAGCAGGAATGGACTGAGAAGAATGCAACCTATGGGGGCTCGTATGAATGGAGAGAACAGTACCTGTTTTTTAAAAAATCTTCATATACAATGAAAATATGTAGGCCACGGTGCCCTAACTCTGTGCAGAAAGCGAACAAGCTTCATCATGACTCCCAGGTTACAAAGAACAATAAGAGGGATGGGATTGCTCATCCCTGAGTGTAACTGACAAGAAAAGACACTTCCAGGTTATTTTGCATTTGGGAATGAAGGTGCTAGTCTGAGTTCAAACGTTAAACAGATAATACCGCTTAATAGTTACACTTTCCCCTTTTTTTAAGAAAAAAGGGGGGTGCAACTATTACACGAGAGGGGGGAAGCCTTTTTTCCTGGTCCCAAAACAGTAGCCTTTTAATAAAATGTTGAAAACAACTTGAGAGCATATATAGGAGTATCCAGAAAACAATTTTACAAGGTTAAACATTTGTATCTTCCTTGTCAGAAGACTGCACCACGGTCCTTGCTATATTTTCTCCTCACCATCCCTCTCCCACAATGCATCATCTTCTGATCCATCCAGTGCATTAGAAATGCCAGTTTGTTTAAAGCATTTTACAACAATGTCCTCTGTGATAAGATCCCAACTCTTAATGACTCATGTGCACATCAGTTCTAGTGGTTTGTTCCAGTGGCTACAAGATAGAGATTAAGCCACCAGGAATCACTCTCTTGTGTTGTATTGTCACAGAAAAGTTACTTCAATTCCTTGACAATGTGACTTCAGAAACGGTCCAAAACTAGCAGAGACAACTATTTCCATAGTGCACCTGGTCTTCTGTTCCACACAGTTGTAACTCAATCTACCAGGAGTTCTAAGTCCATTCAATGCTTTGCCTGAACTCGTATATACATCTGATGTAGTACTCCCTCAGGTATTGTGTGAAAATGATGAAAGGCAGTAACTTCCTTTCAATCAGCTGTAATGGCAAGTGTTATGGTGCAACACAATTTCTTGTGAAAATTGGGTATGTCGGGGGAGCAGAGGGGTAGCAGTCAGATGGGTGAGTGAAGAAAGTGGGTGGGTCTTTGGGGACGTGGGTAGATGGGTGAGTGTAATGGGCTCCACCAATCTTACTACAGATGCATTGGTTACCAATTGAGCACCGGATCACTTTCAAAGTGATGGTACTCACCTTGAAGGCCTTGCATGGTCTGGGGCCGATGTACCTGAGGGACCGCCTCACCCCCTACCAACCCCAGAGATCCCTCTGTTCTGAGGACCAAGATCTATTGGAAATCCCCAGTGTCAAGACCTTGCGTCTAACAGCAACCAGACGCAGAGCCTTTACAGCAGTGGCACCATCACTCTGGAATACTCTGCCACCTGAAGTCCGTGCCTTGCGGGACCTATCAGCTTTCCGCAGGGCATGTAAGACATATCTGTTTCGACAGGCCTTTGATCTCTGACATTGCTATTTTTAAATTGTTTTTAAATTGTTTGAAATTGTTTTTAAATTGTGTTAGATTTTAGCCTGTTCATGTAAGCCGCTCCGAGCCCCAGGGGAGTGGCGGCATGTAAGTTTGAATTATAAATAAATAAATAAATAAATAAAATTACAGCGGAGAGGCTGCCGAGATCAAGGGTGTGACTATTATGTGAGGAATTCTTACATACCAAAACCACAACCCAAAAATGGGGGTGCGGCTATTATTCAATGGCAACTATTATGCGATGAAATGTTGTAATGCATTGTAGAGCACTGATTATTCCACTATCTCCTTGGCAAACAATGAAGCATGTGAATATGTATAATTAGTTATTGAGAATTTGCCGAACCACCACAGATTATTTTGGTTTTCAAAGACTGAAGAGGGATATAAATCCTTATCGTAATTATTCATGTGGTGCTGCTAATATTGTATGGCATTGTTAAAATTTCTACTCAGATATTATGACATTAGAGTACTATCTGACATGGCATCATATTTAATAACTGACAAATCATGTCTAATCCGTTTTGGTTTAATAGATTCATGCTGTATATTGGGGTGGAAAAATATGACTGCATACAAACCCTTCCCAAAGCTACTACTGCAGATTTCAGGTCTTTGGGACAGCCCTTGCTGGATTCTCACCCTCTCCTTTTTATTTCTGAAGAGCTCCAGAAGTAGTGTTTAAATGGGATGCAGGATGAGACTTTAGATTTTTGAAAAAAATTCATTTCATTTCCAAGTCTGATGTGGTTCACAGATAATTCTGGACAAAAAACTTAGCACCTAGATCATCTAAAATTTATCTTCCTGTGTTGTATGTGGTCATTTCCTTTTCTTCAGCAATGACAACATAGATGTCAAAATAAGTACTTTTTTATTTGTCCATGTGACCACAAAAAAACGGAGCCCCCGGTGGCGCAGTGGGTTAAACCCCTGTGCTGGCAGGACTGAAGGTCGCAGGTTCGAATCCGGAGAGAGGCAGATGAGCTCCCTCTATCAGCTCCAGCTCCCAATTGTGGGGACATGAGAGAAGCCTCCCACAAGGATGATAAAAACATCAATCATCCAGGCGTCCTGTTTCTCAATATATTTGACCTCCTGATTTCAAAAAATGGCACCAGTTTTCTCCTAACAGGTCTGGTTTGTTTCCCCCTTGGGCTGTGTAATGGATGTTAGGATACCTGGAACACCACACAATTCTTGCTCAACACTACATGTGAGTTTACATACATAAGATATGACATGTCATGCCATTTTCCATAAATCACTCATTTTTTAAATGAAAAACCTTCAAAGCCAGCCCAAAGCCCAAGGAGGAGGATGTTAAGGTGATCAAAACAGCCCAAACAGCACTTCTCATTAAACTTCTGGAAATTGATTTCAGCACCACTCCCACCCCAGGAGTGAGCGAAGCACTACCGAAGCCCACAAAACTGGTTTGATGAGAGACCATGGTGAGATTGCAGGCAATGACAGCTCTTCAGTATCACCTCTAAATCTTCAAAACAGCATATCTCGTGCACAGCCCAGGCCTAAAGCAAACATGAAAATGCGCAGAAGGACAGCATTTCACAAACAGCTTAATTTCTACTGTCATTCTGACACTTTCAAGAAGCATTAGTAAAGCACAGTCATCCAGTGAAAGCATGCAAAAGAGGAGCAGAAGGTCTCCCAAGCAAAAGGAGCCTGATTGTTAGTGTGACTTCTGAGACAAAGCAAACAGCAGATTACCCAAAATTTGAGAAGTGAGCCCTTCTTCTTCTTCTTCATATTATTATTATTACTATTTATACCCTGCTTTTTCTCTCCGCAAAGGAGACTCAAAGCCTTAACGTTTTGATATAATGACAAAACCTGACTACTGTTTTTTATTTTTAAAAAACCTTCAACAGAGAATGGTTGGACCTAATACATCAGCAAAGCAATCAAAATTAACAAGTTTTGCCTTTTTATAGTGCTGTATTCCCATATGTTAATGGACCATAATCATTCAGTGTTTGAAGTATACTGCAGTCTGTCTAATTTTTATGCTATACTATTTTACAGGGTGAGGCAGCATAACTTCCTTTTTTAAAATGCGTGCCATTCAGTCGGTTGAAGACGTAGTGGTCTCATTCAAAAGGCGGGAGTATAAAGTTTTGTCCTGACACAGTTCAGTCGCCATCATGCGCTGGAACAGTGAGGAGCGTGCTTTTGCCATTGAGGCCTACTTTTCGAGCGGATTTGGAGTGACCGGCCCACTCTCCAGATTTGGGCCCTTGTGATTTTTTTCTATGGGGTTTTTTGAAATCCCGTGTTTATGTGAACCGTCCAAGGACCCTACAAGACCAGCATCCAGGAATAAATTGCCAACATAACGCCTGCTATGCTGGCAAGAGTCATGACAAACGTCAGAAATCGGTTTACTCAGTGTATTGAGAATGGAGAATGGGGGACGTCGCCTACCTAATTTGACCTTCAAAACTACGTAAAACAAAACTTTAGGTATGCGCCTACATTCATACAATGGGTTTCATTACGTTTTGAAAAAAGAAAGTTATGCTGCCTCACCCTGTAGTATAAGACAAGATGCAACCACAGTCCTGAACTACCTATAGCTCTAAAAAAATAATGCAATTGTAATTTTTACTGCCGATTTTACAGGTGTTTTCTCGCACCGATGACTTGCTAGATATAGCTTTTCTTTGTACTACTGCCACTCAGTTGTAGCAGAATACCAAATAATTATGACTCTAAAGACAAAAGTCAATAAGCACTAAGCTACTGTTGTTCTATGGTGCTCACTATGTATATATTTGATATAAAATGCATCTAGTTGGCTTGTTCTTGTGCATGGTGATCCCCACATGGCATACAAAAAAAATTTCCAATCTTCATGGCCATGCTTGCATATCCAACGGTAGATCAGAGACTAGCAAACTTGGTATAAGCAATATGATTTTAAAAACTGTAACCAATGTGGGTTAATTTTGAGCTGCAAATTGATTCCTTTATGGGTGATGCTTCCCTTGATTTCTAGTATAGTATTATAACAGTAATTCAGCTATGGGAGAAGCTGCTATAAGAACAGGCCATAATATCACTCCTCTTCGGTCTAATTAAGTTATTAGCAGCAATCCAAACACACTCAATTTCCAGATAAATCCAGTTGCATACCTGGGATGTTTAGGATGTTTTATTTCTCAAGGGTTATCAAGACTCCTGATGCAAGAGAAAAAAGGCATGCAATCACACAAGATGTTAAGCAAACCCTACCTTTTGAACTTGATAGATCTATAAGGACAGAGGAAGGAAAGAAAGGAGAAATTTATAAGGAAAAGAGAAGAGGTTTCCGCAGATACAGTAAAACAAAGGACTCGTGTTCCAGTGGACTAGTAAAAAAAAAAAAAACCCAGCATAAACCACATTGCAAGATCAGCAATGCATCCTTAAAGGCTAACAAAACCTGCAATGGTTTACAATTAAGCTGGTTAGTCTTTAAGTTGGCACAGGATGCATTGGTGTTTTTGCTGCAAGAAAACCAATGGAAATTATTACCTCAAAATGAACATTTTTTTACTAAGTGTGAAATACATACTTAAGAGGGAAGGGGAAATTGCAGGAAATTGTTTTATTTTGTACAGAGATCACCATGATGTATTAAGACCCAGAGATAAGATCCATCAATGTGACATCTCTATTAACATTCTTGGGCTAGTAATTTCAACTAAGATAGATCTCCATGGGCATAGCTATCAGCTGTGCAGATCTGTTAAGAGCAAGCTGAAGATTTAGCAGCACAACAGCACACAGTTTCCTACCCTGTCTCCACTGCAACTCATCAATGAGGTCACATTCCATGACTGTCAAATCATAACCAAAATTCAAATGCACTGGGAAGTACAACCCAGTGAATAAAGACAAGCAGCCCTCCACATTTGCTGGGGATAGCGGCACAAGACCACATGGAAGTGAAAAAGCATTATTTTTTTGTCCTGAGAGAACACCTCTCTAGGAATGCCTATGGAAGATGACCATACAATTGCAACGGAGGGCTTAGAGATTCCTAGAGAGGCGTTCTATGTAGGAATCTCAAGGTTCTCTGTGTGAAAGGTGACAATAGTTACATTGAAGAACCTAGACAGAATATTTTAATTAAATGTGTGACTAATCAAGTCTGCAAACGTCAGCCTGAAAATGTGAAGGGCTGTACATAAATGCACATTTGCGGAGCCTGGTGTACTTTATATCTTTTATTGCTGCCACAATGCACAATAAATCAGGCATTTATACTGTACCAAACTCTTTGCAACAATTCCATATATTGTATTGTCGAAGGCTTTCATGGCCGGAATCACTCAGTTCTTGTGGGTTTTTTCGGGCTATATGGCCATGTTCTAGAGGCATTTCTCCTGACGTTTCGCCTGCATCTATGGCAAGCATCCTCAGAGGTCTGCTGGAGCTGGGAAAAAGGGGTTTATATATCTGTGGAATGACCAGGGTGAGACAAAAGGCTTTTGTGAGTTGGGCTAGGTGTGAATCTTTTCAACTGACCACCTTGATTAGCATACAATGGGCTGACAGTGCCTGGAGCAAACTCTTCTTGAAAGGTGATTAGATGTCCCTGCCTGTTTTTCTCTCTGCTGTTTTAATTTTAGAATTTTTTAATACTCGTAGCCAGATTTTGTTCATTTTCATGGTTTCTTCCTTTCTGTTGAAATTGTCCACATGTTTGTGGATTTCAATGGCTTCTCTGTGTAGTCTGACATGGTGGTTGTGAGAGTGGTCCAGCATTTTTGTGTTCTCAAATAAAATGCTGTGTCCAGGTTGGTTCATCAGGTGCTCTGCTATGGCTGACTTCTCTGGTTGAAGTAGTCTGCAGTGCCTTTCATGTTCCTGGATTCTTGTTTGGGCGCTGCGTTTGGTGGTCCCTATGTAGACTTGTCCACAGCTGCATGGTATACGGTAGACTCCTGCAGAGGTGAGAGGATCCCTCTTGTCCTTTGCTGAACGTAGCATTTGTTGGATTTTCCTGGTGGGTTTGTAGATTGTTTGTATGTTGTGTTTCCTCATCAGCTTCCCTATGCGATCAGTGGTTCCCTTGATGTATGGCAGGAACACTTTTCCTCTGGGTGGATCTTCATCTTTACTCTTGTGGCTTGTTCTTGGTCTTGCAGCTCTTCTGATGTCTGAGGTGGAGTATCCATTGGCCTGGAGAGCCCAGTTGAGGTGGTTCAGTTCATCTTGGAGGAGGTGGGGTTCACAGATTCTTTTTGCACGGTCTGCCAAGGCTTTGATGGTGCTTCTTTTTTGACTTGGGTGATGGTTGGAGTTTTTATGGATATATCTATCTGTGTGTGTGGGTTTTCTGTAAACGGTGTGACCCAATTGTTGATCTGGTTTGCGGATGACTAGGACATCTAGAAAAGGCAGTCTTCCTTCCTTTTCTTTTTCCATAGTGAACTGGATGTTAGGGTGGATGCTGTTAAGATGTTCCAGGAACCTGTTGAGTTCTTCATCTCCATGGCTCCAAATGGTGAAAGTGTCATCCACATATCTGAACCATATAGTGGGCTTTTTGGTTGCTGTTTCAAGAGCTTGTTTTTCAAATTGTTCCATGTAGAAGTTAGCTATGACTGGGCTGAGAGGGCTCCCCATTGCTACTCCATCTTTCTGTTCGTAGAATTCATTGTCCCACTGAAAATAGCTGGTGGTGAGGCAATGGTGAAACAGCGCCGTGATGTCTTCCAAAATCCATAAGGACTCCACCCCACTCAGACCAATCGTGAGTGCCATTGGGTCCCCCACATATGACTTAGCCAAATTTCTTGCTGCACAGTTACAAAGCCACATTGGGCTCACAACACACTACATCAAGGACTCAGCCCACTTCATTGAAAAAATCAGCAATCTCAAACTAAATCCAAATGACAAACTGATCAGCTTCGATGTGGTGTCTCTATTTACCATGGTCCCAGTTGCAGACACCATGGCACTCATCAACCAGAGGTTCCCAGAAGACATCACGGCGCTGTTTCACCATTGCCTCACCACCAGCTATTTTCAGTAGAAATGCTGGACCACTCTCACAACCACCATGTCAGACTACACAGAGAAGCCATTGAAATCCACAAACATGTGGACAATTTCAACAGAAAGGAAGAAACCATGAAAATGAACAAAATCTGGCTACGAGTATTAAAAAATTCTAAAATTAAAACAGCAGAGAGAAAAACAGGCAGGGACATCTAATCACCTTTCAAGAAGAGTTTGCTCCAGGCACTGTCAGCCCATTGTATGCTAATCAAGGTGGTCAGTTGAAAAGATTCACACCTAGCCCAACTCACAAAAGCCTTTTGTCTCACCCTGGTCATTCCACAGATATATAAACCCCTTTTTCCCAGCTCCAGCAGACCTCTGAGGATGCTTGCCATAGATGCAGGCGAAACGTCAGGAGAAATGCCTCTAGAACATGGCCATATAGCCCGAAAAAACCCACAAGAACTGAATTCCATATATTTTTTAATATTTAACACACATTAATATGAAGACCCAACTGCAAAACCAGTTTTCAAAAACATTTCTCTTTACTTCCACTGAGGATTTTGACATAGGGGCAGGGGAAGAAAAAAAAGAGAAAAACAACTATTCCACTTTGTAATAATATAAACTAAATAAGGCATAGCTTGACAGGCTGAGCAGCTTCTCTATTTACACGTAATTTTGTCCAAAGAATACCACTTTGCAAAATATAATGCTGGTTATCAGGCTACTTAATCACTCTTTACTTTAGATAGCTAACAGTGAGTAATACTTTCAGAAATTCAAGTATTTATCTTCTTCAATAGCAAAAGGGATTATACCACATGGAGGAAATGTTTAAACAAAATGCTCTGAAAATTCTGCAATCTGAAAACAGATGCACAATTGAAGCTGGCTCAACAAATCCCTTCTAAAAAACCAAGGGCGGTGTTCATATTTCAGGACATAAACCAAAACAGTTTACAGTTTTAAACAGCTAAGACATACAATACAATGTGAGCAAAGCAGTAGAGATGTTGAGAATAACTGGCCCTTCAGTAGGTGACTCCTCCCTCACTTCCATAGCAGCTTCCACCACCTTATATATTGAGTGGTGAACGTGTGGAAGATTAAACAAGAGGCTGCTGGGGACAAGAGGTATGAAACTGGTACAAGCATAAATGGTGCAATTGCCACTGCCATGACCTCAGGGAGGGGGGATTCTCACCCTTGGGTACAGTAACAACTAGGACATAACTAGTGTTAATATCCTTTCATAGTTGTTTTATACTGATTGACGGAGTCAACCAGTAGCATCCAGCCCAAGGGGTTTAATAGTTGGTGGCCTGGGAGTTGTAGTTTAGCAACTTTTTCAACTATTTATCTTCTTCAACAGCAAAAGGGATTGCTGTATTGGCGTTTCTGCCAATACGAAGTTGAGAATCACACTTTGCAGAAAGGGACATAAGCAGGAATTAAGTATCTCTGCCACCCCCCAATCCTTTTCCAAATACCTGTTCTGTTTGGAGGACTAAATTGTATCATATAGCGAAAGCATGTATTATTACAGATTTCTGACCAAAATCCAGTGACAACAGAAAGTTCAGATAAGTGGCAGGCCCCTGTTCACAGTAAACCTAACTGAAGAACTCACAAAAATATATCAATAATTTAAAATGCTTATCTAAGGAAAGTGTGACTTGACAAAAACCCAATTAGTTATTTGATGTGTACTACACAGCCCAAATTTTCTACCTTTAACAGACTGTGGGATACAATGCTTGCTTTTTAAACAAATCCTGACACTGGGCACAGAATTTCATTGAATGAAGAGATGGCAGGTACCAATAAGCTCAATCCTAAAAAGCATTTATAGGATTTCAGGCAGGTAGACCTTCCAAATCTCTTCAGTCCTTCTAACTGCCATACACCACTGCTGAGAAATATCCTATTTTATACTGCCATAAGTGGGTCATCATATTATTATATTATACAGCTCAAAGATTCCCAAGAAGAAAGACAACCTTGCTACTTCCAGTTTTTCATATCAATGCCAGGATGATGTATGCACAGTCTGCTTTCCACATGCGACTTCCTGCAATCTTCAGATATTCAAACCCTACTCTAACATAATTACACACAAAAAAACCCTTTATCTATGAATAAGGTTTATCTTGAAGTTTAAGATATCAAAATATTAAGTTTAAAACATTAAGAAAGGGCATCTGAAATAAAGTAAATGTCCCTTTGTCTGAAAGCAGAATACTAATCCTTTATCTTTAAAAAACAACATTGTCCACTAGTAAAGATAATTCTCATTTTTATTTTCTTAGAAAAACAGCACACAGATTTATTTGCTCTGTGATATCAAAGGTAGCATGTGCTTAGCGAAGGACAAATGCTTTGAAGCATGCAGATTTTTGCTGCCTCAGCTCATGGGGTGGGTGGGATTTCTTCAGAGGATTTCATTTCAGATGAGTGACCTTTGAAAAATAACCTGCAGCTTTAGCTCATTACAACAAAAAGATTCTGAATCTTGCCATATCACTGTCACTGTAAAAACACAGTCCACTGCACCTGGAAGGCAACTGTGTTAAAATAGAATAGCTACTGCCAATTTAATTTCCAGTAGCACAACTAAGGACACTCAGAGGATAAAGAACAACCACCATGTTGTATTTACATTATCATCTAAACAAGTATAATCAAGATGTGCAGTCTCAGAAACCTGTGTAAGAGACATGTTGTATTTACAGAATTTTCCGGCATATAAGACAACTTTTTAACTCTGGAAAATCATTTGGAAAGTTGGGGGTGGTCTTATACGCCGGGTATAACGGAGGCATAAAAATGCCTCAGCAGGCATGTCCAAGGTACACCGCCGCCCAGGGCTGCTGGGAGTCATAGTCCGGAGGCGCTTTCCTGGGCCTAGGTGAGCCCGGTGGCCTTTGGAGGCTTCTGCTGACCGATTGGGTGGCCTTGCTTCCTACCTCTCTCCCGGCTGCCTGGAAATAGCAATGTTGGAGGATTTGGAGGAGAGCCTTGAAAGTAGAGTGGGGAGAGTGGTGGGGTGGTGGAGACAGCCCAGCAGGCCTGCCAAAGGTTACCAGGCTCACCCAGGCCCAAGGAAGTGCCTCAGGACTATGCCTCCTCCCTCCCTTCTCCTCCTCCTCAGGCCACGCCGCTAAGGAGGAAGGAAGACATGAGGAGGAGCAGCAGACCCACTGGGCTATCCCTGCCGCTCTCCCCACTCTACCTTCAAGGCCCTTCTCCAACTCCTCTAACGTCACCATTTCCAGGCAGCAGGGAGAGAGTGGAAGGAAGCAAGGCCACCTGGTCGGCCGGCAGAAGTCTCTGAAGACCACGGGACTCGCCTAGGCCCAAGGAAATGGCATGTCGCAGGAGTTGGAGAAGGGCCTTGAAAGTAGAGCGGGGAGAGCAGTGGGGACAGCCCAGATGGCCTGACGCTGTTCCTCCCTCCTCCCTCCTCCTTCCTCCTTCTCTTCCTCAGGTCACACTGCTAAGGGACTTGTCCCCACCGCCGCCGCCACTCTCCCTGCTCTACTTTCAAGGCCCTCCTCCAAATCCTCCCACTTCGCTATTTCTAGGCAGCTGGGAGAGAGAGGAAGAAAGCAGGGCCACCCGATCGGCCAGCAGAAGTCTCCGAAGGCCACCGTGATCACCTAGGCCCAAGGAAGCACCTCCAGACTACAACTCCAGCAGTCCCAAGCCTTGGACATGCCCGCTGAGGCATTCTCAGAGTTATAGTTACCGAATCAATAGAATTGTGTTGGAAGAGGGGTAGTCTTATAGGCCAAGTATATCTCTAACTCTATATTTTAACTTAAAAAGTTGGGGGCCGTCTTATAAGCCCAGTTGCGTTATACACCTGAAAATACGGTAATTTAAACAAGTAAATTAATCAAGATGCACAGCCTTAGAAACCTGTGTGAGAAACAAAATTATTTGGGGGGGGGGGACTAACATAAATCCAGTTGCTCATCTCAAATACAGTAAACCCAGTGAATCAATTTTGAATGGTAAATGAACACTGATATAAATATAATTGATTCAGTGTATCTACTACCAATTTGATATAAGCCATTGATGTTACAAAATGGGAATGAGGAGAGCACAACACCCCGGAAATGTAGGAAAAGGCAACTTCAGAAATGTCACATACTCTGAGCACCAGAAAATTCCATGGTAGATTCTGTTTAGGATTGCCACTGTCAGAAATGACTAGGAGGCATGCAACAACAACGATATGCTAGTGAACTGAAACTGTATAAACACTATTGCTCACAGATAATCACAGGTCTTGTACAGGCAAATCACGTACTGAAAACCATTTCACTTTTACTATTAAGGCTTTATGATGTATATACTCTTCACCTCAAAATACAGGTTATTTCAAAATGATGGATCCAATTTCAAAGAAGTGTATTTCAGGATGGCAGCATATTACAATGACAAAAAAGTTACATACAGTTTAATGAATTATCACATTTTCAAGTTTAACTAACCATTTTGAGCCACAAACAAAAGATAAGCAGTAGATTTAACAATTTTCTTCCCACTGTGTGAAAGTCTCCAAAAACTATTTGCAGTTTCGGACTCACACAATAGAAAAGTTAGCATACCTGTAGTTTGTGCAAAAACAGCACTCTCTGCTCAGAAAGTTATTTCCGTATAAAATTACAATTTTCTGTGCAAAGATTGTGTTTTCTTTGCAGAAAATGCAATCGCTGGGAGCATATTCTGCACAAAATTTTCATGTGGTCTTTTTTTTAACAATAAACAGCATTTTTTGCATTGTACAGAAAATTCTGTTTTAAGACACATGCATATTTTGAGCTGAATATGTTATGAACCGTGGGGCTTCCCACCAGTTAAAGATTTTATTCATCAACCGAGAAGCATGTTTTATAGTATTTCTTTTTTTAAATTCTTTGCTGCTCTATAGAACCCCATCATGAGGACTTCAGGACAACTATGTAAGAGAGAAAACATTTTGCAAAGTTAAAAAGGGGACAGGAAGATGAAGAATTTTCTTTTCCTGCTCCACAAGCCCCAGTCAATGCAACACGTACCCTTTTATACCGTTCAATATTGCATATCTGTTTGTACCCCATGCATTTTACAGGATTTTCTCAGGCAAGGGAGAAAAGTAGGGTTTGCCTTCCTCCGAAATGTTTCCTACACTACCTGGTATTCCCATTCAAGGACTATTAAGGCTGACATGACTTAGCTTCCAAAGTAAGAGGAGATCTAGTGCTTTTAGAGCTTTTAGGTCAATTATATTACTGTTATTCCAGTTTTACTGTCATGGAAACTTTCTGTGGAATCCTGTTATTACCAATTTAAAGAGAGGTATTTATTATTCTTGAAAGTTAAGAGAGCTCTCATGCTATCTCCTCAAACTACAAAGCCCAGAAAGGACTACATAGGATGAATCTTTGGCTGTTAAGGTGGAATCATAATGCTATAATTTGGGTGTTGTAAAAGCCTATGGTTTCTATTCTAAGCTGGCTGAAACCCTGTTTTGAATGTAGAGTTTCTTTCAGGCATAGAAATATACTCCATTTTCTAAATGTGTGTTCAGGTCTATAAAAGGATAAGTGGTTCAATAATCCTAGTGTCATTTCTATCAACTGAGACAACAGTTCAAGAATCCAGTTGGCAACTTTGGAACTAGTTATTTATATTATGACTGAGTTCTGACCAAATTAAGACAGAATGTTCTTATAAACTAAACAGTCTATTTGTGAACCTCTGCCCATTAACTTTCTATTTCCCAATTGTTGTACTGCAACTTTAAAACTTCTAAAATTAACTCCCTTTTTAGTCATTATACATACCATATATTCCAGAGTACAAAATGACTGGGGCTATAAGATGACCCCCCAATTTTAGCAAACAAAATAGAGAGTTGGGGATATACTTGCCGTTTAAGATGACTCCCCAAACCAGGCGCTTCTCAGGCCGCTGTCCTTCTTCCTGTCCAGGCCTCGCGCGAAGTGCCTCTTCTCCTGCGAGAGAACATTGTCTCACAGGACAAGACGCACTTCTCGTGAGGCCTGGACAGGAAGGAGGAGAGCGGCCTGATCAGAAGGGCCTCCGGCACTCCTCAGGCCACTCTCCTTCTTCCTATCCATGCCTCGTGAGAAGTGCCTCTTCTCCTGTAAGACAACGTTGTCTCGCAGGAGAAGAGGCACTTCTCGCGAGGCATGGACAGGAAGGAGGAGAGTGGCCTGAGCAGCGCAGGAAGCAGCCCAGGGGCCCAGCCGCCAACAAAGGAGAGGCCTGGGCCTGTGCAAGGAAGGCAGCCAGGAAGGGAGGAAGGACAGGGAGCTTGCCCGGGAGGCTGCCATGAGCCAAGGCGGAGGAGGAGGAGGGGACGCTGAGGCCAAGGCAGCCACATTAAGTAATTTTATTATTATTTTAATTTTATACCTGGTATACTAGATGACTCTCAAAATTTTATGTTTTACATGCCTAAAAAGTCAGCTTGTTTTCTGCTTCCTTGGAGACTAGGACGCGGAACAATGGCTTCAAACTACAAGAGAGGAGATTCCATCTGAACACGAGGAAGAACTTCCTGACTGTGAGAGCCGTTCAGCAGTGGAACTCTCTGCCCCGCAGTGTGGTGGAGGCTCCTTCTTTGGAAGCTTTTAAAAGAGGCTGGATAATCCTAGTGTCAGATGGCCATCTGTCAGGGGTGATTTGAATGCAATATTCCTGCTTCTTGGCAGGGGGTTGGACTGGATGGCCCATGAGGTCTCTTCCAACTCTATGATTCTATGATTCTATCTAGTACCCCGGAATATATGGTATTTCATTAATATTTCAGCATAATCGTTCTTTTATTAGTTAAGATATTAATTTTTGTTTAGGGAAAAGGACATTGTTTTATCAAATCTCCTTTTTGTTTCCAGTGAAATTTCAGTGAGCTCATTAAATTCTTAAAATGGATTTATTTGTTCAAATGCATGTGATTGATAAAACACTAGGATACTCAAAGCACTGAAAACACATTCTGAATGCATAAAGTAGGAAGCTGTTAGAGACCTAACATGCTCTTGTAACAGAATCATTCCCTTACATTATAAACATTATAGGCATCTTCGCAGCAAGGGTCAGGATATTTATTCACTGTGGTTTGTTGTAATGCTGTTTAGGAAATCCTATTACTCATGCCTGGCACAGCAGGCGGATATAAATACTCTGCCAGACATGTAAACCTCCAGGCTGAGCCAACAAAGGAGTATTCTACTTTAATAGAAGCAACAGTTGTAGCAGGAGGGCTTTTCAACATGCCAGTTGAGTTATATTTTCTATTTGTAACTGAAGTCTTCAGAGAGGATATTGCCCACTGATTAAATATCAAGATGGAGATAAACAGCCTGCAATCTTGTAAACCACTGTTAGCATCAAATTAGATGTTAATGCCTGCTTTGTGAATGTGCCTGACATATGTTCTTCTAGTTTTCATTCCTCAAGAAAATAGGCAGGTACTGACTTCATCCAACAGAGAAAGCATAATAATCAAAGGGAATAACAATGCTCTGGCTGTTGAAGAGGAAGACCTAAGGCGATTCCACTTCTAAGTGGAAAATACTGCTTCCAACTTCCTTTCCTTTCACTAATGGGTGATTAGGAACCAAAAATAAAAACAAAGATATTGGATTCCCTGAAGAGACAAATTTTCCACCCTATATAAAAATTTCTGGTTTCATGACATTATAAAAGGTAATGCTCAAAAGTATGTATTGTAATTCTGGTCTCATCCAATTTTGTGCTATATTACTAGAATGTGAAGATCTGTTACAGCATTGCCACATATTTCATGCTTCCATATCTGAATACCGAATTCTTACAACCATCAGTAATTCATAGACTCAAAAGACCATTTTTGTAACTGAGTCTCAGGACGTGATTCAAAGCTTGGAAGAACAAGCATTTGACTCCTGCCCCTGCCAACATACCTGAAACAATGTCAGAGTTAACAAATGAACCTGGAGGAGGAGAGCAGTCCTGTGAGAAAGCGATCATCAGGAAAAATCATTCACAGGAGTTGGAGAAGGCTGGGGAAGGGTTTGGGAGGAGGGAAGAGCATTATAAAAGGGACTGATGGTACATGAGGAAATTAGTAGTGTTATTTTTTTTCTCATCTATGTAGTAGAAATAAAGCTAGCTACAGCCACCTGGAGTGTGAGTACTAGTGAATTGCTAGAAACTACCAGAAGAAGCTGACACTGAGTTACAAAACTGCAAAACAATTTTTGTACTTAAGGCAATAAAGACAATGGAAACACCCAATAAAATATTCTTAACATACTTCCTTTTGTTGCCTCTCAAGTTCCTTCATCCGGATTTCTCGTGCTTCAGCTCGTGCCGCACGCTTTGCTGCCAGTCTTGCTTCAGCCTATGGAAAGAAGGAACAATACTAAAATTCCTCCACTTTAAAATTACCGTCATACCTAAAATTAAACTATGCACCAGTCTGCATATTCCGAGATATTCTGAAAGCTTGGAAGTAACAAGTTGCATGTACTGAGTTGCCTTCTGCAATAATAGCAATCCAAACAATTAATTTGTGTCAGTTCCAACAGATTTCACAACCTTTGAGGATGCTTGCCATAGATGCAGGTGAAACGTCAGGAGAGAATGCCTCTAGAACATGGCCATATAGCCCAAAAAACCTATAACAACCCATGTGTCATCTCTTTTTGACCGTGGTGCTACTAGTCAGAAGCACAAGAATCAGCAACATGGAAAGTGGGTGGAAGTAAAAAAACGAACAAACACATTGACAGCATTGAAAACACAGACCTAGATATTTGCATTATTTGGAACATTACAGAAAAAGCGTATCTGTCCTCTCTACTTTTCGTCAGTCCAACCAAATTAAATAAACTATTGCTGAAAGAAAGAGGAGATAACTTGAGTGTGGCAGAGTAGACTGTCTTGCCAGGCTGACTACTACAAGCAATGGCATAGGGTTGGTTGGGTTGGTGAGTTTGGAGGAAGGTTGTGTTTCTTGCATATGAGAGATCCATCTGATTTAGAATAAGGGAAAGAGGCAAAGAGGTTGTGAAAAAAGAAGAATGAGGTTGCATTTTACACTAGCCGCAGCTTCTAAGTCTTCCTCAAGGATAGATCCATATAAAGTGCATTACATTAGCCTAATTATGAGGTCAACAGCACGTTGACTACTGTGGGTAGGTTATTGCTAACCAGGAAAATGCATCAGTCAAACCTGCTGCCAAGTATTCCAACTCACTGAGTCCTCTTATGCCTCCAGTACAGTGATGGATCTAGGGATACTCCCAAGCTATATACCTGCTCCTTTAGGAGAATGCAATCCAATCCAGGAAAAGCTATATATCCAAATTCCCAGACAAAGTAGCTTTTACTAGCTCCCAAAACACCCCATAAAGTAGCCTGCTGCCCAGCTAATAGAAGGACTATTGCATTTTTCTCCTGACCTCTGCTTTACAGCTTATCTGTCCGTACACATCTCCCTCTATGAACCATCTCGGAGGCCCTACTCTCGGTCTCACCTCCTTCAAACATGTGGCTGGTTGGGACAAGGGACAGGGCCTTCTCAGTGGTGGGCCCTCGGCTATGGAACTCCCTTCCCAGCGAAAAAAGGTCAGCACCCTCCCTCCTGACCTTCAGAAAGAAAGTAAAAACATGGTTCTGCCCCAAATCTTTGGAAAATAGTGCAGTGCAATAAGTGAAGTGGAATTATGTGCAATAATGACCAAAATGGCTTTCAACTATGTCTTCGGATTGTGTGAGTTTAATTTATTATTTATTTATTTATTTAAAAGTTTTCTATGCCAATCTTCTCACCTCCAAGAGGGACTCAGATCTGGTTCACAACATGTGTTCATATACAAAAATACAAACCACACAATGTATTATCATTACACAATTAAAAACATATTACAATACAACATCGTCATCATCACACTTACACAGCCACGTCGTCAAAACATTCCTGGTCATAATTCACATAATAATAATGTGTTTTAATGTTTTACTGCTTTTTAAAATTTGATTTAATTTATTTTATTAAATTAAAAAATTAATTTTATATCAAAATTAAATTTGATTTAATTTATTTTATTAAGTGTTTGTTGATATGGCATTGAATTATTGCTGATTGTAAGGCCACTCCGAGTCCCCTTTAGGGTTGAGAAAAGCAGGATATAAATACAGTAAATAAATAACATTTAAGTACAAAGAAGACATACAAATTACTGATCATTTTAAAAGGAGAATTACCACCCTTAATCCCTCCAAATAGCACTCTATACTGAAAGCTGTTTTGTGTCTAAGTAGAGTTGGAAAGGCATGGGAAAAATGGAGGGGGGGGGGAGGTTTTTCCTGGATTTTCCTAAAGCCATTTTTTTTCTTGAAAAATTAAAAAGTTTGTAGAATATGTTCTTTTCCTATGCCAAATAATATTTCTATGACATGGTATTCAAACTATATAACATGAAGACCTTAATGAAAAATTTCCGAGGCTTTTAGTTTCTACACATTTTTTTCATTTTTTTTTCTGGGGAAATGGCTTTGGAAAAAAACGGTGAGGATGGGTGGAGGGGGACAAATTGATCCTCCCCCCCCCCCAATTTCTCCAATTTTTTTACAGGACTTACCATCTCTATACCAAACAGAATTCAACTAATTAATTCCCCATAATGTCTCCTAAACAAAACTGAGAACTAGGAGCAGGGGCGGCTCATCCATTACGCAAAGTAAGTGGTCACAGTACACTTTTTTTTGCCAGGGGCGCAGAGGCGCCTCTGTAAATGCCCCTCGACCACCACTTGAGGAGCGCCCCCTCGGCTCACAACAGCCCTAGCAGTCCGGGGAAAGCCTCAGCAACCTATTACGCAAAGTAAGCATTTGCAGTATAGTTGATTGTGCCCAGGGGCACTCTTGAGGCGCTCTTGGGGGAAAATAGACCTTGACATATGCGAGTTGTAGTTACTGGGATGTATAGTTCACCTACAATCAAAGAGCATTCTGAACTCCACCAATGATGGAATTGAACCAAATATGGCACACAGTACTCCCACGACGAACAGAAAATATATATCAATAATTGGTGGGGGGGGGGCGCCAAAATACTGTTTGCTTACCATTGAAAATTACCTAGGGCCGCCTCTGACTAGGCGCTTCTCCATCCAACATGCTCTCAACCATTTTTTTTCTCTCCAACCCTATCCAGCATGAATACACCCAGTCTAATAATGAGTTCTAGAGAACGAAAAATTTGTGTTTTATTGCCTTGTGACATTTTAGTTGTTTCCATTTAGAAGTATCATGTTACTGTTGCTTTTCAGATTTTTTAAAATAATAGCATGGCTACTCATAAATAGGTCTTAGAGATACATGGCAGAGTTCCTTTTGAATACACCTGGGAACATATATAAAAATATATTTTCACATTTCCCTTACATATACTGCCTTAGTGACACTGGGGAAGAGACCAACATGAAAAACAGGTTTCTGTCTGCAACCACAATCTATAAATAAAAGCACTGATTCCACTCCCTTAACATCTATGTGACAAAAATAGACCACACATGAATCTGCTTTCCAGTGTAAGCCTTATGTTCACACCATAGGAATTTATCAACTGTATTGGAACGCTCACCTGCATTTTTTGTACTAAAATGGGATTGGATCTTTCCATGCTAAATAAAGTGTCACATTTCAAACTTTTTACTTTTAACAATAAACCAAACTCTTCCCAATGTTTAAGTCCTAGTTAGCATTAGTTCACAGCTTTGATGAAATTGCTTCGTTTACTAGTGCATCATGGTTTATTGAATCAAACTAGCTAATTTGCCACATATTGCACAACTCTTATCAGTATTTAATCCGTCTTTTGTAAAGAATGTGCAATTATCATATTTCATTGCACAACAGTTGCACATTTTATCTCCCTTTTTGTTGGAAAAGGGGGAGTGCGACTATTATGTGATGAAAAACAATGGTGTTTTCTGTTTGTTGGATTCTAAGTTTGTTTTAAATATAAAAATCCCGTCTTACCCTCAAGAGGAAGAGGAGGAAGAAAGATGTTTTCAAACTGTCTTTGAGGGGAAAGGAAATAAATAAGCAGAGCTCGATGTTCATTTGAATTTTATTAGGTTCAAATAAATATGGTATTCTCTCTCAACTCATAATGCAGGCCTGTCTCAAGTGTCTTTCTCCTTAAACCTCACTTCCTGTCTGTCTTCATCCTATACAAATACACACTTTCTTGCTAATCACTGCACACTTGTCAGTCATACCACACCCACACATTTCTGGAAGTACTTCACATCCAATGTACTCTGCACAAAAGCAGAAATCCATAATGCTCCCAAAGAAGATTACCTCCTCCACAGTTTTGAAGTGCTGAGACAACTGATCCCAGGGAGCTTTTTCTTTCCCAGTCTCTCTTCCTTTCACTCTCTCTCTTTCTGTGTCACCCAAATGCATGCGACTATTTCAGCAAAATGATAAAAGGAGGATGTTTGAATACCTGGAACTGAGGGAGTGGAGTGTTTTACTGCATTCACATTTCTTTCAAGGTTGAAAGGGATTAAGTAAACTCTGACCCAAAATATCATCTCTCTCAGTCACTGTAGGCACTGAACCAGCCATGGCCTATTTTATGGACGCCAGAAGTTTCCAAAGACTGTCAAGCTTGAAGAAACTTCCTGATTCAAGAAGAGGGTCTCCTTTGCTTGAGACAAATGGTATAAGCCAGGCCTGTAGAGCGGGGGGGGGGGGGGGGGTTCAATACCCCCCCCCCCCAAATTCAGGTAAAAAAAAAACCTGGTTTACTGTATTGTCGAAGACTTTCATGGCCAGAATCACTGGGTTGTTGTAGGTTTTCCGGGCTATATGGCCATGTTCTAGAGGCATTTTCTCCTGACGTTTCGCCTGCATCTATGGCAAGCATCCTCAGAGGTAGTGAGGTCTGTTGGAACTAGGAAAAATGTGTTTATATATCTGTGGAATGACCAGGGAGAGACAAAGGACTTTTGTCTGCTGGAGCTGGGTGTGAATGTTTCAACTGACCACCTTGATTAGCATTTAATGGCTTGGAAGTGCCTGGGGGGAATCGTTTGTTGAGAGTGATTTGATGTGCCTGATTGCTTACTCTCTGTTGTTTTGCTGTTGTAATTTTTGAGTTTTTTTAATACTGGTAGCCAGATCCTGTTCATTTTCGACCAGAGAAGTCAGCCATAGCAGAGCACCTGATGAGCCAACCTGGACACAGCATTTTATTTGAGAACACAGAAATGCTGGACCACTCTCACAACCACCATGTCAAACTATACAGAGAAGCCATTGAAATCCACAAGTATGAAAAAGAACAGGATCTGGCTACCAATATTTAAAAAACTCAAAAATTACAACAGCAAAACAACAGAGAGTAAGCAATCAGGCACATCAAATCACTCTCAACAAAAGATTCCCCCCAGGCACTTACAAGCCATTAAATGCTAATCAAGGTGGTCAGTTGAAACATTCACACCTAGCTCCAGCAGACAAAAGTCCTTTGTCTCTCCCTGGTCATTCCACAGATATATAAACCCATTTTCCTACTTCCAACAGACCTCACCACCTCTGAGGATGCTTGCCATAGATGCAGGCGAAATGTCAGGAGAAAATGCCTCTAGAACATAGCCATATAGCCCGGGAAAACCTACAACAACCTGGTTTACTCATGAATTTTAACTGGTTAACCAAATCCCCATGCTAAATCTATGAGACGCAAAAAATTAAGAGTCCTTCCAGAACTACAAGCTCTATCTCAAGCAAATATTGACAGTTTATTCACACTGTCATTACTTGCAGCAATAGCCAATGTAGCGAAGCAATCAAGATGGGGGGGGGGCGTGTTGAATGCTCTCATTAAGGAGGCCAGACTTGGTGGAGGTGGTTGACAGGGGTGGAGCTGCAAGCTACTGAAGCCTGCTCTGCCCCCTGCTGTGCTCTTTGCTTCTGTGTGAGCTAGGAGGCAGGCTTCAACCCCCCCCCTGAAATTTTCAAAAAAAACCCCTGAAATTTTCACCCCTCCCCGAAATTTTTTTCTGGCTATGGCCCTGGTATAAGCTAAATAAGGAAAGCAACACATGTGGACGTAGCAATTGCTGCATCAGGAAGCACCGTTTCCTAAACGAAGACATGGTGGTTAACCAGCACTAAAAGTTCTGTTTTCTATAGCAAGTCCATATGAGCATCCCTACTGTGGACAACCCTATACAACTTAGGGTTGACTTGCTATGCAAGAAGCAAAATAGTTCATATCTGCAACACTAGCCAGGGAATTTTCTATAACACAAAAGCATTCCCAATAAGATCCTGCCCCAAAAAAGTCATTAGTCTTTCAAACCACTCAAGTGAATCAAAACACTAAGAAAAATATTTACGCCTCAGAAGTCTGCATGAACTGTTCTAACACACACAACACAGGGGGGACAACTACATTCAGTGCAATCAAACTGCAGGAATCTCTTTTGCAAATTGGAAACATAGAGGGTAGGAAAAGCAGTGTGTTTTTTGGGTTTTTTTGTCCCTTACCTGAGCATCTGGACTCAGGTATTCTGCTGCTCTTTGCATGGCTGCAGAAAGTGCTATTCACATGCTAGGTCCAAAATGCACACAAAACAAGACTCAAAAAAGAAATAAGGAGCACAAGCACTAAAGTAGCACAGATACCAGCAGAGAAACCACCTTTATGGAGCCTCCAGGGCTTCTCATTTTGACCTGTTCATCCACAAGTAAGATTAACTTGTCTCTCCTGAAAACCCTCCTCCTTTTGTCAAAGGAAGACAGAGGCTGCTTTGCAGAGCACTCAGCCTGGGGGAGTGGCAGAAAAGAACAGAAAAGCCTTTGCCGTGTGCTAGCAGTGTGAAATACCTTTGCTCTTCATTGTTCTACCATGCATTTCTTCTTCACCACTTGTAAAAGGATCTGGAGGACAGCATAAACACTCTCACAAAATTTCCACTCCTTAAATTTAAATCTGCAATGAAAACTTCCTGCTAGCCTTACCATTCAGGGCTTCACAGCAGAATCAAGGTTGGGACTGGGAGGGAGGTGATCATTTATGGCACAGCGCCATTCCTGACTCAGCAGGCAGTCACCTGGCTCAGAAGGTGCACAAACACAAACAACCTGGCTTTCCTCCTTCCCAGGGCACAGGGTACATATTTTGCTGCATTTCTTGATATGTCTATAGTCCAAGCAGGTAAAAACAATTATCTGTATCATAATCGCCAGGGCCGTAGCCAGAAAAAAATTTCGGGGAGGGTTGAAAATTTCGGGGGGGGGGGGGGTTGAAAATTTCGGGGGGGGGTAGGGTCACGCTGAAGCAAAGAGCACAGCAGGGAGCAGAGCAGCCTTCAATAGCCTGCAGCTCCGCCCGTCAACCACCTCCACCAAGTCTGGCCTCCTTAATGAGAGCATTCAACACCCCCCCCCCCACTTGATTGCTTCGCTACATCGGCTATTGCTGCAACAGTGTGAATAAATTGTCAATATTTGCTTGAGATAGTGCTTGCAGTTCTGGAAGGACTCTTTAATTTTTTGCGTCTCATAGACTTAGCATGGGGATTTGGTTAACCAGTTAAAATTCATGAGTAAACCAGGTTGTTGTAGGTTTTTCCGGGCTGGGAGGAGGGAAGAACATGGGCACTCTTGTCACTGTTTTAGATGCTTAAATATTCGTTGTGTAGCAGTGAAAGAGTCTTGCTCAATCATTATAACTTGTAGGAAGGAACCAAAGGAACTATATTTTATTTCAGTCCTTAAAGAACACAATACAAATCTGCACCAAGATCAACATATCCATCTGTATAGACCTCAAGACAAACTTTCTTAAACTGTGGGCCATGACCCAATTTGAGGTCCCATAACTGAATGTTTGGAAATCTTGTTTAGCTTGCCTCCTAGTGGCTGTTTAAAGCATATACATGAATCTGTTAACAACGACATCCAGCGAATGCTTCAGCTATACTTTATGAAAAGGCCTTCTAATGCCAAATTTTATTCATGACTCTTTTTAAATTCAGAAATACTTCCATTCAAATTTTGATTCTAAAAAACTAAGTTGGGTTCATGAACCATATTTAATAGTATAAAAAACACCAGTCATCTGCCATTAAAAGTTCAAGAAGAATTTGCCTGCAGTCTAGACAGGAAGGGGTTGGTTAATATCCCTTCCAAACCCCTTCGTAGGGTTTCTTTTGGGGGGGGAGGGGAGGTTAACCTGTGGAGTATATTCCTTCCACTTGAAGCAAACATGCCAGCATGACATGAAAAATTTTGATGTTCTATGCCCTGCAATAATAAATATTCAGCTAAAAAGTAATTATTTATGTAAATATAAGCAACTATGTAAATCTCATTAGTATGCAAATCAGCTTTAATAAATGATAAAATTACAGGTATGCTTTTTTTTGTAGTGTCAGGAGCGACTTGAGAAACTGCAAGTTGCTTCTGGTGTGAGAGAATTGGCCGTCTGCAAGGACGTTATCCAGGGGTCGCCTGGATGTTTTGATGTGTTACCATCCTTATGGGAGGCTTCTCTCATGTCCCCGCATGAGGAGCTGGAGCTGATAGAGGGAGCTCATCCGCGCTCTCCCTGGATTTGAACCTGCGATTTAACCCACTGCACCACCGGGAGCTCCACATGTAGGCTAAATAATCATTTTAAAATAAAGTTCTTTATGAGTTATTACTAGTAAACGTTTGATTTATATACCTATTTTATATATCCAGGGTCACGTAAAAATTTTCCAGACATAAAAGTGGAAAAAGTTTAAGAAGCCCTGCTTTAAGATACAGAGGACAAATGGAAGCCAAGTCACTTAAAGGCAGGGACAATGTGTGATTCCCGCAGCAATTTTATCCAGGAGCTTTGCTGGAACACTGCTCCCTAATGTGTCTAAGGTTCTGTTTCTGAGCCCATTTCCTGACCACATTAATGAGGAACAGTAGAACGCGAGAAAATGCAGGAAATGGCTTTGAATGTACAGAGACATCAATCAAGCACTTTACATTTCCAGAGGTTTTTTACCTTTTCCACCTCGGAGATTTCCCTCCACTTCGATATCATTAGCATCTTAGCCAGGGGTCCTCAAACTAAGGCCCAGTGGCCAGATATGGCCCTCCAAGGTCATTTACCCGGCCCTCACTCAGGATCAACCTAAGTCTGAAATGACTTGAAAGCACACAACAACAACAACAACAACAACAACAACAACAACAATCCTATCTCATCAGCCAAAAGCAGGCCCACACTTCCCACTGAAATATTAATAAGTTTATATTTGTTAAGATTGTTCTTCATTTTAATTATTGTATTTTTGTTAAGTGTTTTTTGCACTATAAATAAGATATGTCCAGTGTGCATAGGAATTCATTCATGTTTTTTTTAAATATATATATATATAATCTGGCCCTCCAACAGTTTGAGGGACTGTGACCTGGCCCTCTGTTTTAAAAATCTGAGGACCCCTGATCTTAACTATTGATATCAATCCTAAAGCGATTCTGTTGCTACTGTAACTCATCTTTGGGTGCTTTGAATGCGATTTTCCTGCTTCTTAGCAGGGGGTAAGTTTGGATGGCTCACAAGGTCTCTTCCAACTCTATGATTCTATCACCTCATCTTTGTAATGTTTTGAACCTGGCTTATAGCACTGAACCATCATGCCATGCCAGATTTGCAAGGACCTGCCCACTGGAGGATTTGGCAGACTCCCACCTTTTTCCCTTGCTTTGCCTTGACTGTCAAGCATGGCCATGCTGAGCTTCTGCCAACAAGGGACAATGGCTCCTTGTAAGCTTTTAACCAAACATAATGTACTCTCAAACATACTTAGGCCTAATTATGACATGGGAAACAGGCATCCCGTTGTTATCATGGCTAGTATCTACAGTTTATGCACTTATTGACAGACAGCAAAAATAAGGGAACTCCTCAAAGCTTCTCGGCTTCACAGAAAGCAAGCAAGCATCCCATTTCAAAAGAATATTAAGTAGATGTTAGAACACAAGGATCTCTTCTAAGCAGAAAGTCTGTACAGGAGAACACTTCTCTCAGTCTTCACTGGCAGAACTCTTTCAGAATTTCTGGAAAAAAGGTTGCTAGTGACAGGCTTGGCTCCAAATCAAACCTGCCTCTTAATGATTAGTGATTCAAGTGGCTGCACAAGAAACAGCAATTCCCATTGTACGTCAACAGCCCGAAACCATCATTGTCCAGATGACTCACTTTTATAGCGCACATCCAACCAAAACAATGTAATTCAATCTGCCTCCTAGCTAGTGACATTGGAGCGTCCTTCTATTATTAATTCAAACACAAACCTCTAATAACAGAAAATAGCTAGTTTACCAAAGAATGAAAACTTGCTAATTGTAATTTTAGGCTTTTTAAAAGAAATTTTCCTTTATGTTAACTGAATGACAAACAGATGTTATTAATGTATTGTCGAAGGCTTTCATAACTGGAATCACTGGGTTGTTGTAGGTTTTTCGGGCTATATGGTCATGTTCTAGAAGCATTATCTCCTGACGTTTTGCCTGCATCTATGGCAAGCATCCTGACAACCTCTGAGGATGCTTGCCATAGATGCAGACGAAACATCAGGAGCGAATGCTTCTAGAACATGGCCATATAGCCCGAAAAACCTACAACAACCCAGATGTTATTAACTTTACTCAACTTAGAATCCCACTCCTTGTTATAAGTCTCAGGAGCATTATATTTCCTCACCATAATTCACAGAACATTCAGTTGTAAAGAGATAAAAGAGAATTTGGCCATCCTAAATTCTGCCTTATCTCTTTTTACACCAGTTCTCCACCCCCATTACCAGTTGCACGCTTCTCTTAGCCATCATAAAATGTGTGGGGAAAATATAACCACTGGACTACCAACGTTGTGGTGCGGGTCCTCAGAGTCCCTTTGCTTGAAGGATTAAGGCCTAAAAAAGGCCTCCTACCAACCAGGACATAAACATTTTTATATATTTATTTACAGTTTTTTATATTCCGCCCTTCTCACCCCGCAGGGGACTCAGGGCGGATTACAGTGTACACATATATGGCAAACATTCAATGCCAATTTTTGACATACAAACATATACAGACATACACAGAGGCTATTTAACTTTTTCTGGCCGCCAGGGGAGCTGTCGCTTTCATCGTTCATCTGCAATGCTGATGAAGCACTTCCACATTCCCCGCATGATTCCCCGCTGGAATGCTTTGCTGGAGTCTTCTTTATGGCCTCATAAATCAGTTAATTTAGCCTCTCCACACTTTTAAGGTGGTACCTTATTTTCATACTTGACAGATGCAACTGTCTTTCGGGTTGCAAAGGTTGACAACAGGCTGGGAAATGAGTTAGAATAACTAAGAGTAGCTGCCATCTTGTGACATAAGGGCCACAGAAAAGGAGATGCATGCTGTTTTGGCGGTATGGCCCCCAAAATGTATGTATTTAATGTATGTATGCAATTTGTTAATTTTATAGAAAAATGCAAAGTGAGATTAATTTGATATTTAGCAGAAGACAAACCTGACAGGTGAAGCATTTCTTATGCAGATTTCCAAATTACTATACCTTTGCTTTCTGATACTCTAATATGCACAAACTTCGTTTGATGCAAAAATTATTTTTAATGTGTATAAAATTACATCCAGGATATAAGGTGTATATGAAACACAAATAAATTTTATGTGGAGATCCCATCTACATCTCATTATGTATATGTAAGCATTCACAAACACCTCAAAATCTAGAACATTTCTGGTCCCAATCATTTTAGCTATGGGAAACTGAACTTGTAACATCTACTTTCTGCATGCCATGAGTTTTGATTGTCCCTTATTGCTGCTTTGAAACATTGTGCTCATCCCAAAGCAATAGCACATGTCACTAGCTAATTGCACTTGTACAGCAGTGACGTCCACCTTTTAATAAACTCAAAAGAAGCAGAGATGGAGTCCTTCTGAGAGCTGGCTCTAACATCTCAGGCAGATTATGCAGAGAAACGCCACCATTCAATGCCAGGACAATGTTCTGGGACATCCAGTCAGCACAACACTTGGCAACGCCATGCCCTAAGCCTTCCTCTACTGGCACTAAACTTACAAACCTCATGCCACCTTCAAAAAAGTAAAATACAAGGGGAAACTCAATCCTTTGGGTTTAAAGGACAATCTTTTAAGCCAAGTATTTAACATAAAATAAAGACTAGATCTGATCAGCTAGAAAGAAGAGTACAACCATTATACTGGTCACAATAAAAGACAATATCTGAGGCCAATGTGAAGCATCAAAGTCTCCAGTGGCATCTTAAATATAAATCCAAAAAGAGCACATGGGTGGCTAAATCTTTTTTTTGTGAACACAAAGTCTAAGGTCTCGACTGTCCATTGTGGGAATTCAGTAGAAAAACACTTAGGAACACCAGTGGCCAGGTCTCCAAAATAGCTTCTTACTTCACAATTATTCAAATAGCTTTCAGAGAGCGAGGCAAGGTTGTTGTGTGCCTTCAAGTAATTTCTGACTTATGATGACCATACGGTGAGATTTGCTTAGAGAGAGTATGCCTTTGTCTTCCTCTGAGGCTGAGCAAATGTGACTTGCCCAAGGACATCCAGTGGGATTCCATGGATGAGCAAAGATTTGAACTTATTAGTTTGTTGTAGGTTTGGCCATGGTCTAGAGGAATTACCTCCTGACGTTTCGCCTGCATCTATGGCAAGCATCCTTAGAGGTAGTGAGGTCTGTTGGAACTAGGAAAAGGAGTTTATATATCTGTGGAATGACCAGGGTGAGACAAAGGGCTCTTGTCTGCTGGAGATAGTTGTGAATGTTTCAACTGACCACCTTGATTAACATATAATGGCTTGACATTGCCTAGAGCAAACTTTTGTTGAGAGGTGTCCTTGTTTGTTTCCTCTCTGTTGTTGTGCTGTTGTAATTTTAGAGTTTTTTAATACTGGTAGCCAGGTTTTGTTCATTTTCATGGTTTCCTCCTTTTTGTTGAAACCGTCCACATGCTTGTGGATTTCAACGGCCTCTCCATGCAATCTGACATGGTTTATATATCTGTCAGTTTATATATCTGTCATTCCAAGCTATATAAACCTCTTTTCCTAGTTCCAACAGACTTCACTACCTCTGAGGATGCTTGCCATAGATGCAGGCGAAACGTCAGGAGAAAATGCCTCCAGAACATGGCCATATAGCCCGGAAAAACCTACAACAACCCAGTGATTCCGGCCATGAAAGCCTTCGACAATACATTTGAACTTACTGTTTTAATGCTCAACCCATTACGCCACACACATAAGTCCAAAAAAAAGTAGTCTTCTTCTTCAGATATGTTAGTGAGGTATCTTAGTTTCCACATATTTTTTTCAAGCATTAGCTTAACCGTCTATTTTTTAAAAATAATATTTTGTTATTGTTGTAGAAACCTGCTGGAGCAAGAGATCTGTGATAGTTGGGAGCCAAAGAGTATGCAAAGTAGTATCTTAGCTTCCCAAATCCCTTTCCCTTTCTGTTACCCGAAAAGAGCATGCTTGGTCCATCGATGTTTAACATTTACACAAATGATCAGCCACTGTCAGAGGAAACAGAGAGTTTCATCTATGCTGACGATCGTGCCATCATCTCCCAAGCAGCGAGTTTTGAAATGGTTGAACAGAAGCTCTCTGAAGCTTTAGGAGCTTTTACTGTCTATTACAAGAAAACCAGCTGATTCCTAATCCATCTAAAACACATACATGTGCTTTTTGCCATAAGAACAGGCAAGCATCTCAAGCTCTGAGGATTACCTGGAAAGGAATCCCATTGGAGCACTGCAGCAAACCAAAATACTTGGGAGTTACTCTGGACCGTGCTCTGACTTACAAGAAACAGTGCTCAACTATCAAGCAAAAAGTGGATGCTAGAAATAATATCATATGAAAGCTGACTGGCACAACCTGAGAATCACAACCAGACATAGTTAAGACATCTGCCCTTGCATTTTGCTACTCTGCTGCTGAGTACACATGCAGAGTGTGGAATACATCTCACCACGTTGTTGTTGTTTTTTGTCATGTCAGGAGCGACTTGAGAAATTGCAGGTCGCTTCTGGTGTGAGATAATTGGCTGTCTGAAAGGACGTTGCCCAGGGGATGCCCGGATGATTTTTGATGTTTTTTTTTATCATCCTTGTGGGAGGCTTCTCTCATGCCCCCGCATGAGGAGCTGGATTTGATAGAGGGAGCTCATCCACCTCTCCCTGGATTCGAAACTGCGACCTGTTGGTCTTCAGTCCTGCTGGCACAGGGGTTTAACCCACTGTACCACTGGGGGCTCTGTGGCTCTTAATGAGACATGCTGTGTGGGGCATAGACAGGATATATACGCCCCACACCACTAGAGAAATTATACTGTTTAGCTGACATTGCACCACTGACATCCGGCAGGAAGTAGCAATGAAAAAACCAAGACATCCTCTCATCTGGCTCATCCTCTGTTTAGATATCAGCCAGCATGCCAATGCCTTAAATCAAGAAATAGTTTTCTAAGATCTACAGAGATACTCGCAGGAACACCTTAGCAAGCGAGAATCTAAGGTGGCAGGCTAAAACCTGGAACCTCAAGCCATGGCTGATACAAATGAGACTCCCTCCTGGGCACACAGAAGACTGGGCAACTTGAAATACGCTGAACAGACTGCGCTCTGGCACCACAAGATGCAGAGCCAACCTTAAGAAATGGGGCCACAGGTAAGTGTAGGTAAGTGAGACAGCAGATATCAAATTTGGAGATAAGGAGACATGCTGTACAAAGGAAAGAGGCCATTTCACCTCTTGATAGTAAAACAATTTTTTCTTTCTTTCTGTAATCACTGGTATCTAAACAAATGTGTATTTTATACTTACCCTCTGTCCCTATGTGCTGTAAGCAAGAGCATATCTACATGCATGTATGACTGAGGACACATGAAACAGTCTTGATAAAATCCCGGATTCAGATATGCATGATATAAATCACTAACGGGATCAGCAAAAATTGACATGGCTTTTTCATGCAGTCTGGGCTTTATAAAGCTCAGGTTCCAAAACTCCCTCCCATGACCTCAGAAAACCACTGTAATCCATCACAATCTCCTACCCTAGATTTAAGGATATACTGTTTCTTTACTAAAAGAGCTCTAACTAGAGCTCTTTGAATAAGAAGCTGATATATTAGAGGTTGTGGCTCTAATTTTCTCCAGATATCTGACATGTTATGATGACTTAATGAACATCTCTTAGGAATCAATTTCTTCAAACTGCAGGAAAGGAGATTCCACCTGAACATTAGGAAGAACTTCCTAACTGTGAGAGTTGTTCAGCAGTGGAACTCTCTACCCCAAAGTGTGGTGGAGGCTCAGTCTATGGAGGCTTTTAAACAGAGGCTGAATGGCCATCTGTTGGGGGTGCTTTGAACGTGATTGTCCTATTTCTTGGCAGGGGGTTGGACTGAAGGTCTCTTCTAACTCTAGGATTCTATGATTCTATGAAGTGAGTCCACTAGTGAGAGGTTCCTATTCCAGGTAGATACCACTGTATCTTATTTGGCAAGTTGATTTAAGGCGTTGAATTTTGCCTCTGCTGTGAGACACCTTGGGTCCCCTTCAGGGTTCAGAAGGGTGGGGTATAAATACAGTAAATAACTAACTAACTAAATAAATCATTTGGAATTGAGTTTCCATCCCAATTCTTGAAGGTAACATGGCATTTCTAGTGCTGTTTGAGATCACAAAACTGCTAATGCAGTCTTTTCTCATTAAACCAGTAGTTCCCAACCTTTTCTCCCTCAGATGTTTCGGACTTCAGTTTTCAGCATTCCTGATGATTGAACAAGCTGAATGGAACTTCTAGGACAGTGGTTCTCAACCTTCCTAATGCCGCGACCCCTTAATACAGTTCCTCATGTTGTGGTGACCCCCAACCATGAAATTATTTTCGTTGCTGCTTCATAACTGTAATGTGACTACCCTTATGAATCATAATGTAAATATCTGGACAAAATTTGACAAATACCCAATACACCCACATTTGAATACTGGTGGGGCTGGGCGGGATTGATTTTGTCATTTGGGAGTTGCAGTTGCAGGGATTTATAGTTCATCCACCATCAAAGAGCATTCTTAACTCCACCAACAATGGAATTGAACCAAACTTGGCACACAGAACTCTCATGACCAACAGAAAATACTGGAAGGATTTAGTGGGCATTGACCTTGAGTTTTGGAGTTATAGTTCACCTACATCTAGAGCAGTGGTTCTCAACCTGGGGTCCCCAGATGTTTTTGGCCTTCAACTCCCAGAAATCCTAACAGCTGGTAAACAGGCTGGGATTTCTGGGAGTTGTAGGCCAAAAACATCTGGGGACCCCAGGTTGAGAACCACTGATCTAGAGCACTGTAGACTTCAACAATGGTAGCTCTGGACCAAACCTGGCACAAATACTCAATATGCCCAAATGTGAACACTGGTGGAATTGAGGGAAAATAGACCTTGACATTTGGGAGCTGTAGTTGCTGGGATTTATAGTTCACCTACAAAAAAAGAGCATTCTGAACCCCCACCAATGATAGAATTGGACCAAACTTCTCAGACAGAACCCCCATGACCAGCAGAAAATACTGTGTTTTCTAATGGTCTTTGGTGACCCCTCTGACAACCCCTTGTGAGCCCCCCAGGGGTCCCAACCCCCAGGTTGAGAAACACTGTTCTAGAATATGATGTCCTAAACAACTGGAGGACAAAAAGCTGGGAATCCCTACACTGGGAAATTACAGCACTATGATTCTGCTTTAACTACAATAACTGCGTTCTATGAAATCTTAGGATTTGTAGGGGGTTTTAAGCTAGTAGAACTGTTGGGACAAAAATCCTAAAAATCCAATTCACAAACAGCAACTCCAAGGATTCCACATGATTTTGCCAAGGCAGTTAAAGTGAAATCTTAGTGCTATAACTGTGCAGTTTTTAAAAGTCCTTTACAGATGATGGAGCAAATCTATCATAATACCTTTCCATCTCTAGCACACTACCAAAGATCACTAATTGCTCTTAATGATTGCACTAAGTATAGCAAATTATGATATGCCATAACAATCCATTTATAATGGCTGTCAGACAAGATAAAAGACCACAGAGAATTCCATCTCTTAAACCGTCCTGAAACAGGCAAAAAACAAAAACAGCCCTCATGGGAAAGAATGATTATACAAGAGAGGAAAACTACTGAAATATGGTATACATGGATAAGCAGAGGTTAACACCACCTTAAATATGGAAGAGAAAACCTAACACACAACAAAATCTTGAATAAATAGCTTATTTTAGTTTTCCACAGTTTGGCTCCTATCTCCACTTTTCTCAGAAAATAGTCTTTACACTGTTGGGCTACATTCAATTTTCCTAAACAATCACATAACCATTTTCTCTCCAATTCTTCAACAAAAAGGTCTGTTTTTAACAAAGGAAGAAAAAAACTGAGACAGGGATAGATCATTTACCATTTTGAAGTAACTTTTGCAATCAAGACGTTTATACCACACATACTGTATAGACCAATGAAGCTGAACTGATTTGAGCAGAGTTTAAACCTAGAAATTGTGGACCACATTTTTTCCATGATGTATGATCAACATGGTATTATGTTCAAAGATCAATATCATGATCCTTCTCCTTCTGATTTATTTATCTCCGAGAGAAATGCACTTTGGTTAAAATAGCAAAAAAAATGAAGGCAGTCAATCAGCTAATCATCTGAAAGTGCACCATGGGGCTTAATCTATTATTGGTTAAGCATTATAGCTGAACCTTGATAACTGGCTAGCTCTTCTCCTAACAAGTAATTTGCTTATTTCCTAGAAGCCAGCATTCTAAAATGTGCTGTGATGGTAAAAAACACAATTTTCCTCCAGAAATGCTCATCTCCTCAGCCCAAATTGGCTACTTAGAAGACTAGCCTGCTTCTAGACTGGTCACCTGTCAACTAAGGTGAGAACAATGCCTGCAGATCCCCCATTTTCTCACCCCAACACATGTAAGTATACACCTTTATCCTACGTAACCTTTCATTAGCAGAAACCAGAGCTATATTTAAATTAAATCTCACATTTAAAATAAAATTATTGCAGACAGACTAACAATCATTAGTTTAGTTTGGTGAATAAGTAACTGATTTCTGAATGAGAAAGTTAGAATCTAATATCTGCCATAACTTCACAGAAATTCTTAGGCAAGCCCCTTAGTTTCAGTGTCAACTGTGATATTTTCAATATAAAGTAGGTTTTATATATTCATGGGGGTTAGAGGCATGGAAAAAACACTTTTTTTTTACTTGAGAGAAAATTTATCTAGGAATCCCTAGGTCCTCAGGTCAAATCGATAATTAACTTCTGTCAGAAGTTAATCACAGATTCACCCTGGACTGAGAAATTGCTAGAGATGATATATTAATCAAATCAAATAATCAAATCTACAAAACCTAAACCGAAAAATGAAGAGGGTCAATTGTAATAATAATAATAATAATAATAATAATAAACCTTTATTTGTACCCCGCTACCATCTCCCGAAGGACTCTGTGCGGCTTACAGGAGGCCGAGCCCGCATACAATAATAAAACAACAACAACAATGCAGCAAAATAAATCAAAACAAAGCAATAACATTAACAACACACAATGACACAATTAAAAACTATGGCAGGGCCAAATGTAATAATTAAAATTAAAATTAAAATTAAAAAGTGCTGGGCATGACCAGGAGAAAAGGGTAGGTGTTTGGAGAGGGATGGGTTTGCAGATATCCTGATTCTCTGATAAAGTGAATTGGGGACAAAATGCTTGGAGTTTCCTTATTCTGGGAAGGCACACTGGAACAGCCACGTTTTCAAGCTCCTCCTAAAAATTGCCAGTGATGGGGCTTGCCTGATATCCTTAGGGAGAGAGTTCCAGAGTCGAGGGGCCACCACCAAGAAAGCCCTATCCCTCGTCCCCACCAATCGCGCTTGCGATGCAAGTGGGATCGTAAGTAGGGACTCTCCAGATGAATGAAGAGATCGTGTGGGTTCGTATGCAGAGATGTGGTCACGCAGGTAGGCGGGTCCCAAACCGTTTAGGGCTTTGTAGGTAAGCACCTGCACCTTGAATTGGGACCGGAAAATGAAAGGCAGCCAGTGGAGCACCTTAAACAGTAGGGTTGACCTCTCCCTGTAAAGAGCACCGGTTAACAATCTGGCCGCCACCCGTTGGACCAATTGAAATTTCTGGGCCGTTTTCAAGGGCAGCCCCACCTAGAGTGCATTACAGTAGTCCAATCTGGAAGTGACTAAGGCATGGACCACCCTGGCCAGATTGTGCATACACATATTGTCACATTTTGTCACAAGACTGCTGTACCTATTTCATCTAGACATACATGGGAAACCCTTTGAATAATACACGTGATTGGATTCTGCTTGGTAAAAGGAAATAAAAAGGGGAACATTATTCATTAAGAAGTTTGCAAAAAAAAATCTAGGAACTTTTACTCTGTTTAATGAAACCTTTAAATTTCGAAAAGAGAAAAGGAATAGACTGAAGAATATTTCCATACATATTACAATTAAGACAAGAGTTAGTACTGAACATTCACGGTGATTCTGTGTTCTCAACATGAACTATGGCCTGAAAGCAAGAATGCATACCCTTTTAAGGAAAGTTACTGCTTTGGAATCGGAAATCTACTGAAAGCAAGACTTGACAAACAATGAATTATTTGGATCACTAAAGAGTATTTTCTAAAGGCTCATATGTTCAATACTGAGAGGGTTACCACCTAGAGTTAAAAGAAAGCTGCTTGAAACAAAAGCCAACTTCTAGTTAGCAAAATAATAATCAGTTTAAGTCTGAAATCACACATATCCCAAGCGGCTATTAATGCAACTACACTAAGTTGTTAAGCTCACTGAAAGCAAAAGTGCTTAATACTGTTGCCTCCGTGCAGCTGGTGTGATGGTTTAGGGTGCATCTACACTGTAGAATTAATACAGTTTGACAACACTTTAACTGCCTTTGCTCAATGCTATGGAAAGGGTCTTCTCTGTGGTGGCCCCCCCAGTTCTGGAATTCACTCCCCAAGGATATTAGGCAGGCCCCTATGCTGGCAATCTTCAGGAGAAATCTGAAAACCTGGTTATTCCAAAGTGCCTCCAATGATTGAATGTAAGATACTCCCTGACCAACTTTGCACAAATTGACCTCAGAAGCACTTTATTTTAAATCCTTCCTTATCCTTGGATCCTCTCCTCCACGGTAATTTACATTGTCCTATTTCCCAGCATTAAAAAAAATATATCTTTGAATTTGGACCTGCCCAGTGAAAATCTTTTGTGGTAGAAATCCCAGCCAGTTTACCAGCTGTTAGGATTTCTGGGAGTTGAAGGCCAAAAACATCTAAAGACCCCAGATTGAGAACCACTGCCCTAAGGCTTATTCAGAAAGGGCTGAGAGTGTGTGACTTGGCCAACTTACCTAGTGATTTCCATGCCTGAGCATTCGAACATTGGTTTTCTGGAACATCAAGGTGATACAATATGCGTACTCTCTCTAGACTACTGGTCCATGCCAAATTTCACAGAGAAGGAAAAAAAATCATCTTCATTTTGTAATTAGTATTTAGATTTGTTTTACTTTTTGTGGGAAGACCTTGAGAACCCAAGTAAAGTATCTGACTCAAAACTATTAATTATCCAACTTAAATATTAACTATAAACCATACAATCAAAAGGACACACGCATACTTGCCAAAGTACACTCCAAAAAAAATATCAGCCTTGTCACAGTCTAACACTTCACCAAGACATTAAGAGTTTGTCTCAGTTAGTTACACTTGGCTAATGGCGTAATAAGATTTTTGTGCGTGTTCTTATTAAGCAATCAGCTCATGTTTACTCGCCAGCAAACAGGAAGCTTCCTGTTTAAGACAACAAACACAAATGCTTTCTTCAATTTGGTAATATTACAGCTGGCTAATTTGTGAGAGAATTGCTTCATTTATTTGTTGGGTGAAATAAATCTATCCAAAATGCCTCTGGAAACATTTTAGGAAATGTGTTGTTGAAGGTTTTCATGGCTGGAATCACTGGGTTTCTGTGAGTTTTCCGGGCTGTGTGGTCATATTCCAGAAGCATTCTCTCCTGACGTTTTAGAAAATGTAAACATTTGAAAAGACTTTATCCTTCATTGAATGCTTTCTGCAGACAAACAAATATGCGAAGCTAACAGAGATACTTTGAAGACACAAAATCCTGTTTGATCCCAGAAGCTAAGCAGGATCAGGCCTGATTAGTACTTGGGAAGAGATGTTAGGTTTCATTCAGGGGAAGGCAATAACAGACCTCCTGGAAATAAATGTTGCCAGGAAAACCTAATGAAAGAATCACCATAAGTCAGATTCAACCTGAAGGAATATATCAACAAACTGTCAGGAGACACAGAATTTTTGAGTTATGTTGTTTTGCATTTGTGGTTGCAAAGCCTTCAAGACTATGATTGATGGAGCTGGTACAATAGTCCAGAACAGTCCAACCACTCAGGAGGTAAAATGTAAAGAAAAAGGTTGTGGCCAAAAGAAGGGACAGCTGTCAATCTAGGACTAAACCCCTTGGAGATCCTAATGCAGGAAAAATTGGTTGAGGCAGTAAGGGAAAGGCTGGCAAAATGGAGGTCTCAGAAGAACCTGAAGACAAGTTTATTAAGGAAGAGATGACTGTGGTGGAGGCTCCTTCTTTGGAGGCTTTTAAACAGAGGCTGGATGGCCATCTGTCAGGGGTGATTTGAATGCAATATTCCTGCTTCTTGGCAGGGGGTTGGACTGGATGGCCCATGAGGTCTCTTCCAACTCTTTGATTCTATGATTCTATGAAAACGTAAAGAAATAAATTGCGCAATGTGTGATAGTCAAAACCATATAAAGATCTAAACTCTCAAAAGACCTCACTTGTTTATGAAGAGCATTTTTCAGCCATCATTTCCATCAGACTTGTATCACTGTAATCTGGCTAAAGGAAATCAATGCCATGGAAGAAGAATGGGATAGAATATTGGATACAAATAGTGATTAATTTCCTGCTTCTAGTTATTGTAGAAATCACACTTATAGCCTCATCACACTAGAGTACGGGTTCTCAAACTAAGGCCTGAGGGCCGAATGCGGCCCTTCAAGGTCATTGACCCGGCCCTCGCTCAGGGTCAACCTAAGTCTGAAAAAACTTGAAAGCACACAACAACAACAACAACAACAACAACAACAACCTTATCTCATCAGCCAAAAGCAGGCCCACACTTCCCATTGAAATACTAATAAGTTTATATTTGTTAAAATTGTTCTTCATTTTAATTATTGTATTGTTTTTAAGTGCTTTTTGCACTACAAATAAGATAAGTGCAGTGTGCACAGAAATTCATTCATGCTTTTTTCAAATTATAATCCGGCCCTCCAACAGTTTGGGGGACTGTGAACTGGCGCTCTGTTTAAAAAGTTTGAGGACCCTTAAACTAGAGCATGGATGCACTTTAAATCTGGTTTCTGCCTCCTGCAAAATTCTGGGCTTTGTAGTTTAGGGAGGCCCAAGACTTCTCTGGCTGAGCAGTTTGAAGGCTCCTCCCTAAATTACAAGCCCCAGAATTCTGCAGGAGGCAGAAACTAGAGCATCCATGCTCTAGTACAGTGGTTTTCAACCTTCCTAATGCTGCGACCCCATAATACAGTTCCTCATGTTGTGGTGACCCACAACCATTAAATTATTTTTGTTGCTACGTCATAACTGTAATTTTGCTACTGTTATGACTAGTAGTGTTAATATCCGATATGCAGAATGTATTTTCATTTCCAGGACCAAATTTGACACAAATTGAATGTTTTATATTGTGTATAAGCTATTTTAAATTGTAAGTCGCTCGGAGCACTTTGGTGGAGAGCGACTAATTAAGAAATAAGATGATGATGATGATGATGATGATGACGACAAATACCCGATACGCCCAAATTTGAATATTGGGGGTGGGTGGGTGGGTTATTTTGTCATTTGGGAGTTGTAGTTGCTGGGATTTATAGTTCACCTAAAATCAAAGAGCATTCTGAACTCCGCAAACGATAGAGTTGAACCAAACATGACATACAGGATGTCCATGACCAAGAGAAAATACTAGAAGGGTTTGGTGGACATTGACCTTGAGTTTTGCAGTTGTAGTTCACCTACATCCAAAGAACACTGTGGACTCAAACAATGATAGATCTAGATCAGTGGTTCTCAACCTGTGGGTCCCCAGATGTTTTGGGCCTACAGCTCCCAGAAATCCCAGCCAGTTTACCAGCTGTTAGGATTTTTTGGAGTTGAAGGCCAAAAACATCTGGGGACCCCAGGTTGAGAACCACTGATCTAGATCAAAATTGGCATGAATGCTCAATAATGTGAACACTAGTGGAGTTTGGGGAAAAGAGACTTGACATTTGGGAGTTGTAGTTCCTGAGATTTATAGTTCACCTCTAATCAAAGAGCATTCAGAACCCCACCAATGATAAAATTGGGCTAAACTTCCCACACAGAACCCCCATGACCAACAAAAAATACTGTGTTTTCTGATGGTCTTTGGCGACCCCTCTGACACCCCCTCACGGCCCCTCCAGGGGTCCTGACCCCCAGGTTGAGAAACACTGCTCTAGTATGATGTCTCCACTTGAAGCAATATAAAACATACCACTCTCAGTATAGCTTCTACCAAAAGCACCGAATGTGCCCTTGCTGTTACCACTCAAGGTTTATCCCGCCTGTTGCCTTCTTTGATCTATAGTGATCTCTCTCCGCTCCTGCTGCTGCAAACCAGAGCTTAGCCAACTCTATTAATCCACAAACCAGAAATGCTGGTACACTGAACTTCTCAACTCCATTCATTCCTTTCTTGTCTGGACTTCCCAGGAGGACAGCATATGCTTAACCCAGTTTTCAAATGCTTCCTCCCGCCACGCACACCACATCTTCATAAGAGCCTTATGGCTGCATGTTTAACAGCCACACACTAGGCGGATCATTTGCTCACCAAGAGCTGGGAGACTGTGGAAGCATGTCAAAATGTCTTTGGCTGAAAACGAAATGGAGAGAAAGATAAAAATGGGCTCCCAATCCTTGTAAGGGAAGTTAGCATGCTACATGGATTCAGTCACCAGCACCCACTCTAACAGCACATAAAGCCAGCAACTTTGACAGGGAAAGAGCAGACCGAGCTCAGCTTAGCTCTGCACAGTACAAGCCACAGAATCTAAGCCCTTTATGCATACTTCTTTTTCATTTGACAATGACCAAGTTTTCTCTAAGCTGTGCCACCGAGAAAACATATATGAAGATTTCCCAATACAGTGCACTTCAATACTTTTAGAACAGCTTTTGAAAATAACATGTTGCAGTTCCAGAAATGCAGGAAAGCTGTTTGTAAAACTAATGTGCAAAAACGAACAGCTTGCTTTATTCATTCTGGATCAAATGATTTTCCTGAACACTACAAGCATGTTGTTATCCTTTATTTTGTACTCACTGCTATTCCCAAGAAAACCCCAGAAATAATTATGTAAGAATAGAATGGGAGCGGAAGTAGACCCTTATGTGTGGGATAAGACATTTAAAACTATCCAGAAGATGAGGAAGAAATCTGAGCCATTTTCTCTCTTGAATGACAACACATGATAATTAAGCTGGCAAATGTTGGATTCCCTCCCACTCTTTCAGTGTCTGCTTATGAAGACTGCAAGCTGCATTGGTGACTGTAAGCACAGAGCTTCCACATAGCTTAGCATGGCCTAATCCTGCACAAATGGCACAGGAGTTCATTCAGAGCAGATGGGGGAATCTGATATAAGGAGACCTGGTTTATATTAGAAATGTCTGTTGTTTGCAATAGTCCTGTACAGTAGCCGGCCTTCTAAATTTGCAGGTTTGCTGATTTGATTATTTATGGATTTGATGAAAAAATTATCTCTAGGAATCTCCAGGTCCACCAATGTGACTCCATGGTTGACAACTTTTGTGTGTGTGTGTGTGTGTGTGTGTGTCAGGAGCGACTTGAGAAGCTGCAAGTTGCTTCTGGTGTGAGAGAATTGGCCATCTTCAAGGACCCTGCCCAGGGGATGTCTGGATGTTTTGATGCTTTACCATCCTTGTGGGAGGCTTCTCTCATGTTCCCGCATGGGGAGCTGGAGCTGATAGAGGGAGCTTTTCCACACTATCCCCAGATTCAAACCTGCGACCTGTCGGTCTTCAATCTTGCCGACACAGGGGTTTAACCCACTGCACTACCGGGGGTTGACATCTGATGGAGGCTGACTATAGAGTTGTGCTGGATGGCCTATATCTGAAGTTCTAAAGCACAGGTCTGCATGTCCCTATTGCCTGGTCTGCTCCCACAGAATTCTTGGAAATGTACCGTATATTCTGGTGTATAAGACTACTTTTTAACCCAAGAAAATCTTCTCAAAAGTCAGGGGTCGGCTTATATGTGGGGTCATCTTATACGCAGGAGTAGTCTTATACACAGGAGTTGTCTTCTTCGATAGCAAGGGACCTAGTACATTCTATGGAAACAACAGGCTTCTCATTAATGGTGACCGGTCCTACTCTTCGAGCTGGGCACACCTTGGACTTGATTTTTAGTATCGGAATACAAGTGACTCTATCTTCAGTCTTAGAGATTCCTTAGTCTGACCACTACATCTTGAACACTCAAATAGAGATTCCTCCACCACAGCGTGCAGAGACTGAACAAATTTTTGTGCGGCCGAGGAAGCTGATGTCCTTAAAGAACTGGATTACACTGCTGATTCTCTATGTGAACGAGTGGAAAACTTGAACAAAAATCTATCAACTGCCTTAGATATAGTTGCCCCTAAACACAGGAAACATGTTCAGGAAACTCTCTAATGACTACAGCTCATGGATCAACATGAGATCACAGATCACCACTTCGAGTGCTGGCTTTGGCCTATAAAGCCCTAAACGGCCCTGGCCCAATTTACCTGTCTGAACTAATCTCCCCCTATGAACTACCGCAGAGATTAAGATCTTCTGGGGAGGCCCTGCTCTCAGTCCCACCACCATCACAGGCGCGTTTGGCGGGGATGAGAGACAGGGCCTTCTCAGTAATTGCCCCTCAGCTATGCAACTCCCTTCCTAATGATATCAGGTCAGGCCCCTCCCTCTTGTCCTTTAGAAGGATGATAAAAACGTGGCTGTGAGACCAAGCCTTTGGGACTGGGCAATGAGGCAGTGATAAGAACCCTTAGTATGCCAACCAAATTCAATATGGTTGTTGAAACAGTTTTAACTAGTGGATTTTAACGTCAAGATAAGTGATTTTAATGCTTTTGTATGTGTATGGTCTAATATGTTTTAGCATTGAATGTTTGCCGTTTATAAGTTGTGCTCCGTCCTGAGTCCCCTTCGGGGTGAGAAGGACGGAATATAAATGCTTTAAATAAATAAATACTGCTGCATACTTTGTATATGGACTTATACAAGATTCAACACAATGGTTTCAATACAGAAAGCAACACCAAAACACACGCTGTAAGAGAAATTGCTTCAATAAGCAAGCAGTATCCAGGTCAGAGACAGTGATGATCATTTAAGCACTACAGCTGTCAATTCATTCCAGTTGGCGTATTTACTGCTAAATCCAATATCATTAGTAAGCGGATGTAGTCCAGGTATACCCCAGCTTTATAAATCCTACAAAAACAGACATTATATTGCAACAACAAGTAGATCCCATCACCTCTGGGAAGACTTTAAAAACAGGATAAAAAGCAATTAACAAATTGACATCATATTCCCTAAATCCCTGAAGAAACATATTTTAAGCATCATTAGCCCTAAGCCATGGGAAACTGAAACCTATAACATTGACACATTTTTACCCTGGAGAGGCCCTGGAATTAATTTTCAGGTCTCATGAAATACTTGTCTAAAATTGATGTAATCTACAGCTCAAAAAGAAATGTCACTCACAATTTTTACAACTGTAACCAGAAAAGATCTTTAAGTTACCCAAACCAATGAAATAAAACATGTTACATTTAAAATGGCAACATTTCAATCACTGCCATATTTTCTGAGTTGTTCTTTAAAAGATAACCAGAAGTTGTAAAAGTCTCGTTTAGAACAAAATAGTTATCTTATTTGCAAACTGTCAACACAATTAAAGATGCAATTAAATGAATGCACTATTTACATGGGAATAAGGTGAAATGGGACAACTAACAATAAAACTACTCAAGTGACTGTAAAAATCAACATAATTATGGTGCTTACATGACACCTACTGTTTAATGACTTTTTACCTTACCCTTTGGGTTCGGAAACAAACTCACTGGGTGGCTAACAGAAATAAAGCACTATAAAACGTAACTAACACAACTAAGGTTGCAATCCTGCACACATTACCTAGGAGTTCCAAATAAACTGAACAGGACTTACTTCTGAGTAGTTAGGGATAGGATTATGCTGAAGAATAAGGCACAGACCCTATGGCTTTCTGCCAGTAGAACAATAATTACAGCATAGCATGTTGTGCTAAACACATTTTTATCTTAACTGCTGCAGAGGGGATGCATAACATCAAGTGACTCAATTTTAATATGTTAATGGAACAGTTTTCCATAGACTCAAAGATACTAGATGTACCAAGTTCATATGAAAATGTGACTTTTATTTCCTGTGCCGGTCTATGACCGAAATAGATGATTTGATTTAATCTATATAAATAAAAATGTAATGTTCATTTGTGGGATTAACATAACTCAAAAACCACTGGACAAATTGACACCAAATTTGGACACAATACACCTATTAGGCCAACAAGTGACTGTCACTCATAAAAACACTGTAAAACACAGTGAAAGAGACTTAAAAACCAAAAAATAAAAAATACATTACAACGCATGCACAAAACCACATATATATACACAAACACACATATATACACACTCAAAACACATATACACAGACTGGGCTACAGCAACGCGTGGCAGGGAACGGCTAGTTGATATAAATGGAGGAGTATAAAAAAAATTCTGCCTGTTTGATATCTGATCACCACCAGCACCAAAGATATGCATCATTCCACAACCGCTTTTTTGTATTTTCGAAGGCTTTCACGGTTGGCATCACCATGGTATTGCATTTTCTCCAGATTTTTATTTTTATGTCGTGTCAGGAGCGACTTGAGAAACTGCAAGTTGCTTCTGGTGTAAGAGAATTGGCCGTCTGCAAGGAAGTTGCCCATGGGATGCCCGGATGATTTGATGTTTTTATCATCCTTGTGGGACGCTTCTCTCATATCCCTGCTTGGGGAGCTGGAGCTGACAGAGGGAGCTCATCTGACTCTCTCCGGATTCGAACCTGCTGTCAGTCTTCAGTCCTGCCGGCACAGGGGTTTAACCCACTGCGCCACCAAGGGCTCCAATTTTCTCCAGATGCCAGCTACAGATGCAGGCAAGACATCAGGAAAAAATGCTACTAGAACATGGCCATACCGTCTGGAAACCACACAACACCACAATCACTTTTTGTTTCCTTGGCATTTATTTCAGTGAAATAGTCATGTATTCTATTCAGTAGAAATTAGTCAGATGAAAAGAAAATGAGTGCATCTGGGCAACCAATACCAAGACCTTGTGAATCTCCAATTAATCATTTTCAGTGACCCAAACATTCAGGTTAGCAAAGCTAAGAAACAGAAGAGACACAACAGCTTGTCTATGTGGAATGGGATCCCAAGACCAAAACTGGGCATGAACTTCAACGGATTAACAGATGTAACTTCCTTTGATAATTAACGTTCTCTGGAAGTTAAAAGCACATTAATGGAAAAGCCTATGAAATGCCTATTACAAATCTGCCAAAAGGTTTCATCCATTTCATTTACTTCTGTTCCTTAGAAAGAGACAATTGTGCTATTCCAAATTTCAGAAAGTCCTGCAGTTACAACAACATCTAGGCAAATCTTGCACTGAGTGACCTCTGGGATATTCAGATAGCTTTCAGAGGATATAAGCTTGTTTGTTGGTGTGGAGTGGAAGACATTTCTCAATCCTGAAACATTTAAGAGAACATGTTCACATAATATGGGTCTGTTGTATAGAGCAGTTTGTATAGCTCAGAAGCAAATTTGCAGCCAGTGAAGTGACTTTAGTATTGGTGTAATATGTTCACTCCTGGATGTTCCTGTAATCAATCTGGCTGTTGCATTTTGAACCAACTAAAGTTTCCAAACTTGGAACAAAGGTAGCCCAATGTAAAGTGAAGTGCAGAAGTCCAACCTTGAGGTTACCAGGTCTTCCAGACCTAGGAAGGGGAGCAGTTGGCATATCAACTGAAGCTGATAAGCACTCCTGATCATCACATCTACTTGGGCTGACATCTGGAGGAGATGGATCCAGGAGCACTCCCAAGCTGTGAACACAATCTTTCAGGGGGAGTGTAACACCATCCAGAACTGGTTGACACACCTCTGTCCCCAGATTAGGACCCTTGAAGGCAAGCACCTATGAGTTGTCTGGAATCAATTTCAGTTTCAATTTGTTTTTCCTCATCCAACCTCCAGGCATTAATTCAGAGGAGAGATGCTATCCATAGCTGAGGCTGTTTATTAAAAATATATATTTATTTTATCATTTGTTATACAGTAGGCAGTTTTTGAAGGCATGGAGAAATATATTTTGGTGACATCGGCATACTGATAACACCCTGCCCCATTTCTATGGATTATCTCTCCCAGTAGTTTCACATAAATGCTGAAAAGCATTGGGGACAGAACGGTACCATGTGGGATGCCATGTAACAGCTTCTTTTTGGAGAAGCAACGATCTCCAAGTGCCACCATCTGGAACCTGACTGAGAGGTACATGGACTGCCACACAGTACCTCCATATCCCAACCCCTCCAGGTGCTCCAGACAGATAACATGATCGATGGTACCAGGCATGTAGCTTGTACCATCTCCTGGTGGCCTGCGAAAAGGCCTTACTGGAACATTATTTAAACTGTTATGTTTATTCATATCATGATCTGATCACCATGCTCAATATATCTCATATGCATGGGGGTATTGGGGTAACGACACAAAAGGTTTGCTAGGGTAGACCCTCTTTCACTCAAACTCAGCTCCCCCCCCCCCTTTCGAATCAAAATCCTGGCTACGGGCCTGGATGGTACTGAAGGCCACTGAGAAGTCTAGAAGCACCCCTTTCCCATTTTGGGGGACAGAAGATAGTCTCTGATTTCCAATACCAGCACCTCCCCCCAGGCGTTCCAGAAGGATCCCATAATCAATGGTACCAAAAGTTCCTGAGAGGTTTAGAAGCACCAACAGAGGGACACATTTTTTGTCAGTGTTAAAACAGAGATTATCCACTAAGGCAAACAAACCTAATATTGGGTTGTTGTAGGTTTTTTTCGGGCTATATGGCCATGTTCTAGAGGCATTCTCCCCTGACGTTTCGCCTGCATCTATGGCAAGCATCCTCAGAGGTAGTGAGGTCTGTTGGACCGCACTAGCTCTGAGGATGCTTGCCATAGATGCAGGCGAAACGTCAGGGGAGAATGCCTCTAGAACATGGCCATATAGCCCGAAAATCCTACAACAACCCAGTGATTCCGGCCATGAAAGCCTTCGACAAACCTAATATTGTCTTTGAAAAAATATTTGCAAGTGGGGAAAGGACCCTAAAAGATTAGAAAAAAAATAAACACTGATGGGAAAGAATTATTTTCATTTATTTGCATTTGTGGTCTTGTTGGGTAGATTCTTAATAAGAGAAGTCTCTGCTGCTGAAAACATTCCCCATTGAAAACATTTTTGTATGCCAGCCACTTTACAGAAAACCAGTGCACATCACTTGGTTGTTGCAGTGGTCTTGGCAAGCAAATTCCTCACGTGTGGCACACCATCTGCCAGCCTTCCTATCAACCTTCTTTCTTCAACAGGGAGTGTTGGGGGGTTGGCTTATTTTGCTGAATGGGGCCAACATATGTTAGGTTTCTGGTTAGCACAACATCTGCTGGTTCTAATCTGGAGAAAAACATTGCCCTTTACTGACTATTTTGTCTAAACAGGAATTATGGTTCAACCAATGTTAGTAACTAAGCAGGGCACCAGGTTGGCTGCTCTGGGCAAATGTCACTGACGTTATGGCAACTTTTAAACACAGCAACACCACACCCAGGCTGGTGTGCCAGCAGGATGGGCATTTATTACCAATATAGTCCATATTATTGGCAGGAAACAAATGTAGTGTACATGCTGTTACCTAGGCGTTTCTCATAAAAATTTTTAAAAGGAAGGCATTTTGGGCAGGACTTTTATTTATTTATTATTTATTTATTTACGGCTCTTATATGCCGCCCTTCTCACCCCGAAGGGGACACAGAGCGGCTTACAATATATATTTTCATACAATATATTATATTATTAGCATAGTACAATATCAGTATATATTACTATATTGCACTATAACATTATATTGTAAAATTATTAGTAATATTACATGTAATTAAATATATAATTATAATTATAATATTGAATTATTATTACTAGTATTATATTGTATTACATTATAATATTATAAATATTATATGTATATACAATATACTATATTATATTATTAGTAAAGACAAGATGGAAATGTCTTCTGCTCCCTTCTGTCTTCTCTCTGGCCAAGCAGCCGTTGGTGCCAGAAGGGGGAGGGGCCTCTGAAGTGATGATATAGGCAGAAGACAAGATGGCAGTGTCTTCTGCTCCCCTCTGTCTTCTCTCTGGCCAAGCAGCCGTTGGTGCCAGAAGGGGGAGGGGCCTCTGAAGTGATGATATAGGCAGAAGACAAGATGGCAGTGTCTTCTGCTCCCCTCTGTCTTCTCTCTGGCCAAGCAGCCGTTGGTGCCAGAAGGGGGAGGGGCCTCTGAAGTGATGATACAGGCAGAAGACAAGATGGCAGTGTCTTCTGCTCCCCTCTGTCTTCTCTCTGGCCAAGCAGCCGTTGGTGCCAGAAGGGGGAGGGGCCTCTGAAGTGATGATATAGGCAGAAGACAAGATGGCAGTGTCTTCTGCTCCCCTCTGTCTTCTCTCTGGCCAAGCAGCCGTTGGTGCCAGAAGGGGGAGGGGCCTCTGAAGTGATGATACAGGCAGAAGACAAGATGGCAGTGTCTTCTGCTCCCCTCTGTCTTCTCTCTGGCCAAGCAGCCGTTGGTGCCAGAAGGGGGAGGGGCCTCTGAAGTGATGATATAGGCAGAAGACAAGATGGCAGTGTCTTCTGCTCCCCTCTGTCTTCTCTCTGGCCAAGCAGCCGTTGGTGCCAGAAGGGGGAGGGGCCTCTGAAGTGATGATATAGGCAGAAGACAAGATGGCAGTGTCTTCTGCTCCCCTCTGTCTTCTCTCTGGCCAAGCAGCCGTTGGTGCCAGAAGGGGGAGGGGCCTCTGAAGTGATGATACAGGCAGAAGACAAGATGGCAGTGTCTTCTGCTCCCCTCTGTCTTCTCTCTGGCCAAGCAGCCGTTGGTGCCAGAAGGGGGAGGGGCCTCTGAAGTGATGATATAGGCAGAAGACAAGATGGCAGTGTCTTCTGCTCCCCTCTGTCTTCTCTCTGGCCAAGCAGCCGTTGGTGCCAGAAGGGGGAGGGGCCTCTGAAGTGATGATATAGGCAGAAGACAAGATGGCAGTGTCTTCTGCTCCCCTCTGTCTTCTCTCTGGCCAAGCAGCCGTTGGTGCCAGAAGGGGGAGGGGCCTCTGAAGTGATGATACAGGCAGAAGACAAGATGGCAGTGTCTTCTGCTCCCCTCTGTCTTCTCTCTGGCCAAGCAGCCGTTGGTGCCAGAAGGGGGAGGGGCCTCTGAAGTGATGATATAGGCAGAAGACAAGATGGCAGTGTCTTCTGCTCCCCTCTGTCTTCTCTCTGGCCAAGCAGCCGTTGGTGCCAGAAGGGGGAGGGGCCTCTGAAGTGATGATACAGGCAGAAGACAAGATGGCAGTGTCTTCTGCTCCCCTCTGTCTTCTCTCTGGCCAAGCAGCCGTTGGTGCCAGAAGGGGGAGGGGCCTCTGAAGTGATGATATAGGCAGAAGACAAGATGGCAGTGTCTTCTGCTCCCCTCTGTCTTCTCTCTGGCCAAGCAGCCGTTGGTGCCAGAAGGGGGAGGGGCCTCTGAAGTGATGATATAGGCAGAAGACAAGATGGCAGTGTCTTCTGCTCCCCTCTGTCTTCTCTCTGGCCAAGCAGCCGTTGGTGCCAGAAGGGGGAGGGGCCTCTGAAGTGATGATACAGGCAGAAGACAAGATGGCAGTGTCTTCTGCTCCCCTCTGTCTTCTCTCTGGCCAAGCAGCCGTTGGTGCCAGAAGGGGGAGGGGCCTCTGAAGTGATGATATAGGCAGAAGACAAGATGGCAGTGTCTTCTGCTCCCCTCTGTCTTCTCTCTGGCCAAGCAGCCGTTGGTGCCAGAAGGGGGAGGGGCCTCTGAAGTGATGATATAGGCAGAAGACAAGATGGCAGTGTCTTCTGCTCCCCTCTGTCTTCTCTCTGGCCAAGCAGCCGTTGGTGCCAGAAGGGGGAGGGGCCTCTGAAGTGATGATATAGGCAGAAGACAAGATGGCAGTGTCTTCTGCTCCCCTCTGTCTTCTCTCTGGCCAAGCAGCCGTTGGTGCCAGAAGGGGGAGGGGCCTCTGAAGTGATGATATAGGCAGAAGACAAGATGGCAGTGTCTTCTGCTCCCCTCTGTCTTCTCTCTGGCCAAGCAGCCGTTGGTGCCAGAAGGGGGAGGGGCCTCTGAAGTGATGATATAGGCAGAAGACAAGATGGCAGTGTCTTCTGCTCCCCTCTGTCTTCTCTCTGGCCAAGCAGCCGTTGGTGCCAGAAGGGGGAGGGGCCTCTGAAGTGATGATACAGGCAGAAGACAAGATGGCAGTGTCTTCTGCTCCCCTCTGTCTTCTCTCTGGCCAAGCAGCCGTTGGTGCCAAAAGGGGGAGGGGCCTCTGAAGTGATGATATAGGCAGAAGACAAGATGGCAGTGTCTTCTGCTCCCCTCTGTCTTCTCTCTGGCCAAGCAGCCGTTGGTGCCAGAAGGGGGAGGGGCCTCTGAAGTGATGATATAGGCAGAAGACAAGATGGCAGTGTCTTCTGCTCCCCTCTGTCTTCTCTCTGGCCAAGCAGCCGTTGGTGCCAGAAGGGGGAGGGGCCTCTGAAGTGATGATATAGGCAGAAGACAAGATGGCAGTGTCTTCTGCTCCCCTCTGTCTTCTCTCTGGCCAAGCAGCCGTTGGTGCCAGAAGGGGGAGGGGCCTCTGAAGTGATGATACAGGCAGAAGACAAGATGGCAGTGTCTTCTGCTCCCCTCTGTCTTCTCTCTGGCCAAGCAGCCGTTGGTGCCAGAAGGGGGAGGGGCCTCTGAAGTGATGATATAGGCAGAAGACAAGATGGCAGTGTCTTCTGCTCCCCTCTGTCTTCTCTCTGGCCAAGCAGCCGTTGGTGCCAGAAGGGGGAGGGGCCTCTGAAGTGATGATATAGGCAGAAGACAAGATGGCAGTGTCTTCTGCTCCCCTCTGTCTTCTCTCTGGCCAAGCAGCCGTTGGTGCCAGAAGGGGGAGGGGCCTCTGAAGTGATGATATAGGCAGAAGACAAGATGGCAGTGTCTTCTGCTCCCCTCTGTCTTCTCTCTGGCCAAGCAGCCGTTGGTGCCAGAAGGGGGAGGGGCCTCTGAAGTGATGATACAGGCAGAAGACAAGATGGCAGTGTCTTCTGCTCCCCTCTGTCTTCTCTCTGGCCAAGCAGCCGTTGGTGCCAGAAGGGGGAGGGGCCTCTGAAGTGATGATACAGGCAGAAGACAAGATGGCAGTGTCTTCTGCTCCCCTCTGTCTTCTCTCTGGCCAAGCAGCCGTTGGTGCCAGAAGGGGGAGGGGCCTCTGAAGTGATGATATAGGCAGAAGACAAGATGGCAGTGTCTTCTGCTCCCCTCTGTCTTCTCTCTGGCCAAGCAGCCGTTGGTGCCAGAAGGGGGAGGGGCCTCTGAAGTGATGATATAGGCAGAAGACAAGATGGCAGTGTCTTCTGCTCCCCTCTGTCTTCTCTCTGGCCAAGCAGCCGTTGGTGCCAGAAGGGGGAGGGGCCTCTGAAGTGATGATATAGGCAGAAGACAAGATGGCAGTGTCTTCTGCTCCCCTCTGTCTTCTCTCTGGCCAAGCAGCCGTTGGTGCCAGAAGGGGGAGGGGCCTCTGAAGTGATGATATAGGCAGAAGACAAGATGGCAGTGTCTTCTGCTCCCCTCTGTCTTCTCTCTGGCCAAGCAGCCGTTGGTGCCAGAAGGGGGAGGGGCCTCTGAAGTGATGATATAGGCAGAAGACAAGATGGCAGTGTCTTCTGCTCCCCTCTGTCTTCTCTCTGGCCAAGCAGCCGTTGGTGCCAGAAGGGGGAGGGGCCTCTGAAGTGATGATACAGGCAGAAGACAAGATGGCAGTGTCTTCTGCTCCCCTCTGTCTTCTCTCTGGCCAAGCAGCCGTTGGTGCCAGAAGGGGGAGGGGCCTCTGAAGTGATGATATAGGCAGAAGACAAGATGGCAGTGTCTTCTGCTCCCCTCTGTCTTCTCTCTGGCCAAGCAGCCGTTGGTGCCAGAAGGGGGAGGGGCCTCTGAAGTGATGATATAGGCAGAAGACAAGATGGCAGTGTCTTCTGCTCCCCTCTGTCTTCTCTCTGGCCAAGCAGCCGTTGGTGCCAGAAGGGGGAGGGGCCTCTGAAGTGATGATATAGGCAGAAGACAATATGGCAGTGTCTTCTGCTCCCCTCTGTCTTCTCTCTGGCCAAGCAGCCGTTGGTGCCAGAAGGGGGAGGGGCCTCTGAAGTGATGATATAGGCAGAAGACAAGATGGCAGTGTCTTCTGCTCCCCTCTGTCTTCTCTCTGGCCAAGCAGCCGTTGGTGCCAGAAGGGGGAGGGGCCTCTGAAGTGATGATATAGGCAGAAGACAAGATGGCAGTGTCTTCTGCTCCCCTCTGTCTTCTCTCTGGCCAAGCAGCCGTTGGTGCCAGAAGGGGGAGGGGCCTCTGAAGTGATGATATAGTGATGATATAGGCAGAAGACAATTTTTTTTCCATAATTCAGAAGAAGATGTGTTTTCCCTTACCAAAGTCAAATAACAGTGATCACTCCTACTTCTTCTGGGAATGATTCTAGATTTAAAAGGATGCCCTCTGTCTAGTTCAGAGCTAGGCAAAACACAGTTCCATCAACCCAAAATTACTAGTATTTTTTTACATTCACCTTCTAAATGTTACGGGGAATTCTTTTTTGCCCCTTTAGAATTGTTTTGGCTCTGGAATATCAATGATGCAATGCCCTCCAAAAGTGGAACTATGCCCAGTCATCTCTGGTTTTGGAATAAAGGTATTTCTTTGCCCACATCAGACAACGTTACAGCAAGAACCTCCAACACAGAATACAGAAAGCACCAGTGACATTTTTCCAGGAAAAAAAATATTGTATTTAGGAGTGGTATAGTTGTGAGAACTCAGGAAACTGCTCATCTTTTTTATCGTGTCAGAAGCTACTTGAGAAACTGCAAGTCATTTCTGGTGTGAGAGAATGGCTGTCTGCAAGGACGTTGGTCTAGATCAGTGGTTCTCAACCTATGGGTCCCCAGGTGTTTTGGCCTACAACTCCCAGAAATCCCAGCCAGTTTATCAGCTGTTAGGTTTTCTGGGAGTTGAAGGCCAAAACATCTGGGGACTCACAGGTTGAGAACCACTGGTCTAGATGAATTCATTTAGTCCTTCATACAGCAATTGGCTTTTCATATCACTTAGGCAGAAAGATTCAAGATAGGCACCTGAATCATTTAATTGCCAACTTGCATATAACAAATTGGTCCACCCTTAATGGCTTGGACTAAATTGTGGATTATTTAAAAAGCATACACTGATTATCTTCTAAGATGCCAGTTTTGTAAACCTTCAAAAGATCTCAAGAGGAAATCTCTTCTAGCTATGGTTTTATTCTTCTTTGTGCTTTGGGGACAGAAAAAAATTAACCAAGAAGCAACGGAAGTCGTGTCCCATGTTCAACAAGGCTCTGAAATCTCCATTGAGATAATCTATTCGATTATTTTTCAAACACCAAACTTACGAATACAGCTGAAGGATCAAATAAAAGTGCCTGATATACAGACAAAACAAAGTCTCAGTGGTAACTGGTGGCCCCCATTTCAGTGGAATGTTTAATCCATTCCAGGTTTTGGGAACCTTTTAAGGAGTTGTCAGCAAGGATTCCTCTACACATTTAGGAACAGGATTCAGCACCTTAGAGAGCTCCTTTAAAGCCTGGATTAAAACCAGGAGTGGATTTACCGGCCCACTGACCTTGAAGTACTTTTCTGTCACCTTCAGCACCTGATGGTGATAAAACAGGGAAAATAAAATAAAAATAAAAATAAAAACTTTCTTGTATCCTTTTTAGTTCTGTATATTATTCTTACAGCTGTCACTCACCTTAATATGCTTTTCTACTTTACAATGAAAAAAAAACCCACACTTTTTCATACATTTTTTTTTAGAGTATAAAGAGCTTATGGTATTCCCTGAGCATTAACAGGTCATAAACAGTAGTAGCCAGAACTCAACCTATTAACCAGGTATGGGGAAAAAGCAACCCATGGGAAAGAGCAACCCATGGGGCACACAACCCCCCCCCCCCCCCCCCCGCCAAAATGGCTACTGCTACACCAAAAATTCTATGTGGGAATATCTTTGCTGTTTTTCTTCCTTGGGTCATTGTAGTCCCAAGAATTAGGTCTTATATGCATAAAATACATTCTTTGTTTTAAAAAAAGCTATCTCATGGGTCCCAAGCAACCCACACATGACCAAATAAATAAATTTACTTCCCACTTCTAATTGCAGTCAAAACCTATCTTATTTTTCAAGAATTAAGTGTGGGAGGCAGCCCTTAAGCATCTGGGGAGTTAAATGTGGCTTCCTAATCCCCAACAGTTGGCCATTCCTGATAGGTTGCTTTTCTTATACATTGCTCTCCTTCCTCTGGTAGCAAAAAGTACAGAATTTCAGTATCAGCTAAAAGGAAAACTTCCAAAAGAGGTCAGCATGTTAGTCTGCAGGAAAAATTGTTATGAGCCAGAGCTCACCACTCATGAATTTGACAAAGTAGCTGCTAGAGAAAGAAAACGTATGACTTCTTTGTTGGTCTCAAGATGACATAATATTTTTCCTTGTTTTTGTTCCAATCCTCCACCACCACCACCCCAGCTTTAACACAGCTGCCCTCTGGAATTAGCTATTTAAGGAATTAACAATTAAAAAATTCTTGACTACTCTTTCATTGTCAGGAAAGAATGAATAGGGAAACAAGCACATAATCTGCAGTTGGGACTTAACATTTATAGCCTGCCTGCATGCATGCAAGGCTCAAGAGAGGAACTATTTCTTAAATAAGCATACCATTTGGAGTTTGTGAGAGAGGGAGCACTGTAGGCCATCCGTTACTGCAGAAAAATGGTTGTATGCTGATAAGATCACTTAAGATAATCTAGCTTTGGCTGTTTTCTTACATTCCATCTTTGACTAGCTTTTGGCAGTTCAAAGTCTTCTCAAGTTGGTCTCCCCGGACAGCAGTGCTACGTAAGCTGAAGTAGCCCTGCAAGAATGTCCCTACTAAGCAGCTTCTTGCCAAGTGCTGAATGTGCACACACACACGGGTCCATGTCAGGCAATGTATTGGCCAGCCGAAAATCTACCTTCAGTTATACAGTAGTAGGTTGAAGTACATGGGATAAAGAAATAATCCCAAATTGCAAGCAAGAAGATATTAGCAAAAGCAAAAACTAATAGCGTGCAGTGAATGCCAGTTCCTCTGTTCCCTCCAAGTAAGGGATGAAGAATAAAGAAATGTATGAGCTCAAGAAGCCATTAAAAAAAGCTCTTTGTTCTCATTAACAAGTCCTACAGGATCAGAGAACGATAGTACCTCTGCTTTTATTTCATTTGTACCACATTGCAACCCAGATTATGAGATAATTAATAATATGACAGTTTCTGACATGATTCCTCATACTACAAAGTTCTCAAAGACAGTACAAAGTCATAGTGTGTACTTACAGTGATTACCCCCGACCCAGAAGGAAACACACTTACTAGAACAGTCCACTCCTAGAGACAGACAGATCCAATTGGTTCCCTGAGTTCCTGGGGATTACCAGTTGAGACAGCTGGTATTCCTGGCAAAATCCTCTTTGCTCTCTAGGATGCATGTGATCTGAGTTGACACAACCACATCCTTGCGCTTTCCCAATGAAAACTATCAGTTTGGACCTTTGGTCTAATAGAGGATTTAGGATCATGAAACATGTGAAAGTACAGCTTGATGACAATTTGAATGGAGGGGGTGGAAAAAAAATCAAATTTCCAGAAAGTGGCCTCAAGGCTCAAGTATTCCTTTTTACAATAATAAACAATTTTTATTCAAGAAATAGACAAAATAAAACACACAAACACACACATATATAAAACTACCAAAAACTATACAACTACCAACTTCACACTCTCTATCTGATTATTGTCATCCCTCATTTGTCTAATCCCTTTAAAAGATAATGTGATCACACTCTGAAGATGCCAGACACAGATGCAGGTGAAACATCAGGAGAAAATGCTGCTATAACACAACCATACATCCCAGAAATCCCACAACACTCCAGTGATCACACTTCTGCTTTTGATAGCACTCTACTAATTCTTGAATTCTACAGTTGATAAATGCCCTAGGGCAATGGTTCTCAACCTGGGTTCCCCAGATGTTTTTGGCCTAGAACTCCCAGAAGTCCCACCCAGTTTACCAGCTCTTAGGATTTCTGGGAGTTGAAGGCCAAAAACATCTGGGGACTCCAGGTTGAGAACCACTGCCTAGGATATTCTGTTGTGCTCTCTTCTGTCTTCCATGCTGTTTACTTCCTATATGAAACCGCTTTGATTAAATTGATTCCTGTGTTTTTACAGATATGCAGAACTGATCTGCAGACTCAGTTATGAAAACAAGAAAAATCAGTAAACTGAGGTCCAGTGCAGATACCTTTTCAAAAGGATTCAGCAAATTCATGGGAGATGGGGAAATCAATGGCTATTGGTCATCATAAAAACACCACCATGAGCTTTACAGGTAACATATTTCATAAAACCACCTGGGGATAGTAAACTGGAAGGTGTTATGTCCTGCTTATGGGTTTTTGACAAGTACCTGGTGAGATGGCATGGGAAAGAATATACAGGACTAAATAGAGCTTTGGACCGATCCTATAGGGATATTATGGCAAGAGAGGAGTCAATAGTGTCCTGCAGAAATAGTCTCTCACACACCAGCATCTCTCTCTATCTTTTTCACATTTTTTTAAAATTTTACATCCAGGAACTGAAATGAATGCAATTGGTATTGTTGTCATAAAACCAAGAACCCATTTCCAAATGGGAGCTTAGCAAAGTGTCCAAGTCCAAACCACAGCATCCAGCCAAGAGGCACCAACTGCAGAGAATAACACCTGGGAAGCCGGCAGTCCATTCCAAAATACAAAGCCAATTCCAACGTAGTCTAGAGTAAAAGGCTAATCCTAAAATTCAAATGCCAGAGTCCAAGAGACAGTCCAAAGTTCATGAAGCCAGGGATCATTACAGCTCTAAGCACTGATGTTTGCAGGTCCAGAAGAACTGGGACACTTAGCCCTTTCTCCACTTGCTCAGATGAACTTGATGGTACTTACTCTGCAAGATGGGAAGTGGTAGCTTCCTCCATAGGTTCTTCTTTCAAGCTCAGCTGAGGAAGCTGCTGGGCTCCAGCTCAAACGTTGGCCCTTCAAACAGCAGCTCCTCACCTTAGCTATCAGAGCTGTCCATGATACTTGCTACCACTAGATATATTACTATTAATAATGATGATGATGATGATGATGATGATGATGATAATAATAATAATAATAATAATAAACCTTTATTTATACCCCGCTACCATCTCCCGAAGGACTCGGTGCGGCTTACAAGAAGCCGAGCCCAAATACAACAATAAAAACAACAGAAACAACAACACAATAACTCAAAAAACAAAGCAATAGCAAAGAATAGCAATAACATTAACAACATCCAATGACGCAATTAAAAACAATGGCCAGGCCAAATGTAATAATTAAAATTAAAAATTAAAAATGTTGGGCATGACAAGGTGGGGTGTTTGGAGGGGGATGGGCATGCAGATATCCTGGATCTCTAATAAACTGTGTTGGGACATAATGCTAGGAGTTTCCTCATTCTGGAAAGGCAAACTGGAACAACCACGTTTTCAAGCTCCTCCTAAAGATTGCTAGCGACGGGGCATGCCTGATGTCCTTAGGGAGAGAGTTCCAGAGTCGAGGGACCACCACCAAGAAGGCCCTATCCCTCGTTCCCACCAATTGCACTTGTGCTGCCAGTGGGATCATAAGCAGGGCCTCTCCAGATGAACATCATGTGGGTTTGTACACAGAGATGCGGTCACACAGGTAGGCGGGTCCCAAACCATTTAGGGCTTTGTAGGTAAGCACCTGCACCTTGAATTGGGACCGGAAAATGAAAGGCAGCCAATGGAGCTCCTTAAACAGGAGAGTTGACCTCTCCCTGTAAGAAGCACCAGTTAACAACCTGGCCACCGCCCGTTGGACCAATTGAAATTTCTGGGCCGTTTTCAAGGGCAGCCCCACGTAGAGTGCATTACAATAGTCCAATCTGGAAGTCACTAAGGTGTGGACCACCCTGGCCAGATCCGCCTTCACGAGGTATGGTCGCAGTTGGCGCACGAGTCTTAATTGTGCGAAAGCCCTCCCAGCCACCACTGACGCCTGAGCTTCAAGCGTAAGTGATGAGTCCAGGAGGACACCCAAACTGCGGACCTGTGACTTCAGGGGGAGTGTAACCCCGTCCAGCACAGGTTGCCACCCTATACCCCGAAGGTGCAAAATACTTTTTTCCCTTGTAGCACCAAAGTTAAGTAAACAAAACAAACTGCTACTGGAAAAGTGTAGTTCGTAGAAGAACCCTGGGCAGTAATTACAGCTGCAAGTCTTACTGGTGTGTTTCCATCAGCTTCTTACATATGGACATTGCAATTCCTGCCCATTCTTCTTGGCAAAACTGCTCTACCTTGTCATGCTGAATTGGGATCAATCACCAGGGAACAATCAATCAAATTTTAAAATTGTAAAATAATTAAGGCCTGGGCTCTGAATGGGCCATTCCAAGAGATTCAGATCTTTATTTTTAAACTACTTCAGTATTACTTCGGCAGGGAATCTAGGGCCAGTTAACGGCTGGAAGGTGAATCTCACCTCAAGTGCATGTCTTTTGCAGACTGGAGTAGATTTTCTTCCAAAATTGTTTTGATTTTGCCCTCAATTCTAACCAATTTCTCGGTCCTTCCTGATGAAAAGCCCCCAGCAATATGATGCTGCACCTCACCATGGGGATGATACTATCAGGTAATGAACACTATTGGCTTTGTAAGATACAGTGTTTTGCAACAAGATCAGACAATTAATGGGCCTCTACTGAGTAGCAAACCTTTGCCCACACATTTACTGGATTCCGCCATCTGCCAGTTTGCAAACTCCAAAACAGCTTTCTGGAATGTGCAGATGACACTTTCCCCATAGGAGATTTCTCCCACGGCAGCTGCAGATCCATTCATCAATCTAGATATACTGTTGGCCTCTTAGTCGCTACACCATTTTCTTCAGCCAATTACTGAGTTTTGGTTGATGGATTCCTCTAGGATAGTTAAGTTTGGACCATGGTTGTTTTATTTTATGATCACGAATATAACCGTGCTTTCATGGATCTTCATAGTCTACCCAATTTCTTTCAAATAATACAACTCTGACTGGTTCTCCTGCACAATTTTGTCTTGAACTTATTTTGATGTTGTGATGTTTGGTTGGATGTTCACTAAAAGGTCCTGGGGCATTTCAGAAAAGGGTGTTTTCCATCTTAGGCACACTTCTTTCAACTTAGGCACTTAGGAACACTCATTTCAACACTTATATGACTTCTGGAGGCAGTGGATTACACCAGACCTTATTTAGTTGTATCATAGCAAAGGAGGTAAATATTTATGATAACAAGTGCCAGTTTGCTTTTTATGTGACTAACAACTGTCAAGTTGTAACACAATAAAATGTGGAAATATAAAAGAGCTGTAAATGCTACTGTGAAAAGCCTTACGCACATACAGACTTGGTCACATATTGCAAATCCATTATCATTCACTCCTGCTATTTCTGCCCCTTTTCACAACATCCTTTATAAATATCCTTTTTACACAGGTACATCTAATACAGGATGAGGCAGCATAACTTCCTTTTGTCAAAACTTAATAAAACCCATTGTATGAATCAGAAATTTTTTATTTTTTTATAATGTAGGCGCATACCGAAAGTTTTGTTTTACGTAGTTTTGAAGATCAAATTAGGTAGGTGACGTCCCCCATTGTTGGCAATTTCCTCCTGGATGTTGGTCTTCAAATCTTGTAGGGTCCTTGGACGGTTCACATAAACACGGGATTTAAAAAAAAAAACCCATAGAAAAAAATCACAAGGGGACAAATCTGGAGAGCAGGCCAGCCACTCCAAATCCGCTTGAAAAGTAGGCCTCAACAGCAAAAGCACGCTCCTCACTGTTCCAATGCATGATGGCGACTGAACTGTGTCAGGACAAAACTTTATACTCCTGCCTCTCGAACGAGACCACTAGCGCTCTGCTACGTTTTCAACCGACTGAATGGCGCGCATTTTAAAAAAGGAAGTTATGCTGCCTCACCCTGAATATACAGAAGTTGTTTATCAATTAAGCCTTTAAGTGTGAACTCTGATTTAAATTCAAACTACACTAGGGGATTCTGGAGAAAATACACTACAACAGTACCAAATAATTTGGGATTCTTATTCTACATTCTCATTTTACAGTTGTGTGTTTATGGCAATATTAAAGCACATTAGATGTATTTTCAGTTACATCTAGAGACTGTTCTCTATGGTGGGAAATAGAGATCAGAAATGTGGTCAATAAGTAAATGTCCTCATATTTAAAATAATGCACATATTATATGTACTATTTTTAAATTCACATTCTATAGTTATATTAACTGGATTCTCTTCTGAAGCCACTGTTGGAATTTTATTATACAAAGCAAGCAAGAGCCCACTCCTCATTACAGCTTAATATGTATGGCAAATTTTCTAAAAGAGAAGGGTACTTTCAGTAGGAAACATTTCTAAATCAGGTTAAAACTTTTGTGACTCCTAATATCTTCTAGGTATAAAGAAAGTACCATAATCAGTCTCAGATCTGGACATACTTCTATTTTGTGATTACTGACTCAAGATATTCAAACCAAAGGATTTCAGATGTCTAAAGGTTTGACATGAACTTATAAACCAAGTCAGAATACCAATTCCATTCATTCTTTGTCCTGTGAACCAGTTTCAGTCTATGTGATCAAAAACACTGAAGACTTCCAACACAATCTTTAAGATGACTTCTCTTTAATGATCTTTTGTAGGTGACCACTCTTCTCTTAAAATTGGGTTCAGAGAAAATAGAGAGCAGCTGCTATTTCAGTGGAGCTATTTTAAGCTTCTGTTACTACGACCATCTCGCACAGATTATATACTGTGCCTTGCAGCCTGCTGTTCTACCTCAGAGACAAATGCCTCTCTCTCCTATTTTTTTCCTTTTAGACAGGTGGGAAAGATATAGGCATTTGATTTATCTTTATGAAACCTTTCCAAAAGACCGCATAGAAAATAATCAAATATGATTTTATTCACATTTTAATCCTTGAGAGAAATCTATACTGTAAAAAGGTTTCTCGTTGGGTTGTAAAGAAATAAGGGGCAATTCATAACAACACAACTTGGATGGGGTTTCTTGTTTTTTGTTTGCCGATTTGACATTCGCTCAAGAACATTTTCCATGTGCAAAACCATTTGTTCTGAAAAGGGGTTGTTTGGAAGCCAAAGAATAATAATCATATGAAATTGAATGGTCTTGTTTTTTGAAGTAGTAATAATGTAAAGGGGCGGGGGGGGGAGTGCAAAGTTACAACAAGATAATTTGTGAATAAAACAGAATTATAGATATGACCATTCCCATGCTGATACACAGATAATTGAATTGTCTTGGATCGGTTTCCAACTTCCTATCCTGCCACCTTGACACAATTGGAAAGATGAGTAACGTAATAGTTACCCTGACACGACAAATAAATAGTTAAAAGAACTATGCCTTTAATGGTGCAATGCCTCAGATCACTGTCGCAAGCCCCCAAATTGCACCAGAAGCCAATATTCAAGAGGTACAAAAGTGCACAGAGTGGAAAGGGGAAAACAAAAGCCCTATTCCATACATTTTTATCCTCTCCCATTCATGGAAGTAAAATTACAATACACATTACTACTGTATTTAAGTCCTCTTTCTCCCTAAAAGTAGCTATGCTATTGCAAAACACTGAAAGTTTTAAACATCTTAGAACAAACAAAACTCCACCTTACAGGGTAAGTAACAAGATATATAAATGGAACACACATTTCTTAAACACACACAGTTTCAGACAAACAGAAATACAATTGAAAGTACCTGTGTATTGTTCAGGTGGTATTATTACAGCCACAAAAACAACTTGCATGAATGATATCCTTTAATCATGTTTGTCTGTCTTTTTCTCTCATCCATACCTTCCAGGTTAACCATAAAAAGGAAAAAATGGTAGCAGAAACAAGTAGTCTCCAGTCATAATGACAATAGCAATGGTTCACACCTACCCAGATGAAAAGCCAAAAGATAAAAAAGCATTTCCTATGAGTAGAAAGACAACAAAAGGTTTTAATTCTTCCTTGATGGGAAACTCTAGAGTAGGCATCCTCAAACTGCCGCCCTCCCGCAGACCCGTAGCCAGGATTTTGTTTGGGGGGGGGGGAGCTCAGGATCTACCCTAGCACACCTTTTGTATCATCATTCCAATACCCCCCATGCATATGGGATATATTGAGCATGGTGATCAGATCATGATATGAATAAACATAACAGTTTAAATAATGTACCAGTAAGGCTTTCTCGCGGACCACCCAGAGAATTTGGGGGGGAGGTGAAGCCCCTCAAGCCCCCCCCCCCCCCGCCAACGGGCCTGCCTCCCGCTGTTGGGCCTCCAACTCCCAGAAGCCCTAGCCAGGTTGTTCAATGGTCAGGAATTCTGGGAGTTGAAGGCACAAACTGCTGGAGGGCCGCAAATTGAGGATGCCTGTTCTAGAGCCAGAGACTGGCCAGAGAAAGTCATTTTTCAAAATCCTATCAATGCTACTTCTGTGACTACCATGGCCAAAGTCACAACGTTGAAAATCTCAAAGCCTAGCCTGGCTGGCATGAGAAACATGGCCTAGACATAGACTGTATAGAGGAGAATATCCAAACTACAAATCAGAATCTTTAAGGTAAGCATAATCCTTTCCAGCACAAATAAACCTTATTCCTTTATCTGCTTTTGACTGAAAAGAAGTGTCTACGTTAAATATAGATTAAGATTCAACTTCTTAAGTCTTATAAAGTCCAACTAATGTCAGACTCATTCAGAAGAATAGAGATTTGTCTAGTTTTTCAGATGGAAACAAGAGCTACCCAAATATATTGCCATGGAATTCAAGAGCACATATTCCCTGTGCATATAGAGGGTTTGGTCACAACCATCACTTTTTATATAGATTTCTATATAGCTAACATGGCCACAGCTCAACCTACTTTACGTTCACATTTGGAAAAGTCAAGCTCATGCATGCCATTATAGGGAACTTATAATATGAAGCCGGTCACAATAACTGTCAAAACTACTCAGTTATGAGGAAAGATTTTTGTCACAGTTCTCTAGACTCCAGGAACTGTTTTGTGACTTTTTTTCCAGGGTGAGGGTATATGATACCCCTGGAAAGAAACATAAGATTTTGTGTAACAGTAACAATTCTTGCAGAAATCAAAGTAAGATACAACAGTCTAAGATATATTTTTTCCCTAAAAAATAGGTATTTGTTTATCAAATCCCTATCTTCAGAACAAAAAAAATACTAAATGCCAATACTTTGAGATTTCAATTAGCCTAATGTCATACCAAGAGCTGTCACTTTCACATGCCTTAGAGATCATACAAATAAGACCAGAGAAGTGCTTTGGAATGCCCTCTAGACATGACCAGATGTCTATGGAATATGAAATACAAGGTTAATTGTGTAGAAATAAAATGTTCAGACAGAGCCGGAGGACTGCAGCAAAGAATATATTTTCACAGTGACACGCAATGCTAACAGAAAGGCTTAAAATACTTACTGCAATATATACTCATAACTCTATTCTTCCAAGCACAGAATACTGAAACATGGATGACCAAATAAATAAATAAATAAAGTTTTTATATCCCGTCCCCTCTCCCCAAAGGGACTCGAGGAGGCTAACAACATAAAAAAACAAAATACACAGTATTAACAGTCGCAAAATAAATAAAAAAGGCAAATCACAATACTCAACATAAGATCAACAATATAAATGTCAACTCATGAACATCAAACACATCAATAAACATTAAAGAATTAAATCATGTAGGTGTCATTAAAAACAAGAGGTAGCCTACTCTTGATAAAAGCAGTAATACCATATTTAAAACTTGCCATTCTCAAATGCTTGTTTCCAGTACCATGTTTTAATTACTTCCTGAAAGCCAGTAAGGTGGGGGCTAATGTGATCTCCAGTGCCACAATCAAGAAGGCCCTCTCCCTTGTCCCCACCAAACACGCTTGTGACGATGGCAGGACCGAGAGGAGGATCTCCCTGGGGGATCTCAGGGTCCATGCAGGGAGACACAATCATGCAAATATGCTAGACTCTAGCCGTGTAGGGTTTTATACGTGATAACCTGCACTTTGAATTGGGTCCGAAAACATATAGGCAGGCAATTGAGCTCTTTTAACCGTGCGGTAGCATGTTCTCTGTAATTAGCTCCTGTCATTAGACCTAGTCTACAAACTTAGAGTAGAATGAGAAAAAGTTGGAGTACAGTGTTGTAACTGTAAAGAGAGCATCCATTTGCTGTGTTCCTTAAAAATATCTCTTCTTACAAGTAGAAAATCAGCACACAAGGAAGAAAGGTGCTACTGTCTTCTGCCTACTCTGCCCAATTTTCTTGTTGCAAATATTGTTCAGTTACTGAAAATATTCCAGAAAGCAGCCCACCACCTAAAATCTTGAGCAGAATTATCTATTCCATTAATACAATGTGGGCAGACCTGGGGCCCTTTCACACTACATAACTAAAGCACTATCATGTCATATTAGCTACCACAACCAACATGTCATGACATCCTGGGATTTGAAGTTTAGAGAGGCGCACTTGGAATTCTCAGCTAGAAGGCTCCTAATGTGGAAAACAGTGCCATAACTGTGTGGTGTGGAAGGATCCCAAGCCCATCTGAGGGCTTTGAGTCCAGCATCTGCCCCTACAGTTCATCAGTCAGCTAGCTAAAGGCTAGTAAGAATAATAAAAGTAAACCACATCAGAACTAAAGCTAACATGTGTCAGCTATGCCATATCCAATTATACTAGAGATTCTAAGTTGCACTCTAAGTTGTATGTGAGATTGGGGAAAAATGGCTACTGTGTTCCAACTACCATCACACTGGTATTTGGTTCATTTCCTGGAAAGAATGTGGTCTTTACATAAACATAGACAAGAGTGCTAGGATACCACCATTACTCAACTATACTAAATGACCACGCAAAGCAAAATGTGCTTGAAATTTTATGTACAACAGCCAAACTAAAGAGTGAAAGCTATTCCATCTGTGAAAGTGGCATGAAATGCAATGTGGAGGAACAACTGGCCAATAAGATAAATTCATCTTGCACAAAATGTCTATTTTAAAAAAATCTGGGGGAAAGAGATAGCAAAGCTACCCATTTCCTTTTTCAAACAATTGTTTCAGTTCAGATTCAAAGTTATACTATGGCCAGCTGTTATCACTATGCAGCTGGTTGGTCAAAATCATGTTCAAGCATAATGCACAACTAGTTATTGCAATATTTTACAAACTGCAGTCACATCAGAGTTGTGATCAGAGTCACATCACTGTTGTGAGAAAAACAAATCATTAACTAAACTGACTTGGAGGTACAGTATATTCTGGCATATAAGACTTCTTTTTAACCCAAGAAAATCTTCTCAAAAGTCAGGGTTCGTCTTATACGCAGGAGTAGTCTTATACGCTGGAATAGTCTTATACACTGGAGTAGTATTATACACAGGAGTAGTCTTATGCACGGGAGTAGTCTTACAGAGCGGGTGCTGAAACTTCCAATCAAATTGGAGAATCTGCGGTTGCCGCATATGGTGGGGGGAGCTCAAAAATGGCAATGGCTGCATCCCTGCCATATGCAGCGACTGTATGAAAGCATTAAGGGCGACGCTGCACAAGTACATACAAAAAATCCATTCATCAGGATTCGTGGACTTAATGCGGTCCCGATGGTGAGGTGAAGGGGCACCTCACCAGGAAGGTGTAAGTGAAGGGCGGAGCAAGCTGCAAGCGTCTGGAGCACCCGGGGTATGGAAAAAAGAGATAGAGTGGCTCTGGGCCCAAACAAACACACCTCTTTTACCTGTCTGACCTCCTCCTCTGCCTCTCAGATCTCGCTCCTGAAGACTGCAGTGAAGCAGTGCAGATGCACATCTGCGAGATCTGAGAGGCAGAGAAGGAGGTACAGTAATAGGAAAATTAGCATATTGAAATCAAATCTGATGCTTTTAAAAATTTTATTTGGTGTGTGTTGGAAGAGGGGTAGTCTTATACGGCGAATATCCCAAACTCTATATTTTAACTGGAAAAGTTGGGGGTCATCTTATACGGCCTGTCATCTTAAATGCCGGAATATACGGTATTTGAAATTCCAACTGAAGTAGTGCTGAGATGCATTGAGCTAGATGCAAATCAATCCCCAAACAACTGCCTTATACTGCATTAGTCTAGTGCTTCTTGGAAAGGCTAGGTTCTCAGGCTTTTGCCAAGGTGCTGAAATCATTACAACTTAAGATGTCAGAAACATATCCTGAGAACTTGCTTTTTTTTCTGTCGTGTCAGGAGCGACTTGAGAAACTGCAAATTGCTTCTGGTGTGAGAGAATTGGCAGTCTGTAAGGACGTTACCCAGGGGATGCCCGTATGTACCCCCCTTCCCTTCAATTTCTTCCATAACTTTATCATTCTATCAGTATGTGGTGTTGTTTAATGTTATTTCATGAAACTTTTAAATAAAAATTATGATTTTTAAAAATGATACCATAATACTGTACAAACACAAATCAACTTGTCAACTGCTGGTACAATTTCAATAGCACTGGGTTTCTTTTTAACTAAAGCTCAATTAAACATGTCTCAAACTGCTGGTTATATTGACAGAGCTATGCAAAAAGTAATTTATGGCCCTGTTCTCTCATACCACCAAAATAACAAAATTAGCCACTGCCATTTATTCCAGAAAACGCACTCCAATTCTGCTTGCTCTATTTTGTTTTGACAAAGTAGCATAAGACTAACTGGGAGAGAACTGAAATCCCACATATAGACACAGCTGAGGTGTCAGAGGTTGTTTTGGTAAGACTTCATGAAACATGACTAATTTGTACAGTTTCCTCTTATTTGTTCATAGCTGTTTCCTTTTTAAAAATGCTCTCACATCCTGTAGATGCAACACATAACCAAACCCGAAGGGCATAAACTTGATCTTGATTGCCATCAGACATTAAAACAATTACTTTTGTTTGCAATGTGCACAAGAAAAGATGCATTGCAAAAACTCTAAGTTTCAACCAACTTATTTATCAACTTGTCATATGCAGAAGAACCCCTATAAGGAAACTTCACAATGTGACTTTCAGTGCAAAAGCATGCATGTTTTTAACACCAGTTGGACCAATAGCAGTGTATTCTTTCGAAGCTACAGCAGTTCTCCTAACCCAACTATTCTAATGGCTATTACAGCGTATGCCTCTGGGGTTTCTGAACAAGTTAAAAATGGAAATTACTCACGTAAATAGTCTAAAAGCTACAAAACTTCCTGATCTCTGTGACAAAGTACTTCTTACTGTGCTACAAGCCCTACTGTGCTACAAGCCCTCTCATAATGTATCATATTCCTCATTCCAGAAGGCAAATCTTGTATTTCATATTTTATAATGGCTGACTTCTGAATATCATAGGGTTTACACCAAAGGTGAGCAAGTGTGGTGGTGCACCCTGCCTCATTGCTTCTCCTCTAAGAAGAAGTGGCCAAACAAGTCAAAGATGTTCATCCCATTGTCTGTTTAGTGTGATGTTGGAAATTGGAACCGGTGTTGTTGATCTTACAACAAACAGGACAGTCAGTCATAAGTCAGATTTGGTCGCAATAAACCAGAATTTTTAAAAAACAACTCTGGTTTAATCTAGTATTTATGCCAGGGGTCCTCAAACTTTTTAAACAGAGGGCCAGGTCACAGTCCCTGAAACTGTTGGAGGGCCGGATAATTTGAAAAAAAAATGAATGAATTCCTATGCACACTGCACATATCTTATTTGTAGTGCAAAAAAAAAAAACCCTTAAATACCATACAATAATTAAAATGAAGACCAATTTTAACAAATATAAACATATTAGTATTTCAATGGGAAGTATGGGTCTGCTTTTGGCTGATGAGATAAGATGGTTGTTGTTGTTGTGTGCTTTCAACTCATTTCAGACTTAGGTTGACCCTGAGTGAGGGCCAGGTAAATGACCTTGGAGGGCCATATCTAGCCCTCAGGCTTTAGTTTGAGGACTCCTGATTTATACAATCAAAAACTGCAATGTGTGGTTCATGGCCAATTACCCAAGCCTTTAGAAACAAATACAATTATAAATAACTACTTTTTCAAAATAAAAATTTACTTTATACAAGGTTGTAAGTGTGATTGATTGAACTTTTGGATCCAATGCCCTGTTTCTGAATCAACTCTATGAAAAATCATTCAATTATACCCATCCAAAATTGGTTAATTGTGTTTCTATTCTTGCCCTTAAAATGAAAAATGGTATACAAGACATTTGTATAAGGCAAAGAAAATGTATAATGCAAGAAACTCAACAAATAACCTTTGCTGCCACTATGGGAAAATATTCACCACCATATTAATACAAAACAGGATATTTTTCACCAAATGAGACACGCTTTTTCCCAGTATTTTTTTCAACAAATTTTCAGCAAATGCTCCCACACATAATTGGGCACACTTCTTTATAATACAGACTGGCTTATGTTCATCAAGAAAATTAATGTGGCTTATTAAGTCTTTTACTTTAAAAAAATCTGAAACAAAAATGAACAGTTGCACATAGGGTTAATTTATATCAAGTGTAGGGAAAGCACAGCTTGTGGACCACATGTGCCCCACAAAGACATTTTAAAGCTCTGAGTTCTCACAACATTCCAAAACTCCCAGTACTCTCCTGACCCAGGGAAAAAATTGACAACAAAATGCTCACGTAAGACTGCTATACACCACAGGGGGCATTTGCAGTCAAAAATTCAAAGGAAAAAAGGAATTGGGATACAGCAGGCATGCAGCCCCGTCAGATGCCCATGGAAAGATAATGTGCCTCCCCACCCTAGCCAACCCTTGACTTATTTAATTCAAAACTATTTGACCTTTCACCAGGGACCTCAGAACAGATTTCCTTTTGAAGACATAAAAATCTTAACTTGCTACTTCAGGATTAGAACACGATAATCTGGAAATATTATTTTCCCACTTGGACTATTCTTTCAGATTAAGATAAAAATGACACTAACGCATGGTACAGCAAGAAGGATGAGAGCCTCAGTATGCACTGAACAAGGAAGATGAGGAGGCCTCATTTTACCTTTTTAAAAAATCACAAATAAATGTTTGATCTCAATTTTCAAGAAGTTTATGCAAACCAAAGGTAAGTTTCTAATCTCTCCCCTCAAATGCAAAAAAAGCAGAGGAAAGCAAATGGGAGGCCAAGGCTCCATAATGGTCTCCCTCCATGACGACTTATTTATTTATTTATTTATTATTTATTTATTACTTGCACTTATTTACCGCCACTCTCAGCCCAGGGGGCGACTCGTGGCGGTGAACAACAACATAGACAAGACAATTTACAGTAATCAGAACAATACATAACATGCTACTACTACTTGACATATACTTATACTAAAAATCCGCTTCGTCATATCATGGGTCATAGTCAGTCTCATAGTCGTGGTCCATTCCGGTCATCATTGCCAAGATATAGCACTCAGTTAAAGGCCAACTCGAAGAGCCATGTTTTCAGGCTCTTACGAAAGGCCATAAGGGAGGGCGCCTGTCTAACTTCAGCAGGGAGGGCGTTCCACAGCCGGGGGGCCACCACCGAGAAGGCCCGCTCTCTCGTCCCCGCCAGGCGTGCCTGTGAGGCAGACGGGATCGAGAGAAGGGCCTCCCCGGATGATCTCAAGGTCCTCGTGGGCTCGTAGGCCAAGATGCGGTCTGCAAGGTATTTTGGGCCGGAACCGTTTAGGGCTTTGTAGGATAGTACCAGCACCTTAAATTGGGCCCGGTAGCAAATCGGCAGCCAGTGGAGCTGGGACAGCAGGGGCGTTGTGTGCTCCCTACGCCCTGCTCCTGTTAACAACATGGCTGCCGCGCGCTGGACTAGCTGGAGCTTCCGGGCCGTTTTCAAGGGCAGCCCCACGTAGAGAGCGTTGCAGTAGTCGAGGCGGGATGTGACCAAAGCGTGTACCACCGTGGCCAAGTCAGACTTCCCAAGATACGGGCGCAGCTGGCGCACGAGCCTGAGCTGTGCAAATGCTCCCCTGGTCACCGCTGAAACCTGGGGATCCAGGCTCAGCGACGAGTCCAGGGTCACACCCAAGCTGCGAACCTGAGCCTTCAAGGGGAGTGCGACCCCGTCCAGCACAGGCTGTAACCCTATACCCTGTTCGGCCTTGCGACTGACCAGGAGTACCTCTGTCTTGTCTGGATTTAATTTCAGTTTGTTCGCCCTCATCCAGACCATTACAGCGGCCAGGCACCGGTTCAGGACTTCGACGGCCTCCTTAGTAGCAGGTGGGAAGGAGTGACAGAGTTGGACATCATCTGCGTACAGATGACACCGCACCCCGAAACTCCGGATGATCTCACCCAGCGGCTTCATGTAGATGTTAAACAGCATGGGGGACAGGATGGAGCCCTGAGGAACCCCACAGGTCAAAGGCTGTGGTGTTGAACAGGAGTCCCCCAATAACACCTTCTGGGTACGGCCCTCCAGAAATGACCGGAGCCACTGCAAAGCAGTGCCCCCGAGACCCATCTCTGCAAGGCGCCCCAGAAGAATACCGTGGTCGACGGTATCGAAGGCCGCTGAGAGGTCCAGGAGCACCAACAGGGACACACTCCCCCTGTCTAGCTCCCGGCGCAGATCATCGACTAAGGCGACCAAGACCGTCTCGGTACCATGTCCCGGTCTGAAACCAGACTGTGCCGGATCCAGATAATCCGTGTCTCTCAAGAATACCTGGAGTTGTGAGGCCACCACGCTTTCCATGACTTTGCCCAAGTAGGGAAGATTGGAAACAGGCCGAAAGTTTTCGAATTTGGTGGGGTCCAGTGATGGCTTCTTCAACAGCGGCTTTATAATAGCCTGTTTTAGGCTCGCTGGAATCTTGCCTTCCCGAAGGGAGGCATTCACCACCACCGTTACCCACTCGGCCAATCCCCCTCTGGCCTCCTTCAGAAGCCAGGATGGGCAGGGGTCTAGGATGGACGTGGTGGGCCTCATTCCTTCAAGTATCTTGTCCACATCCTCGGGCTTCACAAACTGAAAAGAATCCAACAAAATAGGACAAGCAGGTGCTTGTGTCACATCCACAGAGACTGCACTTAATGTGGCGTCCAGCTCAGAGCGGATCAAAGCGACTTTGTCTGCAAAGAACCGAGCAAATGCTTCACAGCGCGTGACCGAATTGTCAGGGCTCCCACCTGAGGTAGGGGGAGTTAAAAGACCTCTGACAATCCGAAACAGCTCCGCCGGACGGTTCTTTGCAGACGCAATAGTAGCCGCAAAGAAAGTTTTCTTTGCGGCTTTTATTGCCGCGGCATATGCCCTTAGAAAGGACACAAACCGTGTTCGATTTGGCTCGCTTGGGTCCGAGCGCCACACGCTCTCTAGTACCCTCTTCCTTCGCTTCATCGCTGCCAGCTCCTCAGTGAACCAAGGGGCTGGTTTAGCTCGGTTACTCGAGAGGGGACGTTCCGGAGCGATCCTGTCAATTGCCCTGGTCATCTCCCCATTCCAGAGAGCGACCAAGGCCTCGACATGGTCACCTACCGAGGTGGCGGGAAAATCCCCAAGAGCCGTCAGGAATCCATTCGGATCCATAAGCCTCCTGGGGCGGACCTTCTTAATGGGTCCTCCACCTCTGCAGAGGTTAGGGGGCGCAGTGAGCCTAAATCTGATCAAGAAGTGGTCGGTCCATGGCAACGGAGAGATAGACAGCTCCTCCACACCGCCACCCTGCTCCCATCCCTGGCAGAAGACCAAGTCCAATGTGTGTCCAGCACAGTGGGTGGGGCCAGTTATCCGTTGGGACAGCCCCATGGTTGCCATGGCGGACATGAAGTCCTGAGCCGCTCCTGTGAGGGTTGCCTCGGCATGGATGTTGAAGTCCCCCAGCACAAGGAGCTGTTGGGACTCCACCGCCAGGCTCGAGACCACCCCCACTAGCTCAGGTAGGGAGACTGTAGTGCAGCGAGGTGGACGGTACACTAGCAGAATCCCTATTCTGTCCCGGTCACCCACCCTCAGGTGGACGCATTCAAAATTTGTGGTCTGCGGGATGGGGCTCCTGGTCAGATGGATGGAATCTCTATAGACCACTGCGACCCCGCCTCCCCGTCCTCCGGCTCTTGGTTGGTGTTGCACGGAGAAACCTGGAGGGCAAAGCTGGGAGAGATTTACGCCCCCAGCTTCATCCAACCAGGTCTCCGTGATGCACGCCAGATCTGCCCGCTCCTCCAGGATTAAATCCTGGATCCAGGTCGTTTTTCCGTTGACAGATCTGGCGTTCAACAACACCACCTTCAAGCCGGAGGGTCCGCTCACCTGGTTACACCAATTTACCTTAGGAGACCGATTGGGGGTTGTTAATATGGATAAGCGTTCCGAATTAGGCCGAATTTGAGGTCTCCTTTTTCCGCATCTCCTCCTTCCCACCACGACCTCTATGGGGGCCCCTCGGCTAGTGGAAGACCTCCCCCCCTCCATGCCGCCATCCATAGTCAAGAAATTGCTTTCTACTTTGCTCGTTGTTAGATTTTTTGGTTCTTGCCAACATCCTCTCTCCCCCTCCCCCTCCCTCCCTATCCCATTTTCGTTCGCAGGCTCCAACCCACCTCCTTTTTTGCCCCCTCCGCTACACAGAAGTAACAGGGACAGTACATAAATGGGGATGGGGAACCACATGGATAGCAGCAATACAGATGGTGGTGGTGTTCCAGCCCCACCAATGGGCTAGATCTTAAAGTGCAAGTTTTTAAATGCAGCCCTGTCTATAGTAGTATTTAATCAACAGCAGACACTACGTGCTCTCGGGCACAATCATAAAGTGCTAGGTCTAAAGTGCTCTATTCGACAATAATTAAAGTGCGGCACGGAGGGATGGGGAAGGGGCGAAAGTGCTGGTGCAATCTAGCAGCAGGCGGCAGGCGCCTAAAGTGCTCTATTATGTTCTCACCATATTGGTACAAATGACAACCAGGAATATACTAAGTTGGTAGTATATATTACCCTCCAATGGGGATGAAAGTGATGGCAAATTAGTTAACTATTGATATGATCCCCGGTGGAATCTTTAGACGGTTGGTATACAAGAACCATCTGTGAAGCCCTATAATTACTTGTAGTTAGTTCCAAGCCAACAAAAAAAAGGAAATGAAGTAGATTTATTCAAAGTTTTAGAAACAATCAAGTTGCTATGTTTCATGTACTTTTAGCACAAAAGCCATGGCATTCATATTGGGCTGGATCGAGATGCAATCATTTAGAATTGTTTACAATGGGTTGGATCCAGAATTAGTCACACTTGGCTCACATTCACTGATATCAATGGGACAAGTTAGTCATTACTAAATTAAGTCTCACTGACTTCAGCAAGTCTATTCCAAGCATACCTACAGTAGGTCTGGACTGAAGACTTTCGGGCCTTCTAACAAGTATCCAATAACAAGGTCTGGACCAAAGACTTTCAGGCCTTCTAACAAGTATCCAGTAACAAGAACTAAATATTTCATGCTGTCCCACTGTAAAACAAACATCCTAGCATGATAACCACCGCAACAAACAATACAATAAGTAAGAGTGTGTTACAACATACAAACTTTTAAATTGCAACTGCTGAAGACCACACTATATACAATATAAAAGTAAGAAAATACTCGGATGTTATGTTAAACTTTCTTTTCTTCACACTTTAATATACTAAATGGGGAGGTAAGAGAAGGGAAACAGCAGCAGCACTCAAGACCTAAACTAAATGATTGGGAATTCTTGTTTGTATTTCTATTTCAATATTTAATTTTTAAAAAGAAAGAAAGAAAGCATAAAGATCTCACAGCTCTGTTTCTAACCTTCCTCATGAGATTTTCAACTCAGCAGAAAACACACATGTGCTCTTCAGCAAGAGTTTGATCAGCATGTGAAACTTTTCATGACATAGATTTGCCCAATTTCATCTGTTGCTAAAAATCGCATAAGAGGCTGTATTTAAAGGAGCTGGGTCACTATTCTGAGAATGCAGTTTCATCTCTTTCCAGGTCACAGAGACAATGTGTGCCCATAAAGGAACAGTTTATACGTAAATAAATGAAATAACATAATGACATTTTACATTAAGGGAACTGAATGTGTGGTTCTCCAGATGGTGATGGGTTGCAACTCTCCTCAGTTGTAGCCCACATAGCCAATTAATGATTACAGGTGTTATATTCTAACTTTACCAAAGGGCCAAATGTCTGTTTCCAATATGAATAAATTTATTGTGGCATAAGTTTTTGTAACTTATACATGTATGAAGCACCCTCACCAGGTATTTGCTTGATTTACCAGAGTCTACACATGTAAACATGAGCCAGCATGGTGAACAAATTTGAGTGTCCTTCTCACACCAAAGATAGCTGGTGGGAAGGGAGGGGAAATGTCATCCAACTGTGTCCAATGACACCAGAAATTACTTCCATCTCTATGAATTATTAATTTAAGGTGGGATTTGGAAGGCATTTGTGATCATAGCAATAGTGCCACAGCTAGGAATACATAGCATAGCTGGATATGGAACAGTTACGGGCCCACATCTCTAGGCCAGTGTTTCTCAAATCCTGCTCCTCCAGGTATTTGGAACTTCAGCTCAGGAATTGTGGGAGCTGAAATCCAAAACACCTGGAGGAGCACAGTTTGAGAAACATTGCTCTAGTCTAGGCTATAGAAGTAGTGCAGTAATTTGAGCACTGGCCTATGACTCTAGGGTACTAAAGCTCAAAGCCCTACTCAATGGAAAACCACTGGGTGACTTTAGGCAAGTCACCGCTGAGGAAGGTGATGACAAACCACTATGAACAAATCTTGCCAAGTAAACCAATGCCAGGGTTGCCTTATGCAGGCCTGCAGAACCTTGGACTCCAACTCCCAGAATGTAGTATTGGAAAAGCTGGCTAGGGTTTCTGGAAGTTGGGAGACCCAAATCCTTGGAAGGCCACAGGTGGCGTAATGGATTAAACCCTTGTGCCAACTGAACTTAAAGGTCAGCGGTTCAGATCTGAGGAGTGAGGTGTCCTCCTGTCTGTCAGCTCCAGCTCCTCATGCAGGGACATGAGAGAAGCCTCCCACAAGGATGGTAAAAACATCCGGGCACCCCCTGGGCAGCATCCTTGCAGGTGGCCAATTCTCTCACACCAGAAGTGACTTGCAGTTTCTCAAGTCACACCTGACATGAAAAAAGCCCTTTGTCTAACAGGACTTTGAAGGTACACAATAAAAGAAAAGCTAATACCTGCATAAAGAAACAGAGAGGAACATGCAGAATGTCATGCAATACCATATTTCACCGCATAATAGTCATACTTTTATTCTCTTTCCATCTTTAAAAAGGGAAATGCGACTATTATGCAGTGAAATACACTCTCTTTTCCACTCACTTTTTCCAGTATTTGTGCCTTTACCAGCCTGCGCACCTTCCCTTTGAAGCTAGAGGGGCTGCTCTAAGGGCCAGGTGTGTGGATGGGGGTGCGACTATATGTCTGCGAAACGTGGACTGTCTACAGACATTACATGAAACTCCTGGAACGATTCCATCAGCGCTGCCTCCGGAAAATCCTGCAAATCTCTTGGGAAGACAAGTGGACAAATGTCAGCGCGCTGGAAGAAGCAAAGACCACCAGCACTGAAGCAATGGTCCTCTGCCATCAACTCCGTTGGACCAGCCATGTTGTCCGGGTGCCTGACCACCGTCTCCCAAAGCAGTTGCTCTACTCCGAACTTAAGAACGGAAAACGGAATGTTGGTGGGCAGGAAAAGAGATTTAAAGATGGGCTCAAAGCCAACCTTAAAAACTCTGGCATAGACACTGAGAACTGGGAAGCCCTGGCCCTTGAGCGTTCCAACTGGAGGTCAGCTGTGACCAGCAGTACTGCAGAGTTCGAGGAGGCACGAGTGGAGGGTGAAAGATTGAAACGTGCCAGGAGGAAGGCGCGTCAAGCCAACCCCGACTGGGACTGCCTTCCACCTGGAAACCAATGCCTTCACTGTGGGAGAAGATGCGGGTCAAGAATAGTGCTCAACAGCCACCTATGAATCCACAAGGAAACCCATCATGGAAGACCATCTTACTCGTCCAACGAGGGATCGCCTAAGTAACCTAAGTATTATGCAAGCAATAAACAAAAAAAAATCTCAAACAGAACCCCCAAAAAGAGGGGTGTGACTATTATGCGATGTTGACATTCCTTTTCATCAAGGGCCTTTGAATCAATGGACAGAGAATCCGGGATACAGAGAACCAAATATATATGTTTACATAGTTTTTACCTAATTGACAATAATTCCCATCACTTTTGCTTAACCACCATGCAGACTGAGGATAAAGGGAATCTTAATTTATGGTTCTGAAGTTGGGGAAACGGTTAAAGGACATTCTGAAGTCAGACATCATCTGCACAAATTCAAACCCCACGCTCCTAACTAAACAGACCAAGCTGCAGCCATCCAGATGTTGCTGTATCCATACTCCCATCAACTCTCATCCTGATATCTAATGATGAGGAAACACAGGGGTGGTAGTGCAGTCCCTGGAAGGCCCCATACAAGGGCATGCTGGCGCTTTGAAGCTGAGAGAGCGCGCCTTGGCCTGGTTCTGAGCCCACCCCCCTTCCCCGGAAGCGGTGACACCTGACAGCCTCAGCGGGGCGGAGGGAGAGCGAGGGCAAGGCGGCGCGCGACCCTGTCCTCCCCGCTCGCGCCACAGCCACCCTTCAGAGCACGCGCGTGAGGGAGAAAAAGACACCCGCAGCGGGCGAAGAACGGAAGGGGGGAATCGGCGCGCGCGCACACAAACAGAGACAGACACGAGCGCGCGCTCTCTCTCTCCCTCCCTCATACACAGAGCCCCCTCCCTCCCCGCGGCCCCGCCCACGACCGGCTCACCTCGCGAGCGATCTGATTGAGGGCATCGTCCTCGGCAGCGGGCCTCTCGCGGTTGGGGATCCTCTTCCGCCCTGCGGAACCCGGCTGCTGCTGCGACCCCATAGCCTCCATCTGCCCTGCCCGCCGCCGCCGCCCCGTTCCGTTCCCTGTGCTTCTAGACTCCTCCGGCGTGAGGAGACGGGCCGCCCACTACGCATGCGCACTCAAAAACGGGGGGGAGCAAGGAGGCGGGGCCTGGGTGACGGAGCTCCGCAAGGGGCGGGGCCAAGACGAGTGAGGGAGGGCGCCATCTGTTGACATAGAATCAAAGAGCAGGTCTCTGGAAAAAACCCTTTTCCAATTACTGGAAAATATTATTCATTCTCATCTTTGTCTTCTTTATCTTCTTATTAATTTAAAAGATATTACATAGAATATAATTTTTCTCTGCATTTTTATTAATTTTAAACTCATATTGATGACTTTTGGGTACTGAGCTGTACTTTGAACTATTTATTTAATTATAGATGGTGAGGAGGACATCAGCCATCTTTTTTAGGTGGCAAAACAGTCATAGAGTCATAGAATCAAAGAGTTGGAAGAGACCTCCTGGGCCATCCAGTCCAACCTCCTGCTAAGAAGCAGGAATATTGCATTAAAATCACCCCTGACAGATGGCCATCCAGCCTCTGTTTAAAAGCTTCCAAAGAAGGAGCCTCCACCACACTCCAGGGCAGGGAGTTCCACTGCTGAACGGCTCTCACAGTCAGGAAGTTCTTCCTCATGTTCAAATGGAATCTCTTTTCTTGTAGTTTGAAGCCATTGCTTCGCGTCCTAGTCTCCAGGGAAGCAGAAAACAAGCTTGCTCCCTCCTCCCTGTTGCTTCCTCTCACATATTTATACATGGCTATCATGTCTCCTCTCAGCCTTCTCTGCTTCAGGCTAAACATGCCCAGCTCCTTAAGCCGCTCCTCATAGGGCTTGTTCTCCAGACCCTTGATTATTTTAGTCGCCCTCCTCTGGACACATTCCAGCTTGTCAATATCTCTTGAATTGTGGTGCCCAGAATTGGACACAATATTCCAGATGTGGTCTAACCAAAGCGGAATAGAGGGGTAGCATGACTTCCCTGGATCTAGACACTATGCTCCTATTGATGCAGGCCAAAATCCCATTGGCTTTTTTGCCACCACATCACATTGTTGGCTCATGTTTAACTTGTTGTCCACGAGGACTCCAAGATCTTTTTCACACGTACTGCTCTCGAGCCAGGCGTCCCCCATTCTGTATCTTTGCATTTCATTCTGTGCTTTAGCCTTGCGGACCTTATCCCTACAGGTGTTGGCTGTTTGTTTGAATTCTTCTTTGGTGATTTCTCCCTTTTTCTATTTCTTGCGCATGTCTCTTTTGTGTTTTAGCACAGTTAGAAGTTCTTTGGACATCCATTCTGGCTTCTTTGCACTTGTCCTATTTTTTCTCTTTGTTGGCACAGTTTGCAATTGCGCCTTGAGTATTTTACTCTTGAGAAACTCCCATCCATCCGTAACTCCCTTGTCTTTTAGTATCTGGGTCCACAGAATGCTGCTCTCTTCTCATACTTCTCTCTACTTCATTTAGCCACAAGACACATGCCACAGAGGAAAACTGTCTACCAGTGCTATTAGCTGAAGACAATCAAGAGTTTAGCACTATATTATCATATTACATCTCACACACTGCTAGATATCTATCTATTTATATATATATAAATGCTCTGTGCATAATGAGTACCTTAAAAACAAAAGAACCAATGAATGAAATCACACCAAATTTGGCAACAAAACATCTCACAACACAAGGAGTGACCATCACTCAAAAAATTATGATTTTGTCATTTGGGAGTTGTAGTTGCTGGCATTTATAGTTCACCTACAATCAAAGAGCATCCTGAACTCCATCAACGTTGGAATTGAACCAGACTTGGCACAGACAGGACTCCCTTGACCAACATAAAATACTGGAAGGGTTTGGTGGGCACTGACCTTGCGTTTGGGAGTTGTAGTTCACCTACGCCCAGGAGCTGAGGAGCTTTCTAATCAAGGTAAAAAAGAAAGCGCAAAAGCTGGGTTGCAGTTAAACATAAAAAAAACCAAGATTATGGCAACAAGAATTATTGATTACTGGGAAACTGAGGAAGAAAATGTGGAGGCAGTGACAGACTTTGTATTTCTAGGAGTGAAGATCACTGCAGACGCAGACTGCATCCAAAAAACGCTTACTTCTTGGGAGGAGAGCAATGATCAATCTTGATAAAATAGTGAAGAGTAGAGACAGCACACTGGCAACAAGATCCGCATAGTTAGAGCAATGGTATTCCCCGTAGTCACCTACGGATGTGAGAGCTGGACAAAAGGGAAGGCCGAGCGAAGGAAGATAGATGCTTTTGAACTGTGGTGTTGGAGGGAAGCTCTGAGAGTGCCTTGGACCGCGAGAAGACCCAACCAGTCCATACTTCAGGAAATAAAGCCCGACTGCTCACCGAAGGGAAGGATAGTAGAGGCCAAGATGAAGTCCTTTGGCCATATCATGAGAAGAAAGGAAAGCTTAGAGAAGACAATGATGCTGGAGGAAATGGAAGGAAAAAGGAAGAGGGGCCGATCAAGGGCAAGATGAATGGATGGCATCCTTGAAGTGACTGGATTGACCTTGAAAGAGCTGGGGGTAGTGACGGCTGACAGGGAGCTCTGGTGTGGGCTGGTTCATGAGGTCACGAAGAGTCGGAAGCGACTGAACTAATGAACAACAACTATACACACGCACACACATATCTTTGCATTGGCGCCTCCGGTGGTACAGTGGGTTAAACCACTAAGCTGCTGAACTTGTTGACCAAAAGGTCGCAGGTTCGAATCCGGGGAGTGACATGAACTCCTGCGGTTAGCTCCAGCTTTTGCCAACCTAGCAGTTGGAAAAAAATGCAAATGTGAGTAGATCAATAGGTATCGCTTCTACGGAAAGGTAATGGTGCTCCATGCCGTCATGCCGGGCACATGACCTTGGAGGCATCTACGGACAACGCCGGCTCTTCAACTTAGAAATAATGTATATATTTTTGTTCTTTTCCTCTTTCCTATTTTCCTACCTTCCTGTTACCAGTATTGTTTCCCCTCTTTACGTGTCTGCAAGCATAAATGTTAATCAATAAAAATTATACTTAAAAAAAGCAACCTGTGTATGAGGCAGGACTAATACCTGTTATTCATCAGTCAGGTATACACTGAAATGTTGCTTTGCAAACTAGTCCATAAAATGATCAAAATAAATATAATGTATATTTATTATTATTATTATTATTATTATTATTATTATTATTATTATTTACCTCTTGCCACATACTGATGTGAGGTACACCATGGTTAAAACATATATACCAAATTACATAACATACCAACAGAATGCAAATTTAAAATTTTCAGTTCAAAATGTTAGGAGAATATACACAAGATGGAGCACATTTCTTTCCTCTGTCGAACTTCACAGTCTGTTAACTCAGTCCATAAAATGAAACAATATGTCATAAAAGAGCTTCGTCAAGAAGTAATTGTCCATAAACTTGCACAACTGTCCCAATTCAATATTTCTTACACATTCACAAATCTCTAAGGAATTATTACATGCACATCAACCCACTTTAGTCAGTAGACTTTCTAAAATGTTCCTCTATATTTTCAACATGCTTTCTTTTCTTCCTAGTTCTCCCTCCATAAAAGGTTAGGAAATTGAAATCCAAAAATATCTCTCATCACAGACAAAATGTTTGTCTTAACCTTCTTTGAAGAAAATATTGTTGGCAGAATCAAGCACAGGATTAGGATAACAGAGTCACACTGGGTCACAAACAAAGTTCTCTGACAAGAAAATGATTTACTGCAGGAAAAAAAGAAGCCACAGAGAAGATCAGTAACCCTGACTCTTGGAAACTCACATTAATTCCATGGGGGGCATGGAATTAATTAACCAGGGATCATTTCAGTCCCTAGAAGACATACATGGAGATCATACTATGTTTAGCAGTTTAACACGGTGCTTCTTTGCCCAGAATCCTATTTATGGCTCTCAAAGAATGCAAGGGGAATTGTGACACAACTGCACACAGAAATGGTGTTATCTCCTCATCCTCCATGCTTTCTTCTAGAATCTCTGCTGCTTCTGATGGTACTCATTGCTTCCACATGAATGTCTCCATATTGTCTGGAAGTGAGCAGGAGCCCACAGCAAGACAAACTAACTGATATATTCTGTGGCACCTGCTCACGCTCCCTCCTTCATCGCAGGCGCAATTGGTGGGGATGAGGGAGAGGGCCTTCTCAGTTGTGGCCCCTCGACTCTGGAACTTACTTCCCAAGGACATCAGGCATGCCCCAACTCTGGCAGTCTTTAGGAGGAGCCTGAAAATGTGGTTGTTTATTTATTTATTTATTTGATGCACTTATTAACCGCCATTCTCAGCCCATTAGGGCGACTCATGGCGGTGTACAAATACATATAGAAGACAATTTACAACGAAAACCAATTACAACCACATATAGACTATACAACAATTACAGACAACATTAAAATCCGCTTCGTCTCTTAGTAGAATCATAACCAGTCTCATATTCCTTGTTCCATTCCGATCTTCTTTACCACAATGTTAAAGCACTTAATTAAATGCCCTCTCGAACAGCCATGTCTTAAGGCTTTTTCGAAAGGACATGAGGGAGGGCGCCTGTCTGATATCTGCAGGGAGAGTGTTCCATAGCCATAATAAGGAAATACTCTCAGCAAGAACCGTTAGCAGAGCTGCCTTTTTTCATCTGCGGCAGGCTAGACGGCTGGCCGCCTACCTGTCGAGGGATGACCTAGCTACGGTGATCCAGGCCCGGTCATCTCAAGACTGGGCTACTGTAATGCCCTCTACATTGGCCTTCTGCTGTCGGTGATCCGGAGGCTCAAGTTGGTACAAAATGCAGCTGTTCGGCTCCTTGCGGGAATTCTGATGAGATGCCACATAACCCCAATCTTACTGCAACTGCATTGGTTACCAATTGAGCACTGGATCACTTTCAAAGTGATGGTACTCACCTTTAAGGCCTTGCATGGTCTGGGGCCGATGTACCTGAGGGACCGCCTCACCCCCTACCAGCCCCAGAGATCCCTCCGTTCTGAGGACCAAGATCTATTGGAAATTCCCAGTGTCAAGACCTTGCGTCTAACAGCAACCAGACGCAGAGCCTTCACAGCAGTGGCACCATCACTCTGGAATACTCTGCCACCTGATGTTCGTGCCTTGTGGGACTTATCAGCTTTCTGCAGGGTATGTAAGACATACCTGTTTCAACAGGCCTTTGATATTGTTGTTTTTAAAATGTTTTTAAATTGTTTTAAATTGTTTTAAATTGTTATTAAATTGTGTTAGATTTTAGCCAGTTCTTGTAAGCTGCTCCGAGCCCCAGGGAAGTGGCGGCATATAAGTTTGAATTATAAATAAATAAATAAATATGTCCTCCAAATGCACTTTATTACTGATTTAGGATTGCCTACACGCCCCCATCCCTCTCTGAAAACCCTATCCCAGTTATATTTTATCTGTTCATACCCAGCATTATTTTTTAAATTTTAATTATTACATTTGGCCCAGCCACAGGTATTTAAATGTTTGTTGTACTGCTGTCAATGTTTATTGCTTATTTTTGTGTATGAAATTTATTTTAACTGTTTTGTATTATTGTTTGTTATTGCTTTTATTATTGATGTATTGTGGGCTCAGCCTCATGTAAGCCGCACCGAGTCCCTTGGGGAGATGGTAGCAGGGTATAAATAATGTTTTATTATATTATTATTATTATTATAAATAGATATACATGCCCAGCTCTTTAAGCCACTCCTCATAGGGTTTGTTCTCCAGATCATTTTAGCTGCCCTCCTCTGGACACATTCCAGTTTATCAATATCTCTGCTGTGTTTTTCAGTGTTTTTATGAGTGATGGTCACTTGTTTGCCTAATACGTGTCTTGTGTCCAAATTTGGTGTCAATTTGCCCAGCGGTTTTTGAGTTATATTAATCCCACAAATGAACATTACATTTTTATTTATATAACACTAGTCGTCCCCTGCCACGAGTTGCTGTGGCCCAGTCTGGTGATCTGCAAAATAAAGTAATGAGAAAATGTTGGTTTCTAATCTATGCAATTCCTTTATGCTTGTGAGTAAACAGTATTTCTTGCTGTTTCTTTGTCAGTGTTGGTGTGGAGAGTGTCTGGTTTGCCTACTCTGGAACATGCAACATATCATTGTCCTTCTTTAAGGGTCTCTTTCAAATCTATGATATTATATCTGTGTGTGTGAGAGAGAATCATATCTATCTAGAAATTGTAGGAATTGTCTGATTTGCCTACTCTGGAACATGTAGGCAGATCAGACAATTGATCAAACATGTATCATTGTCCTTTTTTAGGGGTCCCTTTCAAGTCTATGATACTATATCTCTGTGTATATGAATTGTATCTATCTATCTGTCTGTCTATCTATATCTATGACTGGATGGCTATTTGTCATTGTCCTTTTTTAGGGGTCCCTTTCAAATCTATAATACTATATCTGTGTGTCTGTGAATCATATCTATCTATATCTATGGCTGGATGGCTCTTTGTGAGGAGGGTTTTGATTATGTTTTCTTGCCCTAATGAAGGGAGTTGGACTGGATCGCCTTAAGTATTTTCTGTTGGTCATGGGGGTTCTGTGTGGGAAGTTTGCCTCGAATCTGTCGTTTGTGGGGCTCTGAATGCTGTTTGATTGTAGGTGAACTATAAATCCCAGTAAGTACAACTCCCAAATGTCAAGGTCTATTTCCTCCAAACTCCATCTGTGTTCATATTTGGGCATATGGAATATTTGTGCCAAGCTTGGTCCAGATCCATCATTTTTTGAGTCCACAGTGCTCTCTGGATGTAGGTGAACTACAACTCCCATACTCAAGGTCAATGTCAACCAAACCCTTCTAGTGTTTTCTGTTGTTAGTCATGGGAGTCCTGTGTGCCACGTTTGGTTCAATTCCATCATTGGTGGAGTTCAGAATGCTCTTTGATTGTAGGTGAACTATAAATCCCAGTAACTACAACTCTCAAATGTCAAGGTCTATTTAATTCAAGCTCACCAAACTCTTCTAGTGTTGTATGTTGATCATGGGAGTCCTGTGTGCCACGTTTGGTTCAATTCCATCATTGGTGGAGTTCAGAATGCTCTTTGATTGTATGTGAACTATAAATCCCAGCAACTACAACTCCCAAAAGACAAAATTAATTTTTTTCAAGTGATGGTCACTGCTTGAGTTAGTAGGTGTCTTGTGGCCAAATTTGGCAGTAATTCATCCAGTGGTTTTTGTGTTATGTTAATCCCACAAACGAACATTACATTTTTATTGATATAGATGGTCACTCGTTGGCCTGATAGGTGTCTTGTGTCCAAATTTGGTGTCAATTCACAGGTCCACAGTTTGGGTGTCCTCTTGGACTCATCACTTATGCTTGAGGCTCAGGCGTCGGTGGTGGTTGGGAGGGCTTTTGCACAATTGAGACTCGTGCGCCAACTGCAACCGTACCTCGCGAAGGCTGATCTGGCTGGGGTGGTCCATGCCTTGGTCACCTCCAGATTGGACTACTGCAATGTGCTCTACGTGGGGCTGCCCTTGAAAACGGCCCGGAAATTCCAACTGGTCCAACAGGCGGCGGCCAGGTTGTTAACTGGTACTCCTTACAGAGAGAGGTCAACCCTCCTGTTTAAGGAGCTCCATTGGCTGCCTTTCATTTTCTGGTCCCAATTCAAGGTGCAGGTGCTTACCTACAAAGCCCTAAATGGTTTGGGACCTGCCTACCTGTGTGACCGCATCTCCGTATATGAACCCACACGATCTCTCCGATCATCATCATCAAGCGCGGTTGGTGTGGACGAGGGACAGGGCCTTCTCTGTGGTAGCCCCCCGACTCTGGAACTCTCTCCCCAAGGACATCAGACAAGCCCCAACGTTGGCTGTCTTTAGGAAGAGCTTGAAGACGTGGCTATCCCAGTGTGCCTTCCCAGAATAGGAAACTCCCAGGATCATGTCACAAATGCACTTTATTAGAGATTTAAGATTGTCTGCACACCGCACCTACCTCTAAAAACCTATACACTCCACCTGTCATGTCCAGCACTTTTAAAATTTTATCCATTACATTTGGTCCGGCCTTAGTTTTAAATGCGCCGTGGTGTTATTGTTCTAATGTCTTTTTGTTATTGCTTTAATGTTTATTGTTTTGCTTTATGAGTTTTATTGTTGTATTGTTATGCTGTTGTTTTATTGAGGGCCTTGGCCTTTTGTAAGCCGCACCGAGTCCTTCGGGAGATGTTAGCGGGGTATAAATAAAGTTAATAATAAAATAATAATAATTTGTCCAGTGGTTGCTGTGTTATGTTAATCTCACAAACGAATATTACATTTGATACCGATAGCTGTTGCCTTGGTGTAAGGTGAAGTGAGGTAGTTTTAACTTGATGAACTGTATGCAGGTGAGATCAAGACAGAAGAATCAGCCAGTCGAAAAATAGAGTGAGAGAAGAGAATGTGAGAGTAAACCATTGCATCGCATTGGCATGTGACTATGCAGCTCTACTCATCCACATCTAGAATAGTCATTCCTCATTCTAGCCCAGCGTTTCTCAGCCTGGAGGTCGGGACCCCGGTGGAGGTCGCGAGGAGGTGTCAGGGGGGTTGCCAAAGACCATCGGAAAACACTGTATTATTTTCTGTTGGTCATGGGGATTCTGTGTGGGAAGTTTGGCCCAATTCTATCGTTGGTCGGGGCCAGAATGCTCTTTGATTGTAGATGAACTATAAATCCCAGCAACTACAACTCCCAAATGTCAAGGTCTATTTTCCTCAAACTCTACCAGTGTTCACATTCAGACATATTGAGTATTCATGCCAAGTGTGGGCCAAGTCTATCATGGTTTGAGTCTACTGTGCTCTCTGGATTTAGGTGAACTAGAAGTCCAGAACTCAAAGTCAATGCCCACCAAACCCTTCCAGTATTTTCGGTTGGTTATGGGAGTTCTGTGTGCCAAGTTTGGTCCAATTCCATCATTGGTCAACTTCAGAATGCTCTGTGATTGTAGGTGAACTATAAATCCTAGCAACTACAACTGCCAAATGACAAAATCAATCCCTTCTCTCAGCCCATCATTATTCAAATTTCGGGTATTTGTGCCAAAATTGTTCCAGTGAATGAAAACACATCCTGCATATCAGATATTTACATTACGATTCATAACAGTAGCAAACTTTCAGTTATGGAGTAGCAACGAACATAATGTTATGGTTGGGGGGGTCACCACCACATAAGGAACTGTATTAAGGGGTCACAGCATTAGGAGGGTTGAGAACCACTGTTCTAGACTATCCCTCGGGATTATTTTCCAAAGGGAGAACCTTCGCAGGGGGACCATGAGTGACTGGGGCCTCCCGACAGCAGCATTCTGTGATTTCATAACACTTGAGGCAGTTCCAGCGGCGTCAAACTGCATTCATTCCCCAGTGTGGACGCACACACCCCTTTTCCCTAGTCCTATTGGGCAGCAGCACCAGCCAAACCCAGGGCAGGGAGCTCAACCTACAGGCACATCATCTCGAGCCGGCTGCAGAGGAAGAGGTCTCTGCAAGCCACTCAACTCTGGGATCAGGGTTTGAGAGGCACCTCTTTGCCTGGGAAGGGGGCGGGTCTGCCTGAGACACTCATCTCCTCCTCCCCACCAAGGTCCCACCAATCGGACGCGAGCCCGCCCGCCCGCCTCCCTCCCTCCGCCTCCTCCTCTCGGGGTGCCTTTGACCTTTCTCCTGGGAAAGCAGCAGCAGCAACAGGAGAAGAAGTCCATCTTGCTCCCCGTGCAGCCCATCCTGAACTCCGCGAGCGAGAGTGAACCCGGGACGACGCAAGGACTACGAGGGGCTCTCCTCCATCCACCGACGGACACACACCCGAACGCCTCAACGATCAAGAACCCCAACGCTCAACCGGCCAACCGCCGCCTGGAATGCCTTCATGCTGGGCATTCGCACGCCCCAACCCTCAGAAGAATAGTAGTAGTAGTAGTAATAATAATAATAATAATAATAATAATAATAATAATGGGGCGTCTCGGAAAACTTCCCTCCCTTCCTTGCCTGGCTTTCTTTCCTTCCTTTCCTTCCTCCTTTCCTTTCCTTTCCTTTCCTTTCCTCCTTCCTTTTCTTTCTTTCCTTCCTTCCTTCCTTCTTTTCTTTCCTTCCTTCTTTTCCTTCCTTCATTCCCTGTCTTTCCTTCCTTCCTTACCTTTCTTTCTCTCTTTCCCTCCTTCCCTTCCTTCCTTTCCCTCCTTCCTTTCCTTCCCTTCCTCCCATTCTTTCCTTTCTTTCCTTTCTTCCCTTCCTTTCCTCCTTCCCTTCCTTCCTTTCTTTCATTTCTTCCTTCTTTTCTTTCCTTTTTTCCTTCCTTTCTTTCCTTCCTTCCCTTCCTTCCTTTACTTTCTTTTCTTTCTTTCTCTCTCTTCTTTCTTTCCTTCCTTCCTTCCTTCCTTCCATTTCTTTCTGGTGGCGCAGTGGGTTAACCCCTGTGCCGGCAGGACTGAAGACCGACAGGTTGCAGGTTCGAATCCGGGGAAAGGCAGATGAGCTCCCTCTATCAGCTCCAGCTCCTCATGCGGGGACATGAGAGAAGCCTCCCGCAAGGATGATAAAACATCAAATCATCCAGGCGTCCCCTGGGCAACGTCCTTGCAGACGGCCAATTCTCTCACAACAGAAGCGACTTGCAGTTTCTCAAGTCACTCTTGACATGACAAAAAAATCTTTCTTTCCTTCCTTTCCTCCTTCCTTTCCTTCCTTCCTTCCTTTCCTTCCTTCCTTCCTTCCTTCCTTCCTTCCTTTCTCTCTTTCCTGTCTTTGGTCCTGAATGCTAAGAGACAGTACTCACTGTGAATGCACTGCTGGCAGTCTTCATGATGAACAGAGATTTCTGGTTACTAGCTAGGAGTAGCAGCAATGACACAAAGGGCAAAGTGACAGTCCAGTGGGGCTGAGTTGATCCCAGCTTGTTTGGGCACTGAGACTGGATTCTGGGAATACGTTCTGGATGCAGGGCTGCTCTGGGCCCAGAACCCCCTTAACCTGAGTGCTGGTATAGTGAGTAAGGCATCTTAGTTCAGTAACCAGCTCCATGTCCTCCTGTTACAGCCCACTTATTGATGCTCCACCTCAATGAGAATCAGGCCCAAACCAATCTTGTGTACAAAACAAATACAGCTAGTTCACAAGGAAATGGCATTGCCAACACCTTGTTTTTAAGGCTTTGGACGCCTCCCTTGCAAATAATGTTGGTATGTAATATGGGATTTCAAAAGATTAGGTATAGTTTGCAGTTGTTATTGTTGACTTCAGTTTATGACAACCCTACGAATGAGAGACCTCTAAGTCACCTTGTCATCCCAGCAGTCCTGCTCAGATCTTCAAACTCATGACTGTGGCTTCCTTGATTGAGTTCATGAATCTGTATTACAACAACACTCATGGGGGGGGGGGGGCACTGTCCCAGAAGCAGAGGCATTTTATATAATTTTGGTTAGTAGTGCAATAATAATAATAATAAACCTTTATTTATACCCCGCTAACATCTCCCGAAGGACTCGGTGCGGCTTACAAGAGGCCAAGGCCCAACACATCAATAAAACAACAGCATAACAAATACAACAATAAAACTCATAAAACAAGCAATAAACATTAAAACAATAGCCATAAACATTAGACAATAACACCACGACGCATTTAAAACTAAGGCCGGGCCAAATGTAATGATTAAAAAATTTAAAAATGCTGGAAATGACAGGTGAAATAGGTTTTTGGAGATAGGTGCGGTGTGCAGACAATCTTAAATCTCTAGTGCATTTTGTGCATTTTGGACATGATGCTTGGAGTTTCCTATTCTGGGAAGGCACACTGGAACAACCACATCTTCAAGCTCTTCCTAAAGACTGCCAACGTTGGGGTTTGTCTGATGTCCGTGGGGAGAGAGTTCCAGAGTCGGGGGCCACCACGGAGAAGGCCCTGTCCCTCGTCCCCACCAATTGTGCTTGCGATGCAGGTGGGATCATGAGCAGGGCCTCTCCAGATGATCGAAGAGATCGTGTGGGTTCATATACGGAGATGCGGTCACGTAGGTAGGCGGGTCAAAAACCGTTTAGGGCTTTGTAGGTAAGCACCTGCACCTTGAATTGGGACCGGAAAATGAACAGCAGCCAGTGGAGCTCCTTGAACAGGAAAGTTGACCTCTCCCTGTAAGGAACACCAGTTAACAACCTGGCCGCCGCCCATTGGACCAGTTGGAATTTCCGGGCCGTTTTCAAGGGCAGCCCCACGTAGAGCGCATTACAGTAGTCCAATCTGGAGGTGACTAAGGCATGGACCACCCTGGCCAGATCCGCCTTCACAAGGTATGGACGCAGTTGGCGCACGAGTCTCAATTGTGCAAAAGCCCTCCCAACCACCACCGACACCTGAGCTTCAAGCGTAAGTGATGAGTCCAAGAGGACACCCAGACTGTGGACCTGTGACTTCAGGGGGAGTGTAACCCCGTCCAGCACAGGTTGCCACCCTATACCCCGATCCGGTTTACGATCGACCAGAAGGACCTCTGTCTTGTTGGGATTAATCTTCAACTGGTTTATCCTCATCCAGACAGCCACAGCGGCCAGGCACTCATCCAGCACCCGAGGGGCTTCCTTGGAATTAGGTTGAAAGGAGTAGTAGAATTGCACGGCATCTGCGTAGAGATGGCACCCAACTCCAAAACTCTGGATGACTTCTCCCAGCGGTTTCATGTAGATGTTAAAAAGCATGGGAGACAGAATGGAGCCTTGCGGGACCCCACAGGTCAAAGGCCAGGGGTCCGAGCAGGTGTCTTCCAACTTCACCATCTGGGATCAACCCTCCAGGAAGGACAGGAGCCACGACATAACCGTGCCCCCGAGACCCATCCCAGAGTTGTCCCAGAAGGATACCATGATCGATGGTATCGAAAGCCACTGAGATGTCCAAGAGAACCAACAGGGTCACACTCCCCCTGTCCCGCTCCCTGCGGAGGTCATCCACCAAGGCGACCAAAGCCATCTCGGTGCCGTGGAAGAAAGCAGTGGTAAACCACTTCTCAATGTGTTTTTCTATCAAAACCCTGTGATGAGATAATTTAGAATTTGCTATACCTGGGTTTAAAGTATTCAGGTAAATAATACAACCTAGGTTTAAAAGGGGGAATGTTTCATGGGGGAAGGGGGAAATGTTGCCCAGGCTACTTTCCCTTAACGGTCTGAACACTAGCCATTCTGAGGTTAAGTTGCATAATCTCTATTCGCTTTCATCAAAGCCTATAAGTAATGGAACTTTACTGAGGAGTTTCTTCTCCACCCTCTGTGAGTAATAGCTGCGAGTTTCAGAAGCTCAGGAAACCAGTATGAACATGGGTGGGGAATGTGGAAACAAATGCCAGCCCTTCAAATGTTCCAAAACCTTACGGTTGTTTCATGGCAACAGCACTCAGGAAAACAATACTAAACTTGTTACAAGGAAGGGGAAACTCTGCAAGAATCATATCTGAAGAAAAACATCCCATACAAAGTCCTAAGATGATAGCTGGAACTCTTAATAATTTTCCATATTCATTTCTGGGGAGACCGAACATTGAACAAGAGCTCATCTCTGGCCAGTCTCAGCCGATCACAGAGATTGGTAGAGGTCTGGGGCTGATCCAATACATACGCCCAAGTTATTTTTAAAAAATTGAAATATGATAGGGAATTGGTCATATGAATGTAGAAAATGTTTATATTGAAACCTAATGTGTTTCAAGCTTATTTATTTATCGTGTCATCAGCAACCATACCATTGTATTACATTTCTAATAGAACAAAACAAACAAACAGATAAAAAGCACATATTTTGCAAACTTGGTAGTTGGTTAAATGTCCTTTGACCAGTATCTGGCCACTTGGAGTGCCTCTGGTGTTGCCGCAAGAAGGTCCTCCATTGTGCATGAGACAGGGCTCAGGTTGCATTGCAGCAGGTGGTCAGTGGTTTGCTCTTCTCCACACTTGCATGTCGTGGATTCCACTTTGTAGCCCCATTTCTGAAGGTTGGCTCTGCATCTCATGGTGCCAGAGCGCAGTCTGTTCAGCGCCCTCCAAGTTGCCCAGTTTTCTGTGTGCCGAGGGGGGAGTCTCTAATCTGGTATCACCCACGGATTGAGGTGCTGGGTTTGAGCCTGCCACTTTTGGACTCTCGCTTGCTGAGGTGTTCCAGCGAGTGTCTCTGTAGATCTAAGAAAACTGTTTCTTGATTTAAGTCGTTGACATGCTGGCTGATACCCAAACAAGGGATGAGCTGGAGATGTCTCTGCCTTGGTCCTTTCACTATTGGCTGCTACTTCCCGGCGGATGTCAGGTGGTGCAATACCGGCTAAGCAGTGTAATTTCTCCAGTGGTGTAGGGCGCAGACACCCTGTGGTAATGCGGCATGTCTCATTAAGAGCCACATCCACTGTTTTAGTGTGGTGAGATGTGTTCCACACTGGGCATGCGTACTCAGCAGCAGAGTAGCATAGCGCAAGGGCAGATGTCTTCACTGTGTTTGGTTGTGATCCCCAAGTTGTGCCAGTCAGCTTTTGTATGATATTGTTTCTAGCGCCCACTTTTTGCTTGATGTTCAAGCAGTGATTCTTGTAGGTCAGGGCACGGTCCAGAGTGACTCCCAGGTATTTGGGTGCGCTGCAATGCTCCAGTGGGATTCCTTCCCAGGTAATCCTCAGAGCTCGGGATGCTTCTCTGTTCTTGAGATGAAAGGCACATGTCTGTGTTTTAGATGGATTAGGGATCAGCTGGTTTTCCCTGCAATAGGCAGTAAGAGCACCTAGAGCTTTGGAGAGCTTCTTTTTCTACCATCTCAAAGCTCCCTGCTTGGGCAGTAATGGCACGATCATCAGCATAGATGAAACTCTCTGTCCCTTCTGGCAGTGGCTGGTCATTTGTGTAGATGGTGAACATGAATGGAGCGAGCACGCTTCCCTGACGCAGGCCGTTCTTCTGTTTCCGCCATCTGCTTCTTTGGCCCTGAAACTCAACAAAAAAGCTCCTGTTTTGTAGCAGGTTTCAAGCTGCAATAGCTGCTTCTCACAGAGAAATGGTTGAATGAGAAAAGGAGCGCACACATTTATAAAGTACAAATCTGTTTCTTGGCAAGCTGACCTCTCACATTCAAACAATGTGAGGACACCTCTGATCAAACTGGAAAGCACTTTGTCCTTGGGCTCATCCAAATCTTCCACAAATGTCAAGGTGATCGTTTTACCATTAAAGAGGGAGGGGGTATGCAGACACACATGCACAACAATGAATGCAAAGGCAGGGCACAGAGACCTCAGATAAACTATCATAATAGCCTATTTTTAATTTAGCTTGGGCTTTATTCATTAAAAAATTAATTAGATACCACTGCACAAGGTTTTTAATTGGCTGCACTGTATACCTCTGTGTGTGTGAACCAGAAACAACCCAAATTCCTGTCCTCCTTTACTGCCATATTAGGTCAAGGTAAAGAATTTAAATTAAAAAACAACAACTAGGGGAAGTGAGTCAACAAAATGTTCAGAGCTAGGACACTTGTCATTTTTGTCTGGTTTGTTTTTAATGTAGAAAGCATGTATGTTTCTTGCTGGTAGCTGTCCTTGATCTCAAATAATATGCTGTGTCCAGGTTGGTTCATCTCAAATAATATGCTGTGTCCAGGTTGGATGAACCAACCTGGACACAGCATATTATTTGAGAACACAGAAGTGCTGGACCACTCTCACAACCACCATGTCAGACTACACAGAGAAGCCATTGAAATCCACAAGCATGTGGACAATTTCAACAGAAAGGAGGAAACCATGAAGATGAACAAAATCTGGCTACCAGTATTAAAAAACTCAAAAATTACAACAGCAAAACAATAGAGAGTAAACAATCAGACACATCAATTCACTCTCAGCAAGAGATTCCCCCCAGGCGCTTCCAGGCCATTGAATGCAAATCAAGGTGATCAGCTGAAACATTACCCTGGTCATTCCACAGATATATAAACCCATTTTTCCAACTTCCAACAGACCTCACTACCTCTGAGGATGCTTGCCATAGATACAGGCGAAACGTCAGGAGAATAATTGCCTCCAGAACATGGCCATATAGCCCGGAAAAACCTACAACAACCCAGTGATCCCGGCCATGAAAGCCTTCGACAATATAGTAGAGTAACTGCTTTGGTAGATGGTGATCAGGCATTTGGACGTGGCCAGTCCAGCGGAGTTTATGGCGGAGGAGCATCGCTTTTATCATTGTTGGTAAGTAATGAAATTGGTCTGTTGTCCATCTAATCTCTGCCCATTTCAACATTTATTATTTGCTCCTGTATTCATTTTTTTATATTTTTGAGGGGGGCATTAAATGCTATTGAACAAAAAAAAAAATAGCAACCCCAGGAGCTGTTGTGACAGTTGGAATCAGAGAGTGTTTCTGATTAGGATGATGGGACTCAGGTTCACAGTTTGGTTCAAGATGTCCCTGCTATAGATCAGGCTGAAAACCTGAAGTGCAGTTTCCCACAGCAAGGTATGATACTGAAGATAGCAGCCAGGTGCAGATTGACTCCGAACGAGAAGATAGCTCTTCGCCTGGTTTTCAGCCTGATAATGAGCAAGCAGAAAAACAGGCTGCTAACGAGCAGATTGACCTTGATGATACGGGAACTTTAGATAGGACCACCCGGTTAGAATTCTGTGTTCGAAGGAGTGAAAGGATAGCTAACAGGAGGGAGGCCAGAGGCTAAAGAAACACCTTCATGTTTTGCAAAGGGCATTAAACAGGGGGTTTGAGACCAGATCTTTGTCAAAGCAACTTTTGCGTTTACCTAAGGAGTTTGCCTAAACTAGGCTGGATTTACCTTGCAGTCTTTGTGTTCAGGGTTCCAGGACTTTGTCATGTTCTCTTGGGTCTTTGTTCTGTCACCGCTGAAATTAAAATGAAGTGCTTTTAAGACAGGATGTGCAACTTGAGCCCAACGGGAAGCCAGGGGGCCCTAAGAGAAGCTTTTAGAGATCCCCCCCCCCCCATAATCAGTCTTTAGAGGACTTGAGCTTAAATACAACAAAGTCTTTTATTGAAGAAACAATCAAACAGGAACTTCTTTTGTCTTCAAAGGTTAAACAAATGCTTCCAGGCTTTAAGCAACTGGTGGCTTCTAACTGTTTCTTTGCTTTACTTTAAAGGAAAATCCCTTTATAGCTCCTCCCAGGCTGTGAACCTAAACCTAACTGATGTGGATCCACTACCGGGCTGAACTGCATCTCAAAACCGAGTGGACCTACCAGTAGGCCTGTAATCACTTCAGCTGGAGTTCTTGCTGTTTAAAGCTGTTATTCCCTCCAAAATTCCTCAGGGCTGTAAGGCTGTTTCCCTGGAACCTTTGGGAATCTTTAGATGCTCTTAAGACTGTTCTCCCCCAGGAAGTCTTAAGGGTTGAAGCCTTTATACAGGAGAAAGTCTGTACACGTCCTGTACATTAGCTATTCTTGCAGAGACTAACTAAAAAATGGTTCCCTTCCCTAGTTCCCTTAAGGGGGCGGGACTAGAGAACCTAATGATGATGAACAGGTGGCCTGCCCTATGACTGCAAATTTTAACAGGAAGCCACCCTGCTGCAGAATCCCAAGCCTAGGATTGCAAGCAAACATTTAATACAAAGCAAATAAAGTGGGAGCTTCTGGTACAGCTGTACCACCACAGTCTTGCTTTCCTGATGCCTATTGGATTATGCTTCAAGTGCTATGTTATCCTGATCTTTTGAAACATTACTTTTGTTTTTAAGAACTTTTAACCTTTTATTTTCAATAAACCATAAAGACTTTGGGCTGTGTGCAGTTTGGTGTTCTTCAGCAATGTGATTCTACTCTGAGATGCAACAGGAGCCATCCAGTGCAATCCCGTTCTGCCATGCTGAGGAAGGAAAAAAGTATAACACCTAGACTTCCCAATAGGAAAACTAGAAAGTGGTGTAATGCCGTGCTTGTTTCCTCTCACCTCATTTCACAAATCCAGTCTGCAATATAGTTACTGTTTATTACGTAGAGAGAGAGAAACTGGAGACGGCTATGAGATACAAAAGCAAATTGTGGGGAAAGTTTCTCTGACAAAATATCAGGCCTGCCATTTCTGTTCAGTCTGTGCACATTCGATGTAATTTTCCAAATTGCCACCAGAGGCTGATAGAGGAGAAATTAATGTTTCCAGTTCCTTTGGTAGTTGGTGGGTATTCAGCCCAGGAGAGGTTTTGATTCCAATGAAGGTAAGCAGATCATCTCCAATCCCAAACACCCATCCTGTCCTCCTTTAAAGTCCACCCAGCCAATCACAGGAGCATAGCATGTGCACTGGAATCCGACTATTACAAAAACAATGACAAAATAATAAATTGCATAAATTAAAAAGTTGGTACATAAAAACACTAATAAGTACAGTTGTCAAGCAAAAGAAAAAAAAAGTAAGATCTGTCTGTAACATCTCAGATACCTACATTTCCATAATATTAATGTAGCAATTCTTACAATATTATAATATGCAGAAATTAACTCTTACACTCTCCTGATTTAATACCTGGAGATATGGTTGGAAGTGAAATGGTCATGTTTGATGATGACAATCAATGTAAGTGCATTGGGTCCATGACTTTGTGTGTCCTGTTGACTTAATGATAACCGAAATCTTGTGGGATTTTCTTAGGCAAAAAATAATTAAGAGATGGTTTTGCCAGTTCTTTTCTCTGATTTGCCTATTGGGATGAGGTGGATTTATTGCGCTCGTGGTGCAGGGACAATAATCTAGTTCTTAACATCAACAAGACCAAGGAGCTTATAGTGGATTATAGGAAGAACAGACCAGAAATTCAGCCCTTTGTCATAAATGGAGACCAAGTGGAGCAAGTGGCCAGTTTTAAGTTCCTGGGTGTCACTGTGAAGGAGGATCTGACATGGGGCACCCATACGGAAACGTTGGTGAAGAGGGCCCAGCAGAGTACTACCTAAGACTGTTAAAGAACCAACAACTGAAAGAAAAACTGCTGGTGACTTTCTATCACTGTGCTATAGAGAGTGTCCTAACCTACTGCATGGTTTGGTAGCTATACAATGACAGATAGGAAGGCACTCCAAAGGATCACCACTTCTGCACAGCGAATAGTTGGTTGCCCTTTCCCCTATTTGGAAGAACTTTATAGGCCCCACAGCCTTCAGAAAGCTCAAAGCATTCTTGGGGATCCATCTCACCTGGCTTTTAAAAAAATATATTGCCATAAGGTAGACTGTAAAGTAAAGGTAAAGGTTTCCCCTTGACATTATGTCTAATTGAGTCCGACTTGGAGGGGTGTGTGTGTGTGTGTGTGTGTGTGTGTGTGTGATGCTCATCTCCATTTCTAAGCCAAAGAGCCAGTGTTGTCCGTAGACGCCTCCTAGGTCATGTAGCTGGCAAGACCACATGGAATGCCATTACCTTACCACAGAAGGGGTACCTATTGATCTACTAACATTTGCATGTTTTCAAACTGCTAGGTTGACAGAAGCGGGCCTAACTATGGGAGTTCACCCCATCCACAGATTCAAACCACCGATCTTTTGGTCAGCAAGTTCCACAGCTCAGCAGTTTAACCTGCTGTGTCACCATGGCCCCTAAGGCAAATGGTACAGGGAGACAAAGACGAGGACAAGCTGACTGAAGGATAGTTTTTTCCTAGAGCTGTAGCTATGTTGAACTCTGTGGTTTTGCACTGATATGGCATTGGAGCTGTGCAGTGGTGGTAGTTGGGGTGTGAAGGGATGGGTGTGTTGTTTTGTGGTGTGTGCGGGAGAAGGCATGTAATTTCATCGTGTAGTAGTACAATGACAAATAAAGCTATTCTAATTATGCCTCTCTGGAGGCTTCCTGCCACTTACCGATAGTGTCCGAGGAAAGGGGGGGGGGGGAATGAATGATTTGGCCTGCCTCATAGCACAACATTGATATGCACTGGGAAGTCTCCAGAGAGGATAATGGTGGCCCATGAAGTTTTTATTTTATTGTAAGGTGTGTGTGTGTGTGGGGGGGGGGGGGATTGGGGAGGGGGTGGGTTCTCCAGACCCACGGGACCCATACTCTCCAGACCCACGGGACCCATACTCCATTAGACTCAGGTCTTTCAGGAAGCCCTGGTTCTAATGCAGTATCTAAATAATTTGTGACAAAGCAGGTTTTTCCTGCTTTGTCACAAATGATTCCTCCTTTACAGAGGTGTTGTTTGGACACCTCTGGTAAAAGCATGAGAGCGTGCGCATTTTGGGCCCTGTTTGGATGGGCCCTAAGTGACTTCTAAGATTGCTGTTGAGAGTATATTGAGAATATATCTCCCTGGAATGCGTGCTGCGGATTTAACAATGCTGTCATAGCTGTTAACTTTCTTTTTCTCATGTAACTTTAAACTCTTTGAGCATTGTCTGTTTTACCTTGTCATAATGGCATAAACTTTGGAATTATTTTTTTCTAATTGATGAAAAATCAAAACGAAATTACTAATGATAATAGTAAGCAGATAAGAGTGTAAACAGATAAGGTGGTGCAGTGGGTTAAAGCACTGAGCTTGTTGACTAAAAGGTTGCAGGTTCAATTCAGGGGAGTGGTGTGAGCTTCCGCTGTCAGCCCCAGCTTCTAATAATAATAATAATAATAATAATAATAATAAACCTTTATTTGTACCCCGCTACCATCTCCTGAAGGACTCGGTGTGGCTTACAAGAGGCCGAGCCCAAATACAATAGTAAAACAATAACAACAGCAATAACTCAAAAAGACAAAGCAATAACATTAACAACACACAATGATGCAATTAAAAACAATGGCAGGGCCAAATGTAATGAAAAGTTAAAAAGTGCTGGGCGGGACCAGGTGGGGTGTTTGGAGGGGGGTGGGCATATAGGTATCCTAGATCTCTAATAAAGTGTATTGGGACATAATGCTAGGAGTTTCCTTATTCTGGAAAGGCACACTGGGACAACCATGTCTTCAAGCTCCTCCTAAAGATTGCTAGCGACGGGGCCTGCCTGATGTCTTTAGGGAGAGAGCTCCAGAGTCGAGGGGCCACCATCGAGAAGGCCCTACCCCTCGTCCCCACCAATCGCGCTTGCGACGCAGGTGGGACTGTGAGCAGGGCCTCTCCAGATGAACGAAGAGATCGTGTAGGTTCGTACTCAGAGATGCGGTCACGTAGGTAGGAGGGTCCCAAACCATTTAGGGCTTTGTAGGTAAGCACCTGCACCTTGAATTGGGACGGGAAAATGAATGGCAGCTAGTGGAGCTCCTTAAACAGGAGGGTTGACCTCTGTATGGAGCACCAGTTAACAACCTGGCCGCCGCCCGTTGGACCAATTGGAATTTCCGGCCCGTTTTCAAGGGCAGCCCCACGTAGAGTGCATTACAGTAGTCCAATCTGGAAGTGACTAAGGCGTGGACCACCCTGGCCAGATCTGCCTTCACGAGGTACGGTTGCAGTTGGCGCACGAGTCTTAATTGTGCAAAGGCCCTCCCGGCCACCGCCGACGCCTGAGCTTCAAGCGTAAGTGATGAATCCAGGAGGACACCCAAACTGCGAACCTGTGATTTCAGGGGGAGTGTAACCCCATCCAGCACCGGTTGCCACCCTATACCCTGATCCAGTTTACGATCGACCAGGAGGACCTCAGTCTTGTCAGGATTGATCTTCAGCTTGTTCTTCCTCATCCAGACAGCCACAGCAGTCAGACACTCGTCCAGCACCCGAGGGGCTTCCTTGGAGTTTGGTGGAAAAGAGTAATAGAGTTGTGTGTCATCTGCATAGAGATGGCAACCAACTCCAAAACTCCGGATGATCTCACCCAGCGGTTTCATGTAGATGTTAAAAAGCATGGGAGACAGAATGGAGCCTTGCGGGACAGGTCAAAGGCCAGGGGTCCGAGCAGGTGTCTCCCAGCTTCACCATCTGGGACCGATCCTCCAGGAAGGAACGGAGCCACGAAAAAACTGTGCCCCCAAGGCCCATCTCGGAAAGTCATCCCAGAAGGATACCATGATCGATGGTATCGAAAGCCGCTGAGATGTCCAAGAGAACCAACAGGGTCACATTCCCCCTGTCCAGCTCCCTACGGAGATCATCCACCAAGGCGACCAAAGCCGTCTCGGTGCCATGGCCAGGCTTGAAACCAGACTGGTCCAGGTAGCTGATGTCATCCAGAAATCCCTGGAGCTGAGAGGCGACCACCCGCTCCAGCACCTTGCCCAGAAAAGGGAGGTTGGAGATAGGTCTGTAGTTGTTCAGCACCTAGCAGTTCGAAAACATGCAAATGTGAGTAGATCAATAGGTACCACTCCGACGGGAAGGTAACGGCGTTCCATGCAGTCATGCCAGCCACATGACCTTGGAGGTGTTTACGGAAAAACGCTGGCTCTTCGGCTTAGAAATGGAGATGAGCACCACACCCCAGAGTCGGACACGACTGGACTTAATGTCGGGGAAAAACCTTTACCTTTACCTAACCTAAGAGTGCCTTCAACCACATATCTAGAATTAGGTTAGTTATGAGCATCATAGGAGATCTCACTGTCTTCACTCCAGTGTTTGCCTGTCCTTTTCTTCCTGTTTCTTTCGGCCATGACAATGGCAGCTACCACAGTAACAAAAACCGTAAAAGTTATGACAAGGACGGTGACAGTCTCAGCAATACACAACTGTGTATCCACAGAGGAAAGAGGGAGGTTGCTCAGAATATGGGGCTCCTTGCATGTCACATTGTGGTAGTCGTCCAAGATCAGCCTCCTGACACTGTGCAGTTTTGCAAAAACTCTTTGAAGGTCACAGTCACAGAACCACGGATTGTTTGACAGCAAGATGTGAGTCCCAGGTGTCTGCAGAGATAACAATGTTTTGAATCGAATATGCTCGATTTTATTGTGGACCAAGTTAAGTACAGTGAGGCTGCTTAAAGAAGTAAACACACCAGGAGCAATGGTTTTGATAACATTGCCCTCCAAATTCAAAACTTCCAAGTGTTGCAGCATGGAAAAAACACCGTTGTGCAAGGCATGGAGGCGATTGTTCTGAAGAAAAAGGTGTCTCAGGCGAGTGAGACTGCGGAAAGCGCCTGTTTCGACTGAAGATATATTATTATTTTGCAGATTGAGCTTCTGAAGATTTTCAAAGTGCTGGAAGCTCTTGTACTGCAAGTCCTGCAGCCTATTATAGGCTAAAATGAGTTCGTGGAGTGACATGAGCCCCACTGAGAAACCGTTTCCAAGGAAGGAAATCTCATTCCTACAAATATCAAGCCTATGGAGTCTTTCCAGGGAGACGAATGCCCCGTCTTCAATGTTACAGATGTAGTTTCCGCTCAAGAGAAGAATTTGTAGCTTCCATAGGTGTCTTAGACCTTTCCATGGAACAGAATGCAAATTGCTATTTGACAGGTCCAAGTGCTCAGCCTCAGAAGGGAACATGACATTATAACTTACATTGACTCCTGAACAGTTCACAAACCTTGCCCCATCTTTACAAAAGCAGTTTTTTTGACACGCATATTGTATTTTGGAGTCACCGAGAGAAAGAGGAATCCAGAGGCAGATGACGTAATGGAAATACATCTTCTGCTTCCTTCTGTACTTCGTTGATTCCTGTGAGACAACACAAAAATATAATTGAGAAAAAGCAGCACAATTCATATTTGCATTTAGTCTATTCTGCCAATAATAATGATGATGATAATGATAATAATAATAATAATAATAATACTTTATTTGTACCTCACTACCATCTCCCCAAGGGACTCGGTGCGGCTTACATGAGGCCGAGCCCAAACACAACAATACAAGCAATAATAACAACAATACAAGCAATTAAAAACATAGACCATAAAATATACATTAAGACTGTTATCAAATACCTATCTATATAAATAAAAATGTCATGTTGGTTTGTGGGATTAACAGAACGCAAAAACCACTGGGGGAATTGACACCAAATTTGGACACAAGACACCTAATAACCCAATGTATGTCCTTCACTCAAAAAATTGATTTTGTCATTTGGGAGTTGTAGTTGCTGGGATTTATAGTTCACCTACAATCAAAGAGCATTCTGAACCCCACCGACAATAGAATTGAACCAAACTTAGTATACAGTTCTCCCATGACCAATAGAAAATACGGGAAGGGTTTGGTGGGCAGTGTCCTTTGGTTTTGGAGTTGTAGTTCACCTACATCCAGAGATCACTGTGGACTCAAACAATGATGGATCTGGACCAAACTCTACATAAATACCCAATATGACCAAATGTGAACACTGGTGGAATTTGGGGAAAATAGAATCTTGACATTTGCAAGTTGTACTTGCTGGGATTTATAGTTCATCTACAATCACAGAGCATTCTGAACCCCACCAATGACAGAATTGGGCCAAACCTCCCACACCTAACCCCCATGTGGGCCACAGCAATGCGTGGCAGGGGATGGCTAGTCTATATACACAAAAATGTCATGTTCGTTTGTGGGATTAACAGAACTCAAAAACCAGTGCGACAATCGACACCAAATTTGGACAGCATACACCTAACAACCCAATGTGTCCTTCACTAAAAAAAGTGATTTTGTCATTTGAGAGTTGTAGTTGCTGGGATGTATAGTTCAGCTATAAATCGGATCTCTTACAAGATACTGATCCTGACATTTAGAGCTCAAAATGGCCAAGGACCTTTATATCTTAGGGACCACCTCATTCCTTTTCTCCATCAGTGGTCACCTCGATCCACCCAGGAAAATCTCCTATACGTACCGGGCCCTAGGGAGGTACACCTGGAAGCTACAAGGCATAGAGCTTTTTCTATCTATGCTCCAATTCTGTGGAACTCATTGCCTCTATACATTAGAGCAATGTCGGAGCTGTGACCTTTTGTAAAGGCACTCAAGACTTGGCTGTTTGGTTGTGCATTTAAGGAATCAGATCTAATTTGCAAAATAGACACTGTTGAATGTTTTTATGTTGAATTTTTTTATATTGTGTAAATGCTATTTTAGACTGTACGTCGCTCGGAGCACCTTGATGGAGAGCGACTAATTAAGAAATAAAGTGAAGTGAAGTGAAGTGAAGCTACAATCAAAGAGCATTCTGAACTCCACCAATTATGGCATTGAACTAAACGTGGCACACAGGACTCCCATGACCAACACAAAACACCAGAAGGGTTTGGTGGGCATTGACCCTGAGTTTGGGAGTTGTAGTTCACCTACATCCAGAGAGCGCTGTGGACTCAAACAATGATGGATCCGGACCAAATCTAGCACGGATATTCCACAAATGGAGTTTGGGGGAAATAGACCTTGATATTTGGGATTTGTAGTTCAGCTACAATCAAAGAGCATTTTGATTCCCACAAACGATAGAATTGGGGCAAATTTCCCACAGAGAACCCCAGAAAATACTTAAGAAAATACTTAAGGCCATCCAGTCCAACTCCCTTCACCAGGGTAAGAAAACGTAATGAAAGCCCTCCTTTCAAAGAGCCATCCAGCCATAGATATAGATAGATATGATTCACACACAGAGAGAGATAAAGTATCATAGATTTGAAAGGGACTCCTAAAGAAGGACTATAATATGTTGCATGCTCTAGAGTAGGCAAACTAGACACTCTCCACATCAACACTGACAAAGAAACAACAAGAAATACTGTTTACCCACAAGCATAAAGAAATTACATATATTAGAAACCAACACTTTGTCATTACTTTATTTTTCAGATCACCAGATTGGGCCATAGCAACGCGTGGCAGAGGATGGCTTATATATATATATATATATATATATGTATGTATGTATGTATGTATGTATATGTATATGTCTGAATTTGCCCAACAAACTAGAAAAAAAAAACATTTCCAGGGTGAGTTATCTCACTGACAAAGAATAAGTTTTATTTCACCATAAATGTTTACAAAAAGAAGATTCGATAAGTATGCCAATCCTTTTGTATTGGAATAGAAGGCTAATTTTAATGAGGGCACAGAAGGAGGCAGAGGATTGTGGTTTATCACATAGTGATACAGAAAATTTTAATAATATATTAAAAAGTTAAAGAAGATATTTTTAATTTATTTTCAAATAAGGGGATTGTAAAGGGCATCACTTCTAGTTGGAGATGTACATTTTGAAACTGACAGGGGCATACTTTCTCCTGGCTAATTATGGCAGTTGTCCATATAATACCATACACCAAGTTATCGACAATAACCAAATGCTCAAATCAGCCAATCTTGTTGTGCTTGAAACAGAAATTTCCATTCTGTTGGAGCCCTCCATATCACCTGTAAACCAGCTTCATATCATTTTCCAGCCTCTTAGGTCTGGTTTTAGGGGTTCACAATGGGCTGCCATGGAGAAAAATGATGCCCTCCTCAGTTCTGTTGACTCCTGTTGTTCCACCAGCAGGTAATCACCATTGAATATTGTCCTGTATTTCCAACACAGATTATATTCTTAAGCAAAATGTGATCACAGGTTATGCATTTTAGTGGGTCCATGACCATACAATTCAGTTTGCAACTATAACATTTTGTTTAAATTTTTTCTGTTTTTATTGTCCATGGTTTTACACAGTAAAATAAAAGGAGGAGTATTTTGAATCTGCTCTCATATTTAAAATAGTAAATTTCCCTCTGTTTACGAACCTCACACTTGAGTTGTAAGTCTCTACAAGTGAGCAGAATCTATATAAATAAAACTGTAATGTTTGTTTGTGGGATTAACATAACTCAAAAAACACTGGACGAATTGCTGCCAAATTTGGCCACAAGACACCTAACAACCCAATGTATGTCCTTCACTCAAAAAAAATTGAGTTTCTCATTTGGGAGTTGCAGTTGCTGACATTTATAGTTCACCTACAATCAAAGAGCATTCTGAACTCCACCAATGATGGAATTGAACCAAACGTGGCACACAGGACTCCCATGACCAACATACAACACTAGAAGGGTTTGGTGGGCACTGACCTTGAGTTTGGGAGTTGTAGTTCACCTACATCCAGAGAGCACTTTGGACTCAAACAATGATGGATCTGGACCAAACTTGGTACAAATATTCCATATGCCCAAATATGAACACAGATAGAGTTTGGGGGAGGGGGGGGGAATAGACCTTGACATTTGGGAGTTGTAGTTACTGGGATTCACCTACAATCAAAGAGCATGCTGAACCCCACCAAGGACAGAATTGGGGCAAACTTCCCACACAGAACCCCCATACTTAAGGCCATCCAGTCCCACTCTCTTCACTAGGACAAGAAAACGTAATCAAAACCCTCCTGACAAAGAGCCATTCAGCCATAGATATAGGTAGATTTTATTTGTCATGTCAGGAGCGACGTGAGAAACTGCAAGTCGCTTCTGGTGTGAGAGAATTGGTCGTGTGCAAGGACGTTGCCCAGGGGACGCCTGGATGATTTGATGTTTTTATCATCCTTGTGGGAGGCTTCTCTCATGTCTCCATATGAGGAGCTGGAGCTGATAGAGGGAGCTCATCTGCCTCTCTCCAGATTCGAACGTGCGACCTTCAGTCCGTCTAGCACAGGGATTTAACCCACTGCCCCATCGGGGGCTCCATATAGGTAGATATATATGATTCACACACAGAGAGCTATAGTATGATAGATTTGAAAGGGGCCCCTAAAGAAAGACAATTATGTGTTGCATGTTCCAGAGTAGGCAAACCAGACAATTTCTACATCAACACTGACAAAGAAACATCAAGAAATACTGTTTACCCACAAGCATAAAGAAATTACATATATTACAACCCCAACATTTTCTCATTACTTTATTTTCCAGATCACCAGACTTGGCCACAGCAATGTGTGGCAGGGGACGGCTAGTAAATCAACAAAACTTGAGCATGTATTTCTGTGTTACAGTGTGTACTCATTTGTAATAATGGCTGCAACATACTCTAGTCTCATTCTTTGTTTGGCTTTCCCAAACAAGGCATACTATGTGGAATGTAAGAAAACATTAATAGTATATTAAACAACAGTAACAGCATGAGCTCCATGTTTCAAAGGAAAAAAAATATTTTGGCCCAGACTGGCTTTTCAGCAACTTTCGCAATTCCTATTACAATTCACACCAAAACCATTCTTACCTTTTCTGAAGCCTGATCCAGAATGGTTTTCTCAGATGTCTCTTAAAACAGCTGATGGAAAAAGTACAGAGGTGAAAGGGTTGTCTGTCATTGTGCTTAGAAGGACCAGTTGAAATGTGTGTGTCTGCAAAAGCTCATGTAAAGCAGAAGGTCTAACAATTAGAAAGGGAAGTGTTAATTATTTAGCCAGCTGCAAGAAGAGATATCAAAATTATGCCTGCCAGCTGCCTCTCCCGATAAGTAAGTGCAATCACTTTGTAAGAGTGTTGAAATCTTAACAAATGTAGGGAGTCGTATTTGGGTCAAACCTTCTTAATAAATGAGTACAGTGGAAGTTGTTGGAGCACACATATCATAGAATCAAAGAGTTGGAAGAGACCTCATGGGCCATCCAGTCCAACCCCCTGCCAAGAAGCAGGAATATTGCTTTCAAATCACCCCTGACAGATGGCCATCCAGCCTCTTTTTAAAAGCTTCCAAAGAAGGAGCCTCCACCACACTTCAGGGTAGAGAGTTCCACTGTTGAACAGCTCTCACAGTCAGGAAGTTTTTCCTCATGTTCAGATGGAATCTCCTTTCTTGTAGTTTGAAGCCATTCTTCCACGTCCTAGTCTCCAGAGAAGCAGAAAACAAGCTTGCTCCCTCCTCCCTGTGACTTCCGCTCACATATTTATACATGGCTATCATATCTCCTCTCAGGCTTCTCTTCTTCAGGCTAAACATGCCCAGCTCTTTAAGCTGCTCCTCATAGGGCTTGTTCTCCAGACCCTTGATCATTTTAGTCGCCCTCCTCTGGACACATTCCAGCTTGTCTCTTCAATTGTGGTGCCCAGAATTAAAAGCCTAGAAGCTCTTATTTTAGATCAAAATCTAACAACTTTGGTAGGACCACATAGAATCATGGAATAATAGAGTTGGAAGAGACCACACAGGCCATCTAGTCCAACCCCCTGCTATGCAGGAAAAGCACATATCACCAAATATCCTCTGGGAGGGGGCGGTTCCATCTCTTTTATATTCATGTTAGATTTACAATGGTAAATTCTGAGCCTCTTTATGTGTGTGAAAGCAGATCCTTCAATACAATGTTGTTGCTGTTTATTCGTTCAGTCGCTTCCGACTCCTGTGACTTCATGGACCAGCTCACACCAGAGCTCCCTGTTGGCTGTCACCACTCCCAGCTCCTTCAGAGTCAAGCCAGCCACTTCAAGGATACCATCTATCCATCTTGCCCTTGGTTGGCCCCTCTTCCTTTTTATTTACTTTCCTCTGGGCCAGAGTGAAGAGAGGAGAGGCCAGGGGACAATTCCACCTTGTCTCCTGTGCTATTGTAATAATATAATATAATATGATATAGTATATTGTATATACATATAATATTTATAATATTATAATGTAATATATAAAAATAAAAATGTAATGTTCGTTTGTGGGATTAGCATAACTCAAAAACCACTGGGGGAATTGACACCAAATTTGGACACAATACACCTAACAACCCAATGTATGTCCTTCGCTCAAAAAAAAAAACCCCCACTGAAAAACACAGCAGAAGAGACTTTAAAAGCCCCAAAAAGCTAAATGGCAATACAGAAAAAAGGGAAGAAAGAGGGAGGGAAGGGGAAAAAAGAAAGAAAGAAAAGAAAAGAAAGAGGGAGTGAAAGAAAGAAGGAAAGGGAGAAGGAAGGAAAGAGGTAGAGAAGGAAGAAAGGAGAGAAAGAGGGAGGGAAAGAAAAAGCGGGAAGGAAGGAAAGTTAGAGAAGGAAAGAGGGAGAGAAGGAAGGGGAGAAGAAGTAGAGAAAGGGAGGGAAGGAAAGAGAGAAGAAAAGAGAGAGAGAGCAGAAGAGAAAGAAAAGGGTGGAAAAGAAAAGAGATAGAGAAGGAAGGAAGAAGAGGAAGGAGGGAAAGAAGGATAAAAAAGGGAAGGTTGGCCATAGCTAGTGCAATATTATAATAATAATTATAATAATAATAAGATATTATAATTATATATTTATATTACATGTAATATTACGAATAATATTATGATATAGTGGTATGGTGCAAAATAGCAATGTTTAATGCTGATATTGTACTATGCTAATAATATAATATATTGTATGTAATATATACCTTGTAAGCCATTCTGAGTCCCCTCCGGGGTAAGAAGGGCGGCATATAAATGCCGTAAATAAATAAACTTTTTCCTTCCATTTTCCCAAGCATCATTGTCAATACAATATTTATAGTTAAATTTAAACGAGCTAGTTTCAGTAGCCAGAGACTGCAACTGGCTTTTTTGAACAGAGCAACCAAATGGAACAACAAATTGTGGTTAATCACAAGGGCTGAAGGATAGAGAGCGGAGAAGCAGACAAACCCACAGAGAGACTAAGTTCATGTCTTGCTAAATTGGAATTCAGCAAGATGTCACTATGTGGACCAATACAAGATAAGAGCTGAGGGAGCTAAGTTATTTCCAAATTCACTGAAATAAATGTTCCTGACATAAGTATAGCAAGGCAGAAAATGTCCTCAAAATAATGCCCTCCCCCTTTGAAAGATAGGCAAAATCTAAGTTATTAAAAATACAATTATAGCAGTTTTAAATAAGAATGTAAATGCCATATGCATTTAATAATTATTTTTGAAATCCAAGAAGAAACACTGACAGAGGCATGATGGCACTTAACATGAATAATACATTTATGCAGACCTGTCAAAAAGTTATGCTTCCTGGTAATTCAAATATAAAACTCTGATCAATTATTTCCACATGGAAAAGCTAAAACTACAATCATACCAAAATATGCAAACCATTCTACATAAATATCTGATGCTCAAACTATCATGTACACTGACTCTTTTATTATTCAACTGAACACTGGTGTCTAGCGATGCTGTCCATGCAGGCACGGGGTCTGTTGAAGGCGTTGGTTGGAGAATCAAGCGGGGATGGAAGTTGCTCTCAGTCCATCTAAAGTGCTTCTTTTTGTGGAGATTGCCCTAAGTTCATAGAAAGAGAAATTAAGAAGCTAAGATTTGACTTTATTAATGACACAGGCTATATGGAGTGCAGGCGAGATAAAAAGTTGATATCGTTTCAAAAATCAGTTATACGGTCTTTGGTTTTAAAATTACATGGTTTAAAATGACTTCATTACAAATGCTAACCTGAAACACCTGGCACAATTTTCTGTGTAAGACATCAGATTTAAATAATATGATGCAGCAGGTCATGTAGTTTATTACTACAATGAACTATTAGCGTTATATAATCCTAAACAGAAAATTGATATTTTAAATGGAGGCATTTAGATACCAAATCATACTTCAGAAGACTGGGAATAAATGCGGTGTTTATTGTATATAGCAGGCATGGGCAAACTTTGGCCCTCCAGGTGTTTTGGACTTCAACTCCCACAATTCCTAACACTCGGTAGTTTGCCCATGAGTGGTATATAGCCATGCATAAGCCAACCTCGTGAATAAGTTGAAGACAGGTTTGGGGGTCAAAATTGTGTGTTTTGATACGACCTTTGGCTAGGATGAGGGCAAAATTTTGAGGCACTGTATGAAGATACTTGGATCCATTCCACAGAGAAGCGGAAGAGCCAGTACTGGCCCAGCTTACTTATCCGAACGTATCCCTCTCTACGTTCCACCTCGTGATTTAAGATCTACTGGGGAGGCCCTGCTCTCGGTCCCTCCAGCGTCCCAAACGCGTCTGGTGGGGACGAGGGACAGGGCCTTCTTAGTGGTGACCCCCCGCTTGTGGAATTTGCTCCGCAGCGAAATTAGATCGGTGTCCTCTCTCCTTTCTTTTAGGAAAAAACTAAAGTCGTGGTTTTGGAGTCAAGCCTTTGGCTAGTGAGCACAGCAGCACTTTAGACACTGAACCCGGACAATAGGATTGTTATGACAATTGGAAACGGCTATATGACTTGTGATTATGTGATTTGTTGTATGTGATTATGTAAAGTCACAGGTCCACAGTTTGGGTGCCCTCTTGGACTCATCACTTATGCATCACCTCCTCCTCCTGTTTTGGAAGAAATGAAGACGGAAGGAAGAACAAGGTGTCTTGCAAGGTGGTAGCTGGTAGCTCATACACCAGCGATTCCATGGATTTTGGTATCCATGGAGAAAAGGGTAATGGAATCAAAATCTAGTAGGAATTAAGAGCCCATTGTGTGTGTGTGTGTGTTTGTGTATATACGCATATTTATTTATTTATTTCAAGCATTTGCACCCTGCCCTTCTCAACCCCCAGAGGCAGGACTCAGGGCAGCTTACAGCAGGAACAATTCAATGCCACTACATAACAAATAATACATACAGCGATTACCAATGAATAATACATTAAATTAGTTTAAAATTTGTTTAAAACTAGAAAGTACAATGATAAAAGTACAATAATAATGGCTGTCTAGCCTTATCTAGAAACAAATTCAGCAAATACAACACAACCCCCTACCAACCCCAGAGATCCCTCCGTTCTGAGGACCAAGATCAACTGGAAGTCCCCAGTGTCAAGACCTTGCGTCTAACAGCAACCTTCATAGCAGTGGCACCATCACTCTGGAATACTCTGCCACCTGAAGTCCGTGCCCTGCGGGACTTACCAGCTTTCCGCAGGGCATGTAAGACATACCTGTTTCGACAGGCTTTTAATGTTTGATATTGTTGTTTTTAAATTGTTTTAAAATTGCTTTTAAATTTTGTTAGATTTTAGCTATTCTTGTAAGCTGCTCCGAGCCCCAGGGGAGTGGTGGCATATAAGTTCAAATAATAAATAAATAAAATATTCTGAAATAAATACCCCTTAACTTCAACGATTTTAAATGCCATCACCTCTAGTCCTGGAAGACAATTCTACATATAATCAATTTTAGTTGTAAAAGAATTAATTTCAAAAGTGAACATTTTCTTATTTTTTTTTGAAAATGTTTCTTTGACTAGCCACCAACTAGTGAAGGAAAGAAATACAACCTTGTTTCCACGTAAAAAGGAAAGAGAACAAAACACCTGCCTTCAAATTCAGCATCTCTTACCTGGCATAAGAATTCCTAGCCTCTGTTGAATGACCTCCAGATGAGCAATGTATTCAGTCAATGACTTATCAGGATCTTTAGATGAAGCTCGAGAAGTACTGAACCTTTTTGACACAGAAAAATTAAAATCATCAGATGAAGCTTGAATATTTTTAATTTAAAATATTAAAATCTTCCTAGTCAATACTTAAAACAGTCAGTTAACCAAGCATAGTGATATAAGCATGAAGGAAAAAATGTGTCTTAAGCCATGGCTTCTGAAAGTGTGGGTTCTGACCCAAAATGTTTCCCCTTAGCTCAACACTGGGGTCACAAAGAATTTGGCAACATCAAATCTATAAGACCCCTCAGAAAATATCTGAATAATATGAATCTAAGTACATTCTGAATAAGAAACCTTTGTACAAACAAATACTTTAGTTGACTAATCGAAAAACAAGAAGTGCAACAACAATTAAAAAACAAGTACAGATTTTACAAGTTCTCTGCAGCTCACATTTATAGCAATTACGCAAAAATGGCTGGTGTAGACAAACACAAAGAAGTACCGTATATTCCAGCATATAAGACGACTGGGCGTATAAGACGACTCCTAACTTTTCCACTTAAAATATAGAGTTTGGGATATACTTGCCGTATAAGACTACCCCTCTTCCAACGCACACCAAATAAAATTTTTAAAAGTATCAGATTTGATTTCAATATGGTAATTTTCCTATTAATGTACCTCCTTCTCTGCCTCTCAGATTTCACACATGCACACCTGCACCATTTCACTGCAGTCTTCAGGAGCGAGATCTGAGAGGCAGAGGAGGAGGTATGGTAATAGGATACAAGGGCGGGCCAGACAGGAAAAAGAGGTGTGTTTGTCTGGGCCCAGAGCCACTCTATCTCTTTTTTCGATACCCTGGACGCCCCGGATGCCTGCAGCTTGCTCCGCCCTTCACTTACACCTTCCCAGTGAGACACCCTTTCACCTCACCATTGGGACCGCATTAAGTCCACGAATCCTGATGAATGGATTTTCTTCTACCATACTTATACAGCGTCTCCCTTAATGCTTTCATACAGTCACTGCATACAGCAGGGACACGGCCACGGCCAATTTTGAGCTCCCCCCACCATATGCAGTAACCTCAGATTCTCCAATCCAGATTGGAAGTTTCAGAACTCGCTCTATAAGACGACTCCCAGTGTATAAGACGACTCCTGCGTATAAGGCTACTCCCACGTATAAGACAACCTCGGACTTTTAAGAAGATTTTCTTGGGTTAAAAAGTAGTCTTATACGCCAGAATATACGGTATTTGAATAATGTACAAATGTATTGCCGCTTTACCGAGAGAGCTATAAAATTGTAAAATTGATTTATAGATTAATCTAGAATGAATTGAGTTATTAGAAAACAGGAAAATATAGACAGAAAGAGAGTATGTGGCAGATATTGCAGTAGATAGAAAAGGGAAAAAAGTAAATATACACCAAAGTGACAAGAACATGAAAAAGTATGGAGAACAGCTAAATTCTGCTAGCTGGGAAGGAAAGAAAATGTAAATTGAGGGGGAGAGTCAGTGGATACAACTGGAAAAAAACCCATCAAGTCTTCCCTCTGAAATAACTTGTAGATTGCTCCTCCAGAGATCCAGAGAATTGTTAGGAAAAGAACATGTGTGAAAAACACAGGCATGAAAGCAAGTTCTACACTAACCTGTCATGTAGGTGTTGTGGTGATTTAGGTGAAGAGTTTGTAAGTCTCACGAGGTTCTTTCTGCTGTCATATCCATCTTCTTGGGTTGCATCACCTGAGAAAGGCTGTTGTAGCTTTATTGCCTCTGGTCTCACTTGATGATCTGAAATGGACAATACATAGTGTTTCATTTGTATTTGAATTCTGCATAAAGGCAGAAACCATCCTCAACTGCGGCCAAGTAAGGAAAAATTATTATGCAAATAGGTATATGATAGAAAAAAACCCAATATAGTCTAGAACCAAAAAAAAACTGAATACAAAAGCCATGCCATTAGTACTCCCTCAGGAAGTAGTCAACCATTTAAACATTATAACTCACTACCTGGAGAAATTAGGAAGGCCCTACCCTAGAAACCTTTAAAAAGAACCTTAAAACCTGGCTCTTCTGCTGCACCTTTGATGAGTAGGTATACAATCTCATACTATTGCTTAACCTCAACGTCTTTTACCATTGGAGTATATGCCCCCCCCCCCCCGGGGGAAAGCCTGATTCCACAATCCCCACTATAATGAGTCCTCCTCCGCAAATAATCTGTCTCTCTTTTATCTCGCCCGAGTTTTTAATTAGTCTTAATCAGTTTTTCTTTTAATCATTACATGTAGCCCACCCATTGCAATTGTGATTGTGCCTTTTGTAATTTTATATTGCTATGTATTCACATGATTTATGTAATTATGTTGTTGTTTATTGTTTGCGTTTTCGGTTTTATTTTATTTAAATTTGTTGTTTGGGCTTGGCCTCATGTAAGCCGCTCCGAGTCCCCGTTGGGGAGATGGTGGCGGGGTATAAATAAAGATTACTATTATTAAGAGAAAGTTTCTCCTTTGAAATTCACAGCATAGACATTCTTATATCTTATTTTCTTAATAATTGAATGAAAGGAATTTGTGTTTGTTTGTTTTTAGCATAAAGAGTAATTCCACTGTTAAATATTCACAACATGATGGGGAATTGTTGGAAGGTCATACTGGATCCTCATGGGACCTTGGAAGACTGTCTTCTAATAACCACATTATGCCAATATAACCACATTTAAGGTAGGAAAATAGATAGCATAATGTGTAAAGGTTTTAATTAATCTTTGTCTATTTAACAAAATATAGAATACAAAAGGCTATAAACAGAAGAAAACAAGGCTGAATTCTTCCTAAAAGCCAGGATGTCTGAACTGAGACTGTTGTACTTTAGCTATATTATGAAAAGACATGGCTCACTAGAAATGACCCTAATACTTGGCAAGGTGGGTATCAGGGAAAAGAGAAAGGGCACACTATCTATATAAATAAAAATGTAATGTTTGTTTGGAGGATTAACATAACTCAAAAACCACTGGACGAATTGACATGAAATTTGGACACAATCAAGCCAACGAGTGACCATCACTCAAAAAACACTGAAAAACACAACAGAAAGGACTTAAAAGGCCAAAAAAGCAAAATGATGCTACAGCGCATGAGCAAAAATGACTCCCCCTGGCAAACAGAACACACAATAGCATATCTACACTATCTTCTGGACTACAACTCCCAGAATCCCCTAGACCAGGCCCTTTAGGAGGGGGAGGATGATCCAAATGCACTGCTTCCAAGCTGCAAACTTTCTTCTCCTTGGATTTCTTTGAGAGCATCCCAATCCCTGCATATTTCCAGTTTCCTATTCCTGGACTGCAACTCCCAGTAATCCTCCAGATAGATAGAGACAGACAGATTGATTGATCAGGAGGACTACTGGAAGTTGCAGTCCAAGAATAGGTAGAGAAGGAGGAAAAGAGAGAAAGCAGAAGGGAAAGAAAAGGGAAGGGGGGGGGAAGAGGTAGAGAAGGAAGGAAGGAGAGAAAGAAAAGAGGAGAGAAAGAGAGAACCATCGAATCATAGAATCAAAGAGTTGGAAGAGACCTCATGGGCCATCCAGTCCAACCCCCTGCCAAGAAGCAGGAATGTTGCATTCAAATCACCCCTGACAGATGGCCATCCAGCCTCTGTTTAAAAGCTTCCAAAGAAGGAGCCTCCACCACACTCCGGGGCAGAGAGAAGGAAGGTTAGCCACAGCAACACGTGGCAGGTACAGCTAGTAGATGTATAAACTCAATCAAAAAACCCATGCCCTGAGTCTGCAAGACCTGAGCAAAGCTATTGATGATATGGCGACTTGGAAGGAATAGCGGCCACAGGACAACAATTTATCTCGTTACTTTACTAGCTCAGTTGATTTGCTTGTGCATAAAGATAAGTTATTAACAAAGGGGTCACAGGATTCCTCAGATCAACTTACATGAGTTGTATCCCGTACTAGGAGAAATGGCTGTGGATGGCTGGTCTTTCCTGCTTACTTTATGCCATTTTTTCACCAGAAACTTTAATCTGAGAGAGGGAAATATACACTTTAATAAGCAAAACAATATAGACTCTGAGGACGCCTGCCATAGATGTGGATGAAACGTCAGGAGGGAATGCTTCTGGAAAATGGCCATACAGCCCGGAAAATTCATAGCAACCCAATAAAGGTTTTAATTATTTTAACCATTTATTTTTATACCCCCATGTTAAAAAAAATCTACAGCTCTTATGAAGGGGGGGGGGGGGAGTTAAAATATCCTCGGGAAAATGCACTACAGGTTTCTTACCTTGATATTGCAATGGCCACTCTGACTGTAGATCTGAACTTGATGAATAAGCGACTGCGTGATTCTGAAGCATTTATATCAGGAAGGGAAGGATAAATGCCCATACGAGCGATCAAAGACAGTGTTGCTTGCTCGCATTCTTGGAATCCACCCAAGAGCAGCAGAAGGTATTTTTTTTGATAAACCAGAGCTTTCCGAAAACTCTCAGCTCTCAGATACTTCTTATATAGCTTCTGCATCTGAGTAAAAGGGAAAAAAAATGAAAAAAAGGATGGAGCATTTTGCTTAAAAGGAAGGCATTAAGAAATCAATTACAAAAGCTAAAAGCAAAAAGTTCCAGATTTTGGAGGGTTTCAGATTTCTGGATAAGTGAGGCTGCACTTGTATTGGAAAAAAATTAGAAAAGTATTATTTAAAAACATGGAATTTGATGAGGAAACGGGACTGATATAAAAAGTTGAAGAGTGCATGGCGTTCTGGATTTGAGGACATTTTTTTCCTGTGAATGAGAGAGACTGGCTTTGGATTTTTTGGTATGGATTTCGCTTCCTGGCTGTTGAGTACTACTTAATAGATTATTCTGTGGCTCCAGACTCTCTCTTCCTCAGAACTCCTCTTTGCTCATAGCACTCCACCTTTCATCCATTCTCTCTTCCTATTTTCAGCCAAATATTACTTCATATGCTACTGCTGATATGGACCAAAACAGCTGATAAATTTTACCTTCAGATTGGATGATACTATGGTTGACTTGGTTTCCATCACAAAATTTGGAGTTTTTGCTTCGTAATCTGTTGATTTCAAAACCTTCTGGAAAACATGTTTACCCTCCTGACAAGCTAGCTCCTCTGATTCTTTTATCAAGTTTGTAACACATGTAGAGATGACCTAGACAAGACATTTAAACAATAAATGGTTAAGCTCTTCATGACTTGACATTTCATTTTTATTCAACAACACTCAATACCCATATTAAAAAATGAAAACCTATTGTATACATAGTCAGCTTGCTACAAAATGAATTTAAAGGATTTTAGCATGTTTGGAAAAGTTGTAAATAATGCTACACAGAATTTGGAAATCTGATTACTTATAGTTTCTGAAGTCTTGCCTTTGCAATTAATTTCTCACCCCTGGGGGGAACTCAAAGTCGTTTCCAACATAGTCATGGAAAAATTCAATGCCTTACAAAACATGAAAACCTAGTATACGAGGGGTATTTTTTAAGTAAGGTCCGTTTGTTGTAGACACTAGTAGTTCATGCGCATACCGCAACGAGCGCGTGCGTCGTATACCAGCATGCCTCGGGAACAACTGTGCTCAGTTTCCGCTCTGTAGCTAACCTGTACGGTTCTGTTCTGTGCTTTAAAAATGTTTAAGACTATCAACTCACCCGCCGCATGTGAGGTTCGCTCAGTGATACGGTTTTTGTCAGCAAGGAACCTGCCTGCTGCAGAAATTCATCGACAGATTTGTGAAGTGTACGGTGATACTGTTATGAGTGAAAGCAATGTGTATAAGTGGATACGACAATTCAAAGATGGCAGTGACAACGTCCATCATGAGGACCGCTCCGGTCGCCCTTCTTTGATTAGTGAACTCTTGGTTACCGGAGCAGGCGGCAAGTTTTTATGAAGAGGGTATTTTAAAATTGGTTTAGCGGTATGACAAGTGTTTGAACAAACTTGGCAACTATGTGGAAAAACAGAGTGAAGTAGGTACTTTCTGAAAATAAATTTACTTTTTTGAAATAAACTTTCGTTGTGTACTTATGTTCAAACGGACCTTACTTAAAAAATACCCCTCGTAAAACAACAACATAAAGCTATCAATTAAATCATAAAACGTAACTACTAAAGACTACTGAACATGTTATTTTTTATAAATGTTTGGAGATTTAGGGGATTAACTACACAAAACATCCTTTGGATATGACACCTGTTTGCATAGTAATCTTCTGCAAATTCTTCTGAATTGTATTTCTAAGATGTCTAACATTCAGGTAAAGAAATTCACAGCAGTTGTTTCTAAGTAGGTTTGGGCGATTGAAGATGTTATTTAGCATGTTACTTCCTTTTAAAGCTGAATCGATCAAATACTTTTTCTCCTTTAAAATTACACCATGTAATTGTTTCCAAGCATAAACTGAAGTATGAGCAATGGTTTGTGAAAAACAAATGCACATTCTTACCATAGGTTTAGAAGAAGCCAATAATTCCGCTTTCAGTTCAAGGATATGTAACAATGCAGCAACCGCTTCATTGTTTGAGGCAGGCCAGTTAACAGTTCTATCAAGTACAGGGACAGAAAACATAACCCTGGTGTTATATTTGAACTATGAGCCGCCTAGAATAAAAATACCAATGAAAAATTTTGTGAGGGATTTACAGGCATGCAACCTCTCCATTTATATGTTACAGTGTCCATGAAAGGGAGAAGTTGTATGGCTGCAAATGTATTTTTTCAAGAGATCAGCTTTTTTTTTTGTTGTGTCAGGAGCGAATTGAGAAACTGCAAGTCACTTCTGGTGTGAGAGAATTGGCCGTCTGCAAGGACATTGCTCAGGGGACGCCCGGATGATTTGATGTTTTTATCATTCTTGTGGGAGGCTTCTCTCATGTTCCCGCATGAGGAGCTGGAGCTGATAGAGGGAGCTCTTCTGCCTCTCCCCGGATTCGAACCTGCGACCTGTCGGTCTTCAGTCCTGCCAGCACAGGGGTTGAACCCACTGCGCCACCGGGGGCTCCAAGAGATCAGCTATGAACTCACTTATATATTTCTGGAAAAAATCTACTGCTGAAGGACTTTTGAAAGGAACCCAACCCTTTTACCTCCAGCAATGGTGGAGCTAACCCATCCTAAATGTCTCCTTTTCCACAAATAATCCTCTGAAAACTTTGAAGTAGATGTCAGTTAATGGAGGCAATTAATGGAAAGGTTGGTGCAAGACAACTTTCTACATGAGCACGGCTAACATTGCAGCTATACAGGCCTTACTATCTAATTACACTTAACAATTTCCACACAGATCTAGTTCACATTCCTGCTTAATCCAAAAGCTCTAATGAATTAAGAGTTAGTGTGTTATAATAAAATATGTTGCCCCATTTCAAGTCATTTTCAAATAAGGGATACAAAAAATGGTTTCCATTAAGAAAAATGTTGTAAGATACTTACTTATCTATAGTTTTAGATATGAACTCAGAAAGATAAGTAGCAGCACAGAGCAACTGCTCTCTGATGTTCTCTAATTTCTGTTGTTCCACATACAGCATTATGGAATCAGCTGTGTAATTATTGTCTGAAGGAGAAGCAGCGGGTTTATGTTGATTTTTGTGACAATTAAAGTGTTGCCCCTGTTTTTTCAAGTCTTTGAGCATCTGTTGCAATTCTTTGATTCTTCCAACATTTTGGCATTGGTGCACATCAAATTCATGCTAATGAGGAAAAAGATAACAATTTACAACATATCCAAAATGATAATACACATATATTCTAAATAAGTTAATATTTCCTCTCTCCAAATACTACAAAGTCTTTTGCTTCAAGTATAGCAAATTAACTAAAATAAACTACTAATGTGTATTTTGCTGATAAAACTATTCTGAGAGTAGAATTCCTTAACACAGTCCAGCCTTTACTACATTTACATAGTCACTCTATAAAAAAAGACTAAAATAAAATGAAAAAGCCAGGTTAGTAAATCAAATTGTGAGTTAATTTCAATCTGGCGTCAGGACCGTTTACAGGACAAAGATAGCTTGGGCCCCTTTGGTAGATGTCCTACACAGAGAACTGAACAGGGGGAGCGTGTCCCTGTTGGTCCTGCTAGATTTCATGGGTGCTTTCGATGACATCAACCACAGTATCTTTTGAGGCTGCCTTTTGAGGAGAACCCAGAAGGTAATGATGGGGAGTGTATGTGTCAGGAGTCCTGTTTAAGCCTCTGGCTATTGCCCTCTGGGATCCCTCAAGGCTGTTTTGTCCCCCACACTGTTTAACATATACTGCTAGGAGATGTAATGTGGAGTTTTATGGTGCACTGCCACCAATATTTGGATAACACCAAATCCAAGGAGGTTGTTTTGGTCCTAAACCAGGAATGGACTGGAAGAGGGCAAGCAAACTAAAATTTAATCCAGACAAGAAAGAGGTACTCCTAGAGCTCTAGAACATTGGTTCTCAACCTGGGGTCCCCAGATGTTTTTGGCCTTCAACTCCCAGAAATCCTAACAGGTGGTAAACTGGCTGGGATTTCTGGGAGTTGTAGGCCAAAAACATCTGGGGACCCCAGGTTGAGAACAACTGCTCTATAAGATTCCAAACTGACTGCGCAGGAAATACAATGTATGTGATTTCACAGACACCACAATGAAGAAGTCCCAATTTTGGGGAAATATAATATAATGTAATAACCACAACAAGTTTTTTGTACTGTCGAAGACTTTTATGGCTGGAATCACTGGGTTGTTGTAGGTTTTTCAGGCTATATGGCCATGTTCTAGAACATGGCCATATAGCCCGAAAAACCTGCAACAACCCAACAAGTATTTTTTCTTGATTCTTAGGACAGAGTTTTGGGTAAATAAAAATTTTATATATAAATAAATGAAAGAAGTCCTATAAAATGTATTATCCCACAGCTCACACCACAGAAAGATAGCACCGGGATTGTGCAGATGGCTGAGTGTCAGCTGCATTAAGATCACTCTGATCAAAAGGTCATGAGTTCGAAGCCAGCCCGGGTTGGAGTGGGTTTCCAACCAATTATGTGTAGCCTGTTGTCAACCTTTGCAACCCGAAAGACAGTTGCATCTGTCAAGTAGGAAAATAAGGTACCACCTTAAAGTGTGGGGAGGCGAAATTAACTGATTTATGAGGCCATAAAGAAGACTCCAGCAAAGCATTCCAGCGGGGAATCATGCGGGGAATGCGGAAGTGCTTCATCAGTGTCGCAAATGGACGATGAAAGCGACAGCTCCCCTGGCGGCCAGAAAAAAGTTAAATAGCCTCTGTGTATGTCTATATATGTTTGTATGTCAAAATTGGCATTGAATGTTTGCCATATATGTGTACACTGTAATCCGCCCTGAGTCCCCTGCGGGGTGAGAAGGGCGGAATAGAAAAGCTGTAAATAAATAAATAAATAAATAAATAATTCTGCCCTTACGCATCTGCCCCTACATTCCATCTCGTAATCTAAGATCATCTGGGGAGGCCCTGCTCTCGCTTCCATCAATTGCGCAAATGTGTCTGGCGGAGACGAAAGACAGGGCCTTCTCGGCGATGGCCCCTTGCCTATGGAACACGCTCCAAAATGAGGTAAGATCTGCTCCCTCCCTCCTGGGTTTTAGAAAGAAATTAAAATCATGGCTTTGGGATCAGGCCTTCGGACAGTAGATATTTATAGAGTTTAAAGGACATGGACTAGAATGACAATACGACTGGCGAGACTGTTTTTATTATTTATTGTTTTAATGATTGCTTATGTACTGTCTAATTATGATTTATGTTTCATTATTGTGGTTGTTATGGTTTGGCATCGTGTCAGTGTCCAATGTACGGCATTGGAGTTTTGTATGTGTAAATCGCTTTGAGTCCCCCTAGGGGTGAGAAAAGCGGTATAGAAATACTGTAAATAAATAAATAAAATAAACAAATACCTGGTTTTCTTGAGCTTTCTGCAGTTCTTTTACTTTGTAACATTCTGTTCGTAATTCTTGGCTTCGACTTCTTACTGCTTGTTCTGTCCAATTCTCGGGACTTCTCAGTGGTCGGAGGTCTTGTTCTTTTTCAGGTTCTTCATGGTACATTTGCATGGTGTTATCCATTTCTCTTTTAGAATCAAGATGCTGTCGTGTCTTCTCAATTACACTTAAAAGTTCCCTAGTATGGGACCTTTCTAAAGACAGCTGGACTTGCAGTTCCCGCAATGAACCTTTATGCTTGCAAGACCCACATTCATTTATTTTTATGCTCAGTTGTTCGGTCAAAAGGCGTTCATGGTTCAAAGCGTCTAAAAGTTCTAAGTTGCGGTTCTTCTCCACCTCTATAGTCTTCTGCAGTTCTAACAGTTTATTCTGCTCTTGGGATAGTAAAGCTTCACAGCGAGAATGCTCAATTTGAAGTTCTTTGCGGAGATTACTATTTGCAGACTGTTCATGCTCTAAGGCCACAGATAACTGGTTGTTCTGAATGCACTGTAGTTCCAAGGCAGCTTGCAACTCCTGTACAAGAGAAGGAAAATGTACAGGTGAGTATATTAAGAAAACTGCTTGAGAGCACTTCCAGCAATCCCTGCATATATTACATTTAAGGAACGGTTTTCCATCCTTTCGCAAATTCTAACCAGGTTAACAAAAATCAGACCCATTGTGACACATCTGTAGTATGCAATATGACTCTCTCCACCTTCTTATCACTTCAGCTTCACTTGTCAGGCAGTAGGGATCACTGTAAGTTTTCTACAGCTGACTTAAAAATACACTTCATACAAATTACAGCAAAAATCAGTTCATCCAAAAGAATCACAAATATTAGAGCATCTTCTTCCCTCCTGGCCTTCAGAAGGAAAGTGAAAACCTGGCTCAAATGTTTGGAGATTAATCTATAGTGCAATAATAGCCCCGGATTTTGATTGAGGATGGGGTGATTTTAATAGTGAATGCAATGTTTTATATGTTCTAATGTGCATTTAATTTAAATTTTTAACTTAAGTGTATTCTAACTGTTTGTTGTCCAAAGGCATGGAATAGTTGCCATATGTAAAGTCGCCTTGAGTATCCTTCAGGGTAGATAAAGGTGGGGTACAAATAGAGTATATAAATAAATAAAAATAGTGTTTCCTTGGAGCAGGATTGGAGACACAGTAGGACAGAATACATAAACTTGCATGCCTACAAATGTTTGTGGTTTTATGGAATATCTTACCTCAATTGCTTTTGACTTCTCGTCTTCTCTTAATGTATTTTGCTGCTGCTGATCATCCAACATATTCTGCAGTTCTTTTTCTTTAAGTTTTTCATTCTGCAAGTCTTGAAGTATAGCTGTTATGGTGTTCTCCTTACTTTCAAGATCAGAACTACAAAAACAGAAATGTTTTAAGTGTTATCTTAAAGAAATCATGTGCTGCTTCACATTATTCTGCTTTTTCTGCAGGCAGAACCCGATGAAAGCAAGTGTTACTTCATTAATGCTTTTTCCATTAATTTTAGATCAAATTTAAAAGTTAAAGGCTATTTATTTATTTACAGTATTTATATTCCGCCCTTCTCACCCTGTAGGGGATTCAGGATACACATATATGGCAAACATTCAATGCCAATTGACATACAACATATACAGACATACACAGAGGCTATTTAACTTTTTCTGGCTGCCAGGGGAGCTGTCGCTTTCATCGTCCATCTGCGACACTGATGAAGTTCTTCCGCATTCCCTGTATGCTTTTTGCTGGAGTGCTTTTTGCTGGAGTCTTTTTTATGGCCTCATAAATTAGTTAATTTAGCCTCCCCACACAAGGTGGTACCTTATTTTCCAACTTGACAGATGCAACTGTCTTTCGGGTTGCAAAGGTCGACAACAGGCTACACAATTGGTTGAAAACCCACTCCAACCCGGGCTGGCTTCGAACTCATTACCTTTTGGTCAGAATGATCTTAATGCAGCTGACACTCAGCCAGCTGCGCCACAATCCCGGTGCATGTATCTGAACATCTAGTAGAACAGGTACATTTGGGCACAAAGTATTCTCTATCTACCCTTATAAATGTTTACACTACAAAGCTGTTATGCTAACTGAGGGATTTCTTTGCCGATTTAGTAGATTGTTCAAGTGAGATAATAGTCATTTGTGCATTCTTCACTTCAATATCCTTACCTGTATTTAACCACTTCCTTTTGAAGTTCTTGCAATGATTTTTGTAGTTTCTCATTTGCTTGTTTGCTTTCACAGAGATCTGACTTCAAGTCAAAAATTGCTGTGTGCTGCTGTTTCAGTAGTGTATGTATCTCAGAAGCCTTCTCTTGCTCACTTTTTAGAGAAGCTTGTAAGTCACTTGCAATGGATTTCTCCTGCTGGAGTTTATATTCTAGTAATTCAACTGAGAATGAGTAAATTATTATCAAAATGCATACTAAATCTAGAAATATATTTGTTATTGTTTATTTATTGCTCTTTTAGACCTTTCAAAGACCAGAGTGTGCTAAATGGCATAATTTACATTAATATAAATGATGGCACAATAAATAAAAGCAGCACAGAATCAAACTAGATTAAAATGTGAAACTGCTATTGCAATTGACGTTGCAACAGCAAAATTAGTGGGTTGTTGTAGGTTTTTTTCGGGTTATATAGCCATGTTCTAGAGGCATTCTCTCCTGACGTTTCGCCTGCATGGAACTAGGAAAAAGGGTTTATCTATCTGTGGAATGATCAGGGTGGGACAAAGAACTCTTGTCAGACATCAGAAGAGCTGCAAGACCGAGAGCAAGCCACGAGAGTAAAGACAAAGATCCACCCAGAGGAAAAGTGTTCATGCCATACTTCAAGGGAACCACTGACCGCATAGGGAAGCTGATGAGGAAACACAACATACAAACTATCTACAGACCCACCAAGAAAATCCAACAAATGCTATGTTCAGCAAAGGACAAGAGGGATCCTCTCACTTCTGCAGGAGTCTACCGTATTCCATACAGCTGTGGACGTCTACATAGGGACCACCAAACGCAGCATTGCCCAAACACGAATCAAGGAACATGAAAGGCACTGCAGACTACTTCAACCAGAGAAATCAGCCATAGCAGAGCACCTGATGAACCAACCTGGACACAGCATATTATTTGAGAACACAGAAATGCTGGACCACTCTCACAACCACCATGTCAGGCTACAGATTGAAATCCACAAGCATGTGGACAATTTCAACAGAAAAGAGGAAACCATGAAAATGAACAAAATCTGGCTACCAGTATTAAAAAAAATCTAAAATTACAACAGCAAAACAACAGAGAGGAAACATTCAGGCACATCTAATCACCTCTCTACAAAAGGTTACCCCAGGCACTGCTAGGCCATCAAAGGTTAATCAAGGTGGGCAGTTGAAACATTCACACCTAGCTCCAACAGACAAGAGTCCTTTGTCCCACCCTGGACATTATTCCACAGATATATAAACCCTTTTTCCTAGTTCCAACAGACCTCACAATCTCTGCGGATGCTTGTCATAGATGCAGGTGAAACATCAGGAGAGAATGCCTCTAGAACATGGCCATATAGCCTGAAAAAACCTACAGCAACCCAGTGATTCCGGCCATGAAAGCCTTCGACAATACAGCAAAATTAGTGTATATATTTGATGCAGATTGTGTGTTTTCTTTAATGCATTATCCAACAAACTGTCTCAGGCACTAGTTTCTTTGTATCTTAGTATGACCCCTTTTTAAAATAAGTATTTTATTAAAGATTTTCAAATATATAAGGTAAAATACCAATATATATAAAACAATAAAAATCAGAGAAAAATTACAAGGAAAGAAAAATGATAGATACAAAAGAAGAAGAAAAAAGAGAAAGCAAAGATCCAAGTGACTTCCAATCTTTTCTTCAGCGGTGATCAAGCTACATTAATGTATAAGAAGTTACAATACTTTTCTCATATATTAAAGCACCAGCCTCTTTTCTATAAAGTATTTTTATTAATAAAAATCAAAATTCACACACACATATATAGACACACTATTCAAAATCTCAATGGAATATATACGTGTGTGTATAATCTTCATTAGCAAACTTTTAGCATTACTCTTTCTCTAATTTTATCTAAACAAGATCCTCTCATTTTGCCTCTTAACCATTTCTACTGTTAGATTAGTCCAATTACAAATCCCATGAATCAATCAATCAATCACATAATACATTCTACAAAATATTACCTTGTCTTCGAAGCTGATGTTCTTGGTTACTCCCGTGGTTTTCTGTATTAATAAGCATTTCTTGGAGCTGCTGCAGCTTCTCCTGACTTTGAAGATGCATAAGTCGCAACTGAGCCTCAAGGTCCTGTATTTCAGTAAGCAAGCTGTTCCTGTCTGAAGACAGAAGATGCTCCAGAACTGCTTTTTGCTGCTGTTCCTAAAATGAAATCAAAATCCTTTCACATTTTACAAAAGCATACTGTACATTTTAAAATAATGTATATTTACAGTTATTACTTGCTCACAACATTTTAAAAGGGGGAAAATCTCTAGCATAGGGCGAGAATAGCATGATCCTGCCTCCCTCATTGGGGAAAATAGCTACTATAGATCTACATGACAAAGCTTTTAGTTTAATCAGAAGCAAGACATTTGACTAAGGGATATTCAAAATTAAGAATCTGGTCTTCTTATTACACATTTTGGATTTCAGGCACAGAACCTATGCAGCTAATCATAAGTGGTCACTGAAGTTTAGGCTTGCTTGATCAAGGAAAAAATGGTTCAAAACGCGTTTCGGATGTAGGGGGTGCTGACGAGTAAGTTTGGAATTGATTTCCGATTTTTTCCAAAAAAAGTTTGAATTTTCCGAAATTTCCGGATCACTTTGTTAATGGCGGGCATGATTGCACAATACATGAAAAACTGCAAACGGAACAGGGTAGACTTCTGGGGATTCCCTCTCCCTCATTTTTAGACCACTACTGACAAAACTTGCCATTGTGGTAGAAAACATCCTCCTCTGTTAGCATACTAAATTTAAACATGTTCAGACGATCCATGGGTTTTAGACAATTTTTTAAGTAATTTAAGTAATAAGGTCGGAGAATATGGGATTTGTTGTATAACTCAGTACAAGCTCTGAGCAAAATGGGAATGAGGGGTTTAGAAAGTTGAATTCACTGCTTCTGCAAGGGAAAATACTTGGAGAATATTGGATTTGTAATATAACTCAGTACAAATTCAGAGCAAAATGGGAATGAGGGGTCTTGAAAGTTTAATTCACTGATTCTGCAAGGGAAGTACTTAGAGAAAAGGGGATTTTTGGTATACCTAAGTACAAACTCAAAGCAAAATGGGAATGAGGCATTTTTAAAAGTAGATTTCACAGCTACTGAAAGGGAAATAGGCACTGGCAGGCAAGAGAACACTTGTTCTTGCAATGTTGTCTGCTGCCCAGCCCCCCCCCCCCCCCCCAGTCAGCTGCAACACACAAGCGGAAAGACTGCAAGGCTTGCAGGCAACAGGCCTGCTCCCAGTTTTTCCCTTGCCTGTTGTTCCCTTCCCAAACACCCTTCCCACCCAAGCTCTCTTCACATTCACTTCCCCCGGCTCACAATGAGCCCCTGAGGCATGCGCAACCCTTTTTATAGTGCAACTAGCTGTGCCCTGCCACACGTTGCTGTGGCCTATAGTAAAACTTATCAAAGTTGAGGTAGATATCTGGACTATTATGAAAGAGAGGTCCCTACCTATTCCTTCCCCCTTTTCCTCCCCCTTTCTCTCCTTTCTTCCTTCTCTACCTCTTTCTTTCTTTCCTTCTTTCACTACTTGGTTTCATCCTTCTCTCTTTCCTTCATTCACTCCCCCTTTCTTCCTTTGCCTTTCTTCCCTCCCTGTTTGCTTCCTTCTTTCTCTTTTTATTTCCTTTTATTTCACCACCATCATAACAATAACAATAATGCAATGCATTGCCTCTGGGACCTGACACCTCTCCCATTCCCCCTAAAAGGGTCTCAGAGGAATCATAGCATCATAATAATCATAGAAATAACAACCTTTACCCGCCACGTGTTGCTGTAGCCAACCTTCTCTCTTTCTCTCCTTTTTTCCCTCCTTCCTTCCTTCCTTCCTTCCTTCCCTCCCATCTTTCCTTCTCCTCTTCCTTCTCTATCTCTTTCCTTCCTTCCCCCTTTTTCTTTCTCTTCTGGTCTTTTTTCTTCCTTCTCTCTTTCCTTCTTTCCTTCCTTCCCTCTTTCTCTACATCTTCCCCCTTCCTTCACTCCCTCTTTCCTTCCTTCATTCCCTTTTTTCTTTCCTTCTCTCCTTCCTTCCTTCCCCCCTTTTCTTTCCCTCCCTCTGTCTCACATTTCTTCCTTCTCTACCTCTTTCCTTCCTTCCCCCTTTTTCTTTCTCTTCTGCTGTCTCTCTTTTCTTTCCTTCCATCTTTCCTTTTCTTTCCTTTTCTTCTTCCTTCTTTCTCTAACTTTCCTTCCTTCCCCCTTTTTCTCTACCTCCCTTTCTCTTTCTTCCTTCTTTCCTTCCTTCCTGTCTTTCCTGGATTTTGACAGGGCGGGAAGGGGCAGGGTGGGGTTTGGAGGTAGCGTGAAGTAAAAGGAAGTAAGATTGGGGCAGGGGAGTGATGGAGTGTGGGGTTGTGTGTGTGTGTGTGTGTGGCGGCGGGGGGAGTGATGGAGCGTGGGGTGTTGTGTGTGTGTGCGGCAGCGGGGGGAGTGATGGAGCGTGGGGTTGCGGGTGTGTGTGCGGCGGCGGGGGGAGTGATGGAGCATGGGGTTGTGTGTGTGTGTGTGCGGCGGCGGGGGGAGTGATAGAGCGTGGGTTTTGTGTGTGTGTGTTTTGTGTGTAAGTTTCGTTGGGGTTTTTTTAGTTTTGTTGTTTTGCCGTTTTGTGAGTGTGTTGTTGTGTTGTTTTTCATTTTGAGTAGATATGCTTGTACCTTGTGGGTTGTGTTATGGGCATGGGAATTTTGGTTAAGTTTCGTTGGGGGTGTTTTGAGTTTTGTTGTTTTGCCATTTTGTGAGTGTGTTGTTGTGTTGTTTTTCATTTTGAGTAGATATGTTTGTACCTTGTGGGTTGTGTTATGGGCATGGGAATTTTGGTTAAGTTTGTTGGGTTTTTTTGAATTTTGTTTTTTTGCCGTTTTGTGAGTGTGTTGTTTTTCATATTGAGTAGATATGTTTGTACCTTGTGGGTTGTGTTATGGGCATGGGAATTTTGGTTACGTTTCGTTGGTTTTTTTTTGAGTTTTGTTGTTTTGCCGTTTTGTGAGTGTGTTGTTGTGTTGTTTTTCATTTTGAGTAGATATGTTTGTACCTTGTGGGTTGTGTTATGGGCATGGCAATTTTGGTGCAGTTTCGTTGGGGGGTTGTGGAGTTTTGCTGTCCCGTTGAACCAACCTAACAGATTTATATATAGAGATGGCTGCCGTGCCGAAACTATGCCCCTCCATACATGCTCTCCCCTCATTGGCTGGAGGCAAGCATCCCAGCATATAAGCTGCTGCTTGCCTCCAAATGATGATTCATTTCTGACTCACTTCCAAATGGCGACACTGGCTTCAGAAGGGCAAGGATACTTCCGGTTTCAGAAAAAAATTCAAAATCATTTCCAAAAGGTATTCAATCCGAATTAATTCCGAATTCCAAGAGTTCCGACTGGACCTAACCATGCCTACTGAAGGTCACATAACTAAGCATAAAGGTAGTGGAGCCAAAGACAAATGGAAACTTTTCTTCTCAATTTGTTAACTTTGTTCTAAAATCTAGATCAAGCTACTTTTTTAAAAAAAAAAAAACCTGAAAATAAGGAGTAATTCAAAGAGCTTTTTAGACATGCTAGATATTTTGTTGTAAACATTTGAACATTTTCATACTTGTTGTTCCATTATACGTTCCAGTTTTTCCACTAATGTTCCTTCATTTCCAGAACCAGGATTGTGGAAATGTGATTGCAGATAGCTCTGAAACATGAGTCGTTCCTTTTCCAAAACACACTGGATTGCTTGAAGTAATTCTCCCCTCCAATCAAAAAAGGATGATGCATTTTCCTACAAAAACAAAACAAAACAAAATTCCCAGATCTATAAAGGTGTGACTGCTGCTGCTTCCTATCTAAGAAATGAGGATCTTCAACTCCATTATGCTGTGTTCCATTCATACATACTTGCACCACCTAAAGTAAGTATATTTTTACCCCTCTAACCAACATGGAAGGGAGATATACAACATACAGACAAGTTCGCATAACTCTATTTGCAATAGGATAGAGGGCAAAAATCCTAAAGGCTGTATCACTTCCCAAACAATATTAATTCTGTTTGATGATCTAACATATTATGGTTCAGATTGAAAGGATCTATTCAGTTTCAATTCATATCTTCTTTCCTAATGCATTTTATTTCCTTGTTTCTCTAAAATCCACCTTGGCACTAATCTTCCTTTTCCTACATGATTGATTTTCTTGTTATTAATTGCTGACTATATCAGTTCATCATCTCTTCTTAGTTATATTGTCTTCTGCTGTTTTTCCTTCAAATGCACCACCTATTTCTAATTGATATTCTCAGAATTCATTGCATTATATTATAATTCACTTTCCACTGAGTTATAATTCACAGAATCCAATTTCCCAATCATTAAAAAGTATTAGAGATTTTGTTTTATTTGATATAGCTTCCCTAATAACATTTTGTAAATCGCATGGTCCATTCCTTGGTCTCCAATTTATTTTAGAAGTAACAAAATATATCTTTCATTGTGCTAATCTGTTCTTCTAATGTACTGTTCCTTGCAACCAGGCTCGATTCTGACTACCTTATAACATTTGTTTCACCTGTTGGTGCTGAAACTTCTTGAAATATTGTTTTTAAATAGTTCATAAATTCTACCATTATATGCTCTTTAGATATTATTGTACTGCCCAAGTCTTTAAGACATCTCTACAGCTTGAGGCATTCAATTTTGACCCTGGAAACACTGGGCACGTTCAGACTGCTTCAAAGCAGCCTCTCCCATCACCTTAGAATTGCATTTTTAAACATGGCACTTTGACCTGCTGCGTTTTCATTGCTCCTGCAAGATTTTTCTCTCATTTAGAGGTCTCTGTAAGATCTAGCTTCATTTTGGTATCCCCATTTCCTCTTTTTACTGTCTTTCTGTTGTTTGTCACCTTCACTAACTGGTGGGATATTCCAAGACAACCATTTAACTCCTATCTGTCTATCTTCATTTTAATTGAACAGTTCCTTCTCCAGTGCCTGAGAGACAAACACTGAATTTATGTAAAGAAGTGTAAATAGGTTTTATATAAAGGAAAATTAAACTCTGCTTACCTTGTTTTCTTTATCTGGTACTTTGCTCAAATAATCCTTGAGTGATTCTACGGTATCAAGCAAACCTAGTCTCTCTCTTTGCCATCTTTCCACTGATGGAGCCTTTTGAATATGATCTTTGTCATAACCAGATCTAGATTTTTCTGACAACACCAGTATTTTGTAACTTTCTTCATACACCATTTTGAGCACATTCTGAAAAAGAACAACACCATGGTAGCAAATGACAAAAGTAATCCCAGATTTCAGCAAGACATGTGCCATCTGTTCTACTGTCCTGCAGTGGCTTGTATCCTTGTTATTGTTTTATAGCGAAAAGCACCCTATCAGAAAATAATAATAATAATAATAATAATAATAATAATAATGTTATTTATACCCCGCCACCATCTCCCCAAGGGGACTCGGGGCGGCTTACATGAGGCCAAGCCCAACAAACACATCATAAAAACAAAACAGCAAGCAAATAAAACAGTACAATTAATATAACTCACATATAAACAATAGCCAATAGTGAAAGGACCAAGGCAGAGACATCTCCAGCTCATTCCCTGTTTGGGTATCAGCCACCACTTCAACGACTTAAATCTAGAAATAGTTTTCTAAGATCTACAGAGACACTCGCTGGAACACCTCAGCAAGCGAGAGTCCAAAAGTGACAGGCTCAAACCCAGAACTTCAACCAATGGCTGATACCAAATGAGAGACTCCCCCCTGGGCACACAGAGGACTGGGCTACTTGGAAGGCGCTGAACAGACTGTGCTCTGGCACCACAAGATGCAGAGCCAACCTCAAGAAATGGGGCTACAAAGTGCAATCCACGACATGTGAGTGTGGAGAGGAGCAAACCACTGACCACCTGCTGCAATGCAACCTGAGCCCAGCCACATGCACAACGGAGGACCTTCTTACAGCAACTCCAGAAGCACTCCAAATGGCCAGCTACTGGTCAAAGGACATTTAATCAACTACCAAACTCACAAATTTTGTATTTTGTCTGTTTGTTTGCTTTGTTCTGTTAGAAATGTAATATAATTGACTGGTTGCCCTGACATGACAAAACAACTACAACATATAAACAATATCACAGAGAATTTAAAACCTTATGGCCGGGCCAGATGTAATAAATTAAAAAAAAATAAAATAAACACTGAGCGTGAACAGAGGTAGGATGTATCTATGCAGAGGGATTTTAAAAGATAATGTAGGGAGACCAACCCAACAGGTAGTAAAATGCTTCTGAGGACAATTGCAGAGAATTAATCAAAGTTCTGCTCACATGACATTTCTGCTGTTGGAGGGAGGAGAAACCAATCCATTGCAAGTCACTGAGTTAGCCATCTGTCGTGTGCCGGTGCTATCCTGGTATCAAGGGCTAAGGCTTATTCGAACAAACACAAAAGAAGCCAAAATCATTTTTACTAATATGAAAACTAAAGCCTTGAATCTTTCGAAGTCTGGCCAAAACAACAGAATTGCTGCACACAGCCGGAGTAACGATGAATACAAGACAAAGTCAAAAGTGTACAACAGAGCCAAGGCAGGAGCAAGACAAACAGTAATCATGGATGCAGTCCAACAGGCAAATGCGGGGAGTCATGGAGTTCTTCACCAAAGAAGGATGTACTGCTGTTGTCAAAAAGTTCAGAAAGATGGATGCAATGTTTACAGAAGGCAAAACCAGTGTTGAAGACATGTAGTGGAAGGTCATCAAGGACCGGTACTGTTTGAATAAACCATAGTTTTCATATTTCAAAAACCGGCAATTGTTCACCAAACTGATTTAAATATAACACATTTTAATTGCAAAAGTAACAATGATATTTATTTGAAGGGGACTCATGTTGTACTTTTTCACCTTCTCTTAAATTTGTTATTTTTGGAAAAGAAAATCCAATTGTAATGGCTTTACTTTAAAATTTCTGGAAATGCTCTTATCTTTAGCACAAATAGGTAGAATGACCTGGAATCTTCTAGTAGAGATACACAATTTTAAAAGGTAGCAGGGTCCCTCCTATGCAGTCAAATGTAAAAAATAAATAAATCTGTTTTTGAATCCATTAATGGATTTTTGGGCACTGCTGGCTTTGTCTTTTCTATTATTAGGCATTTATGGAAGACCCTGAGAACCCTGAAGTGTCCAAGGGAAAGAAAATTGGACTCACAGGTTATGTACCCCGTCATAAACGTATGACGTTTAGCATTTATTCCATCGCGTCTTACCTTCAACTGTTGCGAAAAAATGTCTTTTTCTTTTATTGCTGGCTCAGTGATGTCTGGAACAATTCCAAAACATTGCAGATAAGTCATGACACTGCTATCTTGCTGGACTCTAGTTTTGCTTTCTTCCTGATTAAGTTGAAGCACTAAATCTGAACAAGTGTCTAAAAAACAACAACAACAGCAAGCATGTTTCACAAAAGGGAATAAAAAGAATCTCAAGCCAACACTTCCATACAAGGTTTATTTATGTAAGTATAGATTATAACTGTTTGAAAGAACTAGGGTGAAACATGGGCTCTCTGATTAGGGGTTCACTATACTCTATGAAGATTACTTTCCATAATCTTTCCATAGAGAGAGTTAGAGCAGGGGTCCACAAACTTTTTAAACAGAGGGCCAGGTCACAATCCCTCAAACTGTTGGAGGGCCAGATTATAATTTGAAAAAAACATGAATGAATTCCTGTGCACACTGCACATATTTTATTTGTACTGAAAAAACCACTTAAATGCAATACAATAATTAAAATGAAATACAATTTTAACAAATATAAACTTATTAGTATTTCAGTGGAAAGTGAGGGCCTACTTTTGGCTGATGAGATAGGATTGTTGTTGTATGTTTTCAAGTCATTTCAGACTTAGGTTGACCCTGAGCGAGGGCCGGGTAAATGACCTTGGAGGGCCGTATCTGGCCCCCGGGCCCTAGTTTGAGAACCCCTGAGTTAGAGACTTAGAATTTGAGATATGTAAGAAAATATGAGGGGAACTACTGGCTCATATTTCCTGAATTAGCTGTCTGTATTTGTTTTATTCATTTATTATGTTATTTACACAATTTCTCCCATCGTGCTAGACTGTCAGCCTAAGGGAATGAAACAGTTTAATTAGTCTTTTACTTGCAAAGTGCCATGTATCATGATGGAGCTATATAAATAAATGATAATAACTATCTTTGGATAGGTTACAAAATCACTAGAAAAATTTGAAACACAAATGATAAAAGTCATAGTTGAAGGGCTTCTGTATTAAACAATATAAAACCATGTCTGAATAAGAACTGGATGATATTGTTATATTCCAAGAGTATTCTTTTGATCTCGGAATAAGACCAATATTGGTACTAAGTTGGTCTCCAATACTGAAACATAGCTACATGATTTTTGATCTTATATGTTAATTCATTCAGCGTTTTCAGGACTCAATGGGATATAAAAAGGAATCAAGACAGTGAGAAACATTTTAAACAAATACCGGATTAGCTTAGATAGATAACAAGGAATGCTCACACACACTTTTTTTTTCCCTCAGGAGAGTCAAGTGTTTGTTTTAATTTATGAGTGGAATAATGATGCTCCTTAGGTATTAGATTGCAACTTCTATCAGGTCTAGCCAGAATAGGCAGAGGTGAAGAATTATAGTTGAATACTGCATGATCCTTGTTTAAAATACATCTCTGCAAACAACTGCTGTTCTAGGTAGGGCCTAGGCATACCTACCTCTGCCTCACTTATAGGCTGTTAGGAATGGTAGTAATTGAAGTCCAAAACGCCGGGAAGGCTGAAGTTTGCCCATGCCTGAGATCAGGTAAGGTTGAAATGGACATGCTGCAACAATTATTTGTGTGAAACACTTTTCTCATCATAGGTTTTGGGCCAACATGTACTTTCTGATGAGAATGATGATATGAGAAAAAAGTGGCTCTGTAGCCTCCATCCAGCAAAGGCTTTGCTAAGGCTTGGATATGCCTGTCTCCATCCTCCATTATTGCAAGCTACTTGCCTTGGGACCGGCAAACAGAAACTGACAAGATCAACATGATCACAGCCCTTTCTCACACATGCCTTATAGAAGGCTGTGAGCAGAAATGTGTTTTTTCCAATGCTGTTTGATTATGTGGATACCACCCAAAATATGTTCTAAAAGAATTACTGCATATACTAGACGACGTTTTAGGCATGTAAAATCTTATAAAAATTTGGGTGTCATCTAGTACGCCATGTATAAAATTAAAACAATAATAAAATTACATACTATGGCTGCCTTGGCCTCGGGCTCCCCTCCTCCTCTGCCTTGGCTCATGGTGGCCTCCCGGGCAGGCTCCCTGTCCTTCCTCCCTTCCTGGCTGCCTTCCTTGCTCAGGCCCAGGTCTCTCCTTTGTTGGTGGCCAGGCCCCTGGGCTGCTTCCCGCGCTGCTCTGGCCACTCTCCTTCCTGGCCAGGCCTCGCGAGAAGCGCCTCTTCTCCAGCAAGACAGCATTGTCTCGCAGGAGAAGAGGCGCTTCGCACAAGGGCTGGCCAGGAAGAAGGAGAGTGGCCTGATCAGAGAGAAAAAAAGCAGGCTCTGCTCAGGCCACTCTCCTTTTGCCTGGCCAGGCCTTGTGCGAAGCGCCTCTTCTCCCACGAGACAACTTTGTCTCGCGGGAGAAGAGGCGCTTCTCGCGGGGCTGGGAGGCAGAGATGTGATGGCGGCAGAGTGGGGGCAGGAAGAAGGAGAGCAGCTTGAGCAGCACGGGAGGCCCTTCTGGAAGTGGCTCAGGAAGCAGCCCAGAGGCCCGAGGACAGAAACCACCTGGCTGATTTTGGGAGCCGTCTTAAATGGCGAGTATATCCCCAACTCTCTATTTTGTATGTAAAAGTTGGGGGGTTGTCTTATAGCCCCAGTCGTCTAGTACACCGGAATATACGGTACTAACAAAAAGGCACACTGAAATAAGGGAAGCATAGACCCATTAACTCACTGCTGAGATATTCAGTGCTTGCATCTTCAAGTCTAGACATGGTAATTCTTAAATCATCTTGCAAGTCAGGTGGCATCAGATTGAAACCTTCAGCATTGCTTACCTATTCAGAAATAAACACATGAAAATAGATTATCAGTTTTATTTAAAATGTTTTAAAGCAGTAAGGACCTGAGCAAACTGATGCTTTACCTTTTTCACAGAAATAAATGTAAGCCATTGAGACTTACAATACATTTTCATTTCTTGTATCAGTTATGAATATTGCAACGCTCAAAATTCAAATGACAATCAAGGACATCAGGCTCTAATATTAATTATTTCTAAAGAAACTTCTCTTATTTACACACACTTTCAAATACTGTACTCAAGCACACCACCAAAGGAGGTGATTCTAATAACATGATAAGGGAGCAGGAAAGCACATGCAATAATGGTGCACAAGCAAATTGGACCCCACCAGAAATCAACTCCTAGAAACCCATTAAATTATTTGATTTTATTCATGCACATGGATCCGTTTTTTCTTCTATAATGAGTGGCTTATTTTGACACAATGTGAATTAAAAGCTATACAAAAATATAAATAGAAGTATAAGTTATTTAAAAGACAATTGAACGGTTTATGAAATTCAAACATTAAACCCATTAAATGACTATGAACACCATAAAACAGCACAGCACATAATGAAAAGCACATCCCACTCAGTTTATAAGTATGTTCTAACTTTCCAGAGAGAGAGAAAAAAAAACAGGCACAGAGCCACCCTGGCTTCCCTGAGGTGATAGTGATAGACAGAGGTCCTCCTGGTCGATCGTAAACCAGACCAGGGCATAGGGTGGCAACCTGTGCTAGATGGGGTTGCACTCCCCCTGAAGTCCGCAGTTTGGAGGTCCTCCTGGATTCTTCACTTATGTTTGAGGCTCAGGCGTCGGTGGTGGCCGGGAGGGCCTTTGCAAAATTAAGACTCGTGCGCCAACTGCGACCGTACCTTGGGAAGGCGGATCTGGCCAAGGTGGTCCACGCCTTAGTCACCTCTAGACTGGATTACTGCAATGCACTCTATGTGGGGCTGCCCTTGAAAACGGCCCGGAAATTTCAGATGATCCAACGGGCGGCAGCCAGGGGCTCTTTACAGAGAGAGGTCATCCCTCCTGTTTAGGGAGCTCCACTGGCTGCCTTTCTCTACCGGACCCAATTCAAGGTGCAGGTTCTCACCTACAAAGCCCTGAATGGTTTGGGACCCGCCTACCTGCGTGATCGCATCTCTGTATACGAACCCACACGATCCCTTCGATCATCCGGAGAGGCCCTGCTCTCGATCCCACCACCATCGCAGGCGCGATTGGTGGGGACGAGAGAGAGGGCCTTTTCGGTGGTGGCTCCTCGACTCTGAAACTCACTCCCTAAAAACATCAGACAGGCTCCAATTTTGGCAGTCTTCAGGAGGAACTTGAAGACGTGGCTGTTCCAGTGTGCCTTCCCGGAATAATGACCCCATAGCACTTTGTCCTCCAAAGCACTATACATTTCTTTAAGTCTGCTCGTATGCCCTTCCACAAACACCAGTATCACCTTCCATTCATGTCCCAGCATTTTTTCTAATTTTAACTCTACATTTGGCCTTCCCACTGTTTTTAATTATGTGTTGTTTTATTGATAATGTTGTGTATCTTATTGTCTATGTGTTTTTAATTGCTTGCATTGTTGTGTTTGGGCTCGGCCTCATGTAAGCCACACCGAGTCCCTTGGGGAGATGGTAGCGTGATAAAAATAAAGTGTTATTATTATTATTATAGTTCCAAAGTCTGGGAGCACCCACTGAGAAGGCTCTCTCAATCATTTCCACAAAAAGAACAGAAGATGTGGCGGGACAGAGATAAACATCTAGATCTTAAAGCCAAAGTGCTTTTTCTTCCTCCCTGAGATTTACCTTTCCACAAGAGGTGACTGGATTCCATGGGATGCTTTCATAACTCATAATACTGCTACCCCATCCTCTATGGAAATGTTATTTTCCCAACAGAGTGATCCTACAATACCAGTATTAGAATACAACATTTCTCAGATTAGATCTTTCCAAGGGACATTCCATCCAATCCCATGCTTATTTTAAAGCAATCTGTTTACTTTTAAGAAATCTACTCACTTACATGTAACTGGTTGTTAAAAGAACATCACAATGCATCTTAGAATTTACCTTTACTTTACTGACTGGAGTTCATGATGAAGCAATAAGCTACTATGACACAGAAGCTATTATTCTTCACTCATTGAGTTTCCATGGAAACAATGGAGGACATGACTCAGCAATAACACAATATGAATTAGTTAAAATATCACTTACAGAAATATTTTCTTGAATATCATCATATTCGGTAATGGAGAAAGTAGATTCTGGAAACGTTATAGTCCGGAGTAGAAGATTATTTCCTATTTCTTCATTGCCATTACAATAGGAAACAGGCCATTCCAGCCCTCCCTGGGAAATTCCCTGGATGACTGAATTCTCTGAGCAAAGGCCCTCAGAGCCTAGGGTGCTACTGTCAAGATCTGAGAAGGGACCTGGATGGAGCTCCAAGCTATTTTCCTTTCTTAAAATCTCAGGTGAGTCCCATGAAGTTTCATCCATAACCATACTTTGGAAGTTTTTTGGTATCTTCTGCATGAGTTGTGTATTTTTGGAAAGATCACTAAGTTGAGACCTCTGCTGAAAAGTTGAGTGTGGCTCTTGCTCCTCTTTGTCATCATTTATTATTTTGCCTTCCTCGACACAAAACACACTCTGTAGATGTTTATCTTGTTGGTTAAGATATTGATTGAATGCATTCAAATTGCTTGTAGCAATCTCTTTCTCCTGAAAAAAATGAGATAAAACATTTGTTTACTTGTCATGACATTTTTGAATATTCTGGTGACACAAAAGGGAGAGGATGCTTTGAGCCAACACTGTCTCCCAGGAAAAGCCATTCTCTTCAAGTATTTGGGAAGAGACATTCAAATGTGGGGGGAAATGAGTGAAAGCAAAAGATTGGCTTAGTAATTTGTAGAACTGTAAACCATATAAAGTAATAAAAATATTTTTTTCACAGTTCTAAGCCATCAAACCTAGTGAAAGTGTGTGACTCCACTATTCAAGGAGTACACACATTGCTTTCCCCCCAATTAATCTGAAAGATGACACAAGTTAAGTCTGCACTTTTATAAACACAAAATAGTTTCCTTCACCAGGATTATCATCACTTTCTCCTTGTGCTAAGGATAGGAAACTGGATATCCTCCATGCTTTACTTTTCCCAGTGACAGGAGCTTTCTGTCCTCATTCATTCAAAGGGAAGAAAACTGAGGTTCCCTGCCTTTCTTCCCAAATTAGACTTCGACACAGGGACCCCTGAGACCCTGTATGAAGCCACAGAGTTGTTTGTAGAATCATAGAATCAAAAAATTGGAAGAGATCTCATGGGACATCCAGTCCAACCCCCTGCCAAGAAGCAGGAATATTGCATTGAAATCACTCCTGACAGATGGCCATCCAGCCTCTTGTTTAAAAGCTTCCAAAGAAGGAGCCTGTAAAGCAGGTATGGAGTTGTTTCCATTTATAAAATGTAATAAATTCTATTATGATACAACAGATCATGTTTAATGTTTGCTCTAATTGTAAAGTAGGTTGTTAAAATAAGAATCATTGTGCCCTTGGTCAATCTATAGATTGTCATTATTTCTAAAAGAAAAATCATCGGAGGGAAACTGGTATCTTCCCTTACCTTGAAATGTTAAAGGGTCTGAGTGGTACCCTCAAATATGTTTCTGATAATGGATGCTAATATAAGCATCTATATAAATAAAAATGTAATGTTGGTTTGTGGGATTAACATAACTCAAAAACCACTGGACGAACTGACACCAAATTAGAACACTATACCCCTAACAGACCAACAAGTGACCATCACTCAGAAAGGAGAGAAAGAAAGAAAGAAAGAGGGAGGTAAAGAAAGAAGGAAAGAGAGAAGAGAGAAGGATGGAAGCAAAGAGCAAAGGAAGAAAGGAAAGAGGTAGAGAAGAAAGAATGGGGAGAAAGAGGGAGGGAGGGAAAGAAAGAAGGAAGGAAAGAGAGAAGGAAGGATGGAAGCAAAGAGCAAAGAAAGGAAGGAAAGAGGTAAAGAAAGAAGAAAGGAGAGAAAGAAAGAATGAAAGGCGAGAAAGAAGGACGGCAAGAAAGAAGGAAAGAGAGAAGGAAGAATGGAAGCAAAGAGCAAAGGAAGGAAGGAAAGAAAGAAGTAGGAAAAGAAAAAGGGGGAAGAGATAGAAGAGGAAGGAAGGAGAGAAAGAAAGAAAAAAGGGAAGGAAGGAAAGAAAGAGGGAGTGAAGGAAGGAGAGGAAGGGAGGGAAGGAAGGAAAAAAAGGAGAGAAAGAGGGAGGAAAAAAAAGGGGGAAGGAAGGCAAGAGGTAGAGAAGGAAAGAAAAAAAAGGAAGAAGGAAAGGGGGAGCAAAGGAAGGAGGGAAAGAAGGAGAGAAAGAGGGAGGGAAGGCTGGCCACAGCAACATGTGGCGGGTACAGCAAGTCAAAAATAAAAATACATTATTGGTTATAGAGTTACAATGATTTGGCATGGAATTCATTGTTATATTGGTTATTCTATGACAATGAATTCTGTGAATTCAGCTGATTACAGTTGTCACAATCCAAGTGTTTAATAGAAAGTACTTGCTGGCAGATGACATCCAGTCTTCTAACCTTATCACTGACTGGGCACAAAAATCTGTAGAAATTACAGATAGGGAGGGCATGGGTAGCAGCAGCAACCTGCTGGACACAATTTTTGGTTTGGCTGGAAAGCCCATTTTAATCATAGTCTCATGTACGTGTGTGTGTGTGTGTGTGTGTGTTTTTGTCATGTCAGGAGTGACTTGAGAAACTTCAAGTCACTTCTGGTGTGAGAGAATTGGCCGTCTGCAAGGACGTTGCCCAGGGGACGCCCGGATGTTTTATCACCCTTGTGGGAGGCTTCTCTCATGTCCCTGCATGGGGAGCTGGAGCTGATAGAGGGAGCTCATCTGCGCTCTCCCCGGGATTTGAACCTGTGACCTGTCAGTCTTCAGTCCTGCCAGCACAAGGGTTTAACCCACTGCACCACCGGGGGCTCCAATGTACATGTGGTGAAGAATGGAAAGCCAAAACCATGCTACTTATACAGCAAATCTGCATAAGTAGCATTCCTTTCAGAAGAATGTACCTTGCATATTTAGCATTACTAAGTACTAGCTGGGTTTTTGAGAGATACTTGGGACATGGAAGCTTTGGCCGAAATTACTCTTACTCTTACAGTCCTAGGGACGGCCTGTAGTATCAACTCATCAAGCATACCTTGATTTCTAAGGCCAGCTGAAAGATTGGGAGTACTATTGGGTGAAACTTGTCAATCCTGTCCCCAGAAAAAAACAGAATGCTGGACAGCTTTAAATGGCATCAGTGTATAGCTAATGGGGAGTAGCTCTATAATCACTGCACATCCTGATAGCTTCAACCAGAATTTGAGCATTAAAAATACATACCAAATTGTCTCTACAAGAGAATTTAGGTGATGCAGACAGCTTTTCATTTGGTTCTCTCTCTTCTTCTTTTCTTACTTCTTTGTGAGAGACAAAATGGCCAAAGTCTGGAACCAGCTCATTAAAATGAATTATAATGTTATCATTATTTTGATCCTTCTCCATACTGGTTTTCAACTGTGGGTTAAAATCTCTTTCAGTTCTCAGTATTTCCAGTTCTTCCCTCTTTTTGTCAATTGGAGGCTTGAGTTCTGCAAGAGCAGTGTGAAGTTCTCCTACCTCTCTCTGGTAAGCATCCTCTTTGACATGCAGGGCTTGGAGCAAGGCATGCTGCTCATTTTCAAGTTGCACAACCTTTGCTTTCATCTGCTGTGCTTCAACTGCCTGCTCTGAATTCTGTTCTAACATACTTTGAAGCTGTAGCCCTTTCTGTAAAAGGTCTGTCTCTTTCGCTCTCAGCTTATCTTCAAGTTCCTGAATACAAATGGTAACCTTAGTCATTTCCACATCTTTTTGTGTTAATGACATCTGTAGGAGCTTGTGCTCTTCCTCCAGTTCTTCATGTTGTAGCTGCAAAGCTGTTAGCCTGATAAAGTGTTGTCTAGAAGACTCCAGAACTTCTTGAAGATTTTGTTTGAGGATTTCAGTTTCTGCTTTAAACTGAGATTCCTTTTCTTCAAGCAACTGCTGTAAAGCTTCTCTGTCAGCTAAAACTGCTTCTATCTGACCTTGCAGCTGGTTTTGGTTATAACTGAATGGTATACCGTGGACATCTTTGTCCCTGTTCACTTGATGACTTAGTGAGCCTTCTTTCATTTTATTTTTAATATCGTTTTGCTCCACTACTGCAAAATTATTAATACTGTTTTGGCTGTTATTAGCCTCTTGACACGTGGGTATAAGAAGTTCTAATTCCTTTTGTAGTGTCTCAATTATTCCCCTCAGCTGCTCTGTTTCTTCTGTTTTATCCTTTAGCAATTGTTCCTTGTCATTGTGAAGACATTCTACAATTGACTTCAAATTCTGAATTTCAAGTGCTTGGCTTTCCAGGATCTAAAACATCAAAATATATAAGACTGAGTTCTGATACAGAATATATTTTCTATTTTGTGCATTAATGGTCCACGCTCTTGTTACATCCCGAATAGATTACTGCAATGCACTCTACGTGGGGTTGCCTTTGAAGACTGTTCAGAAACTTCAATTAGTCCAGCCAGATTACTCACCAGAGCGTCATACAGGGAGCATACCACCCCTCTGTTATGTCAGCTCCACTGGCTGCCAATCCAGTTCTGAGCACAATTCAAAGTGCTGGTTTTGACCTACAAAACCCTATACGGTTCCGGCCGTATCTGTCCGAATGCATCTCCTTCTACGTCCCGCCTCAGAGTTTAAGATCTTCTGGGGAGGCCCTGCTCTCGGCCCCACCTCTATCACAAGTGAGATTGGTGGGGCCGAGGAGCAGGGCCTTTTCGGTGGTGGCCCCTCACCTGTGGAATTCACTTCCCAGGGAAATTAGGTCATTGACATCCCTCCTCTCTTTTAGAAGGAAACTGAAAACATGGATATGGAACCAGGCCTTTGGGTAATCTGGCAGATAGACAAAGGACAATTGACGACTTGAACTGATAGGATTAGACAATGTGGAATGAATTTACGGACTCTGAGCTGGTAAACGTTGAGCATTAGACTGGTTTTATGGATTGTGATGTATAATTGATTGTTTTAATTGTTTTATAATTGCTGTTGATATATGTTTTTATCTTATTGTTTGTGTTGGCATCAAATTGTGCCTTTTGTAAGCCGCCCTGTTGGTCTTCAGTCCTGCTGGCACAAGGCTTTGAACTGTATTATATGAGTCTACATTGCCATATAATCCAGTTCAGAGCAGATAATCTGGATTTTATGTGGCAGTGTAGAAGGGGCCTTAGAGAAGAGAATGGTTTCTTTTTGGTAAGAGTGAAATATTCACATTGACCCATGGATCAGATGAATCAGTTTTCTGCAGTTCATATTTTGTCTAAAATTTCTAGACGTATACATAAGTATACAGGGTACTTGGGGAGGGGAGTGCTCTTCTGGACCAAAGGACAAATATGGCCTAGATCCAAGCTATTTGGCAAAACCTATCTCCCTGTATGACCTTGCTTGGAGAAGCACATCACCTTCACAAACACAGTTCATGGCTGCCCCTGGGTTTTGGAACTCCCTCCTTAGAGAGGACACAATGGCCCTTCTACTTATTACCCTTCAATCAACTGATAAAACCTTTTAACAAACACGTTGTTTTAACTTAATTGTTTTTCGGAGCTTTAAAAAAGCATTTTCAATTAATTGTCTTAATATTGTAATTAGATTCATCTATATAAATAAAAATGTAATGTTCGTTTGTGGGATTCTCATAACTCAAAAACCATTGGGCGAACTGACACCAAATTTGGACACAATACACCTATCAAGCCAATGAGTGACCACCACTCATAGAAATACTGAAAATCACAGCAGAAGAGGCTTTAAAAGCCAAAAAAATTGTATTACAACGAATGTGCAAAACAACGTATTTACACATATACACAAATATATACATACACATACATAAACATACAAAACACATTTGGGCCACAGCAACGTGTGGCAGGGGACGGCTAGTTCTATTTAAAAATGTACTTTTTGTATGTGTTTAATTGTATTGTTTTTAAAATAGTGCGCAGCTTTGGGGCCCAATTGTAGTGACATATTATATCATAGTGACATATCATGCCTAAAGTAGTATAATAATCACCACCAACAATCTAGAAATGCTTACACATATATACAGCTTGTGTATTATTTCTGAGTTTTCTGTTTTTCAGTTTGGGAAGTAAAGGTCTCTTTTCAATAACTGAACCAATTCAACTTCTCAAAATATCAAGTCTCATTTTTTTTTTGTTTCTTTCAAGCACATATTTCTACCTTTCACTAGGAATAAACATGAGTCAGCATGGCATAGTAGTTTCAGTGAGGGTTCTAATCCATACTTGAAACTCATGGGATTACTTTGGGCCTGTCATCTTTCTCAGCTGAGAAAACTCCATGAACAGTTCATTTAGAAAACTACATGGCAGCTTTCAGTACAACTATTAGAAACAGTATAAATTATTTTCTTTATACACAAAGGAAGTGGGAATAAAAGAAAACAGAGTGGCTGCATAAAATGCTATGGTTTGTTTAGCTTGCAAGAATCTCTAGATTATCTATTTTTAAAACGAGCATTATCAAATAACCAATGCAACACCATTGTTGTTACCTCATTCTCCTTGCTCTTTTCTATTTTACACTGCAGCCTTATAATTTGTTCATTCAAATGATCAGTTTCTTGATTCTTTTCTTCAAGCAGAGACTTCAAGAACTGCAGGACAACAAATTCACTGCCAACTGGATTTTGACTTTTTAAAAGTTTTGCAATGTTTTCCTAATGGAAAAGGTTGTATTGTTAGACAGAGAGATCTATAACTGCTGTTCTTTTTCTAAATTGGCTTAGGGTAAGAAAAACACATACTGCTAGATCACAAACATCCCAAATTTTGTGGAGCACAGTATTTTATATTCTACCAAAAATGTTTCAGTTATAAACATAGTGATATATCATGTCTAAAGTAGTATAATACCTCATACTATATATTTGATCTGGACTAGATTAAAAAAAAAAAGATTATTTCTGAAATCTCAACACTCCTGTGACTGCCCTGATATTTCACCACAGCACACTTTTTGAACTAAATTTATTTAAACATGTCATTCATGTTTAAAGAATTTGCTTACTTCCTCCTCCTCCTTCTCTGCATGCAGTGGACTTTTTAGACCTGGTTTAGCTAGAACAACCCCACACATTCAGAAATATAAACTGGAATAGCTGCATAATACTTCATTAGTAATGTCAGAAGCCATCCCCTAGATCACTGGAAGCAAAATCTCTCAACAAATTATTTTTTTCCTTCAAATTAACTTTTAAATTTACTTTCAAGTGTGCATTTTCTTCTTTGACCTGGATTATTTGAGTGCAATTAGCATTCCTTTCCATTTCCAGTTTTGAACTCAGCTGTAAGACTTCTTCATTTTTATTCAATAAATTCACTTTATATTGTTCAAGTTGTTCTAACAAACTTGCAATCTGAAACAAACAAAAAAGCAAAAGGAAATACTTTTATTGTACAATCTGATTTTTCAAAAAGTTAAATATTTCTATCAATGCAGTAAGAAAACGTCATACATGCAAGAGTCCGCAACATGTCTTGTAGATCTCACTCAAACATGATATAAAACAACTCTTAATATCTTAACCTGTGAAGATTTTACAGAAAACCAATATTGTAGAAACAAGATTTTACAAAAAAAACAAAAAAAAAACACCATCCAATTTCACAGTAGACATTTGTAAGCAATACCTTTTAAGTAGTATAGGAGTAATAATACCCACAAGCAGGAAATAGTTTCTTTCCCTCCATCAACCCCTCCATAATTTTGCTTTACACTTACTTCTCTTTTTCTTACTAAAAGTTCTTCTTGGACTTTTAATTGTTCATTTAGTATATGATCTGAGTTCCATTCTGTAAACAATTTGTGTTTTACTTCATCCAATTTGGAATGCAGAGCAGAAATCTGAATCAAATTATTGTGATTTTGCTGCTGTAAGGCTTCTTTATCCTGCAGAACATTAATATAAACTCATATATGCACACCACATATTCAGAATATGTTTATTAATTAGAAACATCTAAACTGATTAAGGATGAAGAATGTTGAGTTCTCCTCTATTGCATAAATAGCCAGTCACCACCAGCATCAGTGAGAAGGGATGATGTGTGAGGCCAGCTCGCCCAAACTCCTGCCACTGAGGAACCCGCCCCACCATCCCCACAACGGGGCACAGAACCAGGCAAACAGAAAGGAGGGGGCAAAATCTGGACAGCCAAGATGGCGGAACACAGACTTTGTTTTTCTGTGTCAGGAGCAACTTGAGAAACTGCAAGTCGCTTCTGGTGTGAGAGAATTGGCCGTCTGCAAGGAGGTTGCCCAGGGGACGCCCAGATGTTTTGATGTTTTACCATCCTTGTGGGAGGCTTCTCTCATGTCCCCGCATGGGGAGCCGGAGCTGACAGAGGAAGCTCATCCGTGCTCTCCCTGGATTCGAACCTGCAGTCCTGCCGGCACAGGGGTTTAATCCACTGCACCACCAGGACTGGGCTGCCCTTGCCTTCCTACTATTTTTGCTTACTCCAATAGACTGAAACAGCTTTTACAATTCCATACTTCTATGAATTACATTCAGCCCAGATAGTTACAAGTGGCTCAAATAACCGTTATTGGAGTCTCTCATACAGAGAGATACAAGACACAGGGGTTGTTTTGTTTTTGTGGGAAAAATACAACTCATTCTGATTTGGTACATAATGATATTCTTTAGAAGATTATTCCATTTTTTTGAAATCTCAACTTTTAAAAAAGGCATTCTGCAAAGTTACACAAAATTAAACATTGTTCAATCAGGGGCTAAGATCATCAGGGGAGGCCCTGCTCTCAGTCCCACCCCTTCACAAGTGCAATGGGTGGGGACGAGAGCAAGGCCTTCTCAGTGGTGGCCCCTCATCTATGGAACTCCCTCTGGGATCAGGCTTTTGGTTCAATAATGGGAACGTTGGATGGTTTTAATGATTTTGTTTATCGCTGCTGTATGCATACATGCGGCATTGAAATGTTGCCTTTGTAAGGCTGCCTTGAGCCCCCTCCGGGGTTGAGAAAAGCGGGATACAAGGGTCTGGAGAACAAGCCCTATGAGGAGTGGCTTAAGGAGCTGGGCATGTTTAGCCTGAAGAAGAGAAGGCTGAGAGGGGACATGATAGCCATGTATAAATATGTGAGAGGAAGCCACAGGGAGGAGGGAGCAAGCTTGTTTTCTGCTTCCCTGGAGACTAGGACGCGGAACAATGGCTTCAAACTAAAAGAGAGGAGATATCATCTGAACATGAGGAAGAACTTCCTGACTGTGAGAGCCGTTCAGCAGTGGAACTCTCTGCCCCGGAGTGTGGTGGAGGCTCCTTCTTTGGAAGCTTTTAAACAGAGGCTGGATGGCCATCTGTCAGGGGTGATTTGAATGCAATATTCCTGCTTCTTGGCAGGGGGTTGGACTGGATGGTCCATGAGGTCTCTTCCAACTCTTTGATTCTATGATTCTATGGGAAATAAATAAATAACTTTTTGGAAAAGAAATGCTGTTAGAACTGAGTAGGATAATGAAAAGGATCTTGCCTATCCTTCAAGAAACAAAAATGCCCCTCAGTCCTACTCATCATCACAGATAAATTGGGTAAATCCATCTAGCCCAGTAAAATTGTTTTTCAGAGTTTAAGTACACAGCAGATAAAATGGTAGGCATTTAACCTGTAAAGATGTGGGATAGCATTCTTTCCTGTGATAGAAAGTCAGTTGGGAATCATGGGGAATAATGAACTGTCTCTCTCACAAAATACAGTATTTTCAAGGCAAGTTTCTCCTCAGATAGCTGTTTTCCTCCGTTTAAGGAGAAAATCTCACCAGGATTAAATTGATCAAGCAATCCAAAACATACAAGATCAATCTCCCTCAACATTACACACTGACACCAAAAACTACTGCCTTGTATACGAAGAGGGAATAAAAGGTGCCCTCTAGTTCACAGTCCATCAAAAACATTCTTTCCAAATGAACCTATACCTAGTAGATAAAGTGAACACCCCAGCATCCAGACTCCTGGATGGCTCCAAGAATGAACCCCAAGTAATTACAAAATCCCTTGCAGAGATGATAGAAGCTAGCAATACACGATGTTCCAATCTCAATTTCCATTAAAAATATAAAATCATTAAATCAGTTACTTGTTTCAATTCTGCTTCCATTTTTTTCATTTTTTGCAGTTCTTGTGTGAGTTGGTTGGCATGATTTGTCTCTTCCTTATTTTTGAGTTCTAGTTCCCTGATCTGTGCTTCTAGTTTTTTTATTTGCTCCTTTTGAGCAACAAGATCTTTCTGGATCTGCTCTTTCTCTGAAAAGAGTCTATTGAAATCTTCTGTTTTTTCTTTTATTTCACCATAGAGAGTATCTACCTATGAAGGTGGAAAAACAGAAAGGACCAATTAATAGGTAACATGCCACTAACATACCATATTTATCTAAATTGTCTGAAATACAATTCAAATGCAAAGATATCATAAATAATATTTTTAAAAACATGGGATTTGGTGAAAATGTACAACCAGAAACTCTTAAATACACTACCAAACTCAAGAAGCAGTCCAAAGCACTACTTCTCAAGAATGCTCATATATGGAAAGACGACTGACAGGGAATTTAAAGTGCCAAAAGACATTTTTTTCTAATCGGTCATATACATTCAATACAATAAGGGAAAGAAATAGTTTACGAAAGATAATAGTTGAATGATCTTGATTATCTTCTACTGATTTTATGGCAGTATAAACTAACTGTCAACTTGTTAAGTTCATAAGATTGCCCAGAGGAATATAAAGCAGAATAATAATGGAAGTAACTTTTGTTTGAGTACCCAAGTTCCAGTGGTTACCTATTGAATCATTCTGCTTACCAAATTAGACTGCCCAGAAGCCTGGAATTTTGCTGTTAGTTTTAACTCCATTTCTAGTTTCTGAATTTCTTCCTGAAATTCATCACGTTCATGTTCCCGTTCAACAGCTTGTTTCTGCCAAAAAAAAGGTATCAAATAAAATAATTTGAAAATCTGTTTTCATGTTTACAAGAAGTGTTTAAGATCCCTGAGAATTTTAATTGACAAGAACTAGCAATCCCCAGCTCGACAGGCAAAATATTTTTCCTTACATCCATAAAATCACGCTGATTTTTGAGCTGTCTTTCAAGAGATTGCATTTGTTGCCTCAGATCTGTAACCTCCAGTGACATCACAGTTAAATTCTGATTTTTGCTTATTTGTTCTTCAAGTTCCATTTCCAACATTTTTATCTGAGCATTCAAAGTAGAACAGTCCTTTTCTGCTTGACACTGCATTTCTAATTTTGCTTTTGCCAGGTGTTCAATTTCCTGTATTAAATCTCAAAAAAACAAAGAAATATGAATGTTGTGCATTTAAACGGAAAATTCACATTCTAGCATATCCCAAATAAGCATATGTTGATTATCCACCCCTTCCCCCATCACTATGAACTAGAAAAATCAGGCATGAACGGTGGAAGACCCCTGGGAAGTTGCTCAGATTCCTATGACTGGTCAGGACTCAGTATCAACTTTACCCCTCTTTTTGCACTAATTGTAACTTCCCACCATATGTCAATATAGTATCACTTTGGGACACTGTGGGAAAATGAAATGACAACCCCCTCCCCCACTCCCATTATTATTATTATTATTATTATTATTATTATTATTATTTATTAACTTTATTTGTACCCCGCTAACATCTCCCGAAGGACTCGGTGCAGCTTACAAAGGCCAAGGCCCTCAATAAAACAATAACATAACAAATACAACAATAAAACTCATAAAGTAAACCAATAAAATTAAAGCAATAAGAGTAAAACATTAAAAACAATACATCATGACACATTTAAAAATATTGCTTCTGCTTCAGAGCCACAGATGCTGCCCCTTATCACAGACTGCTGGATGCAACAACAGAGGAGAGCGTATTTTGCTCAAGACACATGCCAATACTATAAAAACATTTTGAAAATTTCCACTGCCATCTCTTTGCTATGCGAATCACTATGCACAGATACTATCTAGATAACTTTCAGAACAGCTCTGCTTTAATGGCTGTTCAAAAGGTTACTCCTGGGGCATGATCATACTGCAGAATTAGAGCATAATAATAATAATAATAATAATAATAATAATAATACTTTATTTATACCCCGCCACCATCTTCCCAAGGGACTCGGAGTGGCTTACATGAGGCCATGCCCAACAACACATCAAAAACAACAAGCAACAATAAAATAACAAGCAATAAACAAAAATATCCATTCTACTTTAACTGGCACGGTCACATCCTGCAGAATCCTGCAATTTGTCGCCTGGTAAGTCATGGGGGGGGGGACGGGACTCTTGTTGAGAAGTAATCGTGTCATGTGAAATATCAGGTTTAGATTCAAATGCTTCCAACCTGTTTCAACCAACACAAGCATATTACCTTTTCTTGTTTGAAACTAAAATATGCAGCACATTTAAAATATCTAAAACTATGTGGTATTGCTTAAACCAATTAGAATTCCATGGTTGGTGTGCATTTCATACAAATAAGTAATTTGGTGTTGGGTTCCTTACCAACTTCTCGCTCCCCTACACCATCAGTCAAAACTTTGTTTTCTCTTATTGTGAACTTCTGATCTTCTGCAGGTTTTTCAATTTTCTGTTTTAACTCTTGGATCTGCGATTTCAAACTTTCCAATTCTAGCACTAGACGGCATTCAGATTCCTCTTTCAGCTTCAGGGCTTCTTGCAAGGCATGTCTCTCTGCTAAATAACCATCCATAAGGCCTACAAACCAAAATGGTGCATGAAAGCACTATGTTGAAATATGCAAAACAGTAACAGACAAAATTTTAAAGAACATGAATATAAGGTATCCCTACATCTAGCATCATACATTTAATATGTACAGACAGTCCCCAAGTTACAAATATTAAACTCACAAATGACTCATAGTTAAGAACAGGGGTGAGACAGCAAAATAATCACAGGGGCTTTAACCTTTCCTTATGCTATCCAAAGCTTATACACACACACATATATATGGCTAGAGTTGCACTTAAGAAATATACCTGTTCCAACTTACAGTGATGCCTTGACTTTAATTAGTTCTGTGACCGAGCACTTAACTGAGATCACTCTTATCTCAAAGCAAATGTCCCACTGAAATGTAATTAATCCGTTCTGATTCCCCGAAAATCACACCATTTTTGGGTTAAATGTTTTTAAATAAGAACATTAATTTAATACATAACAAATAAATGCATAGGAAGAAATGACACAAGGCAAAACCTGCACTTTCACTTGAACACTAAAGAAAGAGAAAGATCCACTTTAAAATGGTAGAGACACAAAGTTGTGGCAAGGAAGCACAATGCCAAAGTGAAGAGGCAGAGGCATCATTTCATACTGTACTCATTCTAGTCTCCCTCCCTCTCTTGCTCTCTCTCTCTCTCTCTTCATGAAGCCAAACATACCAATAATAAAAACCACACAAAATCAACTAACCCAAAGTTCCTCAAAACAGCAATCTCCCAAAGCAGACAAGAGCACGAGGCATGGAGGCTGCTATCTTGAAACCCTGTATGCCTCTGGCGCTAGTTTCTAACACAACACACTGCTCTTATGTCAACGCAAAACCTGGGCCGAGACGGGTCTTAACTCAAAATGCTCTTAAGTTGGAACACTCGTAAGTTGAGGTTCCACTGTAGATACAAATTCACTTAAGAACATACTTACAGAACTTATCTTGTTTGTAACTTGGGGATTACCTTTATCTTCATATTTTTACAGACCATGACCGTGTATCATTATATTATTGATTCATGTAACATAATTGCTTCTAACATTATGCCCATTTAAGTTTTTTGGTTGTTTTTTTTTTGGGCATGTCAGGAGTGACTTGAGAAACTGCAAGCCGCTTCTGGTGTGAGAGAATTGGCCGTCTGCAAGGACGTTGCCCAGGGGACGCCTGGATGTTTTGATGTTTTACCATCCTTGTGGGAGGCTTCTCTCATGTCCCTGCATGAGGAGCTTCAGCTCATAGAGGGAGCTCATCCGTGCTCTCCACGGATTCGAACCTGCGGCCTGTCAATCTTCAGTCCTGCCGACACAGGGGTTTAACCATTTAAGTTGCGCAGGTTTCGTAAATTAAAAAAATTGTTTAGTTGTTTTTTTTTATTTTTCTCCTCTACGATGCTGTACTTATGGGACACTATGTGTATTCACAGTTACACAAACACTTAAATGAAAACTTGCCATACACAGAATTAAAATAATTTTAATCTTTAAATGGTCTCAATATTTATAATATCACAATAGTGTTTTATAATCTGTATTACTCACCTGCAATCTTATTACACTAATATTTCTGTTTCTTTTTGTAGTTCTCTCAGATGTCAGAAGAGAATCATATACAGGAGAAGCAGCCCAACATAGCTCACAGTAGAACTCATGTAGTACACAGGTTTTTAACAGTTTGGGTTTTCTAGAAGGCTTGCTAGAGCTACATTGATTAGGATAGGATTTCCTATACTCAGTTGGAATGTTTAAAAGTCTGTTTTTTTTTTAAAAAAAAGATCAGTAACAGAAAGAAGCCTGGAATTTTCCCAGAGGGGTGTGTATGGTCCTCAGTACTGCTTTCAAATCCTACTGAGATAATTATCCCTCTTAAGCCTGTATGGTACGTGCCTCCTTCAGACACAACCCACCTGGATCTTTAACACCATTTCAATTTCACTTTCCTACCTTTTGTTTTATGAAGTTCCAGCATAAGCTGATTTTTTACATTACTCTCTTCATTGAGACAGCCCACTAGCTCCTGGTGTTCATTAGCAACCTGACAAGCTTCCAAGTTCCTGCGTATGAATTCCTCTTCCACATGAAGATGGATGTTATGCATTTCTTCCAGCTTCAAAACATTAAAGGATATAAGACTCTTAATAAAAAGCAGCATTGTATCTGCAGTGTTTTTAGACATTGTATCCTGCATCACATTTTATCACAGGCTATGCTTATCCAGTCTTCTGACTATTATACATACATATATTTTTTATTATAGTCTTTAATTTCTGACTATTAAGAAGCTAATTATAAGAGAACATAGAATAGTGCGATGACAATCTGGAATGGGCTGCAAACTATGATACTGGATTGCGTGATTTTAAGTATGTGGTTTTTTAAATGTTTGATATGTTTTTAACTTTTGTATGTACGTATTTTATCTTTTGTAATTTAGCTGTAAAACGCCTGGAGCATTCTCGGATGGAGGGCGATTAATAAGTTATTAAATGATGATGATGATATGTTTATTTTACTGATGTGTGGTCTTAAGGGATCAAATTGCTGCCTATATTGATTGTGATATATATCTTGCTTGTTTTAATTATTTATAATGGCTATTGATACATGTTTTTATCTTATTGTTTGTTGTTGGCATCGAATTGTGCCTTTTGTAAGCCGCCCTGAGTCCCCCCTCGGGGGTTGAGAAGGGTGGGGTAGAAATGCGCGAAATAAATAAATAAATAAAAATATATATGTGAGCTGCCCTAAGTTCTCTATGGGGTTAGAAAGGCGGGGTATAAATATGGTAAATAAATAAAAAAATAAAAAAGTAAATATAGCGATGACTGAAATATTATTTCAAAGCAGAGTAGCTCAACTTATTTAAGCACATTTCTTATCCAACCCAAACAATATGCACATGTGAATTGAAACAACCAAGCCAAGAAAGCCTTGCATAAATTTGTTGTGCCTTGAACTAATTTCTGACTTGCAAAGAACTGAATGCACATGTATGAAACACAAGGCCCGCAAGACAAATCTGGCCTGTCATGTCTTTGTTCATCTGGAGAGGCCCTGCTCTCGCTCCCGCCTCCCTCGCAGGCGTGATTGGTAGGGACAAGGGAGAGGGCCTTCTCGGTGGTGGCCCCCCAACTCTGGAACTCACTTCCCAGGGATATCAGGCATGCAGTCTTTAGGAGGAGCCTGAAAACGTGGCTGTTCCAGTGTGCCTTCCCGGAATAAGGAAATAATACCCAGAAAAATGTCCTCAGAATACACTATTCGCTGGATTGTGCTCCCCTCACTTTTTAAAAAACCCTACCAGATATATCCTACCTTGTTCATGTCCAGCGTTTATTTTTTAATTTTAAATTATTACATTTGGCCCGGCCATAAGTTTTTAAATCTTTGTGTGTTAATGTTTATATGTGATTTATATTAATTGTATTGTTTTTGTTTATTGCTTTCTTGTTTTATTGCTGCATGGTTGTTGGGCTTGGCCTCATGTAAGCCACTCCAAGTCCCGTGGGGAGGTGGTGGTGGGGTATAAATAGTTTTATTTATTATTATTATTATTATTATTATTATTATTATTATTATTATTATGTCATTTTATGCAGCCCTCCAGATGCTAGACTACAATCCTGTATTCCTTATGATTAGATGTCATGACTAAAGCTGATGGATGTGTGATATAGTAATATCTGAAAGGCTCAGTTGGTTATGTTTAGTCCGGAGAGTGGGCTTTTTATTTAGATCAAAAGTTTGTGGATAAGATGTCTAACTTTAAAATGTCCATTAACCTCTCCCTAACCACAGACACAAGTGCTGTTGGGTTGCAACTCCCATCATCCCCGGTCTGCACTGTGGATGATAAGAAATGATAGGAGTTTTTGTTCAATAAACCTGGGCTCTACCAAAGAGCACTGACCACTATGTAAAAATAAATATCACTAGCTATCTGTATCCATGGCTTCTCCATCCATGGATTTAGTGGCCCTTAAAAGGCTGATGTAGCTGTCAATTAAAATGAGTTTGACACCTCTTCCTTAAGGCAAACAAGCCAATAATGTGGTTTTGTTTGGAAGATTTAAGAGAGGGTTTTCCTTTGTTTTCCCATGAAGCTGAGAGTATGACTTGGCCTATTCTTCAGAATTGTAGTCCAAAACTCAAACCACTATGACACACTGGCTCTATCTTGCATAAATTACAAAACATTTTAACTCTATAGAGACCATCTGAAAGCTTCTTCCAAAATGCATTCAGGGATGCATTTTGGAAGAAGCTTTCAAATGGTCTCTACAGAGTTAAAACGTTTTGTAACTTATGCAAGAGTATCGACAATACATTCAGGGATGTCTTTCAGCAGCCTCTAATTTTATTATTCCCATTTTGGTGGTCAAGATTACAGCTCTTTGCTTGTTGACATGCTTGAGGAAATTGTTGTGGTAGGTTTATGTTCAAGTAGAGTTCATAAGAGATTCTAGAGGTAGCTGTTGTTGATCCAGCCTGTTGTAGGCAGACACACAGTAATCTAAGCTCCACCTGAATCCTAGCTCAAGAGTAACTACATTATTCAATGCAAACATGTTGCTGCAACTTGATGCTGAAAGACTATGCTTTTTCAGTCTTCCTTCCTCATTTTCCCAACAGCGATACTGCTAAAAATAATCCAAATAGAGAGATAATGGGGACCTTTACTGTCAAAGGCTAAGATATGCCTGAGATATTATTAATCCTCAACAGTGCCCAACATTATACTGCTATCCAAATACATAACATACAATTTTAAGTATGCATTATACATATATCAAAAATTACTTGTTTGGTTGACTCAGCAACAAGGTCTAGTAACTTTTCCACAGCAATGTGCAAACAATGGCATATTTGATGAACTCGCTCTTCATTTGCAAACACCAAATCTGGGTTTTCGAAAATACTTTCACATAGATGCTCACTGAGTTCAGATAATTCACCGGGCTTCAAGGAGTCATGGCTATCTTCTAGAAGAGTTAGAGCAAGACCTTCCCCTATTCAAGAAAATAATTATTTATGGATTTTAGAACACAGCAACAAAAACAATTTGTTATAGTATTCAAACAACTGCAAGACTAGCAATATATTTATGTGCTAAAGACAGTTCTTCCTTCCAAACACTTTTCATTTTGTGGCCCTATTCCTTTTCTCTTTATTTATTTATTTACGACTCAGAGCAGCTTACAAGTAAAAAGTAAATACAATATATTATATTATAATATTATTACCACAGCACAATATTAATATTCTATATTACATTGTACTATAACATTATACTGTAATATTATTAGTAATATTACATTTAATATAAATATATATAATTATAATATCATATTATTAGTAGTAGTAGTATTATATTGCATTACATTATTATATTATCAATATTATATAATATATTATATTATATTATATTATATTATATTATATTATATTATATTATAAGCACAGTGCAGGAGACAAGATGGAACTGCCTTCCTGGCCCCTCTCTTCACTCTAATCTCAGAGCAGCGGTTAGTAGGGGGGGGGGGGGCTCCCAACTGATGACACAGGGGGCAATATGAAATTTCCCCTTATAAAGCTTAGAGGGGAAATAGCTTGATTTCTGATGTATGCAAGTTGATGTTGGAGTCTGACTTATAAACACATTTGGGGAGTCCAGATAACTTATAATCATATTTGGAGAGTAATGGAGTTATATCACTGCAGTTTGAAACTTATTCCATGTGAATCATACATTAAAATATTATAATATTTAGTTATTTTATCATTTCCATGTGAGTGCAGAGTCTTCAATTTTCTTTGAAATTGTTTTAGACTGTGACATCATCTAGTGGAAATTCTAAAAGGATAGCCTAGAACTGCTACAGTGCTGGCTTTCTTACTTTCTTCTATCCTTCTGAATTACTTTCCTAAAAGAAGATGGACATATTGCATCCAAGGATTCTGTTATATTGCTTTGGTTTTATGTAGGATGCAAATATAGCTATCTGATTTGCTTGTAATAGCAAGAACACCTTATAAATAGCTGTAATCTAACTTTCAATATATCAAGATTGGGCTTCTCAAATGTAGCCAAAGTATATACAAAAGATCACCCCTTGCCCCCAATAAAACTTGACCAAATGCAAAGACAGAAGTGATGTCACTCACTTGCCATTTCTATTTTTTCCAAGTATTTTCAGATATGCAAGGGAACACAAAAATCATCAAAAATATTTGGGGGGGACCTTTGCGGCCTGCTAGTAGGCAAAGCGATAAAAATTAGCCCTTGCTCCCTCTGCAGTTCCCCACCATTACTATATACAAATGCCACTTTACAATCATTCAATCTACGACAATAAAATATATTAAAATGAATCAGTGACATTTTATGAATGATGAGGAAGGAATAAGAAAACAGACTACACTTTACTACTGGTTTAGGATTGACTGCGTTCTCTCATCTCTCTTTGAAAACCCTATACCAGTTATATCCCACCCTGTTCATGCCCAGGATTTATTTGTTAATTTTTAAACTATTACATTTGGCCCGGCCATAGGTTTTAAATCTTTTTGTGTTACTGTTTTTTGGTTATTGTTTACATGTGATTTATATTAATTGTATTTTATTTATTGTTTTTGTTTATTGATGTACTGTTGGGCTTGGCCTCATGTAAACCGCTGGGAGATGGTGGCGGAGTATAAATAAAGCTATTATTATTATTATTATTATTATTATTATTATTACATGAACCCTGGGGTTCACTAATTGTTCAATAAGTTATAGCAAAGCGAAATACATGAGGGGGAATTTAAGTATGATTCATCCAGACTGAAATCCTGTATTTACATTCTGTGAATTTGCTTATAATACTGGCAAACTTGTACATTTTCCATGAACTGCAGAAAAACATTTCACATGAACAAGAATACAGTGAGTTCTATAATAAAACATAAATATTCCTTTTTTTACTTGTACACAACTACCTTGACCACCTCTAATATTATTCTTTGTACTCCATTTCTCCATAGGTTTAATCTTTTTTGTGATAATTATTTCTTCACTCATATTCTGACTCTCTTCTGAATCTCCCGATGCAAAGCTGTCGTCAAGACAAAGACCAATCTTCTTGCAGATCAGATCTTCTGCATCTTTTGTAGATTTCATCATTTTCAGAAGCAATTTCATAGCTTGCTGAAGAGATTCTTGAAGCTTTTCCCTAAAATAAACCGTAACACATTGAGATACTGTCTCTCTGACTTCTCCCACATATTAACCCAGTTATCACTTAGGACACTGCACTCTTTTCGGGGTTTTTTTTTTTTTTTTTTTTGCATTATGCCTTCTTACCCTATCAACCTCAGCTCACTAACGTTATAAAACTTTCAAAAAAGAAGCACCATTAAAGCCTTGGCAGACCGTGCAAAAAGAATCTGCGAACCCCACCTCCTCCAAGATGAACTGAACCACCTCAACTGGGCTCTACAGGCCAATGGAGACTCCACCTCAGACATCAGAAGAGCTGCAAGACCAAGAACAAGCCACGAGAGTAAAGATGAAGATCCACCCAGAGGAAAAGTGTTCCTGCCATATATCAAGGGAACCACTGACCGCATAGGGAAGCTGATGAGGAAACACAACATACAAACTATCTACAGACCCACCAAGAAAATCCAACAAATGCTACGTTCAGCAAAGGACAAGAGGGATCCTCTCACTTCTGCAGGAGTCTACCGTGTACCATCCAGCTGTGGACAAGTCTACATAGGGACCACCAAACGCAGCATTGCCCAAACACGAATCAAGGAACATGAAAGGCACTGCAGACTACTTCAACCAGAGAAGTCAGCCATAGCAGAGCACCTGATGAACCAACCTGGACACAGCATATTATTTGAGAACACAGAAATGCTGGACCACTCTCACAACCACCATGTCAGACTACACAGAGAAGCCACTGAAATCCACAAGCATGTGGACAATTTCAACAGAAAGGAAGAAACCATGAAAATGAACAAAATCTGGCTACCAGTATTAAAAAACTCAAAAATTACAACAGCAAAACAACAGAGAGTAAACAATCAGGCACATCAAATCACTCCCAACAAAAGATTCCCCCCAGGCACTTCCAAGCCATTAAATGCTAATCAAGGTGGTCAGTTGAAACATTCACACCTAGCTCCAGCAGACAAAAGTCCTTTGTCCCACCCTGGTCATTCCACAGATATATAAACCCATTTTCCTACTTCCAACAGACCTCACTACTTCTGAGGGTGCTTGCCATAGATGCAGGTGAAATGTCAGGAGAAAATGCCTCTAGAACATGGCCATATAGCCCAGAAAAACCTACAACAACCCACTTTCTAAAACTGCTCCTCTTTCTTCACTCTTATCTGTTCCCCAGAGTTTGCACTTGACTCATTCAAATCATCTCCCTTTCAACTTTTAACGGACATATTTGGCCCATTTTCACAACTCTTTGCACCTATCATATCTTCATCCCACTTTAAACATTTATTATTGCCCTTGTTCTCATGCAACTAGACATTTCTGGGGAGAAAGGAAGAACTGATTTACATTCCTTCTCACCTTTTCATCTGTATCTTACTTGACCAAACAATATCACTTCATTACTTAAGAGGTCTGGGAATTTCTTTCTACACATAATCTCCTACAAAGAGGGTTTAATAGCTAACACATTAGAATGGCAGAAATCTAGGAAGTAGCACACTGAATTTAAAGAAGCTGCTCGCATTGTGTCAAATTTTGGTGAAGTCAGTTCTGTTCACCTAATTAGACAGTGGCTTCTTCTCTAACTTACGGCAGCTATTTTAATCCATGCTGGTTGAAGAAAATGAACCTTTCTTCCGCTTTCCGCGTTTTACTCTTACCAACTAACCCTTGTAGAAAAAAGCCATAAGAAGATGGATTCACAATACAGGCAGTCCTGAGTTACAAACAAGATAGGTTCTATAGGTTTGTTCTTAAGGTGAATTTGTATGTAAGTTGGAGCAGGTTCATTTTTTAATGTAATTTCAGCCAAAAAAACATTTTTAAGTTTTAGATAGCATAGGGAAGAGTTAACAGCATTGTAACATTTGTTTTGGTCTCTGTGTCCCTGTTCAGGGGATTTCACTTATCTTTTTGTCCTCGTGACAATTGAATTTTGAAAAAAATCGGTTGTTGTGGAAACAAGGATTGGTGATAAAGCTTAACCATAAACAACCCAATCCTGGAGCAGTAACCACACCACTTCCTTAATTATTACTGGGTAAACTGGATCCTACTCCTGTCACATACACAATTGGCTTATATCAGTGCCATGCATTCATCTGAAGTCTTGTTATCTTTATGTGGTGATGTTGCTGTGTACTAAGGCTATCGAGTGGGAAACCAAAGTGGGATTCTTGGCTTCTAGAGCAGTAGTCCATTGACTAGTTCAAAGCATTGTACCTAACTGGCTCTTGTTTGCACCGGGATTGTGGCGCAGCTGGCTGAGTGTCAGCTGCATTAAGATCACTCTGACCAAAAGGTCATGAGTTCGAAGCCAGCCCGGGTTGGAGTGGGTTTCCAACCAATTGTGTGTAGCCTGTTGTCAACCTTTGCAACCCGAAAGACAGTTGCATCTGTCAAGTAGGAAAATTAGGTACCACCTTAAAGTGTGGGGAGGCTTGTTGTTGTTCATTCATTCAGTCGTCTCTGACTCTTCGTGACCTCATGGACCAGCCCATGCCAGAGCTCCCTGTCGGCTATCACCACCCCCAGCTCCTTCAAGGTCAGTCCAGTCACTTCAAGGATGCCATCCATCCATCTTGCCCTTGGTCAGCCCCTCTTCCTTTTACCTTCCACTTTCCCCAGCATAACTGTCTTCTCTAGGCTTTGCTGTCTACTCATGATGTGTCCAAAGTACTTCAACTTTGTCTCTAGTATCCTTCCCTCCAGTGAGCAGCCGGGCTTTCTTTCTTGGAGGATGGACTGGTTGGATCTTCTCGCAGTCCAAGGCACTCTCAGAACTTTCCTCCAACACCACAGTTCAAAAGCATCTATCTTCCTTGCATCTATCTATCTATGGGGAGGCTAAATTAACTGATTTATGAGGCCATAAACAAGACTCCAGCAAAGCATTCCAGCAGGAAAGCATGCGGGGAATGCGAAGTGTTTCATCAGCGTTGCAGATGGACGATGAAAGCGACAGCTCCCCTGGCGGCCAGAAAAAGTTAAATAGCCTCTGTGTATGCCTGTATATGTTTGTATGTCAAAAATTGGCATTGAATGTTTGCCATATATGTGTACACTGTAATCCGCCCTGAGTCCCCTGCGGGGTGAGAAGGACAGAATATAAAAACTGTAAATAAATAAATAAATAAATAAATAAATTGTTTGTACTAACCTTTCAGTCTTGTAAAGTTCAATATCTGATTTCAACAAAGCTATCAGAGTCTCTCCTTCCTGGTTCTCTCTGTTCTGTTGCTTTCGAAGATTTTGCAATTCAGTACTAGCATCTTTGATCTCTTTGCTTAGGCACAGGTTTTTTTCTTCCAGCTGTGGAAAATTCGGTATTGGATAAAAATATAATTGTCTCTTTAAAAATATATATCCTACAACCATCTGCTACATACAACTCTCAGAGAAACTGTAATTGTAGTATGAAATCATGTCAATTTCAGGACTTAAATACTAAAACTTAAATACTAAAACATACAGATCAGAAATTATAAAAAATACTCAATAAATGTATCTGTATCTTTTGTTTTGAACTTTTTATTGCATTAATATCCCATCATTTATCCAAAACTGACATCCAGAAAGTCGCATAACGATACTATAGAAAAGTGGGAAGTATTAACTTCTTGATTTCCCTGGATCTGAAATTTAGTTCTGGTGACTGATGATAAAGTTTAAATGATTTTCTGGTTAGGGGATACTATTTTTTATTTATTTATTTTTACAAAAGCTACTGTGTATCTTATTTTGTCCTAGTGATTGAGACAACACACAATACATAGCCCTAAATGGTTTGGGACCTGCCTATCTCCGCGATCGCATCTCCTTCTATGAACCGGTACAAGCTCTAAGATCTTCAGGGGAGGTCCTCCTCTCGGTCCCACTACCGTGTCAAGCGCGGTTGGTGGGGACGAGAGAGAGGGCCTTCTCAGTGGTGGCCCCCCATCTCTGGAACGCCCTTCCAAAGGAAATAAATACAGGCCCCATCCCTCCCCTCCTTTCGTAAGAACTTGAAGACCTGGTGGTTTCAACAAGCCTTTGAAAATGACCAGTTCTAAATCAGCCCCACACATTGTCTAATACGGCCTTATTCTTCCTACCAGTTACCCAGATTCTTTCCTCTAATTGGCCTCGGAATGAACAGCCACAGACCCGTACCTAATATTATTGTTGCCTGCCATAGCATTGCACTTAATTCCTGGGCTCCCTAGAATTTTTGGGCTTGCAGAAATCTTGGCCCGGCCTTTTAAATTTTAAATTGTGTTGAACAGGCAGGATTACTTTTAATATATGTGTGTTATGGTGACAATTTTATGCTTATATTTTGTTTTTTAATCTTATGGTTATGTTGTTTTTACTCTGATGTTTTGTGATGTTACTTGGGAACCGCTCCGAGTCCCCTCAGGGAGATGGAGCGGTATATAAATAAAGTTTTTTTTAAAAAAATATTATTATTGTTATTATTATTATTATTATTATTACATTAAATATGTGAACTGTCTGTGGCTTCAATGACTTCCCCTCTGGGGAGGAATGAGAGTTATCCTCCACCTCCCATAAGCAGAGGTTGATCCTGTTCATCACCACCCCATCTACCGTGCAACTTCAAAAACAAAGAAGATAGATCATATGCTTTTAATATTTTTTAAAAGCATATTATACTTTTAAAATTATAAAAATGTGGCCTTAAGTAAATGTTATAGTAAGCAAATAGACCAGAAGCATATCTCAAATTGATGTTTTCAAATGTGGGTAAAATGCTGAATCAAATGCAATGGTAAAAAAAGAAATAGAAACCGCAGCAATTATCACCTGTTGTCTGATTGAGTTTAATTCTTCCGTATCTTTCTGGAGCTGCTGCCATTTTTCTTTCTCTTTCTTAACTTCCAGTTTATGGAGACGGTCAAGTTCCTCTATTGTATTTCTATGCTGTTCCTTGATATGGAGGACTTCTTTTTGCAGTATGTCCATAGATTTATGGTAGTCATCTTCCAACAATCTTTTCTGGTTTTCCAGTGCTATTGTCAAATCTTCCTACAGATTCAAAAAATTTAGGCAGTTAATCTTTCCAAATCAAAGCACGGGAAGATATTTCTTACCAAGTAGAATTAAATTAATATAGATCATTTTTGTTGCTTTGCTTATAGATTTCACACCTTTGAGCAAGCCTACTACTCCTTTCTATGGTCAAGACATCCTCCAGCAGGCTACACATTTCCTAAGAAGCAAAGCCAAAGGATATAGTATTTGGATCATCCATACTGAAAGACTACATTTGTCTTGTTTTATAGAAACATGGCAAAATTGTCTGAATGACACAGAACATTACTTTATGTGATAAACACTATGAAAGCTCAAAACAAACAAGATATGGTATTAGAAATGATCAAGTATTCTCCAGAAACCTAAAACAGATTTTAAAAGCCCAATTTTTGATTGAAGATGAATATAAACAAAGAAACAGAGGTTGACTGGAGATAAATCCATAAGTTGGTACATTCTGTGACACCTGGTGCCAGATAGTGGGTGGTTTTTAATGGCACAGTGATCACTAGATAATGACCTCTAATGCATTGAATAGAAAAATAAGATTCGGGGCTTTTGAATGCACTAAGTGGGGGTGAATCTAGCGAAGACGGTGATCCTTTGATTGGGTCGCCTGGACGGAGGAGTGATCCAGTTACCTACCCTGGATGGTGTGTCATTATGCCCGTCACCTTTGGTAAAGAGTCTGGGAGTTCTTTTAGACCCTCTGCTGATGATGGAGGCCCAGGCCTCCGCTGAGAGCAGAGTCGCATTTTTCCATCTGCGTCAGGCTAGGCGTCTGGCTCCCTATCTGTCCAGAGACGACCTGGCCACGGTGATCCAGGCTACAGTCATCTCAAGGTTGGACTACTGTAACGCCCTCTACATAGGCCTGCCTTTATCGGTGATCCAGAAACTTAAACTAGTGCAAAATGCTGCCGCCTGGCTTCTCGCAGGGGTCCCAGCGAGAAGCCAGTGTCATATCCGTAAGGGGAATATGTCTACAGACACACACACACACACACAAATCCTTACAATAATAGCCTCTCCTTTCCAAGTGAATGGAAATGTGTAGGAATCCCTAAACTGAAAAATGTTGAACTGGAGTGGTGCTGTTAATCTGGCCTGTCTGATGTAACCACTATCATGATTTGGAAATTCTGATGACTGGAAGGAAACTGATAAAGAGACCTCAGAAATAACTCAGAATTAGCTGACAAATAGCAAAGACACTCAAGTCTATGACTGAACAATTTCTGTTTCAGCTGATTAAACTATGATTACTCCTGACCATAATTTGATTCCATACTAAAATAGGAATCTCACTTCAACCTAGTTTTTTGTTCTATTAACCTAGAGAACCTGGGAATAATAGTCATAATTTGCTAATTGTGATTTACAAAATAGAAGAGGAACTTTCTATGCACAAGTGAAAAAGAAATAGAATCCACATTTCTTTTCAAACCAGACCAATATTCAACTGTATGAACTGCACTAATGTAAGAACCCAGAATCAATTACTTTCATTAGCTCTCTCCACTTACTTTATGAGCTTCTTCCAGTTCTTCAGCCATTGTTTTCAGTTTTTCTATGTGAATAGTAGCTAACTCTATTTTCAGATTGTCTTGGCACACCTTCAGGTCTCTAGCATATTTCTGTTTCATCCCATCTAATTCTTGATCCAGAAGCATTTGATTTCCCTTATCCTTCAGAATCAACTGTTTTTGTAAATCCATCCGCAAATTTTCAAGGGCCTGCTTCTGCTCATCTTGAAGAAGCTGAATTTCAGACAGATATGTTGATTCAAGGGTATTCAACTCTGATAAATGCTTAGCATCCAGCTCTGCAATCTGCGCTTCATGATCATTCTGTAAACTAGCTACATACGTTTCTATCCAAGTCTGTCGCTTTGCTTCTAATGCAGATTTAAGATCTTCAATTTCAGCTTGATGCTTTGTCTGCATCTTCAAGGTGAGGGACAACATTTCTTCCTTATGCTTATGGTGCAATTCTTTACTCTGGAGTTCAAGTTCTTCAACATGTTTGACTCTCAGCTCCTGAAGAAGGACTTCATGCTCTGATTTGATTTTTTCAGTCATAGCTTTACTCTCTTCTATAGATCTAGAAAGTGAAAAAAGATAATGTTGGGGAAATTTCCCAAAAGGAAAACGATTTCAAAAACAAAGCCTGCAAGGTTACTCATACAGCAGGAGGCAGGAATAGAAGAGTAAAATGAACTTAGGCAATCAGAGGAGCAGTCAAGTCTCAAAGATGCAAAAAATGTTTACTGAAAAGAAGTACATTTCTACACATGAAAGTTAGGCTTAATTGACCTATCTCTAGTTTTCTCTATCTCTAGCATGGCAGGGGGTTAGAATAGATGGCCCATGTGATATCGTCCAACTCTTATTATTCTATATGGAGAATCGTCGTGATATCTCCATCTTCCATCTGGAAGAAACAAATGAGAAGACTCAAACTACTATATACTGACCATGAGGTAGGAAAATTGTTAAAACAAGTAGGTGAAACCTGAGAGTATCAATCTACATCATAATGAGATAGGAGACAATCGTGAGAATGGCGGCAGGCAAACAAAGATGGCAATGGAGGAAGGGCTTCCCTACAACTAACGTCAATCCTGTCAATCTATTTTCTTGATGAGGACTGTAAACCTGTGCAGGATAGGGTTGATTTCCAATAGCAAACATTATTAAAACATCAGAACTCAAACGTTAGGTGCCACTGATCAATGTCATGTTTCATAAGAGTGGTACCATCCATTTCTAAAACATTTTCAACACGATGCTGAAAATATTAGTTACATGTTATGTGCTTATTATGGGAATGACAAGCCTGAAATGTTTGTGGTTGCCTGGGCTGTAGAAGCCCTGCTTGATCGTGCCTTTCAGAGAGGTTCCAGATGGTGGTTCTTGGGGATAGCTGCTCCCCCAAAAAGGAGCTGTTATGTGGTGTCCAACAAGGTGCCATTCATTCTATTCCTAATGCTCTTTAATATTTACATGAAACCACTGGGAGAGATCATCCATAGGCATGGGGCAGGGTGTTATCAGTATGCTGATGACATCCAAATATATTTCTCCATGCCTTCAAAAACAGCTTCAACTAAGAATAGTGTGTCTCCGCTGAATGAATGCCTAGAGGAGGTAATGGGCTGGATGAGGAAAAACAAACTGACACTGAATCAAAACAAAACAGAGGTGCTTGCCATCAAGGGTCCTAATCTGGGGATGGAGATGTGTCAACCAATTCTGGATGGGGTTACACTCCCCCGAAAGACTGTGTTTGCAGCTTGGGAGTGCGCCTGGATCTGTCTCTTCAAAGTATTGTCGAAGGCTTTCATGGCCGGAATAACTGGGTTGTTGTAGGTTTTTTCGGGCTATATGGCCATGGTCTAGAGGCATTCTCTCCTGACGTTTCGCCTGCATCTATGGCAAGCAACCTCACTACCAGAAAGATGCAACAGTCAGGAGTGCTTACTATCAACTTCGGCTGATATGCCAGGTGTGCCCCTTCCTAGATTTGGAGGACCAGAAGATGGTAGTGCATGCACTGGTAACCTCAAGGTGGACTTCTGCAATACATTTTACATTGGGCTACCCTTGTACCAAATTTGAAAACTCCAGCTGGTTCAAAATACAGCAGCCAGATTGGTTACGGGAACATCTAGTGAGCATATCACCCCTATCCTAAAGTCACCCCACTGGCTACCAATTAGTTCCATGGGAAAGTACAAGGTGTTGGTTTTGACCTTTAAAGCCCTACGTGGCTTGTGTCCAGGTTATCTAAAGGACCGCCTTATCCCATACAATCCACCCCACACAGAACCTGACTGGCAACTACCATCTTTTTATTGGATGCCCCACGAATGTGAAACAACATGCTGGGAGAACTCTTAACAGCTAAATGAACTTCTGGAATTTAAAAACTGTGTAAAGACCTATTTCTTCTGGCAGGCCTACTCAGACAGTCTTTAAACATGAATTTTAAGTGTCCTTTGATCTTTGTTTTGTGTGTTTTAGTATGTATTTTGTTGAGATACCTTGTGGTGTGTAATTTTTATGCAGGTACGTTTTAGTGTGTGTATTTGTAGTGTTTTTGCTGTGCTTATGTATTTTAATTGTTTTGTAACTCGCTTGGAGCCATGAGAAGAGGTGGGTACGAATAGTAATAATAATAATAATAGTAATAATAATAATAATCATTATCATCATCATCATCTCTGAAATAGCGAAATGGCCAGGGCGCTGACACAATTGTTCTTAAGTGCCTCCTCCCATGGAGAGCAGCAAAGATAGCATCCAGTTAGTAGGTAGCTGGTAGCAATCAAACAACATGACAAACTAATGTGGTGATGCTGGAAAACCTGGAGCAAGTCTGTTTGAACAAGACCCTGAGCCCATTGGAAAGCTTTTGCCATGGTATTGATGCAATAAAGGAAACACATTTTTCTTCCACCTACTGTTAGTAACCTTTCAACAGATTGTTAAATTCCTCCTGTTATAATGGAATAACTTCACTTCATTAAATAGCATTCCAAAATTTCACAGGGTTCTGAAAACACTATGATCAGTGTGAAGAAAAGTCTACTTTCCCACAGACACAAGAGTATTATTAAATGGTCCCAGCAGCTTTTATATATGAAATTGCAGGCAAAATATAAAAACAGTACATTACAAATAGTACAATAAATTCCAAACCTGTTCTCTGCATTTTTAAGTTTAAGATTGTATTCTTCTTGTAAAACTTGTTTGGCTTTTTCGAACTCTTCAGTCATGATGGCCTTTGAAGATGCGAATTCACTGTCATATTGAGACAAAGTCTTCTGTGCATTTGCCAAGCTATCTGCTAGTAGCTGAACATTGTTCTGCTGCTCTTTTAGAGACTTTTCCAATTCTACAATTCTAGCAGCCTGCTTATCTTGAAGCGAAGTCATTTCAGCTTTCTCAAGTTCAAACTGCCTTTGCAAAGCTTGCTTTTCACATTGTGTCTTGTTTTCAAGATCTTTATGTAACAATGATAAAATCTCCTCATTTTTTATATTCAAATCCTCCTGTTCCTGTTTCCATTCTTCAGCTTTTGCTTTATGCAAGAGCTCCAATTCCTGGATCTTTTCTTTATTTCTTCTTAGCTCAGCTGTATGATCTCCAATGAGTTTAATTTTGATCTATGAGTATGAACAAAATACATCAATTAAAACTTCAGTTAGCCTTAACTCTGTTTCAATTAAGAGTATGAAAAGCTGCTTAATTCCACACTGATAATTTTTAATATTAGATAAAAGATGTTAACATGCACAATCCTGTAAATATTTACTCAGAAGGAAATCCCAAAAGGTTTGCTGTGTGTTACATAGGACTGCTTATGTTACCTGGTTGGCCAGGTTATTTTATTCATACCACCTAGTTCTTATTTGGAAGACTGATAAGCCTGGATTCCACATTTTAATTTCTAAAGCTTTTTTACATAAATACCATTCAAAGTTTGAATGTTTTAAACTCAAAGTTTTGTTGCTATATTAATCTATTGCTCAAAAACAAGTGCCTAGTGACACCTTAAATACTATTGAATTTCATTTACAATAAGTTTTTGTACATCACTACCTACAGTAGAATATGCATTGTGTGCTGATTTGGACGTTTTTTACACACATGGTTTGGGTGAGTACACAATTAGTGGGTTAGGAAGAGTGGAAGTGTTATAATGTGCAAACATTTATCATCACCTTAGCTTGCCATTAACCAGCAATGAATGGCAGCACAGATATCCCAATGTAAATGGGGTGATTAGTACACATGTTGTGATGAAAAAATCAAAAAGAAGAAAAGTGAACAAAGCTAGACGATTCTGTAGTTACCATAACACATCTAATTTCTATTGAAGGGGAATCAAACCTCCAGTTTTCTCCCTGCAATTACTACTGTTTATTACTTTCCTTTGCATTTTTTTCCTGGGATGGCAGCCACGTTTGGGTGTTTCCCCTGGAATTTTAAGCAATCTATAACTTTTTTTGTCATCATTAACCAATGGGAAAAAAACTACTGTTATTAATAATAATGGCCCCGGCCCAAACGACCTGTCCGAACGCATCTTCCCCTATGAACCATCACGGTGATTAAGATCCTCTGGGGAGGCCCTGCTTTCCATCCCGCCATTGTCACAGGCACGATTGGTGGGGACGAGAGACAGGGCCTTCTTAGTGATTGCTCCCAGGCTGTGGAACTCCCTTCCCGGTGAGATTAGGTCAGCCCCCTCCCTCCTGTCCTTTAGAAGGATGGTAAAAACTTAGCTGTGGGACCAAGCTTTCGGGACAGGGCAATGAAGCAGCAATAGGAAAGATGACAGGGCCAATTGAATTTGATGCGGATGGCTAGGACGGTTTTAAATGGTGTATTTTAATATTTTGATAAATGTTTTTAAATGTTTATGTATTGTATGTGAATCTGTGTCCCGGCATTGAATGCTTGCCGTGTATATGCTGTGCTCCGCCCTGAGTCCCCTTCGGGGTGAGAAGGGCGGAATATAAATGCTTTAAATAAATAAATAAATAAATAAATAAATAAATAATAACGTGATTGGAAATCCCAGCAATTGACAAATAATAACAAAACCAACCATTATTGTTGTTATTTTCTTTTTCTTTTTTTTACTGCACCAGAAATATATATGGACACTTGACATGGCTCCCTCTCCCTGTTACAGTGAAAAAAATCTGCACAGAGAGGAAGTCTGCGGATACCATGGACTGCTCAAAAAGACACATAAATGGATTCTAGCACAAATCAGGCCTGAATTCTCCAAAGAAGTCAAGATGACTAAATTGAGACCATATCATAAGAGAGGACATACTAGAAAATGATGTTCAGTACTGGGAATGAAGTAGGAAAAAGGAACACCATATTACAAGATCTGAACAGAATCAGCATTTTGTCCAGCATCCTAACCAGCTCTATTGGTGGCGCCCCGTTTATCACAGCTTATTTTGGGACTTTGGTGCATAGAGAAAGGAAATGTGCAGAGGTAAAACACGTGGAGGAGGGAATGCCAAGTTCCAATTCCTATTGCTGTAGGCTCAGAGCCTCTATAGGCTGTATTGAAGCCTTGTGAGGACGCATCCCACCCTGGGGACGCATGTTGTGCAGTCCTGTTTTATACTAGTCCTCTTATATGACAGCAGCTGAAAAAGGCAACAATCAATATATTGCATTTGTCACAATTACAAATCAAATTAGAATATGCCACTAGAATCATTATATGAAAATTAGGAATTCTGATTTGAAGAACTGAGACAAGGCAACTCCGGTTATCATGTTACAGCCATAGGAGAAGAGCTAGAAACAAGTCACTTCACATCTCAAGGCCCATTACATTTTTATTATACATGTAAAAATGCAAATGAATTTAATGTGGCTTACTATGTATCTTTACTTCATAACTCAGGGCGGTAAATATTATTTCTGCTGAAAATATAATTCTAATATTAAATAGTTATTTTAGAAATATGAAAACTACCTGTTCAAACTCTTCCTTCAAATGCATTTCTTGCAATACATTCCTTTCTTTTAATTCAGTGTTTTCTTTCCTCAGCTTCTCTATTTCCTCTCGCTGAATAGAAACAGACCGCATCTGGGTTTGAAGATCGCTAAGTTTAGCTTTATATTCATTTTCCAACTGGAAGAGATGTTCAGCTACTTCTGCTTCAACTTGCCGTGCAGCGTCCTGAGCACACTGCAGACGAAGTTTAGCAATTTCTGAAAACAATGAAACAGTTTGCCACACTTTACTTTCAATCTCAAGAATAAAAAATTAAACTTAGGTGAAAAAGGACATGACAATGCTAAGTAGTGTGGAAGTTCATCCTTGGATGATAGGTGGAGCAATCCGTTCATTCATGAGCTATTTCCTGAATGTCAGCCAACAATGAAGAACTTGAAAATCCAGAGGTTTTTTTATGTTCCATTTACTATACTCCCTTCACTGACAGTTTTGTTGTAATGCCTCTCTAATTGCACAACCTTCTCTTTCATTCCTAAGCTTGCTTTTTTTTCTAATTCTGCTTTGCAGCCACATATGAAAACGGGTAGATTGCTCCTCTTGTCATCAAAGAATCAACCATCACATTAAATAACAGCCTCTAATTTTCTGGATAGCACAGAGGAGCAATCAATTCAACTTTTAGAATGGGTAAGGCTCCCACAAATCCACCTTATACTCTTCCATAATCTTGCCAAAGGAAGGAAAATGTTTTAGATCATACAGAGCTTATTTAGTTTGATAACTTTTAATTATTATAACTGGAACCCAGAAGTGAAAAAATAATGGTTAATAAAACCCACACAGGAACTTTATATCACAAAGCGTAATGTTTACATGCATAAACATAAAATGATGAGGTCTGTTTGTTCTACCAATTTTTAGAATGGGTAGGACGCCCACAAATCTACCTTATTGACTATGTACCATAATCTCGCTGACTGTGCAGACTTGTACTTATCAATTTTTCTTGTCTCACAAATGTTGACAACCCCTTCCACCCTGCTGCAATGCACATATTTAAATGTGCTCTTGTGATCATTTTTAACTCTAAATGTAAGTGTCATGGAAACGTATGCAGTCAGCAGTGCTAATAACTTAGTGTCTCTTTTAAAAAATCTCTTAATATGTGTATAGCTTGACAACATTTCCCTTCTGAGTTTGTTTTTGAACCTAAGTTGCCACTTGTATCTAATGTGTTTGGCCGGAAACCTTTCACAATTCCACTTTGAAGAAAACAATGTCCATAAAATGGTAAATCAGGCTCATACACCCTCTTGGGGTGCAACATGCCACTGAAATATAATATTGCTCTTTGGGGTCCAAATGTGAAATCCTATTTGATTCAATTGCTCTGCACTCAATTTCAAAGGGAAGAAAAAATAAAAAAATGTATGTGATTTCTGAAGAGTAACCGCCATTTTACACTGATTGACAAGCTTTTTCCATGTAGATGTCATTTTGGCAGTTCATAGGTCATAACACCTTACCTCGGAGGTGTTCTTCTGAAATTTTGGCACGGAGCTGTTCAAGACCTAAACAGTGTTTTCTTTTCAACTGCTCGATTTCAGAAATGTATCTATCCGACAGATCCATCTTCACCTTCATCAAGTTCTCTTGATGCTCAAGTGAGAGAGAAGACCTTAACAACTCAAGCTCCTTTCTGTGTTTTTTATCCAAATGAAGCTGTAAACTATGGAGTTCTTCCTAAAGTGAAGATAAAAATAGATATAATCAGTAGACTTTATTAAATTTGAGTATTCTCATGTGTAATACTAAAATGTTTATAAAGTTGTGCATAGCTCTCACCTGGCAATCAGCAATGCAAAACTAATGGACATACCTCTTTATGGCTCCTTGGTGAGGCATGTAAAAGTGCTCCTACATGCTTAGAAACACATATGTTCTTAAACAGATTTGAAACCAGGGGGGGGGGATGTTGGGATTCCCACACATATTGTGCTTTTCCTGCATGGCAGGGAGTGGGACTTTTTTATAATGTGATGTCCTTGACATCCCATTATAAAAAAATAGAAAATACAGAGTTTAAGTAAGGCATAACGTGTTTCTCAACCCTGCTAAAGCCGCGACTCCTTAATACAGTTCCTGATGTTGTGGTGCCCCCAACCATAAAATTATTTTTATTGCTACTTCATAACTATAATTTTGCTACTGTTACGAATTGTAATGTAAATATCTGATATGCAGGATGTATTTTCCTCTGACCAACAGAAAATACTGGAAGAGTTTGGTGGTCATTGACCTTGAGTTTGGGAGTTGTAGTTCACCTACATCCAGACAGCACTGTGGGCTCAAACAATGATGGATCTGGACCAAACTTGGCATGAATTCTCAATCTGCCCAAATGTGAACACTGGTAGAGTTTGGGGAAAATAGACCTTAACATTTGGGAGTTCTAGTTGTGGGATTTATAGGGATTTACAATCAAAGGACAGACTGTGTCCCACCAACGATAGAATTGGGTCAAACTTCACACACATGAACCCCAATACCAACAGACAATACGGTGTTTTCTGATGGTCTTTGGTGGTCGCCTCTGACACCCCCTCAGGACCCCCCCCCCAGGGGTCCCAACCCCCAGGTTGAGAAACGCTGGCATAACTGAATAAAAGGAAAATATTAAAAAAAACATAGAGATGAAAACAAAATGAAAGGGTACGAAAGAGAATAATGAAGAAGCCAAGAAACAGACTTCTGCTAATGGCTTGTTCTTGGTAAAGAGAAGACCAAATATCTGCATGGAGGTGCTAGGGTTTGATGAAAAAGATTGAATGTAGGTATCAAGATCCCTTGCCTAGGCAGCAGAAGAGGCTACCTAATTCCTGGATGGCTCTTTCTCCAATGAGAAAGAAGTATTTTTATACCTAAATCACCAATAATAACCGACAGGCAACTACTGGTCATGTCACCAAGATGAGAAGTTTTTGTGTTTCTTTTACACAATTTCTACCCTTTAAAGAAGCGGTTCTCAAACAGTGCTCCGCAAAGCCCTAGGGCTCTGCGAAGCAGTCAGGGCCTCAGCACTCCCCCCCCCCTCCCGCAAGCCTGCAGCAGTGGGAAAGGAAGCACCAGTTGGCTGGTTGATTCCCCACCGCCGAACTGCCAAGAGAAGGTTTGACTGGATGGTCTCAGGGGTCTTCCACTGAAATACTGTTAAGTTGATATTGGTTAAAATTGTTCTTCATTTTTAATATTGTATGGTTCATTCTTTCTTTCTTTTTTGCATTACAAACAAGATATGTGTAGTGTGTATAGGAATCTGTTCTTTTTTTTTTTTCAGTTAGTTTACACATTCTCCATCCATCTGCCACTGGCCCAGTCTGTTTGTCAAACTTTAAAATGCAATGTGGCCCTTGTATCAAAAATTTACCCATGCCTGAAATACACACACACACATACACATTATATAATATATAAAAAACACACACCGCACTTATACTTTAATCTCATATCCCCCGACACTTTTTTCAGCACTTTTAACCCTGTACCCCACTCCAGCCGGCTCAGTTTCTTTTTAATATGTCCTGTTGTATTGTTTATCGCCACTGTTCTCTGCTTTAACTGTTTTATTTGCTATGTTATGTATTGTTGTATTGTTGTATTGTGTTGTGCTGGGCTCCGGCCTGTTGTAAGCCGCATCGAATCCCTTTGGGAGATGCTAGCGGGGTACAAATAAAGTTTAATAATAATAATAATAATAATAATAATATTCATTGGGGCTCTACAAGAAACTTTTCCTTAAAAAGGGGCTGAAAAATCTTGAGAACCCCTGATCTAAAGATATTATTTTAGCCCACACTGACTTTTTTCAAAATTAGAAAGTGACTATAGCAGGAAGTACAATGACTTCCCAACTTGCAAAAAGAGACCCACCAGCTTAAAAAAAAACCGGCTGTGGAATGCCCTTCCCACGGACATCAGATTGGCCCCCTCATTGATGGTATTCCGGAGGAAAGTGAAAACCTGATTATTTGAACAGGCGTTTGAATAAGCAGTGCAATGAATTTCAGGAAATGGAACTACGACTGATGAGTTTGGATCATGATTCTAGTTATGAGACGCCACTGAATGTTTATTACTGTTAAATTGTTTAATTTGTTTCTGTGTTAACTGTTTTTAAGTACCTTGTTGATGCCGCATTGAATTTTTGCCTTGATTGTTCGCCTTGTTTTTGCTTGTTGTAAACCGCTATGAGTCGCCTTAGGGCTGAGAATGGCGGTATACAAATGAAGTAAATAAATAAATAAAAAGTTGAGACGACCCAAAATGTCTAAAAATGACCAGTGTGTGGCACAGCTGAATATTTAGAAGCAACAAGAAAAAAAATAATTTACTTCCAAGATGATGGGGGTGACAATGGGGGTTGAAGTGCTCAAAAATCCCATTAGGAGTGGGGAGATGCCCTCAGATCCTCAGCAGTTGTTGACAACTACTCTAAAATACTGCTATCGCTTTGGCTTCAGAATCAAAAAGGCCAAGACCATTCTAACTTTGTCATAAGTTGGCATTGTAGTTTAATAGGCAAAGAAAACCATATTACTAGCTCAAGGAACATTTGTGCGTGTGTGTCAGTTATCATTTTGGCTCCTTCATTCTCCCGTACACCAATGTGCTCTTACATTTTAGCACTCTGATCTTCCTGCTGGTTTGATTATGTACTGACAATTCATTGTTATTCAATTGCCATTGTATATTTTAATTTTCTGCATGACAGCCACACAACTCTGGTAATGGAGAAGTCTCAAAGTTCAATACCTTGTGGTGTTCCAGTTGCTGTGTTAGCTGATCAAATATATCCCGTCTCTCTTTTTCAGTCATTTCTTCTAAAAGTGCGGTGGATGGGCTGTACGGGAAGATGGAAGTTTCAAAATACAATTTTAACTAGTATTTTTAAAGACAAAAAATGCAAAGGAAAAAAAACACGACTGACAGTGTTATGAACATTAAACATGGGGATAAATCTAAAGCCAAAACTCCCAACTCCCAATGGCTTCAAACTACAAGAAAGGAGATTCCATCCGAAGATGAGGAAGAACTTCAGCAGTGGAACTCTCTGCCCGGGGTGTGGTGGAGGCTCCTTCTTTGGAGGTTTTTAAACAGAGGCTAGATGGCCATCTGTCAGGGGTGCTTTGAATGCAATTTTCCTGCTTCTTGGCAGGGGGTTGAACTGGATGGCCCATGAGGTCTCTTCCAACTCTAGGATTCTATGATTCTATGAACTCAACAAAGCTAAGAGCCAGACCATATGTGAGATGTGATAATATCTACATACAGAAAAGGGAAATCGATCTCTGAGAAAACCAGTATTTTTGGCTTGCCTCTAATCTGGAAAAATAAATTATCAGAACTCACAATCTCTTGACAAAAATTGTAGTATGTTTTGGTGCCAACATTTAGTAGGACACAAGAACAGTGCAACTGACAAACTTATCAATTAGCATGTCAACCGACCATCTAAATGCAAATTATATAGTGCAATTAATTAATGACATTAACTACTATGTCCATTTCCCCTTCAAATTGAAATAGGAAGCCATTAAACTGATTGACTTTACTTAAATTTCACTAGTTCTTCTCCTTGATTAAAATTGGCACTCCTATATCTGGTACTGAGAAAGAAAAATAGGGGAAAAAAACAGAATCACTTTATACGAACTTCTCTGATAAAAACTTGGGAAAAATATAAAGAAAGACTATATTTGAACCCTCCCACCCCCGGATATCACTATTAGAGGCATGCCAAAGGAGAGAACTAGATGGACAAAGTTGGCCGACATATAGGGATACAAATTTAGAAAACAATAAAAAATTAATCAAAAGTTTAAAAATATTTTAAAAGATTTCTTTTGGGATAAAATAATGACAGTGGAAAAGAAAGTAATTACTATTTTTTTTTTAAAAAAAACTATTAGAATGGGCTCTGGAAACAGAACAAATCAAAGACTGCATGGTTAAATGGGCAGTGAATATTGGAAAACCTATAAAATTAGAAGAATGGGGAAAAAATTGGAACCACAAAATTAAATATACCTATGCAATTGACTTAAAGGAAAATTGGTATAAAATGATGTACTGGTGGTACACCACTCCATAAAAACTTCTTACAGAAGTTCAATTTCTTACAAAAATACATCAAACATATGTTGGAAATGTGGGGAACGGACGGGCATGTTTTTCCACTCATCGTGGATGTGTGAAAATGCTACTGGAGATAAATTTATGATAGAATACAGAAAATGCTACATGTAAAGTAATGGAACCAAAATATTTCCTTCTGGGAATGCTGGATATAGAAAATGAAAGAAAAAAAGAGAGATATTGTTCAACTATTTAGGAACAGTGGCAAGGATAGTCTATGCTAGAAATTGGAGCTCTAAAGAATTACCTCGATTGATCAATGGTTATTTAAAATAATGGAAATTATGAATTTGGACATACTGACTTATTTCGCAACAATAAATCAAGGAAGAGCAAAAACCCAAACAGACTGGCAACTTATTAAGAACTATCTGAAAAGTGAAAAGATCAAATTAATAACACGAGTAAGAAAGAAAATACAAGAAAAAGCAGTATACAGAGAAAGGGGATGCAAGGAAGAGACACTAGAACTATGAAAGGTTAATACAACACCATGAAGTAGATGGAAATCAATATATATACTCTCTTTTTTCTCTCTCATCTCTTCCTTTATTTTTTCTCTCATTCTGTTTACTGTTTGATTTCTTTTCCACGTGTGTTCTTTTTTAGTTTGTAATTTTTTATTATATTGTAAATATTCTGTGTGTTATTAATAAAAACACTTTAATTCTATTTTTAACTCATTCTATCATGAATGTATTTCTCTAGAATGAGTTGCTTTTGATCCTAAATACATTTATCTAATTCAAATAAATCCGATTAATTGAAAAATAAAGATTTTTGTGGATTTGGAAATTTTTTGATTACCTCTTTATTTTACATTTCTTTGTCCATTTTATCTATTAAATTATTCTACTAAGATAGAATTCCTTTCTCTTTGGATCATTAGCTATGCAAGCTGTTAAGCAAGCAAAAGATGGCTCCTGGCTCCATAAAAATTCTTCAAGATTAACCAATATGGCTACACTCAAGGTATTATAGACTACCTCATCTACATAAATAAAAATGTAATGTTCGTTTGCGGGATTAACATAAGTCAAAAACCACTGGGCAAATTGACACCAAATTTGGACACAATACAACTATCAGGCCAACGAGTGACCATCACTCATAAAAACACTGAAAAACACAGCAGAAGAAACTGAAAAAGCCAAAAATAAAAATACATTACAATGCATGCACAAAACCACATATATACACACACAAAACACATATATACACACACAAAACACATATACACAGACTGGGCCACAGCAAAGTGCGGCAGGGGAAGGCTAGTATTTAATTAATCTTTTAAAGACTGCAAGAAGTTGAGCTTGTGTTTGCTTCATGCATTTATTATTGCTTCATTTTTTGCCTACTAATGAAAAAGTTAGTATTTCCAGGAAAAAGACATAATAGTAAGTAATACAAAAACGCTTCCTGGAAAAACTAGTGCAGAAGAAAGCTATAGAAGATACCTATTTTTATTAAATAGACTAGCCGTCCCCTGCCACGCATTGCTGTCGCCCACATGGGTGTTCTGTGTGGGAGGTTTGGCCCAATTCTATTGTTGGTGGGGTTCAGAATGCTCTGTGATTGTAGGTGAACTATAAATCCTAGCAACTACAACTCCCAAATGTCAAAATTCTATTTTCCCCAAACTCCACCAGTGTTCACATTTGGGCATATTGGGTATTTGTGTAGAGTTTGGTCCAGATCCATCATTGTTTGAGTCCACAGTGATCTCTGGACGTAGGTGAACTACAGCTCCAAAACCAAAGTACACTTCCCACGAAATCCATCCAGTATTTTCTGTTGCTCATGGGAGAACTGTGTGCCAAGTTTGGTTCAATTCCATCCTTGGTGGGGTTCACATCTGGGCATATTGAGTATTCGTGCCAAGTTTGGTCCAGATCAATCATTGTTTGAGTCCACGGTGTTCTCTGGATGTAGGTGAACTACAACTCCCAAACTTAAGGTCCAAGCCCACCAAACCCTTCCAGTATTTTTTGTTGGTCATGGGAGAACTGTGTGCCAAGACTGGTTCAATTCTATCGGTGGGGTTCAGAATGCTCTTTGATTGTAGGTGAACTATAAATCCCAGCAACTACAACTCCCAAATGACAAAATCATTTTTTTGAGTGAAGGACATACATTGGGTTGTTTGGTGTCTTGTGTCCAAATTTGGTGTCGATTCGTCCAGTGGTTTTTCAGTTCTGTTAATCCCACAAACTAACATTAAATTTTTATTTATATAGATTTAGCTTGGTTCTCCAAAATAGTATCATGACTTTACAAACTGACTCCAAACTGACCAAATCTTAGTTATCATGGTCAATACAAAGCCAGTTCACCTCACTGACATAGGTATTGTTACAAACAAGGCAAAGCCCTGAATAGTTGCAAGAGTCAAGATCACAAGGGAAGAACTAGAAGCGAGTACTCCATTCACAACTACCTTTCCTGATCGATAGGCTGAATGACTATTATAAATGTAGAAATATTTAACTGGCTATTTAACATGGGGATCAACAATGAAAACGCAATGGTATAGAGTAATATTAAGTGAAAGCGTCACCCGTACTCCACTTGTGGTTCTTGGCTGTTTTCTATCTCCAACAGGGAGTAATCCTTAGCTTCCTCCATCCTCTGATGCAGCATTGTTAATTCTTCTCTGTAATTTTCTTCCACAGACTTTAATTTCTGTTCAAAATAAACTCTTAATTGTTCCAGTTCGATTTCATGTTCACTTCTTTTTTTATCCCACTTGAGCTGAAAATCCTTTTTCAGGCACTCTATTTCTTCCATTTGTGATGTACGAGCAAGCAGTTGTTCTTTCAATTCTGGCAGGAGAGAGGGTGAATATAAATCTTAAATTTACATATGTTACTGCAGTTTAAATAAGGTTATTTGGACATATAGCTTTTCCTAAATTGAATCAAGGAAGCCAACAACCTGAGACTAGAATTTGCAGAAGTATCTGATGGCTAAACTTACCACTTAATTCTTGTCGACTCGCCCGTGCACTATCCAGTTGGGACCAAAGCTGTTTAATTTCTTGTTCTGATTCTGCCTGTAGTTTCTGTATCTATGGAAGACAGGGTAAATTACAGTGAGCTCTCCACAATAAAAGGGGTTAGTGGGAAAACTGAGGTAAGAACTGCTATATTTTTAGTCTCAGAGAACGTCTCTTCAGAAATCTCTAAATCCTCAAAAATCCTATTGGTGGGTTTAGAAATTCCTAGAAAAGTGTTCTCTTGAGAATCTCTGGCAGAAGTTGGCCATGGATAATCAAGGACAATCATCCGTGTCTGAGAATAACTGTCTTCCATAATTGTCTCGGTGGGGGATTCATAAGTGACTGGAAAAACCTATTCTGGATCCAGATGGTCTTTCGGAATGAGGATATATATTTCTAGACGGAAGGTGACCCCGACAAGGGTTTGCTTGATGTGCCTTCCTCTTGGCATGTTTCTCCTTCTCTTTGTACCTCTCCAAAATCCATAGCACTGTTGGTAACAGCTGACCACCAGTTACAATATCGAGTGGCAGGGCTTCCCAGTTCCATAAAAATGGAAACATTACAAGAATCTAAGAATTTATTTATTTATTTATTTGATGGCATTTGTAGCCCGCCTTTCTCAGCCTTCCGGCGACTCAAGGCGGCTCACAGAAATAGCAATTTTAGTGCCATACATTCATAAAAATAGTTAAAAATATTCAACTCAACATTTAAAAAGGATATATAAACCATTTGAAAATATATAATTAACAGTGTCGTCCAGTTGAAATCATTATCCAGCAGCATCGTCCAGTCATTCCATGTTCATTCTTCCTATTTCATAATTACTTATTCCGCTAAACTTCCTAACATTTGTTCAAAAAGCCAAGTTTTTTCTCTTTTTCGGAAGGTCAGGAGGGAGGGGGGCAATCTAATATCCCTAGGGAGGGAGTTTCACAGCTGAGGAGGCCGTCTCTCGTCCCCGCCAGGTGAGCTTGTGAGGAAGGCAGGATTGAGAGCAGGGCCTCCCCAGGCAATCTTAAATTCCTAGGTAGTTCATAAGGAGAGATACGTTTGGACAGGTAAGCTGGGCCGGAATCATTTAGGGCTTTATAGGCTAAAGTGAGCACTTTGAATTGTGCCTGGTAGCAAACTGGCAGCCAATTTCTAAGTCCTTTAGGGCTACTCTATGGTCAATTTCTCCAGGAAGTTGACTACAGAGTTGCATTAGAGGGCCTAGACCTTTCCTACAGAGACCATAGTAATCCAACCTGCAAATAACTAACCCGCTAAAGCTAAACCTGCAAATGTGGAGGGCCAACTATAATTGAGTTTGCAAATTATAAGTTGTCTCTTGTTATTATTACTGTTACATTTGTATTATTCCTTTCTCAATTAAAATCTCATTTTATTTTATTATTATTTTTAATAATAAACCATTTCTTTTCAACCCTCTCTTTGTCTCTTTTCTACATCATTACTTCGTATATGTTTTCAGCCAAAACCTTGCAGTAGGTTTTAACCAAACGTGAAAAATCACACCTTTAGCAAACTACTTTCAGTCTAAAAAAGTCAATTACTCAGTATCTGTCAACATGAACAAATTCATATTTACCTCCAGTTGCAATTCTCTTTCTTGCTTCTTATTCTGCTCTGCCATCTCTTTCACCTCTTGCTCATGTTCAATCTGCAGTTTTTTCATGGCTAGGTGGTACTGGTTTTCCAACTTTTTATGCTCCGCTAAAAATAAGATTGTTATGAAGAATATTTTCTTACAAACCATCAAAATACACACAAACATACAGTCCCTCCTGTGAGAAAACCATTTCCAATTCAGAATTATGTCTGAAGTGGTACAGAAGAAAAGTAACACATTTCAAATTTTTGAAAAGTGTTGCTGTCAGATGTGAATTGGAAAGTACTACATGTGATGATGATGGTGGTGGTGATGTTGGAATTGAGCAGAATAAAGTTAAATTGTCTTGTACAAATCAGTTTTGAGCACCTACAATTTCTGTAGACCTAAAACTGTGTTTAATTCACGAAAAAAAACTGGATGTTTTGGATACCATTATATCTCTTTAGAAAGAAACTATCTGCTTCCCATTATAATATAGAAAATGGTTAGTATACTATCATATGTAGGCATAAGACTACCTGGCATGTATTGATTTCCCACCCACTATTGCTGGAGATGGTAGTCTCTTCTACCTGCAGTGATGATCAAAACTTTCCCCTCCTGTCCCAATTTTTAGCTGTGTAATGCAGCATTGTAATGCCATGGATTGTAAGCCACCCTGAGTCCCCCACTGGGGTGAGAAGGGTGGGGTATAAATGTAGTTTAATAATAATAATAATAATAATAATAATAATAATAATGAAACCCAATTGTAGTGAATGGCTCCACCTGCCATCCCAAAAGAAAACTTCAAGATAAGTCCAATTTTAATAAATAATAAACGTAACATATGAATTTAAACAATTAACATATCAATTTAAACATACAATAATAAACATGAGATAATAATTTGAATATGAATACAATAACAGGCTTAGAAGTAATTCAAATAGAAATACAATAAAAAAGCTTAAAAGTAAACAGTGTAAAATAATGTAATAATAATAATAAATATATTAAAATAACGCATGTGATAAAAAGATACTAAGAACAAAGTAAAGTAATAAATAACCTTGACTCGAGTATAAGCCGAGGGGAACTTTTTCAGCCTAAAAAAGGGGTTGAAAAACTAGGCTTATACTCGAATATATACAGTACCTACTTTCACCCTGTTCTTTTTGAAGAGAAAGTGTCTCCAAGTCTCCTCTTAGTTTTTCCATTTCCACTTCCAGTGTTCTTTTCATCTCACTTAATTCCATCTCATGTTTGGCCAATAACGCTTCAGACATGTCTTTTAAAGCGATGTCTGCCTTCAATGCACATTCTTTTTTAAGATTCTAAAAAGAAATCAAGATAGTGTGATGCAACTTTAATTTAATTCATGTCTATTCATTCTCTTTGAAGACAGTGGTTTCTTCCAATCAGATTGTTTTTCACAAAATCTTGCTTTTCAAGAAACGAACACCTGTACACTTATCCATTTATCTATTAGGCAACTGCAGAATCTTTCCAAATGGTGGGAAACAGGGGTAGCAGTAGAATAAATACACACACAGTTAGACCAACCTTTCAAAAATCATATGACTGAATAAAACATAAAATTAAGCTTGGTGCTAACGTATGACCCAGAGATCTCCCAGAATCACCCAGAGTGGGGGTGATTCAGGGAGTAAGTGAGGTGGGAGCTGACACTTTATTTTCTTCCTCACTTTTACAGCACTTTGAATAATACTAGATGCTGGCAGATTAATTATTCCCCTGCTTCTGATCTGGCAATTCTGCTAGGGACATGCAATAAAGTAGCTGTGGGTGAGAGAGACACAGATGTAGTACTTTTGGAACCAGCAAGGAAAAACAGCTTTCCTCACTTGCCATTAGCTTTTGGCATTGGAATGAGCAAAGGGAAGCACCTTGCTGTTCTCCTCATTCCTTTTAAAAACAGGGAAAGTAGGAAGGGAAGAAAGAGGCAGGGAAAGTGAGCATGGCCCTAGGGCACCAAGGTGGAGGCAGCAACCAGCAAAACAGGGAGTGCAGATTTCAGAACATCTTCCTTGTTAGGTTCTAACATGTCTGATACTTGTTTTGGCAGGTTAAAATCTTGTTGATTACTGTTAAGAGACAACAGAGAGATGCAAAAAATAGGAGAAAGCTGAGCAGAGAACTCAAGGTTTACTCAAATGCTTTTATTGCTTTGGTAAAGTGAAAGCAAAGAAGCCAACAAAGGGTTGATAAAGATTCAGTCTGCAGAGCCTGGATGGCCATCTGTTGGGGGTGCTTTGAACACGATTGTCCTGCTTCTTGGCAGGGGGTTGGACTGGATGGCCCATGAGATCTCTTCCAACTCTATGATTCTATGAGAGAGGGGCTACTGATCAGTAAAATAACAAATAATTCAGAGATAGTGAGATATCACAGGAATGAGAAATGCAGGAGCCAAGGTCTACAGTTCCAAGGCAAAAACAAATGCAAACGTGACCACAATACAGTCTCCTTACCCGCAGTTTCACCTATTCACCTACTAGGATCTGACAAAATATGTCGTCTCTATGGATTTTTCTAGGTCTTCTAGAAGATTCTATGTTATGCTTTCACCAGAAGTTACCACAGAGTTGTACTGGAGGACCTAGCGTATTCATAGAATCATAGAGTTGGAAGAGACCTCATGGGTCATCCAGTCCAATCCCCTGCCAAGAAGCAGGAAAATCTCATTCAAAGCACCCCAGACAGATGGCCATCCAGCCTCTGTTTAAAAGCCTCCAAAGAAGGAGCCTCCACCACACTCTGGGGCAGAGAGTTCCACTGCTGAACAGCTCTCTCAGTTAGGAAGTTCTCCCTTTCTTGTAGTTTGAAGCCATTGTAGTTTGAAGCCATTGTTCCACGTCCCAGTCTCCATAGCAGCAAATAAGCCTGCTCCCTCCTCCCAGTGACTTCCCCACATGAATTTATGCATGTCCCTCATCATGTCTTCTCTCAGTCTTCTCTTCTTCAGGCTAAACATGCCCAGCTCTTTAAGTCATTCCTCATAAGGCTTGTTCTCCAGACCCTTGTTCATTTTAGTCACCCTCCTCTGGACACATCCCAGCTTGTCAATGCCTCCCTAAAATTACAATGCCCAGAATTGGACACAGGATGAATCCAGGTGTGGTCTGAACAAGGCAGAATAGAGGGGTAGCATGACTTCCCTGGATCTAGACACTATCCTCCTATTTATGCAGGCTAAAATCTCATAGAATCAAAGAGTTGGAAGAGACCTCACGGGCCATCCAGTCCAACCCCCTGCCAAGAAGCAGGAATATTGCATTCAAACACCCCAGACAGATGGCCATCCAGTCTCTGTTTAAAAGTTTCCAAAGAAGTAGCCTCCACCACACTCCGGGGCAGAGAGTTCCACTACTGAACAGCTCTCACAGTCAGGAAGTTCTTCCTCATGTTCAGATGGAATCTCCTCTCTTGTAGTTTGAAGCCATTATTCTGTGTTCTAGTCTCCAGGGAAGCAGAAAACAAGCTTGCTCCCTCCTCCCTATGACTTCCTCTCACATAGTTATACATGGCTATTGTATCTCCTCTCAGCCTTCTCTTCTTAAGGCTAAACATGCCCAGCTCATTGTTGTTGTTTTTTGTTTTTTGTTTTGCTTCTGCGTGACATTATTGGCTCATGTTTAACTTATTGTCCACAAGGAATCCAAGATCTTTTTCACATGTACTGCTCTCAAGCCAGGCGTCCCCCATTCTGTATCTTTGCATTTTATTTTTTCCGCCTAAGTGGAGAATCTTGCATTTGTCAAATTGCAGTCCTTTGGACATGGGAGAAATCTAGAGCTAGTCCTGGGTAAGCAAATACAGAAGGATTTGGCAATGCATTTGTATTAATACCTTTGGACTTGGAGTATTCAAACAATCATATAAAGCAGTGAGTTTATATAAAACATGGCTTCATAGTTCTGTCGCAGCCCACCATCATGGGTCTAAACAAGTAAATTATGGAGTGATCCCAAGAAATCTCCCAATACAACTGACTGACTAAACGAAGTTATCTGATTTGCTCTCTTCTAAATCATGCAGTGAGTAGCCTTTAAAACAGAGCACATACTGCCTTATTTGACATCTCAGAATGTTTACACATACCATGTTTTTACTGACATATTCTTACCCTACAGTGAGAAAGGCTAGACAAAGTAAATGTCATGACAATCTAACAATCAAGTATATATTTTTGATTAGTTTTCTTTATGATCTACCAATTTAAAAAGGTTAAACATAATACCTCCAACATCTGGACATATTTTTCCTCCATTTTCAAAGTTATTTCCTTCCTCTCATTATCTGGAAAATTAAAAAGATTACATAAGACTACAAGTAGAAAATCAGTTTCACATACATGAAAGCAAACTTTCTACTTTCAAATACATTATTTTCATAAATATTCTGATTTCTCCAAAGATCTGAATGTTTATTATTTCTTGTTTGTAGTTATTTTAATAAGAACTTCTACTAGACTAAGATATATCCACATTTCTTACCGAAAGTATTACAAACAAATATTTTGTTTTGTTAATATAAAACCATATTACACATTTCTAAAATATGGTTTTATATTAACAAAACAAAATATTTGACTATCATGGCAACATCTTATTCAGGTGCTCTGAAAAAAGTAAGTCACATCATAAAATAATGTAAATTATTGTTGTTGTTTAATTAATAATAAAATATTACATAATCGGAATATATTGTACAATGCATCACTATACAATAATTTTCAATATGTGGTCGGCTAGGACTGAACTGGCATCCATTTTGTCTCAAGCTAGTAATCTATATAAATAAAAATGTAATGTTCGTTTGTGGGATTAACATAACTCAAAAACCACTGGACGAATTGACGCCAAATTTGGACACAAGACACCTATCAAGCCAACGAGTGACCATCACTCACAAAAAATCATGGAAAAACACAGCAGAAGGCACTTAAAAAACCAATAAATAAATAAATAAATAAAACATTACAACGCAAAACTACATATATACACACATACACAAATATATATACACACATATATACACACACAAAACACATATACACAGACTGGGCCACAGCAACGCATGGCAGGGGGCGGCTAGTGTAAAATATCTATCAAGTATTGTTGAAGACTTTCATGGCCGGAATCACTGGGTTGTTGTAGGTTTTTTCGGGCTGTATGGTCATGGTCTAGAGGCATTCTCTCATGTATGACCATGGCCATACAGCCCGAAAAAACCTACAACAACCCATCTATAAAGTAGTTAACCTGTTATAACATGTTATACCAATTTTAATATTTAGCAGAGATTAATGAATTGTTACCCAAGTCGTGCTGATGCTTTAAAGCCATCTCTTCTTTCTCCTTGCAATTCTGTTCCTTTATACGCTCCACTTCAAAATGGTATTGACCTTGCAGAACCGCTAGCTCTTGAGCATGCCTATCTTTGAGCATCTCACGCAGTTCCATTAGGGCAGTTTCCTTCTCTTTTCTCAGATTACTCTGCATCAGCTCCAGCTGTGATGTGTGTATATTATTTGCACTTAGTCTTAAAGATTCCAGTTTAAGATTATGTAGGATCTACAGCGAAGAAAAACAGCACCATAATGAGAACCCCTGTCTTTTTGTGTAACTATTAACAATTTCTTAATGTGCAATCATGTGGTCCAATTATGCCATCTGGGACGGCTTAGAATATTATCAGCTTAGTCCCTTGATACTGGACCTAAACCATTGCAGGCAGAAAATATTGTAAGACCATCAGAAGAAATGAGGCTCTGATGGCAAGACTTGACCCACATTCTTATGTTGTGCCTGCCCCTGAGTATTGCCATCCAGCTTTTCTGGCTGCTCAGCCCTGGGCTTACCCACGAGGAGACCTGCAGCCACACCCTCATTCCAGCCAACTGACCCAGCAGGGAGAGAACATGGCCCCCACAACCTCGCCGTGCTGCTACTTTAATAGCCACGTCACCCATTGCCTGGCTGCGCGGTGTGCCTCCATAGCCACACTGCCCATCATTTGGACATTGGAAAACCTGTGCGGGCGCTCGTTTTCAGGGTTCCCCTGCCTCTCCTGATGCTTTTGACCACTTTTTCCACCAGCCCACTTTGGTTGGGATTCAATGCTTACTTTTAAGCTTTTTTGTATTTATATTTGAATTATTGTATGTTTACTTTTAAGCTTTTTTATTGTATTTCTATTTGAATTACTTCTAAGCTTGTTATTGTATTTATATTTGAATTATTATCTCATGTTTATTATTGTATGTTTAAATTGATATGTTAATTGTTTAAATTCATATGTTATGTTACACTATATGTGTAATGTGGCATTGTATGCCATGGATTGTAAGCCACCCTGAGTCCCCCACTGGGGTGAGAAGGGTGGGGTATAAATGTAGTATAATAATAATAATAATAATAATAATAATAATAATACTAAGGCTGTAATATCAAATGGCAAAATATGTTCTATAGCTTACAGTTCTTTCAACTGGAATTACCGAAATGTTAAAAACTCTATCCTCTATTCTTGATGTGCACTTCTTTGTTAACTTGTGTCCTAGGCTGTTTGAACATCTATTGTTTGTACCATTTTACTTGTGAAATTCAATTTTAAAAAAACTCAGCGAAAAACAGTATTCTGTCCCATGTACCTCACAATCCAAATGAACCATATGGTTCCAATGAATTCTGCAGCTCATTATAAAATTGCACAACACTGTATCAACTGCTGTCTGGGTATACGCGTTTCAGATGGTGAGAGTGCACAGCAAGATAAGGGGGCTATACAAATCATGTGGGAACTAGATAACTATTATGATGATATGGTTTATATAAACTACTTAACACATGCCCTGTAGTGTCTTCTAGATTATTTTTGATGGGAAATGCTGTTTTTGTACAGTATGCCTCCTTGCCCCCACAACCACAGGGATACTTTCTTAAATTTACTGCGGAAGCAAGTAACTGGATTATTAACCTTATTGAAATAAGCAAGTTCCAATGGAAGCAAACATTAGACCGAGGGTGCCAACTCATTTACATTGAGGACCATATCAGCCTTATGGTTGCCTTCAAAGGGACGCTGGATCAATGGATGGAGAACCCATGGATACAGAGAGCCAACTATAAGTTTTTTTACATAGTACTCAGTGTTCTTTAGTTTTTACCCAAACTGGTCCCCAAGATGTTACTGAATGACAATTCCTATCACTTTTGATTATTCACCATGTGTACTGGAGATAACAGGGATTGTACCCTATAGCACTTGTGGCTTTGAGGTTGGGAAAAGGTTGAAGGACATTTTAAAGTCAGGCATCATATTCAAAAGCCTTGTATCTAAATTCAAATCCCACTGTCTTGACTAAACAGAACCACTGCAGCCTTCCAGATGTTACTGTATCACAACTCCCATCAGTTCTGATGAGGAATATAGGAGTCATAGTCCAGCATCTGGAGGGCCACAGAAAAATCATGGTGGTCGGATTGGGCCCACGGGCCTTGAGTTTGACACATGTGCCCTAGAGGACTTACAAGATTCCTAGAGATGTCCAATTTAGGAATTTGCCAGGTCTTTCAGGGCAACCCTATGGTATCTTCTATCAGAAGCATCCCATAGAATCACCTAGACGACCAAGAAAATTTCTAGGGAAGACATATTTTGTTGGATGTGGGTAGGTAAAACCTGGGAATACCAGCTCCATGGGTACAAAGTTCTTGCAGCAGCCAAGGTATCACTGCAGTTAATACTTTGCCTCTGTTTGTTGCATTTCTTCTTGATGTGTAGTTTCCATGTGTTGCTGCAACTCGTCTAACTTTTGCTGTTGCTCCTTCATTAATTCAGTCTGCATCTCTTTCATTTCATCCTCATGCTGAACTATTAGTTCACCTATTTCACGATCATGTTCTCGTTCATGAACCTATGAAGAAAGCATTAAAACTCTTTACTCATGCATGCAAGCACCCACTTGTCCAATAGAACCTACTATAAAGAACAAAAAAAAAAGACTCCCAAGGGAAAAACATATTTTATGGTTCTATAAGAAAATCCTATTCATTGAGACAGGAAAAGAAACAGAGGAGCTGTAACAGAATTTTTGTGGCCTGGTGAGTATGTATAAGTCTATCACCACAGTTTTGTCTCTTGTCAGATACAGGTCCTCTCCAATTCAGGATATGAGTTCACTTAGAGACAGTAATAAAGGTTTAATAAAACAGAAACAAGTTACTATATCCCATTCATTATCAGGACTGCTAAGCATCGTAAGCACCATATATTTACAGGTAGCACAATTCAAATATTAAACATGCTAATCCCCATTAGTCAAAATGCAATATACATACTTTTCAGTCTTTTTCTTTCATTGCCCAGGTAATCAATAAAACTTCCTGTTCCCACTCTCTCTGGCATTCACATGAGAAGAACCTTGAATTACACTGCTCTCATAATAAGGCCTATAACTCTGCCTAAACAAGATAGGCTCATATTTCTAACCAATGAAGTTTTGGGCATACCAGCAACAATTTTCTTCAAACATTACCATAATATTGATTACGCATATGAGCATTACAGTATTTAACATCTATATATGGTCATCATACAGTATAATATAAAAATATAACTGAATAACTAATACATACTATAGTACAATATAATATAGACGGCATGGTGGACATGCACAGTAACCATATGGTCATACATAACATGGCAGGACAAAGAGAACATGGCAAAAAATCATCCCGACACTTGCTGACCTCCATAGATTCTGCTGTGGACTCAAAGCACCCTGAAAATGTAGCAGTCTACACTTTACACTTACAGATCATGGGGTATAACACAGATTAGCATTCATAGGCATTTACTATTAAGATTTCTGGTTATCTTTTTTCTTCTAAACAATAGCAAGGAGGGAGAGTTTTACCATTTACAGGGAGAGTTTTACCATTTCTTCTTCTCCAGGCAGGGATAGGAAAACATATCAATAAACGTTGCTTTTCCATAATGGATCTAGCTGCCATTAACAAAATGGGTGTAAAATAATACAACACCTTTTTTATTATTCCAATCTGTTCTTTTCTAACTGCTTCTAGTTGTTGCTGTTCTTCTGTTCTCTCCTTGATTTGACTGTTTAATTCTTCAATCTAAAAAGAGATGCAATGTTTTAGGAGAAAATTGTACTTTTAAGAATATAGATATATCCATCACATGTTTTACATGTCTTAGCAAACAATAAAGCCCCTGCATAAAAATGTTTAGAATGGATTAGATCAGGGGTCCTCAAACTAAGACCCGAGGGCCAGATACGGCCCTCCAAGGTCATTTACCCGGCCCTCAGGGTCAACCTAAGTCTAAAATGACTTGAAAGCACACAACAACAATCCTATCTCATCAGCTAAAAGCAGGCCCACACGTCCCATTGAAATACTGTACTAATAATTTTATATTTGTTAACATTGTTCTTCGTTTTAATTATTGTGTTGTTTTTAAGTGTTTTTTGCACAACAAATAAGGTATGTGCAGTGTGCATAGGAATCCAATCATATTTTTTTCCAAATTATAATCTGACCCTCCAACAATTTGAGGGAATGTGAGCTGGCCCTCTGTTTAAAAAGTTTGAGGACCCCTGGATTAGATTATAGATCAATTTTGTTCCAGCATCCTGTTTTTAACATAAGGTAGTCAAATGTTTCAAAGCAGGACTTCAGGAAATGAGAATTAAGACTTCATATGCTACCTCACCTATTATACTGGGGAAGCCTCCCTGGCTTTGTTTGTATTCCCATAATCAAGTAAGGTTATTATGGTAGAAGTATTGTTTAGAGTTTGTATAATATTTGAAGGGCAAAGAGGATATTTTGCAGAGAAATCGGGGTGGGGGAGGGATTGTCTAGGAGGTACCTCACAAATATTCATAAAAGCAAGAATTCTGAAGCTGGGAACCTCAAACCTGCCCACAGGCCAAAGTACTTCTCACATTACAAATGATGGTATGTTAGAGAGACTTTCAAAAACCCAGTCCAGAATGACTTAGAGCCCACCAAATAAATTTAATATTAAATGATGATTTCTTAAGACGTTTTCTTGGAAATTCATAATTTCAAAGCTCAACTCTAAAAATGCTACAGGTTTATTCAAAAACAAGAAGTATCTAGCTCAGTTATGTAATACAAGTACAAAATATGCATTATGATATATCAAATACACCAATGAGAAAGTTCAGTTTTCATGTTCAGTCTGCTATAATAATCAGAATTGGCTCTTTTGCCAGAAGAAATACCTACTGTCTTCTGGTGCTGCAATTTCAGATTTGTAAGCTCAGACTGATACTGTGAATGGATGTTATTAATTTCTTCCTTGTGAAGTCTTCCCATTTCTGACTGTATTTCTTCTATTTTCTGTACTGATTTCTGCTGGGTCTCCTCTAGGCAGGTTTCAACTTTTGACTGCATATTTTTTAAATGAGCCATTTCTTCCCTCAGCTCATTTTCCTTTACAATATATTCCTTTTCTTTTAGGATTATTTCAGTGGTAAGCTTCTCTATTTCTGAATTATTATTTTGCAGTTTCACTTCAAACTCCAATCTTTCCAACTCGTGTGATTCTTGAATGATTTCAATTTTTACACTCAGTTCATCAACTGTTTGTTCAAGAATCATTATTTTGTTAAGATTTTCTTCCAAAGCTTTTTCCGATGACATTAAACTCTGATCAAGTGTTCTCACTTTTTCTTCTAATGCTGATTTTTCCTTACGCAAATATGATAAGGATTGTTCTTTGTTACTTATTTCTATTATGAAGTCTTCCTGTTCTTTTAGTAATAATTCTTCCAACACTGCTTTTTTACCAAGTAGTTCAGAAAGCATCTTGTTCCTGGCCTCCTGGCTATTAATGTGAGCTTCCATTTGATCCCTTTGATTCTGCAAAATAGCCAGTTGTTGTCCAAACAGAGACTGAACTTCACTGGTGACAGAGTCAGATGCCATTTTTTGCTCCTGAACATCTTTTACCAATTGCTCTTGCATTTTCAACTGTATCATTAAAGTTTCCTTTTCTTGCTGGAGGTCCTGGACCATTGCTTCCCAGATAAGAGATATTGAATCCTTCATTGTGTTCTTGTATTCTTCAACATAAGGTTCCGGATCACTTTTATTTCCATGCTTACTTTTAGGTTCCAACTCTTCCATTCTTTGGCTGACACACTCTTCATAAACAACAGAAGATTCTTGGTCATTTACATAAACAATTTCAGCTGTCATGTTCTCTTGGATTCCTTGATATTCTTCATCAAGTACATTTATTTGATTCATTAAATCAGTATCTCTCTTCAAGATGTCAACCTGACCAGCACTGGCATCTTTATATTCTTCTCTTTCATTCTGTGATAAACAACAGTATGCCAAAAATGTGCTGGATTTTGAATTGAGGTCTGTTTCACCGGAAGTCTCTGGTAACACATCGAAAGATATTTGCTCACCAAAGCACATTATTTTGTCACTGTCAGTACCTAAAATGTCCTTAAAGTGAGAGACATTCGATGAAGCATTTCTATGGTCCAAATGTACAGAATTGTTAAATATCGCTGTTCGTGCTATCCTCGCAAAATTGCTGTCTAACTTTTTTGTATCTTCAACAGCTCTTAATTCCGATTGTGACACATTATCTTTCAAATAATTATCAGATTTCAAGCTTATAGAATCATTTTGCAGAATGAGTTCCTTTAGATTTTTCTGGACATCATCTGACATATTTACCAATGTGCTCACTCTGAAAGTATGTGAAAACTCTACATTTGGATCAACTAATTCATCTTTATGCTGGCACAGCCCATTCAGCACCTCTTCAAGTTTTATCTTCTGTCTCTCTGACACCTGCTGTAACAATGCCTCTTCTTCTTCTAAATCCTTCAGTTTTGTGTTATAGGCAGATATTGCTTTATCATATTTACAACTTGAAACTTTGTTTTTTTCTGCCTCAAGCAGCAATTTCTCACTTAATTCCTGAACAAAGGAGTTAAGTTTTTCAATTTCATGTAAGCATTCTTTTTCATTTTTAGATTCTTTTGCCTTTCCATCACACACTTCAGCATTGGTAAGTTGCAGAATAATTTCTTCTATCGGAGGTCTATACTTTAATTCAATTTTGTAGGATTCCCTCAAGAAGTCCTCTGAACAGTTTTCAAGCTCCTTGCACCAGGGTACCTGCAGTTTATCACTTAAATTAGTAATTACAGAACGTACTTTCTCAACATCTACCTCAGAATCAGCAGTAGTTAGATCTTTTTCAAGATCAGGTTTATGTTTTGTATTCACTTCTTTTAAATAAGTCTCCTCCAGTTTGGAAATCTCTTGTCTTCGACACCCTTCCAGTTCATCTTTCAAATGCTGTAGCCTATGAATATTATTTCTGTCAATCTTTTTCAATTCTTCTTGATATTCCGGCTTTTCACTTTGCATAAGATTTATTTTTGTAAATTCCATCATCTCTTCTTCCTGAAATGAAATTATTTGCAAAGAAGCAATTAGGTCCAGCACTGCAGAACATATATTTCACCTATATACGTTTATATAGCTAAGCATTCACAAAACCCTCAGTTATATGGACGAAAAGGTAGCAGAAATTCGTAAGACTGCCTACCATCTGAATGCCATAGATTGCAATTTTGGCCTTGCCATTCTTTCCTTTATTGATGGAATAATGCTAAATTTGGTCTAGTTCTTTATTATTCATATTTAAAAATATAGTTTCTGAAAATGTTAAGGCTACAAGGCAGAGAAAAACCAGGACTTTTAAAAAATGTTGGGGTATTGTTAAATTAGAGGGAAATTTTAAAAATTTCAGTACTATTATAGTATTACTTTATAAATCTAAAGTTATATTACTATTTTTAAAAAATGCCAGGAGAGAATGCTTCCACCTTAGAAACCTTCAAGGATCTCAAAACCTGGCTTTTTCGTTGCACTTTTGGAGAGTAACCGTACAATCTTATATTGCTGCTCCCCCTCAATCTTATATTGCTTCTCCCTTGCTTCTCCCGCACAAACAATCTGCTCAATTTCTGTCTCACCCCGAGTTTTTAGCCTTTAGTTTTAGCTTTTAGTATTTTATCCATGCGGTGTGCTCACTGTCACTATAACTGTGAAGGATTTTATTGTAATTTGTATTGCTTACTGTATTTTTATGTTTTATGTATTTTATTTGCTGTTGTTTTGTGTTTCGATTTTATTGTATTGTGTGCTTAGGCTTGGTCTCATGTAAGCCGCCCCAAGTCCCCATCAGGGAGATAGTGGCAGGGTATAAATAAAATTTATTTTTATTATTATTATTATTATTATTATTATTATTATTATTATTATTATTATATTCTGGAACATGGCATACAACCCGAAAAACTTAACAGCAACCCATAAAATACACTATGTGTAAAACTTAGTCTGTTCTTCAAATTAGCATGGTCATATAAATTAAGCTGAAAATTGTTTACATAATAAATGTATAGTACTGTTCCATTATCCAGGCGAAGGCCAAGAGAGAGTGACAGATAGAGAATATTCCAGGGGGGGGGGGTTGAAGGAGGAAAACACTTTCCCCCATTTTTGCTGGTTATTCCGCCCTTCCCATTTCCATATCATAAGCAATTCTTGTTTCGACCCCAGCTACATGGTTGGGAGGAATAACAGGAAAACATGTTCCATCTTGTCTCTGGCATATGTCATCTGTTGGGGGCCCTAACGCGTAGCAGCAACTGATGCTTTGGGCCAGAGTGAAGAGAGGGGTGGCAAGGGACAGTTCCACCTTGTCTCCTGCACATGTTATCAGCTGGGGACCCCTTCCCCAGCACCAATTGCCACTCTGGGCCAGAGAGTGGGGGCAGGGGAGAGTTCCATCTTGTCTCCAGCATATGTCATCAGTTAGGGGCCCTTACCCGTAGCAGCAACTGATGCTCTGAGCCAGAGTGAAGGGAGGGGAGACCAGGTGACAGTTCCACCGTGTCTCCTGTGCTATACTAATAATATAATGTAATGTAATATAATGTATTGTATATACATATATTATAATGTAATACAATAATAATAAAAATATGACATTATAATTATATATTTTATATTACATGTAATATTACTAATAATATTACAATATAATAGTATAGTACAAAATAGTAATATATAATACTGATATTGTACTATGCTAATAATATAATATATTGTATGTATATATATCTTGTAAGCTGCTCTGAGTCCCCTTCGGGGTGAGAAGGGCGGCATATAAATGGCGTAAATAAATAAATAAATAAATAAATAAATGTATTGTCAAAGGCTTTCATGGCCAGAATCACTGGGTTGTTGTAGGTTTTTTCTGGCTATATGGCCATGGTCTAGAGGCATTCTCTCCTGACGTTTCACCTGCGTCTGTGGCAAGCATCCTTAATAAATAAATAGTTTAACTCTACCCATGTAAAATGGACTATACTTCTCTGTCTAGCGCCCTCTTATGGCCTCTGTCCAGATAATGGAACTGTACCAAATTTACTGATTTTCTAAAAATTTCTACACATTGCTGAACTGTGAAACATGGCATCTCTTAGATTGCATCAGTTTGAGAATCTGAAAACAACAGATTCCTGTTTCATTAAATTATGAGTATTGTTTTCTCCAAGAAAGATACAGAAAGAACTCGTATTCAATTAAAAGATGATGAAACAGGGTGGGAGAAATTAACTAAGCACTAATTTAGCTACAAAAAATTGTTTAAGCAGTCCCTTTTCTTGAGCTATTGCTATTGGCATTTCCATATTCTTCAGATTCATAATACCACCTTTTTCAATTGTAAGATGCCACTGATTGTAAGATGCACCCTAATTTCAGAACTACCACAACCACTAAAAATACATAAGATATATCTGCAATGCCAAAATGCACCCCATTTTTATGTAGGGAAAAGTGTGTCTTAGAATTGAAGAAATACAGTAGTTAGATAAAGTAAATGCTATACCACTGGAGACTGTAACATAATAATGTTGTAATAATCAATGGTAATGATCCTAACAGACTTAGAATTAGGCCTCACTATTAATGGACAGACTTTTTTCTGGCAAAAGTTAATGTCTATGAACCGGGCAGAGCGTTAAAGTTTGCCCGGGAGGCCCTGCTCTCGATCCCACCACCCTTGGAGGCACGATTGGTGGGGACGAGAGACAGGGGTCTTCTCAGTGATGGCCCCTCGTTTATGGAATTCCCTTCCCAATGACATTAGACCCTCCTCATATTCAGGAAAAATCTTTAAAAATGCTATGCTACCAGGCGTTTGAGGAATAGTGCTATATGGAATGTAACACTAATGACAACTATAGGTCTAGGCACTATGTTTATACCCCTCTATTCTGCCTTGGTTAGACCACACCTGGAATATTGTGTCCAATTCTGGGCACCACAATTGAAGAGAGATATTGACAGGCTGGAAAGTGTCCAGAGGAGGCGACTAAAATGATTAAGGGTCTGGAGAACAAGTTCTATGAGGAGGCTTAAAGAGCTGGGCATGTTTAGCCTGAAGAAGAGAAGGCTGAGAGGAGACATGATGAGGATCATGTATAAATATGTGAGGGGAAGTCATAGGAAGTAGGGAGCAGGCTTGGTTTCAGCTGCCCTGGAGACTAGGACGAGGAACAATGGCTTCAAACTGCCAATCTTTTTGTCAGCAAGTTCAGCAGCAGCAGCTCAGTGGTTTAACCCACTGCACCACCAGAGGGCCCTTATACTCTACTTATAAATCCTAATAATAATAATCTATATAAATAAAAATGCAATGTTCGTTTGTGGGATTAACATAACTCAAAAACCACTGGATGAATTGACACCAAATTTGGACACAAGACACCTACTAACCCAAGGAGTGACCACCACTAAAAAAAATTGATTTTTTCATTTGGGAGTTGTAGTTGCTGGAATTTATAGTTCACCTACAATCAAAGAGCATTTTGAACTCCACCAACAATGGGACTGAACCAAACTTGGCACACAGGACTCCCATGGCCAACAGAAAACACTAGATGGGTTTGGTGGGCAGTGTCCTTTGGTTTTGGAGTTGTAGTTCACCTACATCCAGAGATCACTGTGGACTCAAACAATTATGGATCTGGACCAAACTCTACAAGAATACTCAATGTGCCCAAATGTGAACACTGGTGGAGTTTGGGGAAAATAGAATCTTGACATTTGGGAGTTGTAGTTGCTGGGAGTTGTAGTTCACCTACATCCAGAGAGCACTGTGGACTCAAACAAGGATGGATCTGGACCAAACTTGGCACGAATATTCCATATGTCCAAATACGAATACAGATGGAGTTTGGGGAAAATAAACCTTGACATTTGGGAGTTGTAGTTACTGGGATTTATAGTTCACCTACAATCAAAGAGCATTCTGAACCAGATCGAGAGAATTGGGCCAAACTTCCCACAGAGAACTCACATGACCAACAGAAATGCTGCCTTAAGGCTGCCCAGTACAACTCCCTTCACCAGGGCAAGAAAATGTAATCAAAGCCCTCCTGACAAAGAGCCATCCAGCCATAGATATAGATGGATATATATGATTCACACAGACAGATATAGTATCATAGATTTGAAAGGGAACCCTAAAGAAGGACAATGATATGTTGCATGTTCCAGAGTAGGCAAACCAGACAATCTCCACATCAACGCCGACAAAGGAACAGCAAGAAATACTGTTTATCCACAAGCATAAATAAATTACATATAGCTGCACCGGGATTGTGGCGCAGCTGGCTGAGTGTCAGCTGCATTAAGATCACTCTGACCAAAAGGTCATGAGTTCGAATCCAGCCTGGGTTGGAGTGGGTTTCCAACCAATTGTGTGTAGCCTGTTGTCGACCTTTGCAATCCGAAAGACAGTTGCATCTGTCAAGTAGGAAAATTAGGTACCACCTTAAAGTGTGGGGAGGCTAAATTAACTGATTTATGAGGCCATAAAGAAGACTCCAGCAAAGCATTCCAGCAGAGAAGCATGCGGGAATGCGGAAGTGCTTCACCAGCGTCGCAGATGGACGATGAAAGCGACAGCTTCCCTGGCAGCCAGAAAAAGTTAAATAGTCTCTGTGTATGTCTGTATATGTTTGCATGTCAAAATTGGCATTGAATGTTTGCCATATACGTGTACACTGTAATCCGCCCTGAGTCCCCTGCGGGGTGAGAAGGACAGAATATAAAAGCTGTAAATAATAATAATAATAATAATAATAATAATAATAATAAGAATATATTAAAAACCAACACTTTCTCATTACTTTATTTTCCAGATCACCAGACGGGGCCACAGCAATGCATGACAGGGGACGGCTAGTAATAATAATAACAACAACAATAATCCACTGCAATATGCTGCCTCAAAGTGTGGAAAAGTCTCCTTCTCTGGAGGTTTTGAAGCAGAGGCTGAGTCAATCTGAGGATGCTTGCCATAAATGCAGGTGAAACTTCAGAAGAGAATGCCTCTAGACCAGGAGTCCTCAAACGACGGCCCGCGGGCCAGGTCCGCCTCCCCGAGGGCATTTATCCGGCCCGCGGGGTGTGGAGAAGCGGCAGGCAATGCGGCCCCAAAGGTGCGTCGCCCTGCCGCCTCCTCCCGGCTTCAGGAGGAGGCGAGACCCCATCCCAAAGCCGGGAGAAGGCAGGCCTGGCCTGGGGAGAGGGCAGGCGGCACGTGGCCAAAGCTGCACCGCCTGCCACCTCCCCTGCCTTCAGGACGAGGTGAAACCCCGTCCCGAAGCCGGGAGAAGGCAGGCCCAGCCTGGGGAGAGGGCAGGCGGAGCGTGCCCAAAGCTGCACCGCCTGCCGCCTCCCCCGCCTTCTCCCAACTTCAGGACAAGGCGAAACTCCGTCCCGAAGCCGGGAGAAGGTAGGCCCGGCCTGGGGAGAGGGCAGGCGGCGCGGGTCATGGGCGTTCTGTGTGGGCCATGGGTGTTTTGTGTGGGAAGTTTGGCCCAGTTCTATCATTCAGAATGCTCTTTGATTGTTGGTGAACTATAAATCCCAGTAACTACAACTCCCATATGTAAATGTCTATTTTCCCCAAACTCTACTTGTGCTCACAATTGAACATATTGAGTATTTGTGCCAAGTTTGGTCCAGATCCATCATTGTTTGAGTCCACAGTGCTCTCTGGATGTAGGTGAACTACAACTCCAAAACTCAAGGTCAATGTCTGCCAAACCCTTCCAGTATTTTCTGTTGGACGTGGGAGTTCTGTGTGCCAAGTTTAGTTCAATTCCATCATTAGTAGAGCTCAGAATACTCTTTGATTGTAGGTGAACTATAAATCCCATCTCCTAAATGATAAAATCAACCCCACCATCATTCAGATGTCGGCATATCAGATATTTGTGCCAAATTGGTCCAGTAAATGAAATGCATTCTGTATTTAATATATTTACATTATATTTCATAACAGGAGCAGAATTACAGTTCTGAAGTAGCAACAAAAATAATTTTATGGTTGGGGGTCATCACAACATGAGTAACTGTATTAAGGGGTTAAGGAAGGTTGAGAACCACTGATCTATGGCAAGCATCCTCAGAGGTTGTTAGGTGACAACAATCCTCTCTTCAGCCAAAAGCAGGCCCACACTTCCCACTGAAATACTTGCACTACAAATAAGATATGTGCAGCGTGCATAGGTATTCATTCATGTTTTTATTCACATTATAATCCGGCCTTCCAACAGTTTGAGGGATCGTGACCTGGTCCTCTGTTTAAAAAGTTTGAGGACCCCTGCTCTAGAACATGGCCATTGTTGTTGTTCATTCGTTCAGTCGTCTCCGACTCTTTGTGACCTCATGGACCAGCCCGCACCAGAGCTCCCTGTCGGCCGTCACCACCCCCAGCTCCTTCAAGGTCAGTCCAGTCACTTCAAGGATGCCATCCATCCATCTTGCCCTTGGTCGGTCCCTCTTCCTTTTGCCTTCCACTTTCCCCAGCATAATTGTCTTCTCTAGGCTTTGCTGTCTCCTCATGATGTGGCCAAAGTACTTCAACTTTGTCTCTAGTATCCCTCCCTCCAATGAGCAGTCGGGCTTTATTTCCTGGAGGATGGACTGGTTGGATCTTCTCGCAGTCCAAGGCACTCTCAGAACTTTCCTCCAACACTACAGTTCAAAAGCATCGATCTTCCTTCGCTCAGCCTTCCCTAAGGTCCAGCTCTCACATCCGTAGGTGACTACAGGGAATACCATGGCTTTGACTAGGCGGATCTTTGTTGCCAGTGTGATGTCTCTACTCTTTACTGTTTTATTGAGACTGAACATTGCTCTCCTCCCAAGAAGTAAGTGTCTTCTGATTTCCTGGCCACAGTCTGCATCTGCAGTAATCTTTGCGCCTAGAAATACAAAGTCTGTCACGGCCTCCACATTTTCTCCCTCTATTTCCCAGTTGTCAATCAATCTTGTTGCCATAATCTTGGTTTTTTTGACGTTTAGCTGCAACCCGGCTTTTGCGCTTTCTTCTTTCACCTTGATTAGAAGGCTCCTCAGCTCCTCCTCGCTTTCGGCCATCAGAGTGGTGTCATCTGCATATCTGAGGTTGTTAATGTTTCTTCCAGCAATTTTCACCCCAGCTTTGCATTCATCAAGCCCCGCACATCGCATGATGTGTTCTGCATACAAGTTTAAAAGGTTCCGTAAGAGTATGCAGCCTTGCTGTATGCCTTTCCCAATCTTGAACCAGTCTGTTGTTCCCTGGTCAGTTCTTACTGTTGATACTTGGTCCTTGTACAGATTCCTCAGGAGAGAGACAAGGTGGAACATGGCCATACAGCTCGAAAAAACCTACAACAACCCAGAGGCTGGGTCCTTTTATTGTGTGTTTATGCCTGGCCGAAGAGAGCTGGACTAGATGGGCCTTGGGGGTCTCTTCAACTTGAACTCCAAGATCTAGACTGCAGGTGCCCTGAGCTCATTGGAGGAAGAGACCGTGTGCTTCCACACTGCGCCATTATACTGCTGTGATTCCGCGGTAACTACCACGGCAACAGCCAATGGAATCCTGGGTGCTGGAATCCTCCTCTGGTGCTTCTGGCCACCTTTACCAGTTCAGGACTCCACAGAATGCCAACCAATGGGAGTGAAGCGCTGTGTGTGCGCGTGAGTGGCCCGGCTCCCTTCCCCGCAGCCCTCCCTCCCTGTCACAGACACCCCCAGACCCAGGAGGAAAGGGGCGCACCTGAGGAGGGCGGCTGCCTTCGCCCTCCTTCTCTTCTTCCTCGCCTGGCCGCCCTCCTCGCTCCATACCGGGAGACGAAAGCAGCCTCGGGCTCTCAGGTCCCAACCGTTGCACGGCCACCTGAGGCCAAAACTTCCAGCCAATGGCGTTCCTCGAGTCCCCGCCTCAACTTCCCGCCCAATCAGAAAGCGAGCCCAAACCTACGCTTTCCTCATTCCTCTTGCTCCCCCCTTTGGCGCCAGCTGTTACCGGATTGGCATCTCGAGGGACCAATAGGATCGGACTCGGGCTCCAGAGCCCACCCCTCACCCGCGGGATGTCCACACACCGCCCCTCTCCCTCGCAATCTGCCGCTGCTTTGACTCTGAGTGCTCCTATAATGTACAATTCATGCATTTTGACATTACTTCCTTCTGGAGGCGCCTCTATGAAGAGAGAGAGAGAAGGAGGCGCCTCCAGTCACACTTCTGTTAGCCCAGTCACACTTCTAAACTGGTGGCGACCGAGAGTGGAAGATAAACAAGTAAAAAGGAAACTGTCGGTTTGCGCCTGCGCAATTCTTTCTTTCCCGCCGTACGCGACACTACCATTGGATTCCTCAGCGGCTGCTGCTGATGCGGAAGGCTGAATTTCAAACGTCTCTCCCCCGCCCCCTTTGGGAGGGTTTAGCCAATCAGCGCAGGCAGGGCGGGTCCTAATGGCTCCATGGTAACGGTTGGCGGTCGCGCGCTTCTGCCCGCCAAGTGAAAAATGGGAGGGGGGGGGGGCTGAGCCGAGAAAGGAAGGCGGTCTTTTCAGAGTAGAAGTGGAGCCCTCAGTGGCGCAGTGGGTTAAACCCCTGTGCCGGTAGGATTGAAGACCGATAGGTCGCAGGTTCGAATCCGGGGAGAGGCAGATGAGCTTCCTCTATCAGTTCCAGCTCCTCATGCGGGGACAGGAGAGAAGCCTCCCACAAGGATGATAAAATATCAAAAATCATCCAGGCGTCCCCTGGGTAACGTCCTTGCAGAGGGTTAATTCTCTCACAACAGAAGTGACTTGAGCTTCCTAACACGACCAAAAAAAAAAAAAAGCAGAGGTGGGTGGCAGAACAACAGAGAGGAAACAAATCAGGCACATCTAATCACCTCTCAACAAAAGATGGCTCCAGGCAGTGCCAGGCCATCAAGGTGGTCAGTTGAAACATTCACATGCAGCCCTGTGATGACTGCTCATCTCACTAAAATAATTGAAGGTGTTCAATCTATTGTCGAAGGCTTTCATGGCCGGAATCACTGGGTTCTTGTAGGTTTTTTTCAGGCTATATGGCCATGTTCTAGAGGCATTCTCTCCTGACGTTTCGCCTGCATCTATGGCAAGCATCCTCAGAGGTTGTGAGGTCTGTTGAAACTAGGAAAAAGGGGTTTATATATCTGTGGAATGACCAGGGTGGGACAAAGGACTCTAGGTGTGAATGTTTCAACTGACCACCTTGATTAGCATTTGATGGCTTGGCAATGCCTGGAGCAATCTTTTGTTGAGAGGTGATTAGATGTCCCAGATTGTTTCTCTCTCAGCTGTGGGCAAGTCTACATAGGGACCACCAAACGCAGCAGCATTGCCCAAACACAAATCAAGGAACATGAAAGGCACTGCAGAGTACTTCAACCAGAGAAGTCAGCCATAGCAGAGCACCTGATGAACCAACCTGGACACAGCATATTATTTGAGAACACAGAAATGCTGGACCACTCTCACAACTGCCATGTCAGACTACACAGAGAAGCCATTGAAATACACAAGCATGTGGACAATTTCAACAGAAAGGAGGAAACTGAAAATGAACAAAATCTGGCTACCAGTATTAAAAAAAAAAAACCCTAAAATTACAACAGCAGAACAACAGAGAGGAAACAATCTAGGACATCTAATCACCTCTCAACAAAAGATTGCTCCAGGCACTGCCAGGCCATCAAATGCTAATCAAGGTGGTCAGTTGAAACATTCACACCTAACTCCAACAGACAAGAGTCCTTTGTCCCACCCTGGTCATTCCTCAGATATATAAACCCACTGTCCTAGTTCCAACAGATCTCACTACCTCTGAGGATGCTTGCCATAGAGGCAGGCGAAACGTCAGGAGAAAATGCCTCTAGAACATGGCCATATATCCCAAAAAAACCTACAACAACCCATTGAAGGTGTTGTTGGGTGACACCTCCTGAGTCCCACAGTTATTGTCCTATTGGGTCAAAGTTCAGTATTGTCTCCCATGTTGTTTAACATCTACATGAAACCATTGGGGGAGATTACATTTCTGTTTGACAAAAAGAGAGTGAGACTGAATTACCTATAGGATTCCCATTTTAAATTGAAAGCACAGAGATTAGAAAGCTGTTTTTTCAAGGCAATTAGGAAAAGCACACATTTATGAGCAAAGGATCTTGAAAGTATTTCTGATAAGATCTTCTTTTGCTCTCTGCCTGGTACAAAGCTAATTAGGAAAGAGCAGATATATAGGTAAAAGGTTTTCATTAGAAATATTCATGCCAACATTCTAATGATTTTACGTATAAACTGTGTTAAGACATCAACAATTGCTCTTTTCTTTTTTTAAAAAAATATATAATGTATTTTCCTGACCTAGATACTGTTCTCAAAATGATTAATTGTATACGCTGTTAGGAAAAGAAAAAAAATTCATGCCTTATTTTATGTTAATTTTTGTTATTTGGAAATTATTCTTGATTAATATTCATAATAAGGTTGTCCTAAATGATGAAATGCTGTTTTTCATAGCCAATCCATAGAACTTTTATGTCTGTACAGAAGGTTATAAGTTCCTGTTCATATCGTTGTAAAATCAACTGCACCTTAAGAAACATTTTTGCAAGGGTTTTCTTTTCTCCACCCTGCAGAATGCCAACATTAAAGGCTGGATGGTTTTCCATATTTGAAACCTGTTTTTAATTCATAATTAAAATTAAATCTATGAGGAACTGGGTAAGAGGATTTTAGATGCAAGGTTTTCCCTTTGGCAACTTTGGGGGGGTTGCAGGATTATGGACTGAGTGGGAGATGACTCGGTCTTCCTTTTGGACTTACACAGTTAGTTTCCACTCGGAGGGTGGCTCACAGGTTCCAATTGTCGCCCTCCACTGACCTACCCTTGAGGCATTTCAAATGAAAGACTTCCTCCTCAACTTACCTACTGTTAGGTTTCAAAGCGAAATCTTCCTCTGTGGTGTTATTTATTTATTTATTTACTTACTTTGCTTATATACCGCTGTTCTCAGCCCGGGGGCGACTCACAGCGGTGTATAACATAGAAAGGACAAGGTGCAAAATTCAAGACACAATCTAAAATATCAATCTAGCAATAACCAAAAAACATCATCATCAAAAACATCAACAATATCAAAATACAAAAAGCCAATCTCGACGTCTCATCGTTTAAACCACAATCCAGTATCATTTTCTGTTGTTCCATTCCTGTCGTCATTACCAATTATTGCACTTCTTGTTCGAACGCCTTCTTGAACAGCCAAGTCTTTAATTTCCTGCGGAATATCATCAGGGAAGGAGGCAGTCTGATGTCCACGGGAAGGGTGTTCCACAGCCAAGGAGCCACCACCGAGAAGGCCCTGTCTCTCGTCCCCACCAGGCGTGCCTGTGAGGCAGGCGGGATCAAGAGCAGGGCCTCCCCGGACGATCTCAAAGTCCTGGTGGGCTCATAGGCCGAGATGCGGTCAGATAGGTATCTTGGGCCGGAACCGTTTAGGGCTTTATAGGCCAACGCCAGCACGTTGAATTGAGCCCGGTAGCAAATCGGCAGCCAGTGGAGCTGGTACAACAAGGGCGTTGTATGCTCCCTGTGTCCCACTCCTGTTAGTAACATGGCTGCCGCGCGTTGGACCAATTGAAGCTTCCGGGCCGTCTTCAAGGGCAACCCCACGTAGAGAGCGTTGCAGTAGTCTAAACGGGATGTAACCAGAGCGTGGACTACCATGGCCAAGTCAGACTTCCCAAGGTACGGGCGCAGCTGGCGCACGAGCCTAAGCTGTGCAAATGCTCCCCTGGTCACCTCCGAGACCTGGGGCTCCAAGCTCATTGATGAATCCAGGATCACATGTTAGGTGTTATCACTTGTTTCTCTTTCCTCTTTATGCCCTTATCATTTCTGCCTTTTCATTTTTTATAGCGTTGGTAGAAATGTCCATCTCAGGCAGACGGGAAACAGTATTCATATGGATATTATACACAAGTACAGGCAGTCCCTGAGTTTCAAACGAGATTCTGTGGGTTTGTTCTTAAGCTGAATTTATATGTAAGTTGGACTGGTACATTTGTTTTTTTTTTTATTTCTTTACCATATTTATATCCTGCCCTTCTCACCCGGAAGGAGGCTCAGAGCAACCTTACAGATAGGCCACAAAGTAAAAAATATAAGGCAAAAATGTGTGCTCCCAAGTGCCATCCAACCCAGCCTGCTACCATACAGGATACTCACTCAAAGCACTCCTAACAGATAGCCATCCAGCCTCTGCTTCAAAACCTCAAGGGAAGGTTGGCTAAAAATGATGCCTCAATGGTACCCGACCCCTCTTTACAGTCTCCTGTAACAATTAAATTAGGTTTTGGGAAGTGCGATTCTAACATTTCTATAAAATCTTCCAGTTCTGCCCAAGTACGGTTTAGCTCGTCCCATTTGGGGTTGGGGGTATGATATGCTTCAAAGAGGAACTAAGTCTCCTATGAGACTTCATGCCCAAAGCCTGCAGATGGTATTGGTTGACCAAATATTGCGTTATGAGCATGAATTAAGTTGTCTTGAAAATCCCATTACTTTTGGAGAAGTTGGGATTTTCTACATGCCTGTTTATTTTGAGGACTTCAAGATGTTAACGGCTCTCTCTTTTTTTTTTTACCTGACTACGGCAGCGAGGATATGTATTGCCCGTGTATGGAAAACCAAGGATACAGCAACCTTCAATTCATGGATCAATAAAGTTATGGATATTATGAATATGGACTTCGTAACACAGAAAATAAGGAAAAACAGAACAATAGCAAATAACACCAACTGGAACAAGTTTGTTAATTTTTTTTAAAAATTTTTTTAATCATTTTTATTTATTCTTTTTGCATTATACAGTGATAGAGTGGGAAATTCGTTAATTTTTTTAAAGAAAAATAATTTTAAATATTGTTAAAAGGGGAAAGAAAGAAGAATCCCGGAATTGATGTTAAAATTAGGTCAAAGACCAATTATTAGATTAAGATAAGGTGGGAACGAAATAAAACACAGGTTCGCCTGAGGATCCGGGAAGTTAAGAGGAATGTATATGTATATATGTCGATATGTGAATAGGTATTGTAATGCGTCGTAGGGCGGGGGGGGGGGGGAGGGGGGATACAGGCGACATCCTGCCCTCGAGCTTGGGTTAGGTAGGTAGGTAGGCAAGTAGGTAGGGTTGAACAAGATTTGCGAAATTAGGGATGGATAATTATGTAGGAATGTAATATATATAGAGGAAAGCACTCTGCCAACAAGGTAGTAGCCCTTTTAACTTGTATGTCGATTTGTTTGTCTTGTCTGTCAGTTTGTCTATGTTGTTAAACTCTTTTCAATAAAAATAAGTTTAAAAAAAGAAGATGTTAGCGGCTCTATTGTTGTGGTTGCCTTGGTCCTTTCTGCTTGTCTTTTCTTTGTAATTACATTAGAGACTCTTTATTACTGCAGTATTTTATCAGAGTTACTAACCAGTTGCAACATTATTTGTAATGTGACCTTTTTGTTACATATTCTGAGCCATTATATTTATACAGTATCAGCTTGGGGACCCGTCAATGCCCGGGTTCCTTGAGAAGGGCATAGTTTGTTATGGGAAGTTTGGTAATATCTCTGGATTCAGGTTCAACTACAACTCCCGCATGGATGGGTCATTCCCCCCCCAAACCTATTGGTCATGGGGAGTCCATGTGCCAAGTGTGATCCTGGTCTGTCATTTGTGGGGGTTGCAGTCGTCTGTTGGAGTTGAATCAAGTGAAGATACTGCATATCCCATCCTCTGTGCTCCATCCTCCCCCAAACTGCACCAGGATGTATAGTGAGTGGGTCATGGGCGGTCTGTGTGCCAAATGTGGTCCAGGTCCATCATTCATGGGGGTTGCAGTAATCTCTGGAACTGAGTGGCAGTATGCAAATTCCATCATCCGTGGCAAGTGTGGTGCAGATTCATCAATGGTTGGGTTCAAAGTGCTTTCTGGATGAAGGTGAAGTACAACTCCTCTAAATCATGGTGAGTTCTTCCCAAACCTCTTGTTCAGTTGCTGATCAGTTCCTGTTTGCTGTGTGCCATAGGAATGGTTAGGAAAAGGTTAAGTGAGAGGCAGTGGGCAGGGTCATGCAAATTTGGAGAGAGAAAGGAACATTGGGATGTCCATTCTGGAGAAAAAACAGAACATCTAGGATGAAATGGTCTCTGAATGAAAGCGTTCCTTGGGTGGTTGGTGTCTGGGGAGTCCGGTATCTTGAATTTTTAGATTCCTTAAGTAATAATTTGATTGAGATAAAGATTTAAAAGAAACAATCTGACCAGAATAACTGAGATGATCTTGGAAAGAGGAAAGCTGGAAAAGAAGAAAGAACAATATGATAGAATACAAGAAGATATAAGAAAACAATGTATTGTCGAAGGCTTTCATGGCTGGAATCACTAGCTTCTTGTGGGTTTTTTCAGGCTATAAGGCCATGTTCTAGAGGTATTTCTCCTGACATTTCGCCTGCATCTATGGTAAGCATCCTCAGAGGTAGTGAGATCTGTTGGAATTAGGACAATGGGTTTATATATCTGTGGAATGGCTGGGGTGGGGCAAAGAGCTCTTCTCTGCTGGAGCTAGGTGTGAATGTTTCAACTGACCACCTTCATTAGCATTTGAAGGCCTGGCTGAGCCTGGGAAAATCTTATGTTGAGAGGTGTTAAGATGTGCCTGGTTGTTTCCTCTCTGCTGTTTTGCTATTGTAATTTTAGAGTTTTTTAATACTGGTAGCCAGATTTTGTTCATTTTCATGGTCCTTTCTGTTGTAATTGTCCACATGCTTGTGGATTTCAATGGCTTCTCTGTGTAGTCTGACATGGTGGTTGTTGGTGTGGTCCAGCATTTCTGTGTTCTCAAATAATATGCTGTGTCCAGGCTGGTTCATCAGGTGCTCTGCTATGGCTGACTTCTCTGGTTGAAGTAGTCTGCAGTGCCATTCCACAGATATATAAACCCATTGTCCTAATTCCAACAGACCTCACTACCTCTGAGGATGCTTGCCATAGATGCAGGCGAAACGTCAGGAGAAATGCCTCTAGAACATGGCCCTATAGCCCGAAAAAACCCTCAAGAACCTATAAGAAAACAACTATGAGATCTGAAACTAATTGATATCCCTTTTTCTCTTTGCTACAGAGGACATAACAAACTTGTAATACTTTAAGTCAGGGGTCCTCGAACTAAGGCCCGGGGGCTGGATGCGGCCCTCCAAGGTCATTTACCCGGCCATCGCTCAGGGTCAACCTAAGTATGAAACTACTTGAAACTACGTAATAATAACAACAATCCAATCTCATCAGCCAAAAGCAGGTCCACACTTTCCATTGAAATACTAATAAGTTTATATTTGTTAAAATTGTTCTTAATTTTAAATATTGTATTGTTTTTAAATGTTTTTGCACTACAAATAAGATATGTGCAGTGTGCATAGGAATTCATTCATGTTTTTTTCAAACTATAATCCGGCCCACCAACAGTTTGAGGGACTGTGACCTGGCCCTCTGTTTAAAAAGTTGGAGGAGCCCTGCTTTAAGTAATGAAAATGAGTGTAATGGAAATGACAAATTAGATGTAATAATCATAACTATGTACATTGCCTTTTCTCTTGTCTCCTCCCCCTGTGAAATATTATATATGGTAAAGATTTAATTTGTATTGTCGAAGGCTTTCATGGCCGGAATCAATGGGTTGTTGTAGGTTTTTCCGGGCTATATGGCCATGTTCTGGAGGCAACAGACCTCATTACCTCTGAGGATGCTTGCCATAGATGCAGGCGAAACGTCAGGAGAAAAATTGCCTCCAGAACATGGCCATATAGCCCGGAAAAACCTACAACAACCCAAAGATTTAATTTACTAACAGGAATTCCCAAACCCCTTTCTCCCCCTTTTCATTCTCACCTGACTTTTAAACCTCTCCCCCTTGTATGTGTGTGGAAAAAATGGAAATGTAATATATATGTGTGTAGATAGATAGATGGATGGATGGATGGATGGATGGATGGATAGATAGATAGATGAAAGAAAGAATTCTAGCAGTGGATGAATGACAAGAAAATGTAATGCCTACCACGGCCACTGGGGTGTACCCAATCTCTACTGGAAATGAGAGCCAGATAGAAGACAGGAAGAATTTGATGGTTTTCTTACCTTATTCCACATCTCTCCCACCCTTCCATTTCTTCTTTGGCTTTCAAGATTGTGCTAAGGCTAGCAAGTAAGATTGGGAGGAAGGAAAGGAGCCCAGAGAAGAGAGGATGCCTCTTCTCTCTCCTTCTCTCTCATATTGTACCTACATAACCGTGAAGCCAACAGGAAATTGAAAGTTACCAGGGAAGGCCAAGAGCTCGGACACTGAGCCCGCCAAGCATGAAGCCAAGAGGAAACTGAGTTACCTGGAAAGGCTAAGAGCTCAGACACTGAGCCTGCCTAGTGTGAAACTAACACGAAGTTACCTGTGATGGCACACTGAGCCTACCAAGGTGTTGACAGGCTGCCTTTCAGGTCCTTCCTCTTCCTTGGTGTCTCCACAGGTGAAGCTCCCTTGGCTGTGCCTGCCGGAAGTGCCGGGTGCCGAGCCCCCAAGGCCCACGACATGCTACTGCTCCTGCCCGCCGACGGGCCCCTCAATGTGCCGCCGCCTCAGCATCACATCGTCTACTTTCCCAGGGATCTGCATGTAGGGCAAGGCACGCTCTCTCAGCCAGTTCAGTGTGGATTTCATACAGCTGTGAGGAAAGGGCCTTGGAAGCACATAACTAGGTCCCCATTGAATCCAGTGGGCTTTTCCTCTTGTGTTCCTCCCTCCCCTTTTAATGCAAGAGATAGGTCTAATTGTCCAAACCAACAACAGTGGGGATTTTGTAAAATTATTATATTATTATTTCATTAAATCCTGTGATGGTAGGGGTTTATATGAAATGAGATGATGATGATGATGATGAATATTGTTGTTATCAGGTCAAAAACAATGATGGTGGGGGATTATATGGGATTCTTAAAAAAAGAAAGGGTTTCCCCTTGACATTAAGTCTAGTCGTGTCTGATTCTGGGGTGTGGTGCTCATCTCCATTTCTAAGCTGAAGGGTCGGCGTTGTTCGTAGACACCTCCTAGATCATGTGACTGGCATGACTGCATGGAGTGCCTTCCTGCCGGAGTGGTACCTGTTACTCACATTTGCATATTTTCAAATTGCTAGGTTGGCAGAAGCTGGGCCTAACAGCAGGAGCTCACCCTGCTCCCCAGATCTAAACCACCGAGCTTTCAGTCAGCAAGCTCAGCAGTTTAACCCGCTGCGCCACCGGGGGCTCAATGGAATTACTACTACTATATTATCATTGTTAGGTTAAAACCTATGATGGTGGGGTTTAGATGAGCTATTATTATTATTATTATTATTATTATTATTATTATGACTACTACTATTACTATTATTAGGTGAAAACCAATGATAGTGGGGGTTTATATGAAATTATTGGTGTTATTTTAGGTCAGAACCAATGATGGTGGGGGGGGGGGATTGTATGAAATTATTATTATATTACATTAATACTTGTGAGGGTTGGAGTCTATATGCATGTATATTATCATTATCATTATTGCTATTAATATTAGGTCAAAGCCAGTGATGCTGGGGCATTATATTACACTAAACCTGTGATGGTTGGACTTTATATGAAAGTATATTACTATTAGAGCCCCCGGTGGCGCAGTGGGTTGAAGCGCTGAGCTGCTGAACTTGTTGATCGAAAGGTCGCAGGTTCGATTCCGGGGAGCGGCGTGAGCTTCCGCTGTCAGCCTAGCTTCTGCCAACCTAGCAGTTCGAAAACATGCAAATGTGAGTAGATCAATAGCGGGAAGGTAACGGCGCTCCATGCAGTCATGCCAGCCACATGACCTTGGAGGTGTCTACGGACAACGCTGGCTCTTCGGCTTAGAAATGGAGATGAGCACCACACCCCAGAGTCAGACATGACTGGACTTAATGTCAGGGGACTACCTTTACCTTACTATATTACTATTATTAGATCAAACCATTGATGCTGAGGGATTATATGGAATTCTTATTATTAAAACCTATGATGGTAGGGGTTAGATGATATGTTATTATTATTAGGTCAAACCCAACAAAGGGGGACTATATGGAATTATTATTCTTATATTAATATTATATTATCACTAGGTCAAAAGTAATGATGAAGGGGGTTATATGGAATTATTATTACTATATTGTATTATTATTATTATTATCATTATTATTATTAGGTTTAAACCGATGATGGTGGGGGGTTATATGTTAGCTGTAAAGGATGATTGTTTTTGAAAAGCTATGCTGTTATGGAGCCCCCGGTGGCGCAGTGGGTGAAAGCATTGAGCTGCTGAGCTTGTTGACAGGATGGTCGCAGGTTCGATTCTGGGGAATGCAAACAGTATGACAGTCGTGCACCTTAATTCACAAGGAAAAAGTAACATATTTGTTACATTAAGGACTCAGACTGCCTTAAAATAAGTAATAATGGAGTGAATGATGGCAAAAACTGCAATCAAAACTAAATAAAGTGGAGATTTTTAGTCAGTTAAAAAGTAAATCAGGAAATAGGGATTCAGCCTTTGGATGGGGTTATACTCTTGCTGCAGGTTTTCATTTTGAGTAAGCTCTTGGTACCTATTCGCACAGGCTTATTTTTGGCAGTAGGGGCAGGCTTTTCCCCCCACCTTTGCCACAAAGTCCACCAGATCCCATCATACACAGTAAAATTACTTCCAAGGTGGCTCCATGGCGAAAGTGGGGGGAAAAAACCTCCTGCCACCACCCCAATTTTTCAGAGGCACATGATGGGAGGTTGCCTTTGGACCATTCAATAATTTTAGCTAGGATGCACCTACACTGTAGAGTGAATGCAGTTTGTCACAAGATGTAAAGATGTGCACTAGCTGTAAAAGAGGGTGGAACAAACGTGTGGATAATGGGTTATCAGTAGTTCCTTGACATGCAGGACTGATCTTTTCTCTTGTCTACTGGTTAATTGTTATGCGAAGAGAATCCTCAATTAGTTAAGGCTTTGGCTCTTCTGTTTTTCTGTCCTTTGTTGTCAGAGAATCATACTCTGCTCAGACCACGTCTCTGAAATTCCCCAGTCTCTTACAAGGAGGTGGCATCACTAAAATTCAAGATCTGAAATAATTTGTGATGTGTGTGTGCCTTTAAATCACACATTGACTTGCAGATTTAAAAAAAGAAAAGAAATTAAGTCCAGGAATACGCAGAAATGGCTTGCCAGATCCTCCCCTAGAACAGAGATCCCCAAACTAAGGTCCGCATGACGGATGTGGCCCTCCAAGGTAATTTACCCAGCACCGGCCCCTAAACTTTAGACTTTGGATCACCCCAAGTCTCACATGACTTGAAGGCACACAACAACAATCCAAATTGACTTGACTAATTCATTAGCCAAAAACAGGCCCACACTTCCCATTGAAATACTGGGAAGTTTATGTTGGTTAACATTGTACTTCATTTTAAATATTATATTGTTCTTTCTACAAATAAGATATGTGCAATGTGAATAGGAATTCATTCATTGGGTTTTTTCCTAACTATTGTCTGCCTCCCCCCCCCCAAATAGACTGAGGGACCATGAACCTCAGTTAAAAAGTTAGGGACCCCTGCTCTAGATTAAAACTATACTAATTTGGTGGTATGTCTCTCCTCACTCCCATTACTGGATTCCCTCCTGCTGATGTTTGTGGGTAAAGCACCCAAGTCGTCAAAAAAAAAAAAAAACTGGGTTGTCCTTGTTGAAAAGTTTTCAATAAAGGGCTTCATGAACCTTGGAGTTTTACACATTTTGCTTGGCATGCCCCCTTCATTCAGTTCAAAGGGCAGGGGAGAATGGGGCTGTTGGAAGTGAACTGGCCTTGCTGCTGCTGCTGCTTTCTCATTACTCCAGTGAGTAACCTAACTGCAGAAACCCTGAGAGCCAAGTGTGAAGATCTAAGGGCTCCACAGGACAGAGTCCGAGGACCCATCCAACTGCCTTGTCTGTATTCTCCCTTTCAAAGGGATTCAAGTGAAGCTGTTTGAGAACAGAAATTAAAGGCATGTTTTGCTTACTGAATGGCTCGGTTCTTAACTTTATTTTATTTTTTTGGAAAAAGAAAGCCTGTGCTTGTTCTTAATTATTGTTCTTTGCAGTTTACAATGGGATTAACTCACTACTTTGTTAAAGACAATTACGTTTGCTTATGCGCTAGTACACATGCCTGCCTAACGCACAAAACAAAACAAAAACAAAACAAAAAAGTGGCACAACTTCATACAAAATAAAAATGGGAATGGAAAGAAATCCCTGTGTTTAAAGAGGGTGAGATTTACTTTTGTTTGCATTGCTATAATTAATATTATGATGTCATCTTGTAGAGCAGACATCTTCAGCCAATCGCTGAATGGTAAGTCAACACTTTTGGGAGTCAGTGTGGTGTCGTGGTTTTAGCATTGGATTACAACCCAGGACAATGGGGTATGAATTCCCACTCAGCCATAGAAACACACTGAGTGGCCCTTGGCAAGTCCAGCGTACCTGTCCAAACGCGTCTCCCTCTACGTCCCACCCCGGAGTTTGACAATCTGACAACTAGATAAGGACAATCAGATGACTGGACTGACAGGACTGACAAAGTGGAATTGGAATTTGGACTATGAGATGGCGAACGCTGAGCGTTAATTAGATGAAACTGGTTTTATTGGTTTTATTGGGTTTATTGTTGTAATGCAGAAACTGAGTGTTAATTGTTGAATTGCTGCCATATTGTTTTATTCTATTGTTATGTTGATGCCGGCATCGAATTGTGCCTTTGTAAGCTGCCCTGAGTCCCCTCCGGGGTGAGAAGGGCGGGGTAGAAGTAACCGAAATAAATAATAAATAAATAAATACTGTCTCAGGGTCTTTCCAGACAGGTCCTCTATCCCAGGATCTGATCCCAGGTTTTCTGTTTATCTCAGATTATCTGGCAGTGCAGACTCACATAATCCACTTTAAAGCAGAAAACCTGGGAACATATCCTGGGATAGAGAGCCTGTCTCAAAGGAAGGTCATGGTAGACCCCCTCAGGACAACTATTTCCAAGGTTGTTCCCTCCAATGTGTTTACTGTAGGGTCAACAAAACTCGAAAATGATATGAAGACATAAACAACAGTGTCGACACCTATGTAAATGCCCTTGATTTTATGAGCCTATGTGAGTTGGAACTAATACCTAAATTTAGGTTGCCGAAAATTATGATAGCAAACAACCGGAGAGCTTCTTAGCTCAATGGAGAATTAAAAAATATTTCTGATCATGTTTTTTAAGACATATGTTTGAATCAAATACAATTCTAAGTATAACAAAAACAGAAAGTGCACTGCTGTTAACTGTTTTAGTTTGACGTACTGTCGAAGGCTTTCATGGCTGGAATCACTGGGTTGTTGTAGGTTTTTCAGCCTGTATGGCCATGTTCTGGAAGCATATTCTCCTGACATTTTGCTGCATCTATGGCAGGCATCCTCGGATGTTGTGAGGTCTGTCTATGACCTCACAACCTCTGAATGCTTCTAGAATGCTTCTAGAACACGGCCATACAGCCCGAAAAACCTACAACAACCCATTGTTTCAGATTGCCTATGTTGAAGAGAAGGCACTTAGTAGCCAAGCTGCAGAATTATAGCATCTTGAAATGACTAACAGCCATGTCTCAATGCTATAGAATCTTGCGATTTGTAGTTTTGTCAGCTATGTAGAGCTCTAGTACCACAGCAAACTACAAATCCCAGGATTCTATATCATTTATCCATGGTAGTTAAAGTGTTATAAAAGTGTTATAATTCTACATCTTGGCTATACTAATCTATTCTAACTTCATCTTTGAACAGAATCCCTCATGGGATAGACTTCGTGACCAACCCTTGTATTTCCTGCACCATTTAATAATTAAATTTCAAAGCTGAATTGATTAGATGGGCAACACACAGGAAAAAAATCACTTTTATTTGTATGACTTTGTTTATTTTATAATGAGCTGATGCATCACAGTGGAAAAGCAATAACAAGAATAATATGTTTGGTTGAAGGCTTTCATGGCTGGAATCACTGGGTTGTTATAGGTTTTTTCGGGCTATATGGCCATGTTCTAGAGGCATTCTCTCCTGACGTTTCACCTGCATCTATGGCAAGCATCCTCACTACCTCTGAGGATGTTTGCCAAAGATGCAGGTGAAACATCAGGAGAGAATGCCTCTAGAACATGGCCATATTGCCTGAAATAACCTACAACAGCCCACAAGAATAATCTGTTTATTCAACTATCAACAAATTTCATGCCTGGCTGATCACAATGGTGTGAGAAAAATGTGTCATGGGGGTTACATGAATCCCCTTATACCCATTTGGCAGCTGCTGAATCCAGCTCAAAACACCCCTTAAATTGCTCAAGTTATTTTAAAAGAGACATTCCCAGATGGACCCAGACTCTCAAAACTGCAAAATACAGCAGTTTTGTTCCCTTAGTACACGTACAACCAACACAAATGTGAAAAGGGCAAACATGAAAATAGAAATGTTGTCACTTCTGATGTCAGTTTGGTGTCGTGGTGCCTCTGACCCCAAGCAGAATTGATTATTAATAATCAGATTACCTGTCTTGGGTGTCAGATGACGTGCATGTCACCCCTTTATGGTAAAAAGATGGTGAAATGTATTTGAAGCAATCTGATCACCAAAGTCTAATATTTGTTTCAATAGTGACACAACTGAAACAAAATTAAATCACTTCATTCATGCCTAACTTTCAAAAGGAAGAAGTCCAATGTCAATATTTGGACAAGATACACTGATATGAATCCAGAGCTGTCTTACTTGACTAGAAAGGCACTTGTCCACCTACTACGTTCCTTTGATTTCGGTATCCTGGACTTGCAAATCTAGAATGTTCCTTACACCCCGGAACCAATCTGGGTGTGAGAGCCGTGGGCTGTTGTGGGGTGAAATAACCAAGAAGCTACTTCCTATGGGGAAACTTCTGTTCGTCTACCTCTGGACCTGATCCATTGAGATTTGGATCCTGACATCATGATTCCAGGATTTAAACATTACTTCAAAAGATAATATTTCCACAGAATAAGATCAAACCATTTTCTGGTGAAGAAATGTCACATGTGTTGTTGATCTAGACACGGTAAATAAAAATGGGTCCATCCTGAGCTGTAATTGCTTGTGTGAATGTAAATTGGGTTTTTATCTTTTTGTTTCTGTTGTTTTGCATCTTTATATGGCATTGAATGTTTACCTCTCTGTATGTTGCAATCTGCCCTGAGTCCCCTGAGGAAGATAGGGCGGGATAGAAAGAAAGTCACATTTACTTATTATTTATTTATTTACTATATTTGCATGCCACTCTTCTCAGCCCTCAGAGCGGTTAACAAAGCAAATCCAATACTTAAACATGATAAAAACAGTTAAAATCTAGTTAAAAGAATAACATTATAACAATCAATAAACATCATAACATCTCATCTCGTCTCAAGATCATTCATTCATAGTTCATTTCTGCACTGGTTTGTGGGGGCACTGCCTGCCAGTCAGTTCTGAAAGCATGGCTGTACCAATGTTTTTCTGAATATGCTGAATGAACAAATACATTGGTTTACACTCATTCATCTTCTTGAGTGAAGGGCTACCTAAGCAGTTGGCCCTTCACTACAGCAAATCACAGCATTTAACAATGACACATGGTGACCTCAGCTGGAGCGCCATGGAAACTGATGACACCGGAAAGACAGTTAAAAAAATATCAGTTGATGGTTGCCATCGAGTGTATTGGTTGCCTTCGAGTGTATTGGTTGCCTTCGAGTGTATCGAGTGTTGGAGTGTATTTCCCATTGAGGAAAAGCGAATATTCTGAGGATAGGAGATATAGAGTTTCATCCTTTTAAGTGGTAAGCTCTATCCTGTCTTAGTTTGTGAAATGATTCTAGAGTCAGAAAAAGACACAGGAAAACAAACACTCAAATTGGGTATATATCTATCTGACATTAGTTCTGGTTCATTCTTTTTTTTTCTTTTTTTTAAGGCTGGTTGTCATTTTCTTTTTATTTAAAGGTGGAAAAAAGATCTCATGTGTATGTCCCCAGAGAAGAAATTCCAGAAATGCAAACTTTAGAATTTTACTCTAAAGAAAAATAAATGCAATGACATCCATTCATAATTGGGAAAAAAATGTTATGTGTTTCTTCTTAAAAGTAACTTCTTAAGCTCCTGCTAAAGTCATGAATTGAATAGATGGCCTGGGACTAACAATTTTTGTTTCACTCAATGACACAATCATCTCATTTGAAACATTATCTCCATGTGACGACTTCTCCAGGTTTCAATTCCCTGTGATATAATTTGCTTTTGTTTCTGAAGAAGCTCATCATTTCTCCTGTCAAAGTGACATCCCACCACAAATCCAATCGGAACCAATGTCAGGGCCCAGTGATCTCGCACAAGCTGGAGGATATTTAACATAGTTACTCTCCTTCAGGCCTTCTTTTTCTCCTTGGTTCATTCTTGGGTGAGAGACACTAAATCATCAATCCCATGTGCTGTAGGCTATATTTCAGAAGATGCAATTGGCAAAGCATCGCTGCCTTGTCATGGCGCTGGAGCTTGAGCACCTCAATGATGCCACAAGCGAAACCGTGAAGGGCCACCCAAGACGGGTCGGTCATGGCAGAGAGGTCAGACCAAGAGCGATCCCTGGGGAAGGCAATGGCAAACCACCCCAGCCAAGAAAACTAAATGGACCAGCACAACCAGAGATATGTCAGTATGCCATGGGAAGATGGGGCTCCCAGGTCGGAAGATGGCCAAAATGCTACCGGGGAGGAGCAGAGAGTGGGGTAAAAAAGTCTTCAAACTTTTCCGCTTAGACCTTGGAAGTGTAAATGCAACATTGGCAGATTAAATAAAAACTAATTTGTTGGTCCTTCACAACATCTAAAACAGCTTCTTGATATCCCTACCTCTGCCTAAGAGCAGGACCATTGAACTCCTTCTCTCAACATCTGCTAGGGAAAGTCTGCAATGAGCAGAGTGTTGGACTAGATGACCCTAGAACTTCCTTCTAACTCATAGATTCTATAGTTCTGTGACTCTATGGACCTCTTCACATGCGGGTTTTAATGGCCCCTTTCCCCTCTTGGGGATGGGGAAGGGGGCAATGTGTGCTGCTGTCCTCTGATGAGGACAGGGTGCCAACGTGCCTTGTCCCATCCTCACCATATGATGGGGAAAGGAGAGAGGGCACGCTGGGCACCTGCTGGTGAAACGGCATGGTGTGTGAAGAGGTCCTATGACTCCTTCTCCAAAGACACCAACTCTCTTTGTGTGGGAAATAGGAGTCCGAGAGTATGTGTGAGAGAGACAAAGAGCATTTGCAAAATTCACTGAGCTACTGAACTTTGGTTTTCTTTGTTATAAGGAAAATAAAGGAAGGGGAATATTTTTTTGAAATTTTCCATAAATCTGAAATACTACCAATGAATGCTGCATGATTCAATGGGACGTATCATAGAATCATAGAATCAAAGAGTTGGAAGAGACCTCATGGGCCATCCAGTCCAACCCCCTGCCAAGAAGCAGGAATATTGCATTCAAATCACCCCTGACAGATGGCCATCCAGCCTCTGTTTCAAAGCTTCCAAAGAAGGAGCCTCCACCACACTCCGGGGCAGAGAGTTCCACTGTTGAATGTATGTGTGGATATATGTTTGAAGCAGGCATGGGGGGGGGGGGATGTATGTGCAGCTGAAGATGGAGAATATTGCTTCCAACTCTTTCTCAGTCTGAGCCAAACCAGACCTTAACCCCCCCCCCCCCATTCCCAGTGCTCTGGATTGCCTCAGCTGGTGCCATAAAAACTTTATCTCCCCTTTCACCTCTCTGCGTATGCTCTTCAGCAGTCTGGTATATAAGATAAGAAGCTTGGCAAAACACATTATGGTAGAAGCATTCATATTTCTACGGATGCTGAGATGATGAAAGGTGTTTCACACATTATTGCTCATCTGCACAATTGCAAGACAGACTGTACTGCATTAATCTGAGATGACTTCGTCTTACATACATAGTTCTAATTAGGAATAATGGCCCATGTATATTTTGTGTCTGCACCTCCGTCACAAGCATGGTTGGTGGGGACAAGAGAGAGGGCCTTCTCGGTGGTAGCCCCCCTCCTCTGAAACGCCCTTCCAAGGGAAATAAGACAGGCCCCATCCCTCCCCTCCTTTCGTAAGAGCTAGAAGACCTGGTGATGTCAGAGTTTTATATTATTTAGATCATTTCTTAAGTGAAAAATGGGTAAGTGATTGTAAGAATCATGTCCAGTCATTGTACGACCAGCAACAGTCAAGCCACCTGTGAGAGCGTAGCTACTACAAATTAAGAGACTGAGAATGTAGAAAGTAGAGAAGAGAAGGAGTAGAGAATGCTGATGGTGATGATGAGATGAGAGACTCTCATGAGAGCTAGAAGAAGAGGAATAGATTCCTGTAAAACCTCAAGGAAGGTTTGCTAGAATATTGGGATCCATGGATTGAAACTGTTATTTGTGACTATTGCATAAACATTTACTTTATTGGAAGAAAGTTTGTCTTCTGTGGATTGTATTACTTTTCTCAACGGGGCGCAGCTTCCAAGAAGGGGGTTTGAATGTTCGAAAAACAACCCCAACTATAAAGCAGCAACACCGTAGCTGCAACAGTGGTTTCAACAAGACCAGTTCTACCTTAGTCTTACACATTGTTGAATACGGCCTTCTTCTTCCTACCAATTCCCCAGATCACTTCCTCTAATCGGCCCCGGAAGGAACAACCACAGACCCGTACCTAATATTATTGTTGCTTGCACAAATCTTGGCCCGGACTTTTAAATTTTTAAATTGCCTTGAACAGGCAGGATTATTTTTAATTTATGTCTGTTATGGCGACAATTTTTATGCTTATGTTGTTTTGTTAATCTTATGGTTATGTTGTTTTACTTTGCATGTTTTGTGATGTTACCTGGGAACTGCTCTGAGACCCCTCGGCAAGACTCAGAGTGGTTATATAAATAAAGTTATTATTATTATTATTATTATTATTATTATTATTATTATTTAATATGGGCAGGCTCATATAAGGGACGAGTGGCTGGTGTTCTATGAGTGACCAATGCCAGCCACAACAGGGAGGATTTTGCTGCCTACCTTGTGTAATCTCTCCCCCCACACCACCACCACCATTTGAAACTCATACATCACCTATAGAAGTACACACATCACTGGCATGACCATTTAGTGGTTGGTGGAGAGAACTTGGTAGTGATGAAATCTCCAGCTATTTCTCTATAGCTGTGTATGCAGTGATAACGGCACCCCTGGGGTCCTCTAGAGGTCCTGAGGATGGTGTTGTTTTGCATCTAGCTGCCAGGACATAGTTCCCTTTCCTTACACTCCACTGGCCGCTAAATTGCAGGGTTGTTGGTGAGAGGGGGGAGTAGGCAATAACTGGGTCAAAGAATAGTAGAATAATTGAGTTGGAAGAGACTACATGGGCCATCAAATCCAAACCCCTGACATTCAGGCAAAACACAATGAAAGTTCCCCTAAGAGAATGGATATCCAGCATCTGATTAAAAGTTTCCAAGGAAAGAGCTTCCACTACACTCTGAGGCAGAGAGTTCCACTGCTGAACAGCTCTTCTTATGGTCAGGAAGTTCTTCCTTGTGAGCATGTAGAACCTCCTTCCCTGTCATTTCAGCCCATTGTTCTGAGTCCTAGTTTCGAGGGCAGAAGGAAATAAGCCTGCACCCTCTTCCTTATGACATCCTTTCACATCTTTATACCTGCCTATCGCGTCGCCTCTCAACCTCTTTTCTGCAGGCTAAATATGCCCAGTTCTTTAAGACGCTCCTCATAGGGCATGGTCTCTAGATGTTTGATCATTTGAGTTGCCCTCCTTTGAACACCTTCCGGCTTATCAATATCACTTTTGAACTGTGGTGCCCAGAATTGGACACACTACTCTAGGTGAAATCTGACCAAAGCCAAATAGAGGGACACCATGTCTTCCCTCAATCTAGATACTATATGGGGACTGTGGAAGTCATCCAGTTCTTATTTAGGGTATTTTCTACTGTGAGAGGGGAATTGAGGCAAGGACCCTGCTTCTGCATGTCATAATGGATGTCACTCACAAAAGGGAATGGAAATGTCAGTCAGGTACTTCCTGATTCACAAGGGAACAGATCCCTGTTGATCACGGCAGGCATGGTCGCGTTGGGCTAATATGTAACAACACAACTAAAGTATGTAACAACACAACTAAAGTCATCTTCTAGGTTCACAGCTGATAATGAATGCTTCATTTCTTTACATGAATCTGTGCAGACTTTCAGGTTTGCTCAGGCCCAGCATCTCCACAGGCACATTTCACATGGACAAGAGGAAGGCCCTTCTGAGTGGTCTCTCCCAGACTATGGAAATCCACTCCAGTGGCAGGGAAAGGCTCTTTTATTCAGGCTGGCTTTTGCCAGTTCACTGACTGCTGAAGAAAGTGGTGCATTCATTAGCCAATGTATTAAATTTGGCTAGATTTTTATATTTTGTTTATCTACATTTTGTTACAAGTTTTTGGGAGCATCTCTGGTGATCAATGTGTAAAGTGATGCATGAAGGGTGCTTGCTTTGTGAGAGCCCATTGCCTCAGCCTTATCTTCTCATTCCCTGGGCAGCCCTGCTTGGTCCTATATAAGCTTATAGGTTTTTTAAAAACAAATTAGTGAAAATAACAAGGGATGCTGATGCAGGGCTGACATATTTCCCTATATTTTGTTACAGATGGCTCGCAAGCCCAGCAAAACACCAAGCCTCCTAGAGGAATTTAATATTAAAGAAAATTTCAACGCCATCGATGTGCTGGTTCTGTAAGTTTATACACTTTTCTTAACCTTGTATGTGTATGTGTTGTTGTAGTAGTTAGAGGATGTATTCCCTTATATGACTTCCCCCTTCTTTTCTAGATGAGCAGCAAATCATAAATAATTTGAACTGCACCCAAGAATTGCATTCCCTTCATAAATACAGGAGGTTTCTGCACACCCATTTTTTTAGAATAGCGTGAACAGTACCATAGTTTGATTATGTTTATTTTATTTCTTGAGATATGTCCGAGTGTGGTGTAGTGGTTGGAGTACTTGGGAGTTGTAATCCCTGATGGCTCATGAAACACACTAGGTGAACCTTGCATAGTGACTGTGTTTCAGACTGACTCACCTCACTGTTTTTTAAGGGTAACATCAAGAGGAAAACACACAAAAAATCATATTGAACATGTGGTTGCTCCATTTCACAGCAGGGTTTGCAGCCGTCTTAATTTTGTTACACATATCCTGAAAAGCAAGACAATTCATCAAATGTCATCAGTGTAGTAGAGCAGAGTTTCTCAAACTGTTCTCCTCCAGATGTTTTGAACTTCACATCCCACAATTCTTAACAGCAGGACTATTTTAATAAGAAGCACTGAAAATACACACACACATGTTCTCCTCTCCAGCACAGACCATGCTTTCTTCCAGTGGCAGCATGTTAGCATCTGTGTTGGATCTACATTGCCAAATAATGGCCTTTGAATGCATTATATGGTCAGTGTAGTACAGTGGTACCCAACCTGTGGGCCCCAGCCCATAGGTGGGCCGTGAGACCTAAAATAAAGTCCGTGAGAGGGAGAGAAGGAAGGAAGGAAGGAGACGCCAGCACATTGCCCTCGCCCGTGCTTTCTCGGTTGGCAGATAAGACTCACCTGGTGACACGCACGAGGGGGGGAGAGAGAAGCAGAGGGAGAGAATTGCCCCATGGTTGGCATGGAGACACATCACTAAAGAGCGTGGAGCCGGTGGGTCAGTCCACGCATGGGGAAGAGGGCAGGCTGTCATTGGTTGGCACGACGATGTCTTGGCTTGATGTTTGGGTCCAGGGGCTGCTTGTCAGGTGCCTCTCCCTTTTGCCATGGCTCTGAAGCATCCCAAGAGCAGAGGTGGTGGGGGGACCCCTACAACCCCAGGGACTGTTAAGGACAGTTTCTTTGGTCTTGCTCTCTGCTTTTTGTATTTTTTTTTCAACCTCGGCCCCCTCCCCTTTCTTTTTTACATGAGCATTAACAAAATCCATAGATAATAACACAAAAAAAATTTATAGGTGTCTTCATTTTTAGGCCTGTTCCTGGGGTTATTTGGTTTACTGATTCAGAAAATTGCATTGGATAGACCACATTAGCTCTAGATGATTAAATATGGTTTTCTGTGGGCGAGCAGATGGCCACTTCTTGATGACATATGTTCTGTATCAGAAACTAGAACTGATGTGCTCTATCCAATATAATTTTCTGAATCAGCATCACAAATAACCAAACTAAATCTAAAGTTGACCAAAAACTGATTTGTAACCCTTTTGGTGCTAATGGTGAAGAGTGGTCGGTGGTCAAGTGGTCCCTGGTCAAAAACAGGTTGGAAACCTGTTATAGTTTGAACTGCATTGAATTACATTATATGGGTCTACACTGCAGTGCCTATATAATGCAGTTCAAACTGCATTATTTGATGACATAGATCCAAGTTTAGTCAGTGGAGGTACTAGTGCAGTGGTTTTCAACCTGTGGGTCCCCAGGTGTTTTGGCCAATATTACCCATATTGGGGTGTGAGGGTGCGTGGCGTGGTGTGGGTGGGTGGAAGGAAGGAAGGAACAGCATGGAGGAAACAAAGCACCAGCGTTGTAGCAGGTCTCTCTGGCCTGGCCTCTGTGTTGTACATTGCCTCAATAATCTAGATCTCCCATCAATTCAAGCCACTCTTTGAACACAAACTATCCTTCCTAAAAGTGTGAAATCAACTTCCAAAACCACAAAGGCCTCTCTCTGCTGTTTGTTTCCTTTGTTTGCCTTGCATTGCCAGAAAAGACACCACAAATCCCATATAGTCAAAATATTCTCCTAAAGGTGTGAAATCAACTTTAACGAAGCAATTCAGAAATTTCAAAACATTCGGAAAGTTTCTAAATTTTTTAAAGAAAAATTCGGAATTCAATTCTGAATCGAACCACCAGCGCCCCCTACATCCGAAACGGGTTTTGAGCCATTTTTTTTGGCTCAACCAAGCCAAACAATTATAGCACTAAATTCCTACTTTTACTTCCATGATAATATTCCGTGGAACCCAGGGATCTGCAGTTGAGGGTAGGATGCTTAGTGCTCTCTGTCAAGAGATATAGCATCTCACCAAACTAAAATACTCAGATTTCCATTGGATGGATCCATGCCAGGTAAAATTAAATCATAGCACTACAATCGCGTAGTGAAAAAGAATCCTAAACTCAGAAGACACCACTAGGCCAGTGTTTCTTAACCTGGGGGTAGGGACCCCTGAGGGGGTGTCAGAGGGGTCACTGAAGAGCATCAGAAAACATAGTATTTTCTGTTGGTCATGGGGGGTTCTGTGTGGGAAGTTTGGCCCAATTCTATCTTTGGTGGGGTTCAGAATGCTCTTTGATTGTGGGTGAACTGGAAATCCCAGCAACTACAACTTCCAAATGTCAAGGTCTATTTTCCCCAAACTCCACCAGGGTTCATATTTGGGCATGTTGAGTATCCGTGCCAAGTTTGGTCCAGATCCATCATTCTTTGAGTCCACAGTGCTCTCTAGATGTAGGTGAACTACAACTCCCAAACTCAAGGTCAATGCCCACCAAACCCTTCCAGTATTTTCTGTTGGACGTGGGAGTTCTGTGTGCCAAGTGTGGTTCAATTCCATCATTAGTGGAGTTCAGAATGCTCTTTGATTGTAGGTGAACTATAAATCCCAGCAACTACAACTCCCAAATGACGAAATCAACCCTCCCCCAACCCCACCAGCATTCAAACGTCGGTGTATTAGATATTTGTGCCAAATTTGGTCCAGTGAATGAAAATACATCCTGTATATCAGATATTTACATTACGATTCATAACAGGAGCAAAATTACAGCTATGAAGTAGCATCGAAAATATTGTTGTGGTTGGGGTCAGCACAACATGAGGAAATGTATTAAGGGGTCACGGCATCAGGAAGGTTGAGAACCACTGCACTAGGCGCAGTGTTCTTTCTATCTTTGGGAGTCTCAAAACAAACGAGAAACCATCCAGTTCTTTGTAGTGCATTGGGTCACAATTCCTTAGAAACACAAGGTACTTTTCAAACCGTTATTTCCCCAGGGTTTGTACTGCATTAAGCTTCAGCAATTGTCACCTCAAAAGTACCACAGATATAACTACCCTATCAGTCTTGAGAAAGCTACACAAATTGGATCACAGTGCTTTGTCATGTGAATGTTTACATCAACAGGTTACTAATAAATAATACTATCCAATCAACTTTTTGTCCAGTTTTCTGGGTTTTCCACATTTAAAACCAGTTAAAACCGCAGGGCTATTGCTGGCTTTATCAGGAAGCAGCTGGAGGATTTCTGTGTTGTTATAGTATCTTCTTTTGTTCTTTTGTAGTGACGACAGCTATGAATTGCCAGCAAGAAGGAGGAGGTTTGAGAGGCGCCTAGTAAGTAGAATTGCCCATTTTTATCTCCTTGGTCAGTTAAGAAATTCCTCTCTTGTAAGGCATTGGTGGAAATGAAAAACTTGGAAATTGTAGGTCTGTGTTTGTAGGCATTTGAGATCAGTTACTACTATTCTAGATATGGCAGATGAGTTACCAATGTATGCTGGGAAAGAAAATCTAATTGGAATAATGTATTGTCGAAGGCTTTCATGGCCGAAATCACTGGGTTGTTGTAGGTTTCTTCGGGCTACGTGGCCATGGTCTAGAGGCATTCTCTCCTGACGTTTTGCCTGCATCTATGGCAAGCATCCTCAGAGGTAGTGAGGTCACCTCACTACCTCTGAGGATGCTTGCCATAGATGCAGGCGAAACATCAGGAGAGAATGCCTCTAGACCATGGCCATATAGCCCGAAAAAACCTACAACAACCCACTAATTGGAATATTTGCCGAGAGGCAGTGAACTAATGAGAAGTGTGGAAATCAAGAATGGTCAAGAACTTGAGCTACCAGAAGCTATCAAAACTGTCCAGTTTTCATGGAAACTTTTGCTTTAGATCACATTTTAATCTATGTTTGAATACTGGTTTTGCAGGCTGAACTGTAGGCAAACTCAGGACAGGATCCTCTTGGTGGTTAACAATGGTCTGTCCACGATTGATGCCAATTTAGTACTTTCTCAGGCACGTACAAGGAGGTGTATACAGTACATCCTTAAACAGTACTTCTCCCAACTCTACAATGGAGAGAACACAGATGCCCATTGACTGCAAGGGCATACCTGGCAGCTAAGAGAAAAGGAGCTTTCTGGACTTCCAGTATAAATAAGCTAGTGAAGTGTACACTCTGCCAGCTTCCAATAAGATCTCAGCCTTAATTTAACATTTTATTTCATGACTAGCTGTACCCGCCACACGTTGGTGTGACCAACCTTCCCTCCCTCTTTTTCTCCCTCCTTTCTCTCCTTCCTTTGCTCCTCCTTCCTTCCTTCCTTCCTTCCCTTATTTCCTTCTGTCTCTCCTTCCTTCCTTCTCTACCTCTTCCCTTTTTCCTTCCTGGCCATGTGTTGTCGTGGCACTTTGTGGAGAAATAGGAAAGAAAGAAAAGAGAAATAACTGGTTTCTAATATATGTGATATGATATTGCTTGTGGGTATACAATGTTTTTGATGTTCCATTGTCTGTGGAGATGTAGAGACAGATAGGTATATGGTTTATTATATCTATGTCTGCCTAGCCATCTGTTTGGAGGGCTTTGATGGTGTATTATTGCATGATAGAAGAGGGTTGGAGTAGATGGTCTTTGGGGGCCTCTTCCAGATGTATGTTCTCTATCATGTGTCTATGTATGGGTATGTATATGTGTGTGTGTTTTCAATTCTGTGGCTGGCTGGCCATCTGCCTGGAGGGTTCTGATGGTGTCTTCTTGTATGGTAGAAGAATGTTGGGCTGGATGGCTCTTGGGGTCTCTTCAGATGTGTGATACCTGTCATGGGTGTGCATGTGAGTCTATGTGGCTGGCTGGCCATCAACCTGGAGGGCTTTGTTGGTGTTTTTTGCCTGGCCTGCCTCAGGTTCAATGGAAGAGAAAGGATAGGGAAAGAGGAGGTTTCAGATATACTGGATGTGATTTTGTAATGGTTGTGGGTAGGTAATATTTGTGGTGGCTCCACTGGATATTGATCTCTTTCTTTGTCCGCTAACCCTTTGGGGAGAATAGCAGGGGTGTGGCTTCCTCGTTGGCCGTGTCCGCGTGTTATTTCCTGCTGAGATAGGCCATAGGGCCCTCCCAGGGAGCGATCCCAGTGTCTCCTTCTCTCTGTTTTTCAAACTCTGGCTACCAGCATTGAAAAACTCTGAAATCAGAACAGTAAATAACAGCACACCACTCAGAAAACAGAGGAATTCCAGCATAAACCAATCAGGGCCAGGTAACATCTTCCAACGAAGGATTCCCCCAGGCAGGAAGATGCCAGGCTTTGAAGCAGCAAGGCTCTTTATTGTTAATCAAGGTGTCACTTGGGTCTAGTAGAAAAGAGTCCTTCCTCCCAGCCTGAATCTTCCATCTATATATATAAATTTGTTAGGGGCATCCAACTAGGAAACAAAACTCAAAAACCCCCCAACGAAACTTAACCAAAATTCCCATGCCCATAACACAACCCACAAGGTACAAACATATCTACTCAAAATGAAAAACAACACAGCAACACACTCACAAAACGGCAAAAGAACAAAACTCAAAAAAACCCCAACGAAACTTAACCAAAATTCCCATGCCCATAACACAACCCACAAGGTACAAACATATCTACTCAAAATGAAAAACAACACAGCAACACACTCACAAAACGGCAAAAGAACAAAACTCAAAAAAACCCCAACGAAACTTAACCAAAATTCCCATGCCCATAACACAACCCACAAGGTACAAACATATCTACTCAAAATGAAAAACAACACAACACACTCACAAAACGGCAAAACAACTGAGCATGCGCATTGGCGCCCAGCCGCAAGTTCCATCGCGCGCGCACATGGCCTTCCGGCCAACGTTCCCTCTGCGGAAACCATGCCCACTCCAAGCCCCGCCGCGCCACTTCCCGCACACACACACCCCCTGCCGCACACACACACGCAATCCCACGCTCCATCACTCCCCCCACCGCCGCACACACACGCAACCCCAGGCTCCATCACTCCCCCCGCCGCTGCACACACACACGCAACCCCACGCTCCATCACTCCCCTGCCCCAATCTTACCTCCTTTTACTTCAGGCCACCTCCAAACCCCACCCCGCCCCTTCCCGCCCTGTCAAAATCTAGGAAAGACAGGAAGGAAGGAAAGAAGGAAGAAAGAGAAAGGGAGGTAAAGAAAAAGGAGGAAAGAAGGAAAGTTAGAGGAAGAAGAAAAGGAAAGATGGAAGGAAAGAAAAGAGAGACAGCAGAAGAGAAAGAAAAAGGGGGAAGGAAGGAAAGAGATAGAGAAAGAAGAGGAGAAGGAAAGATGGGAAGGAAGGAAGGAAGGAAGGAAGGAAGGAAGGAAGGAAGGAAGGAGGGAGGGAGGGAGAGAAAGAGGGAAGATTGGCCACAGCAACACGTGGCGGGTAAAGGTTGTTATTTCTATTATTATTATTATTATGCTATTGTTCCTCTGAGACCCTTTTAGGGGGAATGGGAGAGGTGTCAGGTCCCAGAGGCAATGCATTGCATTATTGTTATTGTTATGATGGTGGTGAAAGAAGGAAGCAAACAGGGAGGGAAGAAAGGCAAAGGAAGAAAGGGGGAGGGAATGAAGGAAAGAAAGAAGGATGAAACCAAGTAGTGAAAGAAGGAAAGAAAGAAAGAGGTAGAGAAGGAAGAAAGGAGAGAAAGGGGGAGGAAAAGGGGGAAGGAATAGGTAGGGACCTCTCTTTCATAATAGTCCAGGTATCTACCTCAACTTTGATAAGTTTTACTATAGGCCACAGCAACGCATGGCAGGGCACAGCTAGTCGATATATAAAGAGAAACCTCCCACAGGATAGTAAAACATCCTGGCAAACCCCTATGTGCAAAGCAGGAGAGAGAGAGAGAGAGAAGAAGGGTGAACATGTCCAAAGGGAGGGGGGCTGAGGAGGGCAAAACCATATACAAAATGGAGGGGGTGTATGTTAAGCGACCAGCAGTCTCCGTCCCACTGAGGGTGCCCCCTCCCCGGCTCAATCTGGGGTTGTGGGGACCAGGAGCCTCACTCTCTGCCTGTGCAGCTCCTCGGGGAAGTTCAGTGGGGCAGCCCGGGTGGACTGGAAGGAAGGCAGCAGCGGTGGTCGGCAGGGAGCACACCGGGGAGGAGGGAGGGGCTGGGCCAGCGCTGGACAGAACCATCCGGCATTTGGGAGGGAGCCTTCGTGACACATGGAGAGGAAGAAGAGACCAAGAAGCCCAAAGATTGGGGGGGGGGGGGGTGTTGTGCGCATACGCCCTGACATCTTGTAGACATAAAAACCGCTACAGCATTATCATTTTAAAAATTGGCTACAGGTATGATTTGCATTTGAAGCCTGCAAATTAGATTCAACACACGTTTTGGAAACACCGGGAGGCTTAGACCTTAAAATGAAATTGATCAGTGAAAAGAAGGGGGGAACATGTGAAACATTCCCCTAAAATCCAAATTTGCTAAATATGACTGAGTTTTTAATTGCAGTTTTGGGAAACCTAGAATGAGATTTCTTTCCTAGGCAAGCAGAAGAGCGGAAGGACATGTATGGGTCATTGATTTATTCCGGTGGATTATTTAGCGGCATGAGAAATAACGTCATGCATTTTTTTTTCCTTTTCAGAAAACACCAATGTCAAAAGACTTTATTGTTTATTACCAAAACTTTGACGACAGTAAGTACAATGCACTAGTTCTTTTTGACTTCTTTTTGACGTTTTGGCATAATGTAATTATATGATTGTATTTTAATGTTTTAGTGAATTATGGGATGCAATGTTTTAAATCATTGTTTATGAATCTTTTGCTGTGAATCGGACTGAGTCCCTCTGTGGAGGTTGAGAAGACCGGTCAGGCATGTAGCCGGGGGGGGGGGGGGGCTCGGGGGGCTTTGTGCAGGAAGCAAAGTCAGTGTACATAGAGCCACCAAAGGGGTTCGTTCTCTCCACCATCCAGCCATACTTTGGAGTATTTTACATTTTGAAATTCTGGATAAGGGATACTCAGCCTTCTTTCTCTGCCTTTCCAAATTCCAGAGCCAACACTGGCATTGTATTTTGAGTAATCAGCTTGCTCAGTTTAAATTTCAGTTGTATTTAATTCATGTTTTGTTACTGAATCTATGACATGAATATGCGCAACCAAAAAAATCTGCAAAATGCAGAACAGCTTTGTGATTTTCCAAAAGTCATAGATAAAGGTAGAAAGTTTGGTACTTGGTGAAGAGTATCCCTCTCCCCAGACCACATTGAAATATTAAATGGTGTTTGATAGGAGAATAAGGGAAGTATCTATTCATGTCAAGAAAAACAAAGCTGATTATTAGGCTTGGGTAAATTTGTTCATTAGTTTCTAAAATCGTAATTAATTCGGATTAAAATTACCTTTTGATCGAGCCATGCGGGAATAGTGGGAGGAGCAATTCCGAACTGAAACAACTTGCCTGTTGTTCGGAATTATTTTCAGATGTGGCTTTGCACGCTCAGCGATGCAAAGAGGGATGAGGTGGACATGGCTAAGAATAGCTCTTCCTGAAGGCCATGCCCGCAGCAACCTCCAAGGAGAGCTGTGCTTAGCCGTGCCCCCCTCGTCCCTCTGCATGGCAGCTCTCCAGGGAAGGGAAGCTGCAAGATTTCAAAACGAACACTTTTAAAATCTCGCAGCTTCCCTCCCCTGACGAGCTGTCATGCAGAGGGACGAGGGGGGCGCGGCTAAGCACAGCTCTCCTTGGAGGTCGCTGGGGGCATGGCCTTCAGGAAGAGCTGTGCTTAGCTACGCCCACCTCCCTCTGCAATCCATCACCGTTTGTCGCCACCCAAGGAAGGGAAACTGCGAGGTTAGTTTTAAAATCTCGCAGTTCCCTTCCTTCCCTGGTGGCGAGCTGCGATGCAGAGGGACGAGGCAGGCGTGGCTAAGCACAGCTCTTCCTGAAGGCCACTGGGGGCGTGGACTTCAAGAAGAGCTGTGCTTAGCCACGCCCGCCTCATCCCTCTGCATCACAGCTCGCCGCAAGGGAAGGAAGAGAAATTGCGAGATTTTAATGGTTCTAGAGGGAGGGAGGGGCACCTCCCATTAACGAAGCAAATGAAGCGATTCGTATTTCCTGATATTTCCGATCTTTTTTTTCAAGAAAATTTCGGAAATAATCTCAAAATCAAATTGCCAGTGTCCCCTACATCCGAAATGAGTTTTGAACCTTTTTTTTTTTTTGGATCACCCAAGCCTACTGATTATGATTCAAAAGGCATTATCTGAGACAAAGGGCTCGTTCTTGTATTGACTCAGACAGTCCATTTTCATGCCAGAAGTAATTTAATTAGCTATAAATCACCCATGCTTGGCTATGTCAAATCTGATTCTGAATATACTCAGAGCTGGGAAAATATCCTCTGTGATTCCATGTTGTCTCTTTGCAGCATCATTGCTCTTTTGGCCTGGATCTTTGTTAGAAGCAGTTTTATACTCCTGAGCTCTCTTCCTTCTCTTAAGTGGCTGGAAGCTCTTCCTCTCCTTTCCCTAAGATTGTCCCTGCAGAATGGGCTCTAGCATTTGACTGAGCAGGGTCAAGGGCATTTCAAAGAAGGAAGGCCTGCTCTCCAGATTATTTTTTGTCCTGGTCTAGAGAAAATGATCTGTCAGTTGCTGCTAGGATAATAATCCAATCGGCTTTGACTTTCAGATATTTCTCATGGGTGAGGCTGCATGCTGTCTTGGGTTTTAACATGCCTAGTGTGATACGGTAGATAGGAAAGTGAAGGATACATCTGGACAACACCTGAATTTAACATTTGTTATAATCTCAATTGCCACCTTCTTACTGTGAAACTAAACTTAAACACAATTGGAAATAAGAGTGGAGCAGTGAATCCATTCCATGTGTTAATCCAGAGTTTCAGTGAGTTACAATAATAATAATAATAATAATAATAATAATAATAATAACAACAACAACTTTATTTTTATACCCCACCATCTTCTCCCCAAAGGGACTCGGGGCGGCTTACATGGGGACAAGCCTGAGAATCACAGATTAAACACAACAGCATTAAAAACATTCAGATAAAAACACAACACAATCACAACAACAACAACAACACGAAAACGATATCATGGCTGAAAAACAGAATCAGGATGGGTCTAGGCTCAGGTAGTGCAATGAATTCTTAAGTAGAGCTGAGGAAAGGTGCAAAATTCAAGTGTGCCCATCTGGACAGAATACCTCGGCGATAAAGTGTTGAGATTGGTGGAGTGAGCCGAACCAAAGTGCAGGAGCATAGATAGCGTCAAGTCCTTCTCTGGTGGACTGCTTAATCTAAGGCACAAGAGAACATCCAGGTTATGAAGTCCTTCTTTGGTGTCCTGAATCATATTCCTAAACAGACACAGCACTTGAAAAAGGCCACCTTTAAATCTAGCTGAAACCTGGATGGATCTCTCTACCTCTCTCACATGGGAGCTACCTTCAGCCACTAGAGGCACACCAACCATTATTTCTCCTGCTTTTATTAAAAGCCTGTAAAATTTGCTTTATCAATATGGAGCTATTATTACCAGCATAGCTGGAATAATCTTTTGTCAATTTTGTCATGAGACAAGTCAAAAATCTGAAATATTGCCATCTTGCATTATAGATGCAGGTGCAGTTAATGATGATGATGATGATGATGATGATGAGGATGATGATGATGATATGCCAGCACAGTACTTGATGCTTTAAGACAGGAGTCCTCAAACCTTTTAAACAGAGGGCCAGGTCACAGTCCCTCAAACTGTTGGAGGGCCGGATTATAATTTGAAAAAAACTTGAATGAATTCCTATGCACACTGCACATATCTTACTTGTAGTGCAAATACACTTAAAACAATACAATAAATAAAAAAGAAGAACAATTTTAAAAATATAAACTTATTAGTATTTCAATGGGAAGTGTGGGCCTGCTTTTGGCTGATGGATAGGGTTGTTGTTGTTGTTGTTGTTGTTGTTGTTGTTGTTGTTGTGTGTGCTTTCAAGTCATTTCAGACTTAGGTTGACCTTGAGCGAGGGCTGGGTAAATTACCTTGGAGGGCCACATCCAGCCCCCGGGCCTTAGTTTGAGGACCCCTGATCTAAGAGAACAAAAAATAGTCCCCATTGCTTAAATTGATGACTTCAGTCGTTGATGAAAATTCTCCATGGGAATAAATGTTAACACCTTTCTTCACAATAATTTTACAAATTATGTTGTTTGTCAACAAGACTCTAATGCAGTGGTTTTGCTTTTCTTGATTTTCAGATAGATTAACATCAGAGGACACCCCTTCCTCCAGTGTCCAGGCAGCTCCGCCAAAACAGCCGCCAGCACCACCAGTAAGTAAAACCTATACACTACAAGAAATACTTCCATACCAATACTGGTCAAAATGAACGCAGGTAAAGCATAAAGATACCTTACAGTTTAAGCTGAGCTTTGTTGCTGGGCTTTCAATTCATTCATGAGGATGCTTGCCATAGATGCAGGCAAAACATCAGGAGAAAATGCCTCTAGAACATGGCCATATAGCCCAAAAAACCTACAACAACCTAGTGATTCCAGCCATGAAAGCCTTCGTCAATACATTTACACCATGTTTTGTGACCTCCTGGGTCAATTCATGCCCAAGATAGCCTCTCCCCCCCGCCCCCCAATAATATAGAAGGGAACAAAAAGGGACTTCTGCCACTTCTCATTGTTAGGAAAGGGTCCCTCTAGGGTCTAAGATGGAAGAGAAAGGCCCCAAAACACAAAGAGAATGCTCCTCATGCCCCCTAGGGAGTATTTCAGTACACATCTAGTTTGTTGTCTTTGCTGGAGCTGTGAGGCCTACCCTCCAAGGTCTCCTGGGTGTGCTGAATGAAGTGACCCTAGTTCTTCAGTCCCTACCCTGCAATGCTTGAGTTGCTATTCTAGGGCATAATTATTTGATGGTACCCATTGAGGTGAAGCCCATACCCAAGCAGGTTGTGTGGTTGGTCCAATCCCTGAAGCTCCTGGAGAAGTGCTAGCACCCAACATACTAAGGTGCCTTACCCCAGCACTTCATGATCCCCAGGGCCTGCTATAATCAAAAACAGGTCAGCAACATTATGTGAAGCCACTTGAGATCTCAGTGGCTCTGTGCAGTCCTTTAATTAAACTACGATCACTGCATCATCATCATCTTCATCAGGGTCCTGTGGGCTCCTTGTGTTGTCCCTGTCTCTCTAGGGTATCATGGCAGCCAAGATTTGATTATTGATCCTCTATTTGTTAGATACTCTGGGCGCCCTTTTGGGAAGAGGGAATGATGGCTTTTGGAGAGCCTTGGATTTTTATAAGCTAGAACAGGATGGCCACTAAAGTCTAACAATCACCAAACAACCTCAGATGATGGATACCTCCAAGTCAGGAAATTCAGCAGCTGTTGCTTTTTGAAACCCTTGTCATAGAATCATAGAATCAAAGAGTTGGAAGAGACCTCATGGGCCATCCAGTCCAACCCCCTGCCAAGAAGCAGGAATATTGCATTCAAATCACCCCTGACAGATGGCCATCCAGCCTCTGCTTAAAAGCTTCCAAAGAAGGAGCCTCCACCACACTCCGGGGCAGAGAGTTCCACTGCTGAATGGCTCTCACAGTCAGGAAGTTCTTCCTAATGTTCAGATGGACTTTGACAGACCCCCCATTATCTGGCTTTATCTGGCTTTGGCAGCTACGTCTAAGGCGCCTGCATTTAACACATTTGAAAATTACACTGTTGACCAACCTTTTGGCATTAACCACCCACAGACCCTCATTTCTAAGGGCTGCCTCAGTTAGGGTTCTACCCTGGTGATGGATTTTCTCATGACAATGGCGAACGAGCAACAGTGCAATGTGGCTATTGGGGGGTATGATGATGGGGTTTTTAATGCACACTTTGAGTTTAGCCTTAGCTAACCTCCCTCCCACTCTCAAAATGCCCTCTTTGTCTAAAAATGGGTTTAACTCATGAAGAGAACTCTGGTTAGGGGTGTTGAGCCCTTGCTCTAACCTAGCTATTTCCTGTTTGAACTCATATCTCTGAACTGATCTGAGTATGACTCCCTTAGCCTTTATCATGTCCTGGACCTGTAAAGGCTCACTGTCTTTGCAAGCTAAACGATGTATGAGTCTAGCAACTGCTCTCTGAAGACTATGCCACTCCGAAAAACGCTCGAAACGGTGTGGTTCCAGGCAAGATCTTTGGCCCAACTGAATCTCTGTGGTCGTCTTGCAGGCCTTTATCTCTGGAACAGACTCTGGCAATTCTATGCTTTCTGAGGGAGCAAAAACAAACGGAAAGTTGACATCTGTCAAACATTTGGGACCTGTTAGCCAACTGGAACATAAAACACGTTGAGCTGAAGCTCCTCTGGAAGCGATATCCGCTGGGTTGTCGCTGGTGCCGACATGATGCCATTGGCTAGGCGCAGAACTAGATAGAATGTTGTTGATTCTATTAGCCACGTATACCTTAAATCTTTTGGTTGTGTTGTTGATGTAGCCAAGCACAACCGTACTGTCTGTGTGAAAATGAAAGTCTTGAAACAAATCTCCTATTTCTTGCTGTATGATGCGCCAGAGCTGGACTGCAAGAACTGCTGCACACAATTCCAGCCGGGGTATGGAAGTCCCCATAGGAGCTATTTTGGCTTTTGCCATGATGAAACCAATGTGGCAAACATCCTTGTCCCTTTGCCGCATGTATCCTACAGCCGCTATGGCTCGCTCAGATGCATCACAGAAGATGTGAAGTTCTGTGGTAGGTTCTATCATCGTCTTGCAGGGAACAAATTGTCTGGGAACTGTGATGGTTTCTAGTCCTTCAGCTTGGGAAGTCCAGTCTGCCCAAGCTGCTTTCACTGATGGGGTCAGCTCCTGGTCCCATCCTGTCTTTTCTTGAATCACCTGCCTGAACAGAAGCTTAGCAGTGATCAGAACAGGGGCAGCTATGCCTAAGGGATCGAATACCCCGTTGATGACAGAAAGCATCTGTCTCTTAGTGCTCACAAACTGAAATTTGGACGCTCTCAAAGAAAGATGGTCCGTTTTCACATCCCAGAGAAGCCCTAAACTAGACTGGGAACTTAACTCTTTAAATAACTCACAAACATTGCTTTCCGCCAGGTCTTCTGAGGGAAAGGCTTGCAAAATTTGTCTGTTGTTGGACAGCAGTTTGTGCAGGCGAATGTTGGCACCCTTTAACAAAGTCTGCACCTCGTGTACTATTTGGATGGCTTGATTGACAGATCCAAAAGAAACCAAAAGGTCATCTACATAGAAATTGTGGTTGACTATGCTGGCGACCTCGGGACTAAACAGGTGACCAAACTCGTCTGCAGTTCTTTTGAGGCAGTAGTTTGCAACGGCTGGAGACGGGTTGTTTCCGAAGACGTGTACGCGCATCTGGAAGACTCGAACGTCACTCAAATTCTGGGTGTCAGCATACCACAAAAACTTGAGGTACCTGCGATGATCAGGGCGGACTAAGAAGGCATAGAACATCTTGTGGATGTCCGCAATGACAGCAAACTCCTTTTCTCTAAATCTCAAGATGACGCCGAGCAAACTGTTTAAGAGATCTGGTCCCTTTAACAAAACATTGTTAAGTGAAACGTCCCGACATGTGGCACTGGCATCAAAAACAATTCGGACCTTATCAGGCTTTTGGGGATGCGTGACTTTATGGAATTGTAAAAACCAATGTTCTTCCCCGTCCTCACCTTGGTTAGAGGCCTCTGCATAGTTGCTCTGAAACATGTCCTCCATAAAGCCAACGATCTGTTCTTTAACTTTGGGGTCTTTTTGCATCTTTCTTTTTAGAGACCTAAGTCTCTTTTCTGCCATGTGCCTGTTGTTAGGCAAAGTGGGCCTATTTAACTTAAAGGGCAGAGGGGCTATCCAATTTCCCTTTGGACTTCGAGAGACTTGAGAGTTCATGATGTCCAAGAACCTCTGTTCGTCCTTTGAGAGTGCTGTGGCGTCGTCCCTCTCAGACTGAGACTTCGAAGATGGAGGAATACTCTGGCGTTATTCCTTGACAGTAAACTGAGATGTGGCTCAGACAGCTGTGCATGATCGTGGGACGTCCACCTTTAAGCACGTGTGCTTGCTTGGAGTCCAACGATGATGGAGGGTGCATCTTGTTTATGCACACTGGGCCTATAACTGTCCAGCCCAACGGCAGCAGTTGTGCAATAGGCGCACCAGGAGGTCCCTTAACTTGGTCATTCACGCAGAACAAGCTCGGGCAGTCCGAACCAAGCAAAAGGGCAATGTCCACATCTGGCGGAAAAGGTGGCATGGCATTCTTCAGCCTTCGCAGATGAGGATGGGCCTCCACAACTTCTCGGGTAACAATTTGCTTTTTGTTCCGAGGGATGGATGAACACTCAATGAGGTCTATCAACTTGAACTGATTCTTTTGGTCGCAAGAGGAAACAACAAAACCGGAAGCTACGCGACCCTGCAACTTCTTCCTTCCCACACACGTTGACATAGTGTAGTCGACCGTCTTGGTTTTTAGGTTGATCATATTGGTTTGTTTTTTCAATGTGCAACAGAGAGGTGTGGATCTCTTTCCACACTCAACCCCTGTGGCAGCCTTGGGTGGTATAGGTCTTCTAAATACATAAATCAAGGTGATTTGGAAGTCATTCTTCTCACTGCTTCCACTGGGACATATTTCCACGCAAGGATGCCTGGGCTTACAGTCTGATATTCACATCTATTTTGCATAAATTGAAAGATTTCCATGGCAGACGGCAGCAAATGCTTCAGGAGAGTAACAAAAACCTCTAAGTGTCTTTTCATTATTCTGATATTGTCTGCTTTGTGTCTTGCATTTATGCGTGTCAGTGGCATTCCCCAAATTAGAAGTGACAATTAGCACGGAGCATTTCCAATGTTATAAAGTGATGTCCTGGATGGCATAACATGAAAGGCATGACACAGGATATAAATAGCCTTGCGATAATCGAATATAGAACTGACAGATCCTCTTGTAACTGATATCCCAAAATGCTTTCTGGGTTGACAGTTTTGGCAGAATCATTTGCCAGCTTTTGTTGCTACTGCTGCATGGATGTATATATGCCTTCAAGGCACCTGGCAACTTATGGTGATCCCTTGATTCATAGGGTTTTCTTAGTCAAGGAATACTCTGAGGTGGTTTTGCCTGTTTCTCCCACTGAATCATAGCATGAAATACCTGGTATTCATGGCTGGTCTTTTGTCCAAATATTAATATTAATGAGGGCTAGCTTTGCTTCACTTCCAAGTTAAGATAGATCTGGTTCCTTCATGGTATTTAGGCTTTGGTGATCACATTTAGCTATATTTTGGAATGTATCTGTGTTGTAATCTGGTTCCTTGAGTATACTAATCAGGAAAGAAATTAAGTTTAAAGATTTACCATTGAGACTGTAAAGAAAATCATTAAGATGTGCTAAATAGGCTTTTTTTCAACTTTAATAAGGAAAAACAGTCCCATTTTGTAAAGTACTCACAAAAATCAAATTAATATTAATTTTATTCAGTATGGGAATTTTAATTTCTATAGCAAGAAAGTTAATTTCATTTTTAAAGGAAACCCACTAAAAAAGAACATGTATGGGTCATTTATTTATTCAGATGGATTATTTAGCGGCATGATAAATAATGTCATGCATTTTTTTCTCTTTTCAGCCCATTCCTGCCCCAAACAGGACATTTTATCCTTATCGCATCATTGATAAGAGTAAGTACAATGCTTGGGACCAGAAAGGTTATGGATTTTGTTTTTTTTATATTTTTCTGGATATTTGAATGCCTGGATTTGCACATATGTACATAATGAATTACTTTTGAGACAGGATCAAAGACAAGGCATGAAATTAATTTCTATCATTTATTACAATGTTTGCAATAAATTTGTGCAGGAAGCAAAGTCAGTGTACATAGAACCACCAAAAGGGTTCGTTCTCTCCACCATCCAGCCATACTTTGGAGTATTTTACATTTTGAAATTCTGGATAAGGGATACTCAGCCTTCTTTCTCTGCCTTTCCAAATTCCAGAGCCAACACTGGCTTTGTATTTTGAGTAATCAGCTTGCTCAGTTTAAATTTCAGTTGTATTTAATTCATGTTTTGTTACTGAATCCATGACATGAATATGCACAACCACAAAAAATCTGCAAAATGCAGAGCAGCTTTGTGATTTTCCAAAAGTCATACATAATGGTAGAAAGTTTGGTACTTGGTGAAGAGTATCCCTCTCCCCAGACCACATTGAAATATTAAATGGTGTTTGATAGGAGAATAAGGGAAGTACCTGTTCATGTCAAGAAAAACAAAGCTGATTCTGATTCAAAACGCATTATCTGAGACAAAGGGCCAGTTCTTGTATTGACTCAGGCAGTCCATTCTCATGCCAGAAGGAATTTAATTAGCTAGAAATCATCCATGCTTGGCAATGTCAAATCTGATTCTGAATATACCCAGAGCTGGCAAATTATCCTCTGTGATTCCATGTTGTCTCTTTGCCGCATGTTCTAACAGTCCATTGCTCTTTTGGCCTGGATCTTTATTAGAAGCAGTTTTATACTCCTCGGCTCTCTTCCTTCTCTTAAGTGGCCGGAAGCTCTTCCTCTCCATTCCCTAAAATTGTCCCTGCAGAACGGGCTCTAGCGTTTGACTGAGCAGGGTCAAGGGCATTGCAAAGAAGGAAGGCCTGCTCTCCAGATTATTTTTTGTCCTGGTCTAGAGAAAAGGATCTCCCAATTGCTGCTAGGATAGTAATCCAATAGACTTTGACTTTCAGATATTTCTCATGGGTGAGGCTGCATGCTGTCTTGAGTTTTAATATGCCTAGTGTGATACAGTAGATAGGAAAGTGAAGGATACATCTGGACAACACCTGAATTTAACACTTGTTTTAATCTCAATTGCCACCTTCTTTCTGTGAAACTAAACTTAAACACCATTGGAAATAAGAGTGGAGCAGTGAATCCATTCCATGTGTTAATCCAGAGTTTCAGTGAATTACAACAACAACAACAATAATAATAACAACAACAACTTTATTTTTATACCCCACCATCTTCTCCCCAAAGGAAGTCGGGCGGCTTACATGGGGACAAGCCCGAGAATCACAGATTAAACACAACAGCATTAAAAACATTCAGATAAAAACACAACAAAATCACAACAACAACAACAACAACATGAAAACAATATCATGGCTGAAAAACAGAATCAGGATGGGTCTAGGCTCAGGTAGTGCAATGAATTCTTAAGGAGAGCTGAGGAAAGGTGCAAAATTCAAGATTCGGGGATTCCGAATCTGTTCATTCCAATCCAGGTGTGTCACTGATGCCTATGATACCTAACACTTCTTGGCTATTCAAAAAGATCATTGCTTAAATTGATGACTTCAGTTGTGTATGAAAATTCTCCATGGGAAAAAATTTTAACACCTTTTACAAATTATGTTGTTTGTCAGCAAGACTCTAATGCAGTGGTATTGTTTTTCTTGATTTTCAGAACCCGAAACATCAAAGCAGGGTGAAGTAGGCCAGCTCAAAAGAACACTCGCTCCACCTGTAAGTAAAACCTACACTACAAAAAATACTTTGATACTAATATTGGTCAAAATGAAAGTAGGTAAAGCATAAAGATACCTTACAGTTTTAGTTGATCTTTGTTGCTGGGCTTTCAATTGATTTATTCATTTGTTTGTGCAATTGTGAGTTTTAGGGAACAAAAAGGGACTTCTGCCACTTCTCATTGTTGGAAAAGGGTCTCTCTAGGGTCTAAGATGGAAGAGAAAGGCCCCAAACTGCAAAGAGAGTGCTCCTCATGTCCCCTAGAGAGTATTTCAGTACACATCTAGTTTGTTTTCTTTGCTGGAGCTGTGAGACGTACCCGCCAAGGTCTCCTGGGTGTGAGGGCGTAGCCTTCCAGATGACAGACTAAAGTTGCTCAACCCTGTTTTACAAGATGGTTAGTTGGCTTCCGCTTTTCTGTTGTGTTGATTTGCCATAAAGCTCCTCTCAAAATGCAGTGAGAACTTATGGGATTTCTAAATTTATCATGTGCTAATTTTTAAAGGTGGTTGGTAGGACCGGCTAAATTGTTCACTGTGATTCTCTGTATCCATATATTGCTACTAGAAGCAACCCAAATTAAATGTGAGCAAAAGTGAAAGTTCCTTCTCAGCCCCATTTTGGCATAGGTGAATCAATATGTTTTCCCTTCCCCTTCTCCTTCCTTCCTTCCTTCCTTCCTTCCTTCCTTCCTTTTCTTTTAATATACCAGAGCTCTTTTTCACATTTCAAAATCTTTCTAATTTTGGGGAAAAAATATCATTAAATTAAAACTCCCACTGAAATAGAGACCAGTATACATTGTCTGGTCAGAAGGACTCTATTCTTATCCAGGATGTATACATGTAAGGAATACAGCATCCGAATCAAGGAAAGTAATGGTGTCACGATACTGACAAACTAGAATACTTTTAGAGGAGAGGGGGAAATGGCCAATAATATAGAAACCAAGCTCTACAAGGAATGGCTTAAGTACTTTGATACGTAGTTTATTTATTTATTTACATCACTTATATCCCGCCCATATCAGCCCGCAGGCGACTCAGGGCGGTCTACATATCGGCACCATGCCATCAATATAATACAAAAGCAAAAACAGTTAAGTGCAATTATACAAAAAAGACAGTGCAATGACAATTCAAAAAGAGCTATATCCTCTCATTCCAATCCTCGTCCATTCCAGTTTAATGAGAAGATTGAGAGCTGATAATGATCGTCATGTTGAAATATCAGAAGGGATATAACATAGGAGGTGGAACATACTCACATGAAAAACAGCAGCTCCTCCTTCTCTATTTATTTATATTCCAGCTTTCCCCCAGTTCCTGAACCGAGGTAGTTTACAACAATTGATATGAATGTGAAAATAATCAAAACTGAAAAAATGAAAACCAGTGACAAACATAAACTATTAAGAAAGCAAGAAACAGAAAAACAAGCACATCCAGTAATAGGAGACCTGACTCCTTCCCCCATCGAAACAACCAATCCATTGAACCAAAAGATGGAAATAGCAAGACAAACTATTCCACTTAAGTATTAGAAATAACTTTCTCATAGTAAGGACTTGTTTTCCAGTGGAACGGAGTGCGTCAGAAAGCAGTGGAGTGTCCTTCTTGGGATATCTTTAAGTAGAGCTTGATCGGCCATATTGGGGGTGATTCAATTGTGTGTTTATTTGTATCAGACATTCGGACCAGATAACCCTCGGAGTCCTTTCAGGCTCAATGATTCTATGAAATAAAATGGGGCAATTTGTTTTTTACTTTATCCCACCTTCTATTTTTTAAAAGTCTTATTTGACATAGTCACCTAGACCCATCAAGGGTTTTTGACTGTCATGCTCAAAAAGAGCTTTAAGATATTCCTTTCTTTTTAAAACTCAATTTCACAGTGGACTTTGGCATATTTCTGCAGCATCTCAGAAACAAGTTCCATCTATCAAATCAGTCCACTTAGAAGTGAAGAATGGGAAATTTCAGTCCTGGCAGCATGTAAAAAAATGAAATTGCTAAGGATGCTTTAGATAAATCAGACCAAGATGAATCTTAGTACCTGTTGTTGTTGTTGTTTTTATTTTTTACTAAACAACATTGTTAGATGCGAGCCAAAATGATTCAGAACATGATCTAGGAATCCAGCCTACAGAGAATTACAGTAATCAATTGTACCCATAACAAAAGGACAAGGTCTCCAGTGGGTAATGTTCCAAAATAGAGAAAACAGCTTTTGACATGGACCGTTTAATGTATTCCTTATAGGTTGTTAAAATCAACAACTACACTGAGATTCTTGACAGAACTGGTAGATAATAATCGGATATTGGCCATAGCATTCACAAGAATCAATAAGCAATTCTGACGGATATGTCAGTAGCATAATACTGACACCGGAGTTCATTTTAGGATCGTTGGCGATACAAGGTGTAACACTTGCTTATGATACAACCTTTCAGTAGGGAATAATCTTGTTCTCACTCACAGCCTTTAGCTGTCTGGTACAAACATCTGGGAATGTATTCTGCTGCCTGTCATTCAGGAGACGTCAAACCGGATTTCATTATTGGCTCCTCCTCTAAGTACAGACAAACATATCTCTTTCTCTAAGAAGCTTTATCTGGGCAGCTGTCTGTCATTCATATTAACTATACATGCAAACCCTGTGCTATTAGAGCAGTCCAATAGTGAGCAACAAGGGGGGAAATCCTGAACCATTACAACAATGTCCTTTAGTTTACACACGTTGTTATGTTGTTATCCACATTTTGGCAAAGACATGTGTAAGCTGAAAAATTGTAATGTATGTAGACAAATTCATCAACTTTGCCCTTTAGATTTTCTGAGGCTAAAATCATGTATCAGTCCTTTACAAAAGTGGAAAAACGATTAATCAATCTTAGCTATATTTTGCTATAGATAATATCAGAGTCTATAAGCATCTTCTCTTTATTACACTTCTAGAACAGATTTTTGTTTTTGTGGAGATAGGAATATTGAGAGCACTTCCCAAGTGATGCACAGATCATATTAGGATACAACAATACAAAAGCCTTTATTGGCATAACATGGCAGAGAGTATAAAACATAGTACACGTAATAAAAAGGGCTTCTCATTTGCTACACATTCAGTTTGCAGACTTCATTCAGGAATCTTGCCACTGAAAGGCAGCAGCTAAAGTCCTGGCAATTTAAAAGCAAAATCACTTTGTCAGAATCGCTGCGGTTCTTCAATGAATCTATGGCTTGTGTTAGCAGGCTGGATCTTAGCTCCTGGTAGAGTGGACAGTGCAGGAGAATATGCGGTATGGAGTCTAGCTGTCCTGTGCTGCAGAGACAGACCCTCTTGTCCAGGGGTCCCCAAACTACGGCCCGCGGGCCACTTCCGGCCCGCCAAGGGCCCTGATCCGGCCCGCGGAGGAGGAGCGCCCCCCCCCCACACACAGTGCCCCTCCATTGGCTGGCTCACGCTATCCGTCAGGCCCGATGGACAGCGCGAGCCAGCCAAGGGAGGCTGCTCCGCATGGTCTACTCGCGTGTAAAGCACCTCGCGAGGTGCTTTACGCGCAAGTAGACCACGCGGAGCAGCCTCCCTTGGCTGGCTCACGCTGTGCATCGGGCCTGATGGACAGCCTGAGCCAGCCAAGGGAGGCTGCTCCGCGTGGTCTACTTGCGTATAAAGCACCTCGCGAGGTGCTTTACTCGCAAGTAAGCCGCGCGGGCCAGCTCCTCCCTTGGCAGGCTCACGGTGTCCATCGGGCCTGAGCCAGCCAAGGGAGCCTGAGCCAGCCAAGGGAGGCTGCTCCGCGTGGTCTACTTGCGCGTAAAGTACCTCGCGAGGTGCTTTACATGCAAGTAGACCACGCGGAGCAGCCTCCCTTACTCGCAAGTAAGCCGCGCGGGCCTGCTCCTCCCTTGGCAGGCTCACGCTGTCCATCGGGTCTGATGGACAGCCTGAGCCAGCCGAGGGAGGCTGCTCCGCGTGGTCTACTTGCGCGTAAAGCACCTCGCGAGGTGTTTTACTCGCAAGTAAGCCGCGCGGGCCAGCTCCTCCCTTGGCAGGCTCACATTGTCCAAGGGAGGCTGCCCTGGTGCTCCATGCAGTCATGCTGGCCACATGACCTTGGAGGTGTCTACGGACAACGCTGGCTCTTCAACTTAGAAATCCAGATGAGCACCACACCCCAGAGTCAGACACGACTGGACTTCATGTCAGAGGAAAACCTTTAACCAGGAAAATCTTGGAAGATCCAGGGTGGGAGAAAGAACTCTTGTCTGTTGGAGGTAGGTAGGAATGTTTCAATTGGCCACCTTGATTGCCATTTCATAGCCTGACAGTTTTTAGGGAGAATCCTTTGTTGAGAGGTGATTAGCTGGCCCTGATTGTTTCTTGTCTGGAGTTCCCCTATGTTTGAGTGTTGTTCTTTATTTACAGTTATAATTTTAGATTTTGTTCAGACTAGAAATAGGAAGATTTCCCATTCTCTGCTCCTGGAATTACTGCCTAAAGAGGTCTAGAAAGAACCCCCTCTAAGAGTCCTTCCACACAGCAAAATAAGATATGTGCAATGTGCATAGGAATTTTTTAATTGATTTTTTTTTAAAAAAACTATAGTCCGGCCCTCCATCGGTCTGAGGGACAGTAAACTGGCCCCCGGTTTAAAAAGTTTGAGGACCCCTGCTCTTGTCGCTCGGGAGGCCATTGAGTCTTCCTCTATGGAGCGGCGATGGCATGATGTTAAATCTAGCCAGCATGTAGGCTCTTCTGTAAGAGGGGTTGGTGAGCTCTGTGATGTAAAAGGCTGGATTTCCCTGTGTGTATGGAATTGCCATGTTAATGGGTGAGCAGGATTTGTTTGCCAAGCTCAACAATTGGTTGTGGTCCCTTTCTAGCAGCCTCCTTTTGATGAGGGTACAAATCTCGGGAAAAGATAGTAGGGTCAGGAAATCGCTGTCATAGCCCAATTCCCCGATCTTTGCTAGGACAGTTGAGCACCATTTGGAGTGGTGGAGTTCGCTCAAGGTGAGTTGAGTCAGAGAGAATCAGAAAATACATTATGCAAGCTTTTGAAGAAAGACAAATCTGAGTAATAAATAATATCCATGTACTTGCTAAAGGAAAAGGCTTGCATAGGCTGTGCTCTAACAATAAAAGCAGAACAATGAAAAAGGTGGTCAGTCGTTTTGCCTATGTCTTATCCATCTCAGCTTCTCCCCTTCCTTGTAATTCTTTTCTTCCTTAACTTTCTTCTCTATCGCCTGATAAAGTAGGGTGAACACAAATATATATATTCTCCTTGCAATATCAGTTCCCTTGTAGATTCAAGGAGATGATCACTAAAAGTGAGTGTTTGGTCAAGATACTTAATGGGCAAAAATGGAACTTTTCTATGTCGTCTGCTGAATGAAGTGACCCTAGTTCTTCAGTCCCTACCCTGCAATGCTTGAGTTGCTATTCTAGGGCCTAATTATTTGATGGTACCCATTGAGGTGAAGCCCATACCCAAGCAGGTTGTGTGCTTGGTCCAATCCCTGAAGCTCCTGGAGAAGTGCTGGCACCCGGCCCGTAGCCAGGATTTCGATTCGGGGGGAGCTGAGTTTGATTTGGGGGGTCTGAGTCTATGTGAAATAGGGTCTACCCTAGCAAACCTTTTGTTTTGTTACCCCAATACCCCCATACATATGAGATATATTGAGCATAGTGATCAGATCATGATATGAATAAACGTAACAATTAAAATAATGTACCAGTAAGGCCTTTTCGCGGACCACCATGAGAATTCCAGGAGGGGCTCAAGCCCCCCAAGCCCCCCAAGCTGCCCCCCCCCCCCCGGCTACATGCCTGGCTGGCACCCAACATATTAAGGTGCCTTACCCCAGCACTTCATGATCCCCAGGGCCTGCTATAATGAAGAACAGATCAGGAACATTATGTAAAGCCACTTGAGGTCTAAGTGGCTCTGCGCAGTCCTTTAATGAAACTACGATCACGGCATCATCATCATTAGGGTCCTGTGGGCTCCTTGTGTTGTCCCTGTCTCTCTAAGGTATCATAGTAGCAAAGATTTGATTATTGATCCTCCATTTGTTAGATACTCCGGGCGCCCTTTTGGGAAGAGGAAGTGATGGCTTTTGGAAAGCCTTGGATTTTTATAAGCTAGACCAGAATGGCCACTAAAGTCTAACAATCCCCGAACAACCTCAGATGATGGATACCTCCAAGTCAGGAACTTCAGCAGCTGTTGCTTTTTGAAACCCTTGTCTTTTGATTCCATGCTGCCTTTTGGGGAATGAGATGAAATGGCAGGACGCAAGTCAGCCAAGAGCTATTCCTTTACACGTAACTTCAGGTGATGGGGGAGGCCGACTGAACTACTGGAGTTCCAAAGGCCAACCCACAATGCTCTAAAGAGGCCTCGTGCCGTAATGTGGGCATACACTTTCCCTTCGCTCTCTCTAGGAATTTGCACAAACCCAGAGCCCTCTGAACTCAGCACTTTTATCGTTCTGTATGGTACTGTTTTTATGATGTTATGTTTTATTGTGATATGTTTTTATTTGGGTTGGTTTTGATGCTATCTTATTGTCCTGTCCCTTTGTAAGCCATTCCAAGTCCCTTAGAGGAGATGGAGGCAGGGTATAAAATTATTATTATTATTATTATTATTATTATTATTATTATTTAGGTCAAATATCCCCCCCCCCAAAAATAATGATAAACTGGACATTGGGCCTTATAGAATCCAAACTGGGTCTGCTTCAAAGCTATGACTCAACAGCTTGATGTACTCCCAAGTCTGATCCCAATAAAAATGGCAGGTATCAGCAGGATGGCTGACATCTCCCCATCCTATGAATGCCCACTGTGGTCTCTCCGGGCTTATAGGTCTGTGGAGGGGCATGGCCTTTGACTATTCAGATATCTCAACACACTTCTAGATGTCATGCCAGAAATCTTCCCATTCCCAAACTGGGACACTGAATGTCAGCCAATCACCCCATGGTGAAATCTGTAAAACGTCACCGCAGCATCACCATGTCCCCATCTTATAGCTAGCCAGCCAGCCAGCCTTCAAGCTATTCATTGCTTGTCTGCTCACTGGTACGGCATGTTTTCTGACCCAGCAGGGCTCTTATGTTTGACGTCATGTCAGAGAGCAGACATGGGCTTGGACATGAGACAGAGTGTGTTTGATTCTATAAAGGTGAATCTGAAAGCTTTTATCTAGAAAATACAGGTCTGTTTGTGAAGATATTTCAGAGACAATCAAGTCTTTCAAAGAGTGCCAAGAAAGTCAGGTGTCCAGTATGACAGAAAAATCAGGCAGCTATGAATGGGAACTAGAAAAGTAGAAACCAGAGAGAGAGCTTGCATAAGCTTGGCTCCTACAGCAGGAGCCCTGCCCAGGCTCAAAGTAGAGATCTGCTAAAGTCCACTGATGATGACCAGTTCTAGTATATGAGGCCAATTCTCTGGGAGAGCTGAGCCAGACACAACTGCCTCCTGTTGAGCTGCTAGGCCAGGGAATGGATAAGCTCTTACTCCTTTCTGAATCCCTGGAGACGATGGACAAGTGATAAGATATAAGGTAGAGCAAAACTATTTGGTGTAGGAGATGTGTACTTTTTATTAAAATAAAATGGTATGATATTGTATTCTGATCTATTAAAGTGTCTCCTATACCAAATATGACATGCATCTTAAAAAGAGTCTAATGCTCACCTTTTTTTGGCTAAATTATATCACTAAAATTGAAGTGCACATTAGATTTGATGGCATGTTAGAATTGCACACGTAAACCCACCTCTGTGAAAAGGCCAGGAACTCCAGAGGCTGGATGGGGAGGCAGACAGGCCGTATATTCCATGATCTGATCCCAGATTTTCTGCTTTAGACTGGATTATATGTCTCCGAACTGCCAGATAATCTGGGATAAACAGAAAACCTGGGATCAGATCCTGGGAGAGAGGGCCTGTCTGGAAGGGCCCTAAGAGGCTGTTTCTGGTGATGGTGGCAGCCTCAGGGCTCCACGGCACCCAGAGGAGGAACTCCTGGTTGGTGACCCAATCATTCCTGCACTTAGCCGCTTTCACCAGGAAGTCTTTCAGCTCTTTCTGGTCAAAGGAGCATTAAACATCAGCCTTGCCACATCCCTCTAGACCAGGGCTTGGCCTCTCATCTTGCTTTCATTGTGGTTCCCAAGTAGCCTAATTCACAAGGCCTTCAAAAACTCCCATTCAGGTTTGATGGCCTCATGAATGAGGCCAGTTGGGAACTGCATGAGACCCTTGTGTTTGTCAGCCTCAGCCTGACGGAGGGGCATGCTTCCCAACTGGCCTCATTTATGCTGCCAGCCTCCCTGATGCGCTATGCTTACATCATTGGCCCCATTACGTTTCCTTTTTGTGCAATCACACCTTCAAAATTGGAATGTGTATTACATTTGTTGGCACATTAAATATGATATATAAACAAATTTCAACAAGCTGCTAAGAACTTATGTTGTTGGGGTTTTTTGGGGGGGGGGTCAAAAGACACATAGCAAGTTGAGTTCCTGATCTATAGTTGGCATCTACATGAGCTAAAATGACTAATATGACTATAAAGACATTGAGTAAACAAACACGGACAGCTAGCAGAAAGACACCACCGTGTCTGCATGACACATCCCTTCTTCCCTTTAATAATGTGAGCTCCCATTGGGCTGTTACGATGTGGTAGAGGTTAGTGAAAAGCAGGTATCAATAGGAGGGCAAAGGCACGGATTACTCCTGGAGTCAGATCTCCACCGCTTTATGATTAACCAAGCTCTCCCCCAGCCTTGCTTTACATCTTTTTCTCTTTTTGTACTTCTAAGAAAGTAACAACATAGTAGATACTTCAAGGTTTCTGTACAGATTTATCAGGCATGGTGAACATGTTATGGAAACCTACTTGAAGTTGTAACAGAAACAGATAAAAAGCAAGTAACAATGGAATCATTTAGATCATATTGGTTTGTTTTGTCAATGTGCAACAGAGAGGTGTGGATCTCTTTCCACTCTCAACCCCTGTGGCAGCCCTTCTTAGCCTTGGGTGGTATAGGTCTTCTAAATACATAAATCAAGGTGATTTGGAAGTAATTCTTCTCACTGCTTCCACTGGGACATATTTCCACGCAAGGATGCCTGGGCTTACAGTCTGATATTCACATCTATTTTGCATAAATTGAAAGATTTCCATGACAGACGGCAGCAAATGCTTCAGGAGAGTAACAAAACCTCTAAGTGTCTTTTCAATAGTCTTCTATTGTCTGCTTTGTGTCTTGCATTGATGCGTGTCAGTGGCATTCCCCAAACTAGAAGTGACAATTAGCACGGAGCATTTCCAATGTTATAAAGTGATGTCCTGGATGGCATAACATGAAAGGCATGACACAGGATATAAATGGCCTTGCAATAATCGAATATAGAACTGACAGATCCTCTTGTAACTGATATCCCAAAATGCTTTCTGGGTTGACAGTTTTGGCAGAATCATCTGCCAGCTTTTGCTGCTACTGCTGCATGGATGTACCTGGCAACTTATGGTGATCCCTTGATTCATAGGGTTTTCTGAGTAAAGGAATACTCTGAGGTGGTTTTGCCTGTTCCTCCCACTGAATCAAAGCATGAAATACCTGGTGTTCATGGTTGGTCTTTTGTCCCAATATTAATGAGGGCTAACATTGCTTCACTTCCAAGTTCAGATGGATCTGGTTCCTTCATGGTATTTAGGCTTTGGTGCTCACATTTAGTTATATTTTGGAATGTACCTGTGTTGGGAATAAGGGTAAACAATTAATCTGGTTCCTTGAGTATACTAATCAGGAAAGAAATTAAGTTTAAAGATTTACCAATGAGACTGTAAAGAAAATTATTAAGATGTGCTAAATAGGCTTTTTTCAACTTTAATAAGGAAAAAAGTTCCATTTTGTAAAGTACTCACAAAAATCAAATTACTGTAATATTAATTTTATTCAGTATGCACTTGTAATGGGAATTTCAATTGCTTTAGCAAGAAAGTTAATTTCATTTTTAAAAGAAAGCCACTAAAAAGAACATGTATGCGTCATTCAGATGGATTATTTAGCGGCATGATAAATAATGCCAGGCATTTTTTCTTTTTTCTTTTAGCCAGTAGTGCCTGTTTCAAGGGGAGTGAGCAACATCATGGACAGTAAGTACAATGCACTAGCTGTTTTGGGATACACTGTTATTAAATACTAGCTGTACCCGCCACGTGTTGCTGTGGCCAACCTTTCCTCCCTTCTTCTTTCTCTCTTTCCTTCCTTCCCTCCCTCTTTTTCTTTTCCTTCTTCTTTCTTCCTTCTCTACCTGTTTCTTTCCTCCTTTCCTTTGCTCTTTGGTTCCATCTTTCCTTGTCTCTTTCCTTCCTCGTTCCCTCCCTCTTTCTCTCTTTCGTTCCTTCTGTCCTTTCTTCCCTCTCTCTTTCTTTCCTTCTTTCACTTTTTTCCCTTCTTCCTTCCTTCTCTACCTTTCTTTCTTTCCTTCATTCTCTCCTTCCTTCTCTACTTCCTTGCTTTCTGTGTATATGGTGTATATATGCATATACGTGTGTATATATTTCTGTATATGTGTGTTTGTGTATATATGTAGTTTGCGCATGCGTTGTAATGTTTTGTTTTGTTTTTTGCTTTTATAGTCTCTTCTGCTGCGTTTTTCAATATTTTAATGAGTGGTGGTCACTCATTGGCCTGATAGGTGTATAGTGTCCAAATTTGGTGTGCAGTGTTTTTGAGTTACGTTAATCCCACAAACAAACATTAGATTTTTATTTAGAAAGCGGGCCAGGGGACAGTTCCATCTTGTCTCCTGCATATGTCATCGTTGGGGACATATGCAACTGCTGCTCTGGGCCAGAATGAAGAGGGGGGGGGGCAGAAGACAGTTCCACCTTGTCTCCTGTGGCACGTGTTGCTGTGGCCTCAGGAAACAGGAATCGCGGACATGAAGCAATCCGGGCTAGGGAAGACCACCCCACAAAGATTTCCTGTATGTATGTGTGCATGTGTATATATGTGTATAGTTGTGTGTGCTTGTGTATATGTATATATGTGTGGTTTGCATGTGTATATATATGTATGTGTATATGTTTAGGTATGTGCATATGTATATGTGTGTGCATGTGTATATATGTGTTATGTATGTGTATGTATATATGAGTGGATATGTGTTTGTGTAGATATGTGCATGTGTGTGTTGTTTGTATATGTGTGTAGGCCTGGGCTTACTTGGGCCCTCCAGACGTTTTGGACTGCAGTTCCCACAATTCCTAACAGCCAGAACAGCATGGCTGTTAGGAATTATGGGAGTTGAAGTCCAAAATGCCTGGAGGTCCAAGTAGGCCCAGGCTTGTTATAATCTCAATTGCCACCTTCTTTCTGTGAAACTAAACTTAATCAATTCCATGTGTTAATCCAGAGTTTCAGTGAGTTACAATAATAATAATAATAATAATAATAATAATAATAATAATAATAATACATGGGGACAAGTCCGAGAATCACAGATTTAAAACAACAGCATTAAAAACATTCAGATAAAAACACAACACAATCACAACAACAACAATGACATGACAACGATATCATGGCTGAAAAACAGAATCAGGATGGGTCTAGGCTCAGGTAGTGCAATGAATTCTTAAGTAGAGCCGAGGAAAGGTGCAAAATTCAAGTGTGCCCATCTAGACAGAATACAAGTCAAAAATTTGAAATATTGCCACCTTGCATTCTAGATGCAGGTGCAAATGATGATGGTGATGATGTTGACGATGATGATGATGTGCCAGCATAGTACTTGATGCTTTAAGAGAACAAGAAAATAGTCCCCCTATCTACAGGCTTACAGTCTAATTTAGACATGAAACAAAAGGCAAAGGTAGAGAATTGAGTTCAGTAGCTACTGCCGCCTTCTCTCCTTCTGAGGTCATGGCAGCAGGAACTGAAATGGATGGAGGACTTTTCATCTGCTTCTGGTACATAACATAATGGTTCTTGTCTTCCTCTGAGTCTAGAACAATGACAGTTGGGATATGGGAAAGATTTTCATCAGCTTCTTGGCCTGGGCATGATAGAGCTGTGTCTGCTTTCTTTCGTCCCTCTGAGGCCTGGCCAGCCATATGAGCTTCTTCTAACTGATTAAGGAAGGAGGACTGATTAAGTCAAGGGGACTCCAAATGCAGTGATATTGTTTTTCTTGATTTTCAGAACCTACAAAACCAAAGCCGGCCCCGGAGCCAGAAGTCAAGGAAGAAAGAATCATCCCACCAGTAAGTAAAACTATACACTAGAAGAAATACTTCCATACCAATATTGGTCAAAATGAATGCACATAAAGCATAAAGATACCTTACAGTTTTAGTTGAGCTTTGTTGCTGGGCTTTCAATTCATTCATTTTCTTGTGGAGTAAAGAATATTGAATTTGCAATTCCGGTTTTACTAGAACCTACTGCCCATGTTTTAATTGAGTTATCCCATTTCTTTATTATTTTAGCTGGAATGCTATATGGGAGGCATTGAAATAAGTACAAAAATTTGGGCAGTATCATTATTTTATATGGCTTTACCCTTGTTGTTATATCCCAATTCCATTTTTTCCAATTCTTGATTTGTTTGCTTGTTTCCTTCCTTACTTTGTTATAACTGTGGAACTCATTGCCTCCATATATATTGAGCAATGTCGGAGTTGCGACCTTTTGAAAAGGCGCTCAAGACTTGGCTGTTTGTTTGTGCATTTAAGTAACCGGATCAAATTTTGCCATAGTCACTGCTGAATGTTTTTATGTTGAATGTTTTATGTTGAATCTTTTATATTGTGTATAAACTGTTTTAAATTGTAAGTCGCTCGGAGCACCTTGGTAGAGAGCGACTAATTAAGAAATAAAGTGATGATGATGATGATAATTTATCTGAATTATATTATTTAAAATGTTAGGTATATACACCCCTAAGTATTTTATGGAAACCTACTTCAAGTTGTAACAGAAACAGATAAAAACCAAGTAAAATAGAATCGTTTAGACCATATTTGGTGTGGGTCTCTTTCCACTCTCAACCCCTGTGGCAGCAGAGATGCAGTCGGGAAACAGTATAAAAGAGGCATGCCCATCGGTTTCATTAATAAGGACGGCTAGCTGTATTTTTCGCGAGAAAAAGATGGATCTCTTTCTTGTGGATAGAGCATCCTACCAGAACCCATGGAGAGTTTCTATTCTGATATGATGCTTTTGCATTTTTCTGTCTTATTCCTCTGAGGATCAAAGAAATTAGATGAAAATTGTTTCGCACTAATTTGCAGCCGGATTACACAGAAATCTTATGGTAACTACTTAGCTGAAATCTCAGGGCTGAAATCTGCCTCATATCCTTCAGGGCTGCTGTTGAAAGTCTTCCTGAAATATTTCACTCATCATTAAGATGTGCTAAATAGGCTCCCCCCCCCCCCAACTTTAATAAGGAAAAAAGTCCCATTTTGTAAAGTACTCACAAAATTCAAATTAATATTAATTTTATTCAGTATGCACTTGCAAAGGGAATTTCAACCACTTTAGCAAGAAAGTTAATTTCATTTTTAAAGGAAAGTGACTAAAAATAACATGTATGGGTCATTTATTTATTCAGATGGATTATTTAGCGGCATGATAAATAATGTCATGCATTTTTTCCTTTTCAGTCCACACAAGGTCCAAAGTGGATCACCTATTATAGGGCACAATATGGAGGTAAGTACAATGCACTAGCTGTTTTGGGGTACACTGTTATTAATTATAAAGGAGGGGTGATTGCCCATTATTGTGTCTAAGGGAAGGATCTTGTTTCTTGCCCAGTTTGATGCTCTAATAATCCTTCATAACCAGGGCATCCTGTCAAAAGGTTTCCTACTGAAATTACCACAAGGTCTTCCAGGGATAGGAAAAAATATTCTTGGGCTGTGCGGATTAACGCTGCAGTTTGGGAGGTCGCATTTAAAATGCTCCCTGCACAGACTTTGACTTATCATGCGATTGTGTCCTCCCTTCACCAACTTGTCTTCTACAAATAGATGTTTCTGCCAGTGGTAGTCTACTAGGACAGTGGAAACCTCTTACATGTTAACATAAATATAAAGAGGGTTCCTGATCCCATGGAATATCTACAACCAGTTGGATATTGTTGTTGTTGATAAAAATTCTCCATGGGAATCAATTTTAACATCTTTCTTCACAATATTTTTACAAATTTTACAATAATTTTACAAATTATGTTGTTTGTCAGCAAGACTCAATTACAGTGATATTGTTTTTCTTGATTTTCAGAAGCTAAAACATCAACAGAAGCTCCCAAGCCAGAAAGGGCTGTTCCATCAGTAAGTACAACTATACACTACAAGATATACTTCCATACCAATATTGATCAAAATGAACGGAGTTAAAGCATAAAGATACCTTACAGTTTTAGTTGAGCTTTGTTGCTGGGCTTTTATGTTGACATAATAGCTGGACATAGCTATGTAAAAAGAGTGTATTGTGGTCCGAAACTGCTCAGAATACACTTGGTGCTGTTTTATTTCACCCGGGAACTTTCATACTAGACTGTTCTAGCACTAAGATGCTACTTTAATTGCCGTGTCAACATCCTATGAAATGTGGCATTCCAGGGCAGGATCCCCTCTGGCTCTCTACATCATACAGTTGAGTTACAAATAGCAAGCAGTTCATTGAAAATAGTAAAAGCCATAGCAAATAAAGTAATCCACAGCAAAAAGGTAAATCCAATAGATTTGGAAGTAAAAAGAGCAATGAATCCACAAAGAAAGAGTCCCGGAAAATACAATGAACCGGAGGCAAAAAACAACAGCAAAGGTATTTAAACAGGAATCAATCAAATAACAAGGTCCAGGAGCATAACATACAGAACTATCCCTAGAATCCAACGATGCTTTGTCTGAAGTTAAGCTCCGTACTTGACACTATATATTTACTTTGTTTCCCAAACAGCAAGAAATTGATTTTTTCTTAGTTTTGGTTTGTCTACTAGCGTTTGTCGCAATCTGGCTGAGCGCCATAGATTCTCATTTGTTTGTCTCTGCTGTCTGAAAGCTCTTCGTCTATTCAAGGCCTCATTAAATTTTACACCTGGTGATAACTGACCCTGTGACTGTCGCTCAGAGCTTCTCCCAGGCTCAAGACCTTGAGATTCCCTTTGCCGCAACACAGGCCTGTCTAAGACATCAACTGAACTCTATTCAGGCCCCACATCCTGAAAACTAGGCCCAGGAGAGAGACTATCATCCCCGTTCCCATCACATTCCCTTCAGGAACATCTACATGAACAGCATCCCAATTCCCATCACAGGAATCAACTTGAACATGAACATCATTGTCATTCCCATCAATCACAGGCTGACATACAACATGAAATCATTTCCAAACCCCATAGCTGATCTGAGGGTGCCTTGGACAGCGAGAAGATCCAACCAGTCCATACTTCAAGAAATAAAGCCTGACTGCTCATTGGAGGGAAGAATAGTAGAGGCCAAGATGAAGTACTTTGGCCACATAATGAGAAGGAAGGAAGGCTTAGAGAAGACAATTATGCTGGGGAAAACTGAAGGAAAAAAGGAAGAGGGGCCGACCAAGGGCAAGATGGATGGATGGGATCCTTGAAGTGACTGAATTGACCTTGAAGGAGCTGGGAGTGGTGACGACCAAGGACTGAATTGACCTTGAAGGAGATGGGAGTGGTGACGACCAACAGGGAGCTCTGGCGTGGACTGGTCCCTGAAGTCACAAAGAGTCGGAAACGACTGAACGAATGAACAACAACAACAAGCTGATCATGGAGTTTTCTGGACAAGAATTATTCAGAAGAGGTTCACCACTGCGTAAACAGATGAACCGTACCTCTCAATAAGAATTATATACAAAGGATGATACGTTTATAGTAGAGTACTAATGTTTTCCAATAAACTAAAAAGCAGAGACATAACTCATGGCATATCCAAAAATATGTATTTATTTTATTTACATCATTTATATTCTGCCCTTCGCACCCTGAAGGGGACTCAGAGCGGATCACAGAACACTTACATGGCAAACATCAATGCCGTTAAACAGGACAGACAACAGATAGAGGCATTTTTCCCAACTTTGGCCTCTTGGAGGCTGTGCTCTACTCTGTCAAAAGGGGGGTGCTGTCACTCCATCCTCTATGATGAAGAGCCTTGATCACAGACTTCCTCCTTCCTTTGACCACCGGCATTTTTCTGGTATTTCCTTTATAAAATACCTCCCTGCTCAAGCAGTGCCTAATTTCTCTACTCACAGCTCACAGCTGTTTTTGAACTGCTTAGATGAACAGTAAGCTGGGTTGAAGGTCAGGTACTCACCCTGACTTGGACTTCGAACTGGCAACAAGGGATGGACACCACTATATCTCCTGTGGCGGTGTCACATAGTGAAAATGGCCAAAGAGATGTATGGGTAGATAAGGCTGTTTCTTAAGAACAGTCCTTTTAGAGAAATATAGGTTACAGCCCTGTAACACTTCTCCAGGGGAGATCAAGTTATACCCAAAAAGTTACTTTTCCAAGGTCTGTTTCACAGGCCTTCTTGAAATCAACTTTTCATATCAAGGGAGATGAAGATTTCCTTCAAATCAAGGAAATATTACAGGGCATGACCTGTTGTTTATTCTGGGAAGACTATGCCATCAAACACCTCCCCCCCCCCCCAAGATGTGTTCATTCACCTTTCTTTGATGAGCATGCTGTTTCTCAGGCACCTGAATTTTCATTAGCATTTTCAGGAATAAAATATCATTATGTTATATAATACATTATTAGTATTAATATTGTTGTAGTAGTTATAGTTACCTTTATTTTATCATTTTATTATAGATGATTTAAGATAACACAATATATTATAAATAATACATCATTTTGAGTAAAAATAAACACTTAAAATTAGAAATGGGGACCAAAAATATCCTCCAACACTTCTTCCCCATTAACTTTGGGAATTAGCGGATAAATGTGATTTGTTACACTTTAGAAATACAGCTAGCTGTCACTGTATTAATTCACAGAAGGAAATGTGATAAGTAACCTAAGAAATAAATTGTTGCTTCAAAGCTGTGTTGTAGAGAAGAAAGAGATGAGAATATTAATCATGGAGTCTGAGAACTAGTATTTATATCTAGGAGTAGAAGCATGATGTAGCATGGATATAAAGGAAGCAGGATTAAGTACTATATATCGCATTGGTGAGAAAGTTTCCTTTCCTTTCCTGTCCTTTCTAAAATCTATAATGACTGCTCAGTATTCACTCATTTAGTTCCAGGATTGAATCAGTGAATCCACTGAAAACTGAATTAATTCTTATTTTGCATTTTTTTAGTTGTAGTTTTAATAGTTTGTAGTTTGTAACATAACTAAGTAGTACTACTAGTAGTAATGTGATATATCTCTGCATCACATGTATTGTTTTCATTTTTGTATGTAATTTTAGCTTTTAAAAGTTTTAGAAAGCTATAATGCAGACATAGAAGGATTTCTAGATGTATTTGGTGGGGGCATTTGTAACAGATCTTCTCTCTAGGCTGGCCCTACAGCTCCACTCCTTGGACTCCTATCCCTCTCCTTGGATCCCTACCCCACCCTCTTAAGATCACATGTTGGATCAGACAATTGTGCCTCAAGGTGATCTCAGCATGAACCAATAGAAGTGTTGTTCTGTGGGTTTACTGTTGTAATTGATAGATTCCTCGATCCAAACTTAAAACAGAAACAGACAGACACAATTTTAAATAAAATAAAATAAACAGAGAATTCTATAAATATGCAGTTAAATCACGAATTAGCCCTAGAACTATTTAATCATTCACAGCTTCTCCAAAACCAATTCAGTTCTTCCTCTGATTGATTTTCCTACGTGATGTTCCCTGGGCTCTCCAGGGATATCAAAATCCAAGGATGCCCAAGTTCTGCTAGATCCAATGGCATAGTAAAATGGTGAGCAATTCAAACAAGTGCCTCTGATCATTGCCTTCACCCCATCTCTGTCCAAGTCTTTTGGGAGCATGACACAGCAGGCTCTGAACTTGTGGGCCTTGCAGTAGCTGAAATCACGTAACGTCCCTATCTCCTTTCTTTGTAAGCATAGTAGAAAATGCCATCGTAATAGCTTATAAATTAGTTGAAAGGTTTCTGAATAGATTAATTAATAAGCCTTGGATGGGACAAAGCTTGTGTTGTTTCCTAATACAACCAAAGCGAGTTAACAGGAGCCATTATTGCAAGAGCGGAGGAGAGGGTTCTAATATATTAGCAAACACGGCAATGCAAAATTACTGCTTCTTATTTGACCTCCAGATATACATTAAGTAGTAGGTTGGACTCCCAAGTACAGTGAATAATTTATCAGTAGATTAAATATGAGGCTTCTGCATAATCTGCTGGTGGTTTGTGGCTTGGGATATTTTTACTGTCCATGCATCTGTATTAATCTTCACTTCACTTTATTTCTTAATTAGTCACTCTCCACCAAGGTGCTCCGAGCGACTTACAATTTGAAATAGCATTTCACAATATAAAAACATTCAACAGTGACTATTTGGCAAATTAGATCTGATTACTTAAATGAACAACCAAACAGCCAAGTCTTGAGCGCTTTTACAAAAGGTCGCAACTCCGAAATTGCTCTAACATTTGGAGGCAACGAGTTCCACAGAATTGGAGCATAGGTAAAAAAAGCTCTACACCTTGTAGCTTCCAGGTGTACCTCCCTAGGGCCCAGTATGTATAGGAGATTTTCCTGGGCAGATCGAGGTAACCACTGATGGAAAAAAGGAATGAGGCGGTCCCTAAGATATAAAGGTCCTTGGCCATTTTGAGCTCTAAATGTCAGGATCAGTATCTTGTAAGAGATCCGATGTTCTATTGGTAACCAATGCAGTTGTTGCAGAATCGGTGTAATATGGGATCTTATAGATGATCCTGCTTCAGAAGGTTGGCATATAAGGCGTTACAATAGTCCAACCTAGTGGTGACTGTTGCGTGGATTACCTTTGCCAATGCTTCTACCAGAAGGTAGGATGCCAATTTCCTTGCCTAGCGAAGTTGAAAAAAGGCCTGCTTAATCTGACTTCTAAACAAGGTGAAAGAAGAAAGCGCAAAAGCTGGGTTGCAGCTAAACATCCAAAAAACCAAGATTATGGCAACAAGAATGATTGACAACTGGAAAATAGGGGGAGAAAATGTGGATGCCATGACAGACTTTGTATTTCTAGTTGCAAAGATTTCTGCAGATGCAGACTGTGGCCAGGAAATCAGAAGACGCTTACTTCTTGGGAGGAGAGCAATGTCCAATCTCGATAAAATAGTAAAGAGTAGAGACATCACACGTAACCTACGGATGTGAGAGCTGGACCTTAGGGAAGGCTGAGCGAAGGAAGATAGATGCTTTTGAGATGTGGTGCTGGAGGAAACTGCTGAGAGTGCCCTGGACTGCGAGAAGATCCATCCAGTCCATCCTCCAGGAAATAAAGCCCGACTGCTCATAGGAGGGAAGGATACTAGAGACAAAGTTGAAGTACTTTGGCCACATCATGAGGAGACAGCAAAGCCTAGAGAAGACAATTATGCTGGGGAAAGTGGAAGGTAAAAGGAAGAGGGGCCGACCAAGGGCAAGATGGATGGATGGCATCCTTGAAGTGACTGGACTGACCTTGAAGGAGTTGGGGGTGGCGACGGCCAACAGGGAGCACTGGTGTGGGCTGGTCCATGAGGTCATGAAGAGTCGGAGACGACTGAACGAATGAACAACACCAACAAATCTGACTGATGGAGGCAGTTCAGATCATTGGTATTCAGCTAAGCATCTTGAATAAGTAAATAAAGTTAGAATTACAACTTCACTGCCAAATATTCACAACTATGTAAAGCCATATGAAGAAATTATTTATTCCATTCTGAATCTTGATGAGATTGCATAGCTAATGTTGATGTTTCTAAGATACTCTATACACTGGCACATAAATTGACCTCCTGTATAAGTCGAGGACAGGCCTGCTAGCCACATTTATGAAATTTGATATAACTTGTGGATATAAGTCAAAGGCCATTTCATACAGAAGGAAAAGCTTCAGGAGTCTAGTTGTTTCTGGTGGCAATGGCCACCATTCTCCTGCCCAGTGGAAAGAAGAGAGGGAATCGGTGCTTCTTTTAGATGATTCCAGGATACACTAAGACCTCGCCTTTCGACATTCTGCTCAGAGAAATTTCCTTCTTAAATAAAAGTTGAGGAATGGTACTTACAAAGACCTATGGCTAAGTCGACCCAGTTCTTGAGCCATTTTTTTGAGTAAAAAATTTAGATTTGTGCCATTGTGTAGTAGCAGTAACCTTTATCTGTATCCCGCCTTTTTTCTTACAAAGGGGCCCAAAGTGGCTTCCAACATCTAAAATACATTGAAATACAATACAAAATCAGCACCAATCAAAATACAAACACAAAACATAATAAGCAATCAATAAAACAAACATAAATAAACATTTTAAACGTTGGGACCTATAAAACCTAACTAAATCCATGTTCAATGTATTGTCGAAGGCTTTCATGGCTGGAATCACTCAGTTCTTGTGGGGTTTTTTCGGGCTATATGGCCATGTTCTAGAAGCATTTCTCCTGACGTTTCGCCTGCATCTATGGCAAGCTTCCTCAGAGGTGAGGTCATCACCTCTGAGGAAGCTTGCCATAGATGCAGGCGAAACGTCAGGAGAAATGCTTCTAGAACATGGCCATATAGCCCGAAAAAACCCACAAGAACTGAGTAAAACCATGTTCTTCTCACATTTTACTGCAGACTTACCTAATTTCACACTTTTCTAAATTTTGCAACTAAGTTTTCAAAATTAGAAAAGAACATTTATATTCACTACTTCAGGGGAAAATATTCAGGAGAAATGACTTGCCCAAGTGTGTATTTTAGGCAAAATTACAAAAAAATATTCAATATGAGAAAAGCATAAAAACACTTCCTCCCTTTCATGCAAACCAAGCAGGTTTCCCCCCAAAGCATTTAGTACAGTTCCACAAGTGGAGGTTATGCATCCCTTCTCCAAAATACTTGGGACCAGAAGTGTTTGAAATTTTAGGAGATTTTGGAATTACAATATTTGCATAATATGATATCTTGGAGATGAGATCTAAGTCTCAACCAAAAATTCATTTATGTTTCATATGCACCTTATAAACATAGCTGGAAGTAATTGTAGACAATATTTTTTTTAACAATTTTGTGCATGAAACAAAGTTTATGTACATTGGTACCATCATAGAGCAAAGGTGTCACTATGTGAGTTGCCCATGTAGAAAAAAATGCATTTCAGAGTATTTTGGAATTAAGAATTACAGATGAATGATGTTTAACCTGTATAGGCAGCTGCCAGTCATACAGAATAGAGCTTCAGTTCTGATCTCAGGTGAGATGGAAACAATAAATATGTTCCTTTTCTTCTTTATTTTCAGCGCTCTAAGTGGCATTTCCCTCCTGTGGTCACAAAAGAAGAGATCGAATTACAGGAAAGAAAGAAAATGGAGCTTCTGGAGCTTATCAAAACGGAAGTAAGTTGGATCTATATATGTTTAGGTAATAAATGCTTACCATGCGTGGCTATCAGAATATGCATACTATGATATTATGATAGCCTATGCACACTATGGAAATTTCTGGTCCTTAATTAGTCTCAAGGATACAGTTGATATATTTTAAAAATAGATAGAAGACACTATCAACTGAGCCTAATTTTGTATAGAAGAATTTCACCATTCCAGAAAAACTTCCTTACCGTGGAGAAACCCCATTTGCAAGAATTCTAGTCACACAAATATTTATTTTATTTTATTTTATTTTATTTATTTACTTTACTTATATACCGCTGTTCTCAGCCCGAAAGCGACGCACAGCGGTTCACAACAGATAAGAATACACACACACAAAATCCAATATTCAAATGTTTTGATAGTAAAGCAATATCTTGGACAAATAAACACAAAATTCAAAATCAACATTTTGATTTCAAAAAGATTGATATCATAACTATGTCCTACTAAATTTAATTAAGCTTATTTTCTGGAGTGTACCTTAAGCCTTCTATGTTCAGTGGGACATTCTGCTAAGGAAATACATTGCATTTTTAGATGGCAGTCTAAGAAGAAGTGCCATTGAATCCCATCGGGATGACTCTTATGTACGCTACTTTGGGTTGCAATTGAAAACTGCAGAGCTGCATCCCGATGGTTAACCGGGGCTGGTGACAGGGAGTATATGGCTCTATGGTTGCAATATCTCCACTGCCTGGTCCATTTCTGGGTATGATTCAAAGTGATCATACCCAGCTTGATGACCCATCAAGCTATTTGAAGAATTGAATCTCCTTTTTTTGAGCCCATTAGAGACCTAAGATCTTGTGGAGAGGCTCTTCTCTCTATCCTGCCACTTTCTCAGGCTTGTTTGTTGGGAACAAGGGAGGGGGCCTCCTTGGTTGGTGTCCCCATTCCCTCCCAAGGGAGACCCTGTCCTTGGTCTCCTTCCATCAGCAAATTAAAACATTTATTACCACCAGGATTTTAGAAACTGACTGAGATAGGCTGTAATGTTGTATGGTGCTGTTTTAAAGATGTATATATAGTCTTTGAATTTGTTTATTGATTTATTTACCTTATTTATACCCTGCCTTTCTCAGCCCTGTAGGGGACTCAAGGGGGCTTACATATATGGCAACGATTCAATGCCATGTTGGTATAACTAATTTAAGTGGTGTAGTTTTCAGTGTTTTTAACTATATGAATTTTTATTTGTTTTTTTAAAATATGGTACATTTATATTTCGTTCAAACTTTTGTATAGTTTTAAACCATTGTTTTAAATATATTGTTGAATTTCATTATTGAGATGATGGTGATTATTATTATTATTATTATTATTATTATTATTGAGTCTTGTAAATGAATAAAACAACAACTCAAGGGAATCCGCATCACATAAGAATGCTGTCAGCCAACAACAATTGGAAACTCTTCTTTCCTTTAGGAATAAATAGACAAAAACAAAGACCAGTACATCATAAATATTGTTCAAAGTCTATATTTAAAACAGTCTTCTTTCACCCCAATCAAAACAATTAAGCCCTCATATTTAAAACAGTCCAGCTGAATGTTTTCTGAAAAACCTACATAATGACATTACAAAGTCCATACAATCCTATTCTCGTTAATGTAATATCCTGTAGCTTTAAAACAGTCCCTTGGAAACCTTTTACCTTCTCTCTGCACTATTGGCCGATATGACAGGCCTTAATTAGCACAGATTTTTCACGTTCATGGATAGATTGAAATTTGGAAGCACTTAATGGGAAAGGTCTATTACCTTGACCAGGCTAAAATTACAGTTAGAGGACATTTCCTTGCTCTAAAGCCTGACTGCATACAAATATTTGATTATTAACATACTGCATAAAGAAAAAGAAAACATGTGATCTTAAACAATGAAGGGCCAGATGCTCAGTGTCAGTTAATCTTTCCCATTTACACTAGAAGGCCAACTGTGTTTAGTTTGTCTCCTTCATTGTTGGTGTCGTAAAGCAATGGCAGGCTCTTAAGCAAAAGGACTTTGTGTTTCGTGGGGACCCTAACATACACCCCAACTCCCTTGTTCCTTCTGACCTTATCTGCAGTCTTATAATAGCTAAAGGGAAAAATATTTTTCCCACACCAATTTGTCATAATACAAAGCATTTTTTGGCATCTAGGTCTTGATCTGATAAGACCTTCAACCCTCAGGAACATCTAGTGGTCTTTCTAAGAGATGAACACTCCTAGAAATTGTTGATGATTTCCATAGCTGACGGCAGTTTTGGAGACGGTGTAGAAATGTGCCTCATGGCTCTTGTTGCTCTGTGCCTTCAAGTTGATGCTGACGTAGAAGTGATCTTTGACTGAACGTTTCTGGCAAGATTTATCAAGGGGAGGTTTACCGTTGCCTTTCTCTGAAGCTGAGAGAGAATGATTTACCAAAGGTTACTCAGCAGGTTTCTATGGCTGAGCAAGGATTTGACCCCAGTCACATATCAATGCTACTCAACGTGGTTGTTTTTGGACTGTTGTTGGTCCTTGAGCAATTGATAGTCAGTCCCTGGATATCAGGATTTCAGTAAGGCCTTCAACAAAGTCCCCCATGACCTTCTGGCAAATAAACTAGTCCAATGTGGGCTAGGCAAAACTACGGTTAGGTGGATCTGTAATTGGTTAAATGGACGAACCCAGAGGGTGATTCTCACCCATGCTTCCTCTTCATCCTGGAAAGAAGTGACGAGTGGAGTGCCACAAGCAGGGCTCCGTCCTGGGCCCGGTCCTGTTCAACATCTTAATTAATGACTTAGACGAAGGGTTAGAAGACAGGATCATCAAGTTTTGAGATGACACCAAATTGGGAGGGAGAGCCAATACTCCAGAGGACAGGAGCAGAATTCAATACAATCTTAACAGATTAGAGAGATGGGCCAAAACTAACAAAATGAAATTCAACAGGGACAAATGCAAGATACTCCACTTAGGCAGAAAAAAAATGAAATGCAAAGATACAGAATGGGGAACACACGCTCGAGAGCAGTACGTGTGAAAAAGATTTTGGAGTCCTCATGGACAACAACTTAAACATGAGCCAACAATGTGATGTGGCAGCGGCAAAAAAAAAAAAAAAAAACAATGGGATTTTGGCTTGCATCAATAGGAGCATAGTGTCTAGATCCAGGGAAGTCATGCTACCCGTGCTCTATTCTACCTTGGTTAGACCACACCTGGAATATTGTGTCCAATTTAGGGCACCACAGTTGAAGAGAGATATTGACAAGCTGGAAAGTGTCCAGAGGAGGGTGGCTAAAATGATCAGGGGTCTGGAGAACAAGCCCTATGAGGAGTGGCTTAAAGAGCTGGGCATGTTTAGGCTTCAGAAGGGAAGGCTGAGAGGAGACAAGATAGCCATATATGAATATGTGACAGGAAGTCATAGGGAGGAGGGAGCAAGCTTCTTTTCTGCTACCCTGGAGACTAGGATGCAATGGAGCAATGGCTTCACACTACAAGAGAGGAGATTCCATCTGAACATGAGGAAGAACTTCCTGACTGTGAGAGCCGTTCAGCAGTGGAACTCTCTGCCCCGGAGTGTGGTGGCGGCTCCTTCTTTGGAGGCTTTTAAGCAGAGGCTGGATGGTCATCTGTTGGGGGTGCTTTGAATGCAATATTCCTGCTTCTTGGCAGGGGTTGGACTGGATGGCCCATGAGCTCTCTTCCAACTCTTTGATTCTATGATGCTTGGGAAGTGTGACTTGTGATTTTGTGATGTGAAATCCAGCATATAGAGCTCATTTGCTGTGACATGCTGTGTTTTTGTGTCAGTGAAATAATAATAATAATCCAACATATAGATCTCATTTGCTGTGACATAAAGTGGTTTTTTTTTTTGGTCAGTCAAATAATAATGTTGTATGATACAACTTTGACTGGCATGGCTCAGTCCTGTGGAATCACGAGAGTTCTTGTTCAGTCAGCTATCACTGCTATTTGGCAGAGAAGGCCAAAAGCCTTGTAAAAAGTATAGCTCCCACGATTCCATAACATTAAACCATGGCAGTTCGTGGTGTCAAGCTACATTCTTTGCATAGTGTAGATGTATCCAAATTTAAAGGAGTCAACTCTCTCCACCTGGAAAGTTTGCCACGTTTGATGTTTGACATCTTTCCCAAAATCTTCCTTGAAAAGGAAGATGAGGTGATCGAAAAGCTATTCCATGGTGAAGAGAGCCAAGATAACAATATTTTCACTCAATAGAAGTTGAAGTGTGTAATAGGAGGAGGAGGAGGAGGAGGAGGGGAAAAGAGAGAGGGGGCGGGGGAAGAGAGATCTCTATTACTGACTGAGTCATGGAAATCTCTTCATTGTCCCACAGCTAAGACCAGAACCTAAACAATAGTGTCTCTGCACATTTCCCTTATTAAGAATTAGTAGCAGTAACACCGAGGCTTTCAGTTTGTCTAATTCCAGTATTCTTGCTTACAGGGCATCAGAGCGCAGGAGAGGAGGGAGCGGCTCCTGGAGGAGAATTTAAGAAACACCACGCTTCCTCCCATCACCCCTCCAGGTACAGTATCACTTTGTATGAACTACAAATCCGTTTTTTTAAAGGCAGTGCCAGTAGCTTACTATATATAAACTTACTATATATACTCGAGTATAAGCCTAGTTTTTCATCCCTTTTTTTAGGCTGAAAAAGTCCGCCTTGGTTTATACTCGAGTCAATGTTATTTATTATTTTACTCTGTTATTGTTATTATTATTTTACATTTATTATTTTACTCTTGTATTATTACATTTATTATTTTACTTTATTATTGTTATTATTACATTTATTATTTTACTCTATTACTACTGTTATTATGTTTCCCTTATTTTACTCTATTATTATTAAGTTTATAACATTTATGATTTTCCTCTCTTTATTATTATTATTATGAGTCTCCTTCGGGCTGATATGGGCGGGATACATATGTTGTAAATAAATAAAATGAATAATTGGAAGGATACTTAAGCACATTTACATCGGAGAAGCTTAGAATAATGCTTTAATCAGAGTTGGACAGTCTTATCTTAAATTCCAGTTTTATGTAAATATTCAAAAACATTTCACTTCCTGATGTCTCAATTAATGTAATTTTATTGGTATCTATTTTTATTTTGAAATTTACCGGTAGCTGCTGCATTTCCCACCCTTGGCTTATACTTGAGTCAATCAGTTTTCCCAGTTTTTTGTGGTAAAATTGGATGCATCGGCTTATATTCGGGTCGGCTTATACTTGAGTATATACGGTAATTCACATTTACACATTTAAAATACCAAATTCATTTTTCATTGTCACATATGAAATCCAGAAGCAACCTAGAGGAAGGCCATCGCTTTAAGACTTAGGCCCCTTCCACACAGCTGTATGAAATCCACACTGAACTGGATTATATGGCAGTGTGGACTCAGATAAGCCAGTTCAAAGCAAATATTGTGCCTTATTTGCCTTGATATTCTGGGTTATATGGCTGTGTAGAAGGGCCCTAAATTTTAAAAAACGGCTCCACCTTGAGTGATGTACCTACCATTGCACGAATGGCCATTTATTTATATTGGGTGACAGGGGAAGCCACATTTCATAAGCAGTTCTCCCATCTTCTGGTTTATCAAGGTGATCGCTGCTCCATATGTGCATCAGATATGAGAGAATGATTATGACCTCTTCTTTTCTCAATTGATGCCTGGAATGACAGCAGCAACAACATCTGGAAAAGAAATTAGACAAATTGACTTTTCTACATCAAGGCATTTATTTCTCACAATAATAAATAATCACAGTACGATCAGGTCCTAAAATAAAGATTATTATACCAAACAGCATTTTACAAATGACTTAAGTTTAAAAATAACTTGTGTTTTAATCCCCATCTGGATGGAGTGAACTATCCTTGAAATAAATTAATACAGCATCCAAATTTCCCTTAACTCCCTGGAAAAACACAATTTCATAATAATATTAGCAGTTCCATTCCTTAAAAAATTGTTTTAAACCTCCAAAGTGGACATATCTGTAACTGTAATTTTTTAAAAAAAATGTAATCTGTGTTTCTGGGAGGAAAGACACTTGCTAAAATATTGGAAATCAGTTACATTAACAAGATTTCTGGGAGTTGTAGGCCAAAACACTTGGGGACCCACAGGTTGAGAACCACTGCTCTAGAGTCAGATATGAGGCTCCCCCGGGTCTATGGTGTGAGCTACCTCTTGGGTGAGCTAAATTCCCCGTCTGACTGTCCATGCATTCCAACTATTTGTAGTCCAACTTTCGCTAGTCACCTCTTCTCCATTTTCCTCAATTCCTTAAGCTGTCTCTACGCTTTGTGTATTTGTTTAGGTATGGCCATATTCAAAATTCATTGAAATGTCCGAAATGCATTCTGAATTTTCATATTTGGAGTATGTTTTCACATTCTGAGTAGCATTTTCCAAGCTAGTTGCATGAGGATATTATTGCACGAAGTTGGTTTGGTGCATGTGTGTTAGCAGCTTCTTAACAATGAGTGTTAACACTATTTAATATCCCATGATACCATTTCAAAGCAATGGCTTTCTAGTTTTCTCTTGTTGTTTGGCCATATCTTTGAATGCACAGGGGAAACCCATGAAAAGTCTTATTCCAGTTTTTTCAGAGGAATCAGAAGCCCTGCTGCAGCAACATTGGAAAAATAGATATTGTTTTGAGTATGTTGTGGGCATTACTTTTCTCTGCTCCACTTTCTTGATCCCAAGCAGGGGACTCCCTGAAATCCTAACAGCTGGTAAACTGACTGGGATTTCTGAGAGTTGTAGGTTAAAACATCTGGGGACCCACAGGTTGAGAACAACTGCCCTATCTGAACAGCAAGCTTCTTGGTTCCCATAGAAAGGTAGAGCTTCCTTTCAATACAAGGCTTTGTAAATTATGTCACACTACCTGGAATGCAGGACTCACCACCTATACGTTGTAGCATACCACAATCCCCTTGGCAATCAAACAGGCCAAAAGGCAGAAAAATGTGAGCTTATGTAATTTGAAAGGTTCATTATACATATTGGTTAGTAAAGTATAGGGTGCTTCAAAAAGATAGACCCAGTTTGAAATCACTATATTTCTGCAACCCCAAATTGTCCATGAATGGCACCTTTTCCACTTGGAAGGATGGAGCCTCGAATTTGGAAAGATTGTCACTGGGTGTTCTCCCAGCACACAAACAGCCCCTAGCCCCAGTCATTGTCAAGGTGGGAGCCCCACAACAAAAGGCACCACTTGATAACTCATTAAATCATTTGTCATGTTTTGTGTAATTCTAACATATGTCCATCATGAAATAGACTGCTTTGAAACTGGGTCCATAATTTTGAAATACCTTTTACATTTGGCATGCTAAACCACTACAATTAAGGGACAATGGTAGTTTGCTTTTAAGTTCAACTATATGGAAGTCCCCCTCTCTCCTTCTGCAAATACCAGAGGAAAGGATTGCAACTCTTGCGGTCGGTCGTGTTAAAGTAGCACGCCCAGTTCAATTTTCTTCTTTTCCTGTCGACAGGTGAGTTAGTCTGCAGGAGAGCTTGCTTTGTATTAGCTGACTGAATACAGTTTGCAATTGTCGTGGGGAAGGATAAGAGGGGCTTGGCAAGCAGAGATCCAAATGTCTTCTCTACTGCCTTGAACCATTCACGTTGTCTGACCCTTGCCTCTCCCTGCAGTGGATTCCCTGCACAGCTAAGCTGGCCAGCTGTCTGTTTTTTCCACCTTCATTTCAATTCTGCCCAGAGGCTTTTGAAAGACTAGCAGCTGCCTTGATTTAAGTTAGTTTGTGCATGAGGTGGTGCAATACCAATTCTGTTGGTCTTTTCACAAACAAACTTTCTGACATTTGAAGAAATGTCAGAATTGTAGTGGCACTGGAGTCATGGGGCCATGTCCCTAAAACAAGTCAGCATTGTGTCGAAGTGCAGCAAAACAAAGTGGATTATTTTTTGCCATTATGTCTCCAGTAGAACCCCCTGCTCCGAAAGTGACGAAGAAGAAATGGTGCTCGTCACGGTTAGAAGAGCTAGCAAAACCAAGACAAAGGTGAGAATAAAACAGGTGATACAAATCAAGGTTATGGTTGGCTCAGCCTTTCCACTACTCTCCTCCATCTTTATTTTATTTATTTATTTATTTATTTATTTACTATATTTATACAGTACATGGAGAGAGAGTTGCCAGATGTACAAGCTGGGTTTAGAAAAGGCAGAAGAACGAGAGACCAAATTGCGAAGATTTGCAAGATAATGGAGAAAGGCAGGGAGTTTCAGAAAAACGTCTATTTCTGTTTTATTGACTATTCTAAAGCCTTTGACTGTGTGGATCATAATAAATTGTGGCAAGTTCTTGGTGGACTGGGCATACCAAATCACCTTGTCTCTCTCCTGAGGAATCTGTATAAGGACCGAGTAGCAACAGTCAGAACTGACCATGGAACAACAGACTGGTTCAAGATTGGGAAAGGTGTCCGGCAAGGCTGTATACTCTCACCAACCTATTCAACTTGTATGCAGAACACATCGTGCGATGTGCGGGGCTTAAGGAATGCAAGGCTGGGGTGGATATTGCTGGAAGAAACATTAACAACCTTAGCTATGCAGATGACACCACTTTGATGGCTGAAAGTGAGGAGGAGTGGAGGAGCCTTCTAATCAAGGTGAAAGAAGAAAGCACAAAAGCTGGGTTGCAGTTAAACATACAAAAACCAAGGTTAGGCAACAAGACTGATTGACAACTAGGAAATCAAGGGAGAAAACGTGGAGGCAATGACAGACTTTGTATTTCTAGGTGCAAAGATTACTGCATACGCAAACTGCAGCCAGGAAATCAGGAGACACTTACTTCTTGGAAGGAGAGCAATGACCAATCTTGATAAAATAGTAAAGAGTAGAGACATCAGACTGGCAACAAAGATCCGCATAGTTAAAGCAATGGTATTCCCTGTAGTCACCTACAGATGAGAGAGCTGGACCTTAGGGAAGGCTGAGCGAAGGAAGATAGAGACTTTTGAGATGTGGTGTTGGAGGAAAGTTCTGAGAGTGCCTTGGACAGCGAGAAGATCCAACCAGTCCATACTTCAAGAAATAAAGCCCAACTGCTCATTGGAGGGAAGAATAGTAGAGGCCAAGATGAAGTACTTTGGCCACATCATGAGAAGGAAGGAAAGCTTAGAGAAGACAATTATGCTGGGGAAAACTGAAGGAAAAAAGGAAGAGGGGCCGACCAAGGGCAAGATGGATGGATGGGATCCTTGAAGTGACCTTGAATTGACCTTGAAGGAGCTGGGGGTGGTGATTACTGACAGGGAGCTCTGGCATGGACTGGTCCATGAAGTCACAAAGAGTCGGAAATGAATGAATGAATGAACAACAACAACAAAATATTTATATACCGTCCCTCTCAGTCCGCAGGCGACTCGGGGCAGTTTACTAAGCTGGGCTATGTGAATAAGGGTTTCCTTTTACAGGCTTTAGGAGAAGGGAAGTACATAAGACTCCCAGTTAAGTGGAACTCAGGCAACCCAAATTCCTAATCAATCAACAAAAACCCAGATTCAAGTGTATTGCTGGTACCATTTATAAAGGAGAACTAACACTGGGGCATACGTCTTCTATGTTTTTCTCCTCGTGCTTTCTCCTCAGTTTGCCCACTCAGCCATGAAAACCCACTGGGTGACCTTGGGTTAATCACCAACCCTGTCATCACTTTGCCTTACAGTTACCTTAAGTCAGAAAGAACTTGAAAGCACAGAAGTGATTGAATCTCATTTAGTTGTACTCAACTATCATGCCCTTTTAAACAGTTGATCATTTCCCTGGTGCAGTGCAATTCGGGGAATATTTTCTTGGACGTGGGTGCAGTTGAGTTCATTGGAGCTTGCTTCTCTATGTATGGGTATTACAGCCAAAGCATCTTAACTAGATAAGGCGTGGGAGATCCCATAGTTTTTTTTTAACAAATCGTGTTCATAACCTTAATCTAAACCTATGGTGGTGGTTTATCACCCTAAATCCACTTTCTTATCCAGCTGGAATAGATCTACTGAATCAGTTGCTTAAGGATAAATCGGTGCCTCTTTAAATACCACCGATTCAAGGAAGAGATAGACAACACACCCAGCCTCACACTCTCAAACATCTGAGATTTAATTCAGGTTAGAACCTACATGTTTGTACCAATTGGTATTCTCCAAATTTCTTCAACGTATGAGCAAGATATTGTCTCTACTTGTAAAAGTACCACTTATGTATAGACTGACATGATTTGCGTGTTTCTCTGCCATTGGCTATAACATACTAAATGTCTTCATCTGTTGTTTTTTTTAATTTCAGAACTATGAAGAAAAAATGAAAGGTTCAGGGGACCTCATCTGCTTGTTCACTCCAACTGCTCTCCATTACCCCCATTAGTTGCATTTGTCCATTTGGTGGATTCCCACCTTAACTGCACACCTCGGAGGGACTCTGAAAGCCAACAGCCTTTCTGCAGAATACGACCGGGCGTTGGGCTGCCTCACTTGGGGAATAAGTCTCTGCGAATGCTTCACACATCCGCTTACTGGCAGCAAGAACTCCAGGACAAGCCTCCGCCTGATCAAAGCACTCCAAAAACAAACAGTGAGGTGACCAAGGTCCCCGTTGACCAAGCCACCACCACTGCCAAGAAATCACTCCGACAGAGGATTGCAGATGAACTGAAACACTATTACAACGGATTCCACTTGCTTTGGATAGATACCAAAGTAGGATGGTGTGGAGACTGTTACATGAGCAGGTGCTCACGCGGAGGAAAAGGCGAAGGCTGATGAGAACGTCTGCTGATCTCTTCCGCCTGGTCCCCTTCCTGGTGTTCATCATCGTACCCTTTATGGAATTCCTTTTGCCAGTGGTTTTTTTTTTAATATGTCATATTTATTAATAGTCTTGGCTAATGTTGAGGGTACAGTAAACCAATTTTATGTTAATATTGTCTAATACAAAATTAGCCCTTTGAAGTATCCCAATACAAAACAGTAAAAGTGTTAATAATATACTCTTAAAATTGTAAGTACGTTAACTTTTATTCAAGAAAAGTGTTTGGAATGCTCTATAGACTGGCAAGTATCCTGAGGGAGGACAGAAGCTATTCTGATGCCAACTATATTTCCAAAGGTTGAAGACTGCCTGATAATAACTTTAGTTATTACTACTTTTCTTCAACACTAAACATTGGAATACGGCTCACTTTTGCCAGTGTTTTTGAAACTCTTCCCTGAAATGCTTCCCTCAACCTTTGAAACCGAATCCAAAAAGGAATTAAAACAAAGGAAGAAACTGAGTGCCAAGCTGGAGCTAGCCAAGTTCTTACAGGAGACCATTGAGGAGTTGGCCAGAAGGAACAAAGCCAGTACAGGAGAAGCCACACAGCAATTCTCTTCCTATGTTCAAAAGGTCCGGCACAGCGGCCAGCAGCCCAGCACCCAGGAGATTATTCCGTTTTCCAAACTTTATGAGGACGAACTGACCCTGGAGCACCTGGAGAGGCCGCAGTTGTTCATCCTCTGCAAACTGCTGGACCTGCAGCCCATTGGCACCAACAACCTCCTCCGCTTCCAGCTTCTGATGAAGCTCAGGTCTATCAAAGCAGATGAGAAAATGATTTCCAGGGAAGGTGTCAATGGGCTGAGTGCGTCTGAGCTCCAGGCCGCATGCAGGGCAAGAGGCATGAGGTCCTTGGGCATTTCGAAGGAGCAGCTGAAGGAGCAACTCAACCCGTGGCTGGACCTGAATCTTCGAGAGAATGTGCCCCCTTCTTTGTTGGTGCTCTCCCGCGCCTTGTATTTGACGGAGGTGAAGCCCATACCGATTCCTGTGACTCCAGCACCTGAGCCTTTCAAGAGCGAGAAAGTACAAATTTCCACAAGAGCCAGAGACATATTTGCTAGGAATTGTGAATACGAAATTAGACAAGAGTCAGGAAAGAATACTGTTCCTGCTTAGTACGGCGGCAAGGATAGTACTTGCTAGATCCTGGAAACATAAAGAAGTCCCAAGCTTGGATGAATGGGTTCTCAAAGTCTTTGACATTATTCAAATGGACTGTCTTTCACAAAGATTAAAAGGAACGCATATAAGGGCAAACTGGACCGGGTTTAAAGACTATATTAGAAATAGGGGGATTCCAATACAGATAGATCTGTCTCCCCTCCCCCTTCCTCCCCCTGTTCACCCGATTGTATTGTATTGTATCGTATTGTATGTTAATATATGTCTATATATGTTTATATATGCAAAACTTAATAAAAATCTATTTAAAAAAAAAAGAGCGTGAAAGTACGTGCTGACGACCGTGAAACCTTGTTGGATCCCGCTCCCAAAGTCCAGGAAAGAAAGAAAGAAAATTTATTTTGCAGCCAAAAGAGGCCTCAATGGTCCCTGAGGTGTCAGTCAGGCCACCTGGAAGTGAGATGGAATTGGAAGCCTCTCAGAGCTTCCAGACTCACTTTTTCCAGTTCTTGTTTTAAATTCCCGAACCCCCTTCCCACCACTCCACTCCCACACACCCCTTCCCCTTCCCTTCCCTACATCTCCTCCCCTTTTATTTCTTTTTTCTTTCTTTTTCTCTCTCCCTAACAAGTGCTTTTCTCTATTATGTACTATGAAAACTTAATAAAGAATATTTAAAACAGAAAAAGAAAAAAAGATTTGCCACTTCCGGGTTGGCGTGACGGCTGCAGGACGGTTTCCGCAGAGCCCGCAGGGCGACCTGCCGACGGTCCTAAGAGACACTCTCCCCTCAAGGGTGGTGTCCAAAGGACCCGGCCAAGGTGGTCCACAGGGCATAGCGGATTGTGCCGGGGCGAGCTAGGGTCCAAAGATAGCCTAACAAAGGAGACAGAAAATCCTTGACTCCATAGCAGAGGGGGGAAAGATAGAAAGAAGAAAGTTTAGGCATAATAAAATAATAAAACACCAAATAAGACACCACATTAACACCCTAAGGGAAATAAAGGAAGTGTTTAACAGAGCTGCTGAAGCAAGAAACAAAGAAGAGAACAAAACAAAATAATAAATAGAACAAATATAATAAAGAATATAATAAAGAAGTGATAAGGGGGGGGGGGGAAATAAATAAATAAATTTTATATATATATATATATATATATATATATATATATATATATATATATATATAAAATTAAAATAAAAAATATAATAATAAAAAATAAAAATATTGATTGATTGATAGATAAAAATGAAATAAATAAATAAAAATAAAACAAATACATATATAAGTATACTAAACAAACTACAGAGTAACTTAAACTGAAGACCAGAGAATAGTAATTTTTAGAATTAAAGGGAAGAAAAGAATCTATTTAAAAGGCAAACATGGCTACATCTAAATCTAGAGTAGATAAAGAAAGCAGAGACCCTATGACACTCAACCTCCACCCCAAGTGAACCGAATATGAAAGGGGTTCAACCCCCCCCCAAATTTTTTCATGTTTTTTTAAAAAAAACCTGGTTTACTCATGAATTTTAACTGGTTAACCAAATCCCCATGCTAAGTCTATGAGACTCTAAAATTGCAACAGCACAACAACAGAGAGGAAGCAGGCAGGGACATCTAATTACCTCTCAACAAAAGTTTGCCCCAGGCACAGTCAGCCCATGGTATGCTAATCAAGGTGCTCAGTTGAAACATTCACACCCAGCTCCAGCAGAGAAGAGTCTCACCAGATATATAAACCCTTTTGCCTAGTTCCAACAGACCTCAGTACCTCTGAGGATGCTTGCCATAGATGCAGGCGAAACGTCAGGAGTGAATGCCTATAGACCATGGCCATATAGCATGAACATTCATTAGTACTGCATGTCTCATCAGATAAACTCACAGCATTTGACACGTTACATTTGGACAGGTAAATTGGGCCGGAGCCATTTAGCACTTTATAGGCCAAAGCCAGCACTTTGAATTGTGCCCGATAGCAAACAGGCAGCCTGTTGAGCGGATGTAACATGGAAGTTATTAATCTGGCTGCCTCTCATTGGACCTTTTGAAGCTTCCAAACCTCCTTCAAAGGCAACCCCACAAAGAGCGCATTGCAGTAGTCTATCCAAGATGTAAAGAGTGCGTGGACTACTGTGGCCAAGTCTTGCTTCCCAAGGTACAGGCGCAGCTAGCGCACAAATTTTAATTGTGCGAAAGCCCCCCCAGCCACCGCCTGAGGTTCCACCGCCTGAGGTTCCAGGAGGACTCCTAAGCTGAGAACCTGCACCTTCAAGGGGAGTGTAACCAGGCACTGGTTCACGACCTGGACAGACTTCTTAGCATGTGGTGGAAATGAGTAATAGAGTTGGACGTCATCTGCATACAGATGGCATCAAACTCCAAAACTCTGGCTAATCTCACCCAATGGCTTCATGTAGATGTTAAACGGCATGGGGGACAATACCGAGCCCTGTGGGACACAACGGGGCAATGGCTGTGGGGCCGAGCAGGTGTCCTCCAACAACACCTTCTGGCTATGATCCTTAAGGAAGGACCAGAGCCACTGCAGAACAGTATCCCCAAAGCCCATCCTCATAGGGCGACCCAGAAGGATACAGTGGTCTATGGTATCGAAGGCCGCTGAGAGATCCAGGAGAACCAACAGGGACATACTTCCCCTCTTGAGCTCTCTGCAATCATGGCTGTCTCAGTTCCATGTCCCGGTCTGAAACCAGACTGCGACGGATCCAGATAGTCAGTTTCGTCCAAGAACCCCTGGAGCTGCGAGGTGACCACACGTTCCAAAACTTTGCGCAAAAAGGGGAGATTGAAAATTGCCCAAAAGGTGATCAAATCAGTGGGGTCCAGTGATAGTCACCACCTTTGCCCACTCTGCCAAACCCCTTCTGACTTCCTTTATCATCCAGGATGGGCAGGGGGCCAGGATGCATGTGGTTGTCTTTGCTTCTCCATGAATCTTGCCAACGTCCTTGGGTTGCACAAAGTGAAATGAATCCCTTAAAACCGGACAAGCAGGTCTTCTTGCTACATCTTGAGAGACTTCAGTATCTGCGGCATCCAGGTCGGAGCAAATGACATGTTGCATTCTAAAGTGCTCCACTGAAAAATGATAGGTTGATCCCAGTGCAATCAAAATATCATTTTGCACTGGAATATTTTCCCCATTATGAAAACCTAATAACATAGCAACATATCATTTCTAAACTAGCTAGGTTGCTGGAAATACAGCACAAGTTCTGTTGCAAAAACATACAGATATTGCTTAACTTGAAACACTAGAGATCTATTATGGGAATGGCTAAAATATTCTGCCTTGCCTAATGGTCTAGTACAACTGCACTATGATGTACAATGTGAAGATATTGATTAGCCATTACTCGGGCCTTCCTCTTCCGCTTTCTCTGACTTCCACAACTAGGCATGAAGGTAAATCATTTTTAGCAAAAGCAAGACTTGATCCCAGTCCTTCATGTTTTCCACATGAATGATAGGATACAATGGTGCCCCAATTCTGGTCAATTCTGCCCAATATCTGAAAACTGTTGACTTGGAAAGGATCTACTTGCTGAGCTGCAGAACCAAGAAAAGAGATATTGTGAAGGTTGGTATATATTAATGGAAAGCCATGGTCCCATGGGGGGAATCCCAGTTACAGACAGTACAGACAATCCCAGTTACATACCCAGTACAGACTGTACTTCAGGGAAAGCCCTCCAGCAAGACGACTAGCAGAAGAGATGCTCAGCAGAGCCCCAACGAGATAGGAAGGCCTCAAAGAAGCCACTGAGGCTCTTTCTACACTGCCATATAATCCAAATTATCTAAGTAGATAATCCACATTACATATTTGGACTGGATTTTATGAATCTACACTGCCCTATAACCCAGTTCAAAGCAAATAACCTGGATTTTATATGGCAGTGTAGAAGGCACCAGAGGTATGTGTTCTGAGACTGGATCTACACTGCCATATAATCAAAGCAAATAATCTGGATTCATAAACAGGATTATATGGCAGTGTAGATGGGACCAGAGGAATCTCTTTCTCCTTCCCTTCTCGTCTCCATTGCTTACAAACATGAGACACCCGATTCCTTTGATCTACAAAACTGCAAAGTGTGAAGATGTTCCTAAAATAACCTTCAAGCCAAGGCCTTCCAGGGAGGGAATGGGATGCCCCAAAATGTGAATTTGCCTTGATCCCCGAGGCCATGGGTCTATGGATGGACTCAGGGCTCCAGGTAAGTATTCCCTCCATCACTTTGAGACCCAGGCAGCCTACTCCAGGTCTAATCACATCAATACACCCTGAGTCTCCTCGGTCATTGGGAGGTGTTGAGTAAACAAATGCTTTCCTGGGCATCCTTCTTTAATGGAGCCTGTGGTACCACAAGAGGTAATAATATGGAAAGGGTATGAATAAGAACCTACATTAAGAAAAAGATGAGCATGCCAACATGTTTCAACAGGCCTTTATTTAAAGGGGAACAGGGACGGCTTGCCTAGGTGGACACAAACACTGTGTGCCCTCCTGAGAACACTTGGCACTCTTCCTGAATCGATCTTTCTTTCGCCAGATTATAGTCTGGTGAAGACTTCCAATTTAAGAGTCAAATGTTAAGGCCTGTGCTTTTTGGAAACACGCATGGGGTAGCTAGTGAGGCTGGCATCTCTGCTCCCCCGCCCTTTTTTTATCCGTTTGCACATGTTCAATCGGGTATTGGGCAGTTCCCTGATGTTTCCCTAATCAGTTGTAGACTGGCACACAGTTCACAGTAGGATCAACAAGAGCAGAAGCCTACTTCTTCCAAGCCGAAGCCTTGCTTACTGCAGACACGCTGTAGCAATCCCACACTGAACATCTGCTTCTCTTTCCCTCTTTATGTCTTCCCCAATATAATGATAATAGGTACAGGTGGACACCTTATTCACAATTCCCAAATGCAAAATACTCCCAAGATTTCCCACATAAGTGTCTGAGACAGTGACACCGTTGTTTTCTGATGGCTCCATGTCCAAGGATGTATAAAGTACATGTGAAACATACACAAATGTCATATTTAGACTTGGGCCCCACCTCCATGGTAGCTTATCATTTCTATGCAGTCATTCTGCAATTAGAAAGTCTGAAATCCAAAACACTTCTGGTCCCAAGCTTTACATGTAATCAGGGGCGGCTCAACCCATTACGCAAAGTAAGCATTTGCAGTATAGTTGATTTTTCCCAGGGGCGCTCTTGGGGGAAAATAGACCTTGACATATGCAAGTTGTAGTTACTGGGATGTATAGTTCACCTACAATCAAAGAGCATTCTGAACTCCACCAATGATGGAATTGAACCATATATGGCACACAGAACTCCCCCAACGAACAGAAAATATATATCAGTGATTGGTTGGGGGGGGGGCGCCAAAATACTGTTTGCTTACCGTTGAAAATTACCTAGGGCTGCCTCTGCATTTAATGGATATTCAACCTGTGATCAGCCTGTGTTGTGCATCTGCAACCGCATCAGCCACAACTCTAGAATATTCATGGGTGACATCACTGGGTTCCGAGCTCTCTGTTGGCTCAACCGACTAGAACCCCGGCAGTTGTTTTTTGTCCTGTCGACTGAAACAACTCCCTGTGTGAAAAGGAAGGTCTTCACCCCTTCTGAAAGGCCATTAAAGAAGGGACGGATCTTAACTCTTCAGGCAGGGTGTTCCACAACCCCGGAGGAACAAGAGAAAGGTCTTACCTTCACTACAAATCACGAATAGTAAACTCGTATCCTATATTTCAATCGTTGGGTTATTGTGATTTTTTCCGAGCTGTATGGCCATGTTCCAGAAGCATTCCCTCCTGAGGTTTCACCCATATCTATGGCAGGCATCCTCAGAGGCTGAGGGATCTATCAACCTCTGAGGACACCAGCCACTGAGGCAGACAAAATGTCAGGAGAGAATGCTTCTGTAACATGACCATACAGCCTGGAAAACTCACAGCAACCCAGTGATTTCGGCCATGAAAGCCTTCGACAACACATTTTAATCTTTCTTTTGTGTCTTTTAATATAATAATGATTGGGGGCATTTAGACCTACCCAGGAAAAGTTTATTGTATGCAGGATGATCATGGCAGAGCCCCTCCCGGGGGGGGGGGGGGCTGACCCAGCGGTTCTGGATCATTCATTGACCTTGCAAAGGCATTCGACACAGTGAATCGCAGCGCTCTCTGGACCATTCTTCAAAAAATTGGGTGCCCAAACAAATTTGTGAACATCTTGTGTCTCCTCCATGATGACATGATGGCAACAGTCCTGGATAGCAATGGCTCCCAAAGTGTCCCATTTAAGGTGGAATCAGGTGTCAAACAGGGATGTGTTATTGCCCCAACTTTATTCTCCATCTTCATCACTATGATACTTCACCTTGTTGATGGGAAGCTTCCCACCGGAGTGGAAATCATCTATCGGACAGATGGCAAGCTGTTTAATCTCAGCAGTCTGAAAGCCAAAACCAAGGTTACAACAACATCTGTTATAGAGCTCCAGTATGCTGATGACAACGTCGTCTGTGCGCATTCAGAAGAAGATCTACAAGCCACTCTGAACACCTTTGCAGGAGCATACGAGAAGCTCGGCCTGTCATTGAACATCGAGAAAACCAAAGTGCTGTTCCAGCAGACACCAGCCGACCCCTCTCCAATGCCAGAGATATAGCTTAATGATGTAACATTAGAAAATGTTGACCATTTCTGCTACCTTGGCAGCCACTTCTTTACCAAAGTCAACATCGACACCGAAATACAACACCGCCCGAGCTCTGCGAGCACAGCATTTTTCCAAATGAAGCAGAGAGTGTTTGAGGACCGGGACATCAGTAGGGATACCAAGGTGCTTGCCTATAAAGCTATTGTCCTCCCAACCCTGCTCTATGCCTGAAAACGTGGACTGTCTACAGACGTCACATGCAACTCCTGGAACGATTCCATCAGCGCTGCCTCCGGAAAATCCTGCAAATCTCTTGGGAAGACAGGTGGACAAACATCAGCATGCTGGAAGAAGCAAAGACCACCAGCATTGAAGTGGTGGTCCTCTGCCATCAACTCCGCTGGACCGGCCACGTTGTCCGGATGCCCGACCACCGTCTCCCAAAGTAGTTGCTCTACTCTGGACTCAAGAACGGAAAACAGAATGTTGGATCATAGTAGCAAAAAGCAGTACACATTGGCACAATCATGCAAATGGCAGAGGAGATGGGCTTAAAAAAAGACAATCAGGTTTCCTTGCGTGACGAGAGGTCCCGCACACAAAGGCGCATTGTGAAGAGTAGCTACTTCCCCTGAGGCGGGCAGGAAAAGGCAATGGGGCATCTTGTCCTGTCCGTTGGACTATTGTGTTACATATGTCCAGATAATGTCCATAATATGGGTGAGGTCGGGAATTGATTGAAGAATCCCAGCTTGGAGTCTCTTCTCACAGGCCGTATGATCATATGGGACGCTGGACTTCCTTTTGGGGTCAGCAATACAATTTCCCATCCAGGTAAAGGAACAAGAAATCTCAGAAGCACAAAATATATTAACAAAACATAGGAACACATAGGAAAAGGCAGGGAATTTTAAGGCATTTTTCATGCACAAGAGAGACATAGTTTTCCCAAGTACATACAGATATCCAAGCCAGGCTCCCTTGTATGTAGATCAAGGCATGAGGAAGGGAAAAAACATAGAAATAATACAATTCCATACTGGGGGAAAGAGAACATGCAGAACGGGCTTTTAGTGGAACTTTGGAACAAAAAGGCAGGAAGGTTATACATTGCAAGGATGGGAACAGGTAAGGAAAACAACTTTAGAACATATGAGTATTCTGCAAGTAAAGAGTTCTTTTTAACAGCAGCCCTGGGAGACATAGTTTCTCAGGCTTGGACAGCATAGTCTTCAGAATCCCTGGGTTGAGTTAGGCCCCAGAAGAGGCCAGAGAGTGTGCTCTGAGACAGGGAGGGTGGCAGGAGATAAAGATAATGAGCAGAGAGAGCTTAAACTACCAAAGGCTTTCTAATGAGGGAACCAGCTATCCGGAAAAAGAAGAAAAGAGGAAAAGCTGAATTACAGCAAGGAGAGGTACATGATAGCTGGGAGAGATACATTACAGCAAGGGAGGGGCAAGAGAAGCACAGAGTTCAGGGTAACCGATTTATTAAGGGATCATCAGCAGTCTGTAGCTAGTTTCCTGATTGTCTGAACACGTGTAAAGCAAACAAGTCTCTTTTAGTGTCTGCAGCCTTTGGAACTCTCTGCTGCAGGCACGAAGGGACAAATAATAATTTTACTCAGGAGGGTTTCATGCAGCATAATGAAACTGGAGGGCCTATTGTAAAACAATTACGAACCTTGTGTTACTTTTGTATATGTATTTACTATGTTTGGTTTCTTTAGACGTGTTCACTGTCCGCTTTGCGGTGTCCAGATGAAATTGGGGGATGGGGAGTAGCATAGCTGAGCCTGGCAGCTGTGCCCTCTGCCTTTGTTCTGTGTGCCAGATGTGCATTTGCCATCTGCAAGAAGGAACTCTGTTTGTGTGTGTACTGCCTTGTTCCAGTCAGTATTCCTCCTTGTGTGGAGAAGCTCTGGGCGCCTTCTTGGGATGAGGTCCCTGATAACATAGACTGGCCAAGCAACGGATGGAGGCGTGTGGTCCATGGGTACATTGTCATACCAGTTGGTTGGCTTTTCAATGCTTTCATGTTTCCTTATGCACAAACTTGTCTGTGTGGAGTTTACTTTTAACTTTGGAAGCTTGGTGGAACTTGGGAAGTTGCTTTTCAGATCTAATAGTTATGGTTAAGTTGAATTTCTGAAATGCAACTAATATATTTATCCTTAGTTTTTTTTTTTTTTAAAAAAACAAAAACAAAAACCCTGCCTCTTCTGAATATAAAAGCAGGAGGCCTTGAATCATAGTTGGGCCATCCAGTCAATCCCCTGCCAAGAAGCAGGAAAATCGCATTCAAAGCACCCCCAATAAATAGCCATCCAGACTCTCCTTAAAGGCCACATTCTGTGAGACGCAGCCACATTCAGTGGCTTTCTCCAGGTTCAGTTGCAAGTGTTGTGTGGGTGCTCACCTAAAAGGCTAGTGTAGATGTACCCTCATTCTTCTTGATGAAGGCTACAAGAGAGGTACTGAAGTTTTCATGGACCTTGCTGATCGGGATCTCTCACATTTGCAGCTTCTTCGGAAACATGCAACGACGGAGCGAGAGGTTGGCTGCCCTCCAGCCGGTTTCCTACAGAGAAACAGGAGTCAAGAGGTAAGAATTGTTTATTTATTTATTGTATCAGAAGCAAACCAAGGGTAGAGTTGCAATGTATTTTAAAAAACACACAGAGAGAGTTCAAAAACTTAGCATTATACTAAATGTCCTTTGAGTCACCTACGGGCTGAGAAAGGCAGTATACAAATACACTAAATAAATAAATAAACAAATAGCTGTCCACTTGGAGTGCCTCTGGTGTCGCTGTGAGAAGGTCCTCCATTGTGCATATGGTAAGGCTCAGTCTGCATTGGAAGAGGTGGTTTGCTCTCCTCCATACTCGCATGTCGTGGATTCCACTTTGTAGCCCCATTTCTTAAGGTTGGCCCAGCCTTCTGTGTGCCCAGGGGTGGGGGGTGGGGGGTGGGGGACAGAGTCCCTTCATTTGGTTGAGCTTCCAGGTTTCCTGCCACTTTTGGACTCTTGCTTGCTGAGGTGTTCTTGCGAGTATCTCTGTAGATCTTAGAAAACTATTTCTTGATTTAAGGCATTGGCATACTGGCTGATATCCAAACGGGATGGGCCAGAGATGTCACTGCCTTGGTCCTTTCATTACTGGCTGCTGCTTCCTAGCAGATGTCAGGTGGTATACTGGCTATACAGTAGCCGGTATACCACCGGCTATACAGTATAATTACCGGCTATACAGTATAATTTCTCCAGTGGTGTTGGGCATAGACATCCTGTGATAATGCGGCATGTCTCATTAAGAGCCACATCCACTGTTTTAGCATGTTCCACACTGGGCATGCATACTCAGCAGCAGAGTAGCAAAGCGCAAGGACAGATGTCTTCACTATATCGGGTTGCGATCCCCGGGTTGTGCTAGTCAGCTTTTGTATGATATTGTTTCTAGCCCCCACTTTTTGCTTGACAGTTGAGCAGTGCTTCTTGTAGGTCAGAGCACTGTCCAGGGTGACTCCATTCATGCCTCTTCAAATTCCACAGCACTGCTAGTCACAGCTGACCTCCAGTTAAAGCGCTCAAGGGCCAGGGCGTCCCAGTTCTCAGTGTCTATGCTACAGTTTTCAAGGCTAGCTTTAACCCCATCTTTATAACTCTTTTCCTGTCCACCAACATTATGTTTCCCATTCTTGAGTTGAAAGTATAGTAACTGCTTTGGGAGACGGTGATTGGGCATTTGGACAACATGGCAGGTCCAAAAGGGTTGATGGCATAGGAACATTGCTTCAATGCTAGTGATCTTTGCTTCTTCCAGCACACTGACATTTGTCAGCCTGTCTTTTCAAGAGGAAACGCTGATGGAATCGTTCCAGGAGTTGAGTATGACGTCCACATTTTGCAGGCATAGAGCAGGGTTGCAAGGACGATAGCTTTATAAACAAGCACCTTGGTATCCCTACGGATGTCCCAGTCCTCAAACACTCTCTGCTTCATTCAGAAAAATGCTGTTCTCGCAGAGCTCAGGTGGTGTTGTATTTTGGTGTCAATGGAGAAGTGGCTGCCAAGGTAGTGGAAATGGTCAACATATTCTAATGTTACACTATTAAGCTGTACTTCTGGCATTTTAGAGGGATTGGCTGGTGACTGCTGGAAGAGCACCTCGATTTTCTCAAAGTCTAATGAAAGGCCGAGCTTCTCATATGCTTCTCCAGCATCTCCACAATGGTGGAGAGAGTAGAGGGGTTGGTGCTTCTTTTGGGGTCTTCTGGCACAGTATAAGCTCTTACCATCCATGTTGTCCAAATGCCCGATCACCATCTCCCAAAGCAGATACTATATTGCCAACTCAAGAACGGAAAACAGAATGTTGGTGGACAGGAAAAGAGTTGAGGTACAGTCATGTAAGCACAGTACTTCCATTGATCTATGAAGTCCACACACATGTGGCAAGGCAACAGAGTGTGGTCAAGACAGCAAAAGGTGTTAATGCAGAAGAACCATGAGTTAGGAGAAGTTGCAGCAGTTTGCTTTTTGCCTGAAGCTTTTGCAAAGGGTAAGATTTCACGCTCCTCTACTCTCCTCTCTGGGGAGATAATGGAGTGCAAACTAGTTTTGGGCTTTGAAGTCAGTTGGCAGCAATTGAAGTCAGCCGAGAAGCAAAAGGGACAATGGGAAGAAGAGAGGAAAAAGTGGGGGTGACAAGAGGAAGATTTGGGGCGGTCTCTGCCAAATCAGGGCGGCAGGAGGGTGTTGGAAGGGAAGCAGAATGAAACCTCGAGGTTCTTTTGAGCGTACAAACCAGGATCTTCTTTTTCAGGGTCTTCAAAAAGATCCGCAGGAGAAGCCAGTCTTCTGCTGCTATGAGAAGAGTCTTCGAAGACTATGACATGACGGACAGCATCCCTTGCTGTGGTAAATGTATATCTGATGGCCTTGGGGTGAACTTGCCCATTCAGACCTTCAGCAAGGTTTGCTTTTCTGCAATTGGCCGCTGGTGGGGTGGGAGAGAGTGGCTCCTCTGCCACTCAGAGGGAGAACCCACTCTGGGTTTAATCCCAACTTTAAAGGATACACCAAATCCATTTAGCCTTTTCAATTTATTGGGTTTTTATATCCTGTCCTCTCTCAACCTCCGTAGAGGGACTCAGGACGGCTAACAAATCGGCACCTCGTGGTGCCTATACCAGAACATAAATACACAATTTAACAGCAGTATAGCAATAAAACAGTATAAAACAATAGAAAAACCATCAGGCAGTCAGCAGTCGCTGGTTTGACTCATCATCCAAGGGCCAGTCAGTCAGTTCTATAAACATCATGTCAGCAAGTCAACCTATTCTACAAAGTCCTCATCCCATAGCCAGGATTTCACTTGTTTCCGGAAGGTCAAGAGGGATGCAGCAGATCTAATTTCACTTGGGAGGAAGTTCCATAGCCGAGGGGCCATCACAGAAAAGGCCCTGTCCCTTGTCCCCACCAGGTGCCATTGCGACAATGGGGGAACGAGCAGGGTCTCCCCGGATGATCTTAGGGCCCTAGGTGGATCGTAGTGAGAAATATTTAATGTTATCTACTTTTAAAAAATCTTGATAATAACTGTTTGCTTTCAATAAATCTACAAATAAACAAATATCTAAAAATGAACAAACATTCCACAGATATATAAACTCAATTTTCCTAGTTTCCAACAGACCTCACAACCTCTGAGGATGCCTGCCATAAATGCTGGCAAAATGTCTGGAGATAATGCTTCTGGAACATGGTCATACAGCCTGGAAAACTCACAACCACCCAGTGATTCCGGCCATGAAAGCCTTCAACAATACATAAACTAATAAACTTTTCCATGTATGTTTTGTAATATGTTTTGTACTCACTTAGGCGGTGAATGTCTGCCTTATGTGTAAACCGCCCTGAGTCCCCTCAGGGAGAGAGGGAGATAGAGAAATAAATTATTATTATTATTATTATTATTATTATTATTATTATTATTTCTCTTAGAACTGCCAGATGGGCACAAAGGCTATGCTGATCATGTGGTCTGTTGCCCTGATTTAGAAACTTTGGGGATAAAGGTATTTATTATAAAATCCCCCTCTGGGGGCACAAAACATGAACATCAGAGACTAACCAATCTTTTCTTTTCTTAGCCCCCACTTGGACAAAACCAAACAAGCACCCAAGGAAATCTCCCTGGACGGAGCTGCGTATCCTGGCACTGCTACTCATTCTGGGGATCTCCTTACGTGAGTTGCATAGTTTGTAGCCAGGCCCTAAGGCTGCTGTTGTGGCCCACATTGTTAAGTTAAAATATGTACAAAGACCAATATGCCCAGTTAATAATCAATGGGGAGAAAACACAACAAATCGAAATTAGACGGGCTACCAGGCAAGGCTGTCCATTATCACCACTCCTTTTTATGATGTGCATAGAGATGCTCATAAAACAAGTAAATGAGAACAAAGAAATAAAGGGTGTACGGGCAGGAAGCAAAGACTACAAGATCCGTGCCTTTGCTGATGATATTGTCCTGACTCTGGAAAATCCCAATGACTCAAAGAAAGAACTAAAAAATATCCTTACAAACTTCTCAGAATTAGCTGGGTTAAAAGTAAACCAAGAGAAAAGTCAATTCTTAACAAAGAATCTGACAAAATTGGAAAAAAACAAGAATTAAAAGAAAATGCAGAATACAATATTGCACAAAAAGTCAAATATATATAACAACAAAGAATGCAGAGCTATTTAAATATAACTATGAAAAGGTGTGAAGAGAGATAAGAAAAGAATTAGAGGAATGGACAAACGAGGACTCTCCCTATTATGAAGGATATCATCCATCAAGATGACAACAGGGAGCGGTCAACCCTCCTGTTTAAGGAGCTCCACTGACTGCCGTTCATTTTCCGGTCCCAATTCAAGGTGCAGGTTCTTACCTACAAAGCCCTGAACGGTTTGGGACCCGCCTACCTGCGTGACCACATTTCCTTGTATGAACCCACACGATCTCTTCGATCATCTGGAGAGGCCCTGCTCACACTCCCACCTCCTTCGCAGGCGCAATTGGTGGGGACGAGGGAGAGGGCCTTCTCGGTGGTCGCCCCTCGACTCTGGAATTCACTCCCTAAGGACATCAGACATGCCCCAACGCGGGCAGTCTTTAGGAGGCACCTGAAAATGTGGTTGTTCCAGTGTGCCTTCCCAGAATAGGGAAAACTCTTAGCAATATGTCCTCAAGTGCACTTTAATACTGACTTAGGATTGTCTGCTCACCCTCACCTTTCTCTGAAAATCCTATTCTAATTTGCCTTACCTTGTTCATGCCCAGCATTTTTTGATTTTAAATTTGAATTATTACATTTGGCCCGGCCATAGGTTTTAAATGCTGTATGTTTTGATATTGTTATTGTCTATTGCTTATTGTGTATTTTCTGTTTTTGAGTTTATTTTAACTGTTTTGTATTGATTATTGTTATTGCTTTTGTTTATTGATGTACTGTGGGCTTGGCCTTATTATTATTATTATTATTATTATTATTATTATTATCATTATTATTATTATTATTACCGAAAATGTTATTTTTGTTCCAAAACATACCCATCATCAACAATGATTTTTTTTCCAAAATTTGTCAGAAAGATATCTCGAAGTTTATTTGGGCTGGAAAAAAACAAGAGTAAAAATGAAGATATTTAACTACGATAAAACAAGAGGCGGCCTTTCTCTTCCAAATCTACAACTCTATTTTCACGCATGCTGTTTTGATTGGATTAAAGAATGGGTGACCTTAGAAGACAATGAACTACTCGATTTAGAAGGCCTAAATCTTCAATTTGGATGACATGCATATTTGGACATACAAAAGGCCAAACCAACAGGCATATTTTATGATCATTATATACGGAGACCAATTCTAAATACCTGGAACAGATATAAAAACAGAATTTACACAAATACACCGGAGTGGATGTCCCCACAAGAGGTATATTATAAAAGGGAGAACATCTTTCAAGGGTAATGGCTAACCTACAGGGAACTGATCCAGACTGATTTAGAAAATCCAGAAATGAAATCCCTAGAAGAATTGAACCAAAAGGTCCTTAAATGCAATTGGCTTCTGCATAGACAATTGCGAGAGGAATTTAAAGAACAACTTAGAATCTCAGGCTTCCAGACAGCGAAAACATGGTTTGATGTGGCAATGTTTCAGAAACCGAAAGGACTTATATCATATATATACAAAAATTTACTGACTTGGCACACGGAAGAGGAAATAGTAAAAGATTCTATGGTTAGATGGGCCCAAAATATAGGCTAAGAGACAAAAATGTCCCAGTGGGAAAAGACATGGAAGAGAAGAATGAAATACACTGCATGTCAAAACCTAAAGGAAAATGTTTATTAAAAGCACCTGTGATGGCATCTCTCTCCAGAGAGACTAGCTAAGATGTATAATTGCTCCAACAAATGTTGGAAATGTGGGAAAGAAAAAGGTACATTCTACCACACATGGTGGACTTGCAGCAAAGTAAAAAATTACTAGAAACAGATCCATGTATCTCTTGAAAAAAAATGTTAAACACAAATTTCAAAATGACACCTCAAGTGTACCTTTTGAATATGCCCGAGGAAGAAATAGAAAGAAAATTTGGAAAAATTTTGTTTTACACAGCAGTGGCAGCTCGAATAGTATATGCTAGATACTGGAAAACCCCAGAGATACCTCCTTTAGAAGAATGGGAAAAATATATTATAGATATCCTGGTATTGGACAAAATAACTATTATTAAAAGGAGAACTATTAGATAACTTTGCTAATGAATGGCAACCAATGATTCAACACCTTAATGTAAAATTAAACTAAAAATGTATATAGAGGATCCTATAAGATTGTAGACAAGGAAGAAGCACTTCTGCTGATGTCTCTGTAAAGTAAGAGTCTATGATATCTTTATATGTATTATTTAGATAGTAGACTGTGACCCCTTAATAGAAATATATTATCAGATAAATGATTATAGAACATTAATAGATAGAAAGTATTTCACTGTATGCAACAAACACTTGCAAATGTATGTCTACTTAAATAACATTTAAAAAAAGCTTCTGTGCTGGAAGCTAACACAATCCCCCCCCCCCAATCATTTAAGGAAGAAGTGGAGGAGTCTCACCCTTCCTTCCCCTCCCTAGATGGCTTGTGGGGTATTTCCAATAGTTTTCATTATAGTAATATGAGGGTTGAGAGTCTAGTGTGCTAACAACAAGGCAGCAGGAGATGACGGGATCCCAACTAAACTGTTCAAAATCTTGAAAGATGATGCTGTCAAGGTGATGCATGCCATATGCCAGCAAATATGGAAAACACAAGAATGGCCATCAGACTGGAAAACATCAACTTATATCCCTATACCAAAAAAGAGAAATGTTAGAGACTGCTCAAACTTCCCTACAGTGGGCCTTATTTCTCATGCCAGTAAGGCAATGCTCAAGATCCTGCAAGGAAGACTCCAGCAATACATGGAGCGAGAGTTGCCAGATGTTCAAGCTGGACTTAGAAAAGGCAGAGGAACAAGAGACCAAATTGCCAATATCCGCTGGATAATGGAGAAAGGCAGGGAGTTTCAGAAAAACATCTATTTCTGTTTCATTGACTATTCTAAAGCCTTTGACTGTGTGGATCATAATAAATTGTGGCAAGTTCTTGGTGGGATGGGCATCCCAAGCCACCTTGTCTCTCTCCTGAGGAATCTGTATAAGGACCAAGTCGCAACAATCAGAATTGACCACAGAACAACAGACTGGTTCAAGATTGGGAAAGGCGTCTGGCAGGGTTGTATACTCTCACCCAACCCATTCAACTTGTATGCAGAACACAACATGCAATGTGCGGGGTTTGACGAATGCAAGGCTGGGGTGAAAATTGCTGGAAGAAACATTAACAACCTTAGGTATGCAGATGACACCACTTTGATGGCGGAGAGCAAGGAGGAGCGGAGGAGCCTTCTAATCAAGGTGAAAGAAAAAAGCGCAAAAGCTGGGTTGCAGTTAAACATAAAAAACCAAGATTATGGCAATAAGAATGATTGACAACTGGGAAATAGAGGGAGAAAACATGGAGGCAGTGACAGACTTTGTATTTCTAGGTGCAAAGATTACTGGAGACACAGACTTCAGCCAGGAAATCAGGAGACACTTACTTCTTGGGAGGAGAGCAATGACCAATCTTGATAAAATAGTAAAGAGTAGAGACATCACACTGGCAACAAAGTTCCGCATTATTATTTATTTATCGAGTCATCAGCAACCAGTCAGTTATATTACATTTCTAACAGAACAAAGCAAACAAACCGACAAAATACAAAAATACAAAATACAGAATACAAAATTTGTGTGTTTGGTAGTCGATTAAATGTCCTTTGACCAGTTTCTGGCCACTTGGAGTGCTTCTGGTGTTGCTGCAAGAAGGTCCTCCATGGTGCATGTGGCAGGGCTCAGGTTGCATTGCAGCAGGTGGTCAGTGGTTTGCTCTTCTCCACACTCGCATGTAGAGGATAGTTAAAGTAATAGTATTCCCCATAGCCAACCCCTATGGATGTGAGAGCTGGACCATAGGGAAGGCTGAGCGAAGGAAGATAGATGCTTTTGAACTGTGGTGCTGGAGAGTGCCTTGGACAGCGAGAAGATCCACCCAGGCCATACTTCAGGAAATAAAGCCCGATTGCTCATTGGAGGGAAGAATAGTAGAGGCCAAGATGAAGTACTTTGGCCACATCATGAGAAGGAAGGAAAGCTCAGAGAAGACAATTATGCTGGGGAAAGTGGAAGGAAAAAAGAAGAGGGTCCGAAAAAGGGCAAGATGGATGGATGATATCCTTGAAGTGACTGGATTGACCTTGAAGGAGCTGGGGGTGGTGACGGCTGACAGGGAGCTCTGACGTGGGCTGTTCCATGAAGTCACGAAGAGTCGGAAACGACTGAACGAATGAACAACAACAATGTGCTTTCTCTCTCTTTCTTTAGCTGTTTACACACACACACACACACACACACACATTAGAGGGACAGTTAATCCACTGCAGGTTGGACGTGAGCTCTATGAGGTGATGCTTCAAGAGCTCACTGTATATGGGTTTTTTGAGTAATTCATACTCACTAACACAGTTCCTCTTTCCTTGTAGAATTCATGTCTGGACCCAGGATCCCTGCGGAACTGTTCAATGAAAAAAAACAAAACATTGTAGAAACAGTGATCCAAAAGAGAGTACACATGAGGTAAAGGGATTACCCAGTTGATGAGTGCTCACTTTGGGGTTGGGGTGATTTGCTAAAATGGCAAATCTTAATCACTAGAAAAAGCAAGGGCTGTAAAGTGAATTTGGCATGGGGTTATCCTTAACTAGTTTACCTGTCCAAACGCATCTCCCTTTATGAACGGCCACGAAGACTAAGATCTTCTGGAAAGGCCCTGCTCTCTGTCCTGATACTGTCACAGGCACATTTGGAGGGGACGAGAGAGGGGCCTTCCCAGTGATTGCCCCCCAGCTATGGAACTCCCTTCCTGGCAATATTAGATCAGCCCCCTCCCTCCTGTGAAGACCTGGCCATGGGACCAAGCTCTTGGGGCAGTGCAATGTGGCAATGATAGAATGGTGTCCTGAGATGGTTTTTAAGTTACTGGTTTTAAAGTGGATAGAAGAGATTTTAATGTTTGTGTATATTTATGGTTTTATGTCCCGGCATTGAATGTTTTCCGTATATATGTTGTGCTCCACCCTGAGTCCCCTGTGGGGTGAGAAGGGCAGGATAGAAATGTTTCAAAGAAATAAACAAATGGAGTCTGAATTGGAAATGACACGGGGAGAAGAAGGGTTGTTCCCTTGGGCTCTGTGCCGGCAACGGAGAAAGAGCCCAGAGGAGTTGGGTAGACTGCGGCCACTCCTCATAGAAGAAGGAAGGAAGGAAGGAAGGAAGGAAGGAAGGAAGGAAGGAAGGAAGGAAGAGGGAAAGATCATGGGGTGGGATCCCACAACCACTGACAGTAAGGGGAGAAAGCCTTACACAGGCCCACGGTTTCCCCTGCCACTCTCCGGCTTTTTGGCCTCCATGTGAGGTGGCCTTTCATATTCCCAACAATGCCCCTATTGCATTTTATAGCAATATTTGGTTTTGGTTGCATAGGCATTTAGTTATACCAGCCCAGGAGGAATTTCCCTAATTGTGAGCAGCTCTTTTGACTGCTTTTATCATTTCTATCTAGGGAAGAGAAAGAAGTTGTGAAGAAAAATCTGGAGAAGGAAATGGTTGCTTCCCGTCTGCCTGTGCCTGAGATGGGGATTTCTACCAACGCCATGGGATATATTAAGAAAAATGAAAAGGCAGAAATGGTAAGGGCATAAAGAGGAAAGAGAACTCCTATTATCCCTGTGCACGCTACAGTCTTTACTGGCTGGCATACACTCACTTGAGAACTTGACTAACAGCAACTTTGTATTTTGGCAATAGTGTGACATCTTGCAACGTGACAGCTACGAAGAAGCAAGCGAGAACACAACAGAGGAAGATTTTGCTTTGAAACCTGTAGGTAAGTTGAGGAGGAAGTCTTTCATTTGAAATGCCTCAAGGGTGGGTCAGTGGAGGGCGACAATCGGAACCTGTGAGCCACCCTCCGAGTGGAAACTGACTGTGTAAGTCCAAAAGGAAGACCGAGTCATCTCCCACTCAGTCCATAATCCTGCAACCCCCCAAAGTTGCCAAAGGGAAAACCTTGCATCTAAAATCCTCTTACCCAAATTGTCTATCCTGGACCATAGCAGGATGCAGACCAGAAAGAAAGAGAGAAAGAGAAAGGGGTGGGTACATTTGTGATGTCATGTTGATGTGATCTCATTCCACGAGGCGTGGAGCAAATAGCCCTTAGATTTTAATGGATTTGCCATAATGGGCTCCCCGGCAAGAATGGGAAAAGGCAGCGGGCGACTGAAAGCAGGACTGGACGTTTTACTGGCTACCTCTCTGGGTGCTAAAATCAAACTGGTTGACACTTGCAGCCACTTAAGGATGGCTTGTCATATAGAACATGGGCCCACACACCTACTCCTGGTTAATGTATATATTACCCCCAACCCCAAAAGGGAAGAGCTAAACCGTACTTGGCCAGAACTGGAAGATTTTCTAGAAATGTTAGAATCGCGCTTCCCAAAACCTAATTTAATTGTTACAGGAGACTGTAAAGAGGGGTCGGGTACCATTGAGGCATCATTTTTAGCCAACTTTCCCTTGAGGTTTTGAAGCAGAGGCTGGATGGCCATCTGTTAGGAGTGCTTTGAGTGAGTATCCTGTGTGAGCAGGCTGGGTTGGATGGCACTTGTGAGCACACATTTTTGCCTTATTTTTGACTTTGTGGCCTATCTGTAAGGCTGCTCTGAGCCTCCTTCTGGGTGAGAAGGGCAGGGTATAAATATGGTAAAGAAATTTTAAAAAACAAATGTACCAGTCCAATTTACATATAAATTCAGCTTAAGAACAAACCCACAGAACCTATCTCGTTTGAAACTCAGGGACTGCCTGTACTTGTGTATAATATCCATATGAATACTGCTGAGAGCTTCAAGGAGGAACTAAGTCTCCTGTGAGACTTCATGCCCAAAGCCTGCAGATGGTATTGGTTGACCAAATCCTGGGTTAGGAGCATGAATTAAGTCGTCTTGAAAATCCCATTACTTTGGGGGAAGTTGGGATTTTCTACATGCCTGTTTCTGTAAAGAGCTGTTTATTTTGAGGACTTCAAGATGTTAACGGCTCTTTCTTTTTTTTACCTGACTACGGCAGCGAGGATATGGATTCCCCATATATGGAAAAACAAGGCTACAGCGACCTTCACTTCATGGATCAATAAAGTTATGAAAATTATGAAAATGGACTTGACAACACGGAAAATAAGGAAAAACAGAAAAATAGCAAATAACACCAACTGGAACAACTTCGTTAATTTTTTAAAGAAAATCAATTTTAAATATTTTTAAAGGGGAAGGAAAGAAGAATCCTGGAATTGATGTTAAAATTAGGTCAAAGATTATTAAGATAAGGTGGGAACGAAATAAAACAGGAAGTTAAGGGTAATTTATATGTATATATGTCGATATGTGTATAGGTATTGTAATGCGTTGTGGGGGGGGGGGGGAGGGGGGATGCAGGCGACGTTTTGTAGGAATGTAATATATAGAGAGGAAAGCACTCTGCCAACAAGGTAGTAGCCCTTTTAACTTGTATGTCGATTTGTTTGTCTTGTCTGTCAGTTTGTCTATGTTGTTAAACTCTTTTCAATAAAAATAAGTTTTAAAAAAGAAGATGTTAGCGGCTCTATTGTTGTGGTTGCCTTGGTCCTTTCTGCTTGTCTTTTCTTTGTAATTACATTAGGGACTCTTTATTACTGCAGTATTTTATCAGAGTTACTAACCAGTTGCAACATTATTTGTAATGTGACCTTTTTGTTACATATTCTGAGCCATTATATTTATACAGTATCAGCTTGGGGACCCGTCAATGCCCGGGTTCCTTGAGAAGGGCATTGTTTGTTATAGGAAGTTTGGTAATGTCTCTGGATTCAGGTTCAATTACAACTCCCGCATGGATGGGTCATTCCCCCCCCAAACCTCTTGGTCATGGGGAGTCAAGTGTGCCAAGTGTGACCCCGGTCTGTCATCTGTGGGGGTTGCAGTCGTCTATTGGAGTTGAATCAAGTGAAGGTACTGCATATCCCATCCTCTGTGCTCCATCCTCCCCCAAACTGCACCAGGATGTATAGTGAGTGGGTCATGGGCGGTCTGTGTGCCAAATGTGGTCCAGGTCCATCATTCGTGGGGGTTGCAGTAATCTCTGGAACTGAGTGGCAGTACTGTAAATCCATCAACCGTGGCAAGTGTGGTGCAGATTCATCAATGGTTGGGTTCAAAGTGCTTTCTGGATGAAGGTGAAGTACAACTCCTCTAAATCATGGTGAGTTCTTCCCAAACCTCTTGTTCAGTTGTTGATCAATTCCTGTTTGCTGTGTGCCATAGGAATGGTTAGGAAAAGGTTAAGTGAGAGGCAGTGGGCAGGGTCATGCAAATTTGGAGAGAGAAAGGAACCTTGGGATGTCCATTCTGGAGAAAAAACAGAACATCTAGGATGAAATGGTCTCCGAATGAAAGCGTTTCTTGGGTGGTTGGTGTCTGGGGAGTCCGGTATCTTGAATTTTTAGATTCCTTAAGTAATAATTAGATTTAGATAAAGATTTAAAAGAAACAATCTGACCAGAATAACTGAGATGAACTTGGAAAGAGGAAAGCTGGAAAAGAAGAAAGAACAATATGATAGAATACAAGAAGATATAAGAAAACAATGTATTGTCGAAGGGTTTCATGGCTGGAATCACTAGCTTCTTGTGGGTTTTTCCGGGCTATAGAGGTATTTCTCCTGACATTTCGCCTGCATCTATGGCAAGCATCCTCAGAGGTAGTGAGATCTGTTGGAATTAGGACAATGGGTTTATATATCTGTGGAATGGTTGAGGTGGGGCAAGGAGCTCTTCTCTACTGGACCTAGATGTGAGTGTTTCAACTGACCACCTTCATTAGCATCTGAAGGCCTGGCTGAGCCTGGGAAAATCTTATGTTGAGAGGTGTTAAGATGTGCCTGGTTGTTTCCTCTCTGCTGTTTTGCTGTTGTAATTTTAGAGTTTTTTAATACTGGGAGCCAGATTTTGTTCATTTTCATGGTCCTTTCTGTTGAAATTGTCCACATGCTTGTGGATGTCAATGGCTTCTCTGTGTAGTCTGACATGGTGGTTGTTGGTGTGGTCCAGCATTTCTGTGTTCTCAAATAATATGCTGTGTCCAGGCTGGTTCCTCAGGTGCTCTGCTATGGCTGACTTCTCTGGTTGAAGTAGTCTGCAGTGCCATTCCACAGATATATAAACCCATTGTCCTAATTCCAACAGACCTCACTACCTCTGAGGATGCTTGCCATAGATGCAGGCGAAACGTCAGGAGAAATGCCTCTAGAACATGGCCCTATAGCCCGAAAAAACCCTCAAGAACCTATAAGAAAACAACTATCAGATCTGAAACTAATTGATATCCCTTTTCTCTTTGCTACAGAGCACATAACAAACTCTGTAATATTTAAGTCAGGGGTCTTCAAACTAAGGCCCGGGGGCCAGATGCGGCCCTCCAAGGTCATTTACCTGGCCATCGCTCAGGGTCAACCTAAGTATGAAACTACTTGAAAGTACGTAATAATAACAACAATCCAATCTCATCAGCCAAAAGCAGGTCCACACTTTCCATTGAAATACTAATAAGTTTATATTTGTTAAAATTGTTCTTAATTTTAAATATTGTATTGTTTTTAAATGTTTTTGCACTACAAATAAGCTATGTGCAGTGTGCATAGGAATTCATTCATGTATTTTTCAAACTATAATCCGGCCCACCAACAGTTTGAGGGACTGTGACCTGGCCCTCTCTTTAAAACGTTTGAGGAGCCCTGCTTTAAGTAATGAAAATGAGTGTAATGGAAATGACAAATTAGATGTAATAATCATAACTATGTACATTGCCTTTTCTCTTGTCTCCTCCCCCTGTGAAATATTATATATGGTAAAGATTTAATTTACTAACGAGAATTCCCAAACCCCTTTCTCCCCCTTTTCATTCTCACCTGACTTTTAAACCTCTCTCCCTTGTATGTGTGTGGAAAAAATGGAAATGTAATATATGTGTGTGTAGATAGATAGATAGATAGATGAAAGAAAGAATTCTAGCAGTGGATGAATGACAAGAAAATGTAATGCCTACCATGGCCACTGGAGTGTACCCAATCTCTACTGGAAATGAGAGCCAGATAGAAGACAGGAAGAATACGATGGTTTTCTTACCTTATTCTACACAGCTCTCCCACCCTTCCATTTCTTCTTTAGCTTTCAAGATTGCGCTAACTACTTTGTTAAAAACAATTACGTTTGCTTATGCGCTAGTACACATGCCTGCCTAAAGCACAAAACAAAAGAAAAACAAAACAAAAAAGTGGCACAACTTCATACAAAATAAAAATGGGAATGGAAAGAAGTCTGAACGCATCTCCCTCTACGTCCCACCCCGGAGTTTGAGATCATCTGGGGAGGCCCTGCTCTCGACCCCACCACTATCACAAGTGGGGTTGGTGGGGACGAGGAGCAGGGCCTTCTCAGTGGTGGCCCCTCACCTGTGGAACTCACTCCCGGGGGAAATCAGGGCATCAACATCCCTCCTCTCCTTCAGGAGGAAATTGAAACATGGTTGTGGGACCAGGCCTTCGGGCAATCTGACAACTAGATAAGGACAATCAGACGACTGGACTGACAGGACTGACAAAGTGGAATTGGAATTTGGACTATGAGATGGCGAACGCTGAGCGTTAATTAGATGAAACTGGTTTTATTGGGTTTATTGGGTTTATTGTTGTAATGCAGAAACTGAGTGTTAATTGTTGAATTGCTGCTATATTGTTTTATTCTATTGTTATGCTGATGCCGGCATCGAATTGTGCCTTTGTAAGCTGCCCTGAGTCCCCTCCGGGGTGAGAAGGGCGGGGTAGAAGTAACCGAAATAAATAATTAATGAATAAATACTGTCTCAGGGTCTTTCCAGACAGGTCCTCTATCCCAGGATCTGATCCCGGGTTTTCTGTTTATCTCAGATTATCTGGCAATGCAGACTCACATAATCCACTTTAAAGCAGAAAACCTGGGAACATATCCTGGGATAGAGAGCCTGTCTCAAAGGAAGATCATGGTAGACCCCCTCAGAACAACTCTTTCCAAGGTTGTTCCCTCCGATGTGTTTACTGTAGGGTCAACAAAACTCGAAAATGATATGAAGACATAAACAACAGTGTCGACACCTATGTAAATGCCCTTGATTTTATGAGCCTATGTGAGTTGGAACTAATACCTAAATTTAGGTTGCCGAAAATTATGATAGCAAACAACCGGAGAGCTTCTTACCTCAATGGAGAATTAAAAAATATTTCTGATTATGTTTTTTAAGACATATGTTTGAATCAAATACAATTCTAAGTATAACAAAAACAGAAAGTGCACTGCTGTTAACTGTTTTAGTTTGACGTACTGTCGAAGGCTTTCATGGCTGGAATCACTGGGTTGTTGTAGGTTTTTCGGGCTGTATGGCCATGTTCTGGAAGCATTTTCTCCTGACATTTTGCTGCATCTATGGCAGGCATCCTCGGATTTTGTGAGGTCTGTCTATGACCTCACAACTTCTGAATGCTTCTGGAATGCTTCTGGAACACTTCTGGAATGCTTCTGGAATGCTTCTGGAATGCTTCTGGAATACAGCCCGAAAAACCTACAACAACCCAGTGTTTCAGATTGCCTATGTTGAAGAGAAGGCACTTAGTAGCCAAGCTGCAGAATTATAGCATCTTGAAATGACTAACAGCCATGTCTCAATGCTATAGAATCTTGCGATTTGTAGTTTTGTCAGCTATGTAGAGCTCTAGAACCACAACAAACTACAAATCCCAGGATTCTATATCATTTATCCATGGTAGTTAAAGTGTTATAAAAGTGTTATAATTCTACATCTTGGCTATACTAATCTATTCTAACTTCATCTTTGAACAGAATCCCTCATGGGATAGACTTCGTGACCAACCCTTGTATTTCCTGCACCATTTAATAATTAAATTTCAAAGCTGAATTGATTAGATGGGCAACACACAGGGAAAAAATCACTTTTATTTGTATGACTTTGTTTATTTTATAATGAGCTGATGCATCACAGTGGAAAAGCAATAACAAGAATAATATGTTTGGTTGAAGGCTTTCATGGCCGGAATCACTGGGTTGTTGTAGGTTTTTTCGGGCTATATGGCCATGTTCTAGAGGCATTCTCTCCTGACGTTTTGCCTGCATCTATGGCAAGCGTCCTCACTACCTCTGAGGATGTTTGCCAAAGATGCAGGTGAAACATCAGGAGAGAATGCCTCTAGAACATGGCCATATAGCCTGAAAAAACCTACAACAACCCACAAGAATAATCTGTTTATTCAACTATCAACAAATTCCATACCTGGCTGATCACAATGGTGTGAGAAAAATGTGTCATGGGGGTTACATGAATCTCCTTATACCCATTTGGCAGCTGCTGAATCCAGCTCAAAACACCCCTTAAATTGTTCAAGTTATTTTAAAAGAGACATTCCCGGATGGACCCAGACTCTCAAAACTGCAAAATATAGCAGCTTTGTTCCCTTATTACACGTACAACCAACACAAATGTGAAAAGGACAAACATGAAAATAGAAATGTTGTCACTCCTGATGTCAGTTTGGTGTCGCGGTGCCCCTGGCCCCAAGCAGAATTGATTATTAATAATCAGATTACCTGTCTTGGGTGTCAGATGACGTGCATGTCACCCCTTTATTGTAAAAAGATGGTGAAATGTATTTGAAGCAATCTGATCACCAAAGTCTAATATTTTGTTTCAATAGTGACACAACTGAAACAAAATTAAATCACTTCACTCATGCCTAACTTTCAAGAGGAAGAAGTCCAATGTCAATATTTGGACAAGATACACTGATATGAATCCAGAGCTGTCTTACTTGACTAGAAAGGCACTTGTCCACCTACTACGTTCCTTTGATTTCGGTATCCTGGACTTGCAAATCTAGAATGTTCCTTACACCCCAGAACCAATCTGGGTGTGAGAGCCATGGGCTGTTGTAGGATGAAAGAGCCAAGAAGCTACTTCCTATTGGGAAACGCCTGTTCGTCCACCTCGGGACCTGATCCATTGAGATTTGGATCCTGACATCATGATTCCAGGATTTAAACATTACTTCAAATGATAATATTTCCACAGAATAAGATCAAACCATTTTCTGGTGAAGAAATGTCACATGTGTTGTTGATCTAGACACGGTAAATAAAAATGGGTCCATCCTGAGCTGTAATTGCTTGTGTGAATGTAAATTGGGTTTTTATCTTTTTGTTTATGTTGTTTTGCATCTTTATATGGCATTGAATGTTTACCTCTCTGTATGTTGCAATCTGCCCTGAGTCCCCTGAGGAAGATAGGGCGGGATAGAAAGAAAGTCACATTTACTTATTATTTATTTATTTACTATATTTGCATACCACTCTTCTCAGCCCTCAGGGCGACTCAGAGCGGTTAACAAAGCAAATCCAATACTTAAACATGATAAAAACAGTTAAAATCTAGTTAAAAGAATAACATTATAACAATCAATAAACATCATAACATCTCATCTCGTCTCAAGGTCATTCATTCATAGTTCATTTCTGTACTGGTTTGTGGGGGCACTGCCTGCCAGTCAGTTCTGAAAGCATGGCTGTACCAATGTTTTCCTGAATATGCTGAATGAACAAATACATTGGTTTACACTCATTCATCTTCTTGAGTGAAGGGCTACCTAAGCAGTTGGCCCTTCACTACAGCAAATCACAGCATTTAACAATGACACATGGTGACCTCAGCTGGAGCGCCATGGAAACTGATGACACCGGAAAGACAGTTAAAAAAATATCAGTTGATGGTTGCCATCGAGTGTATTGGTTGCCTTCGAGTGTATCGAGTGTTGGAGTGTATTTCCCATTGAGGAAAAGCGAATATTCTGAGGATAGGAGATATAGAGTTTCATCCTTTTAAGTGTAAGATCTATCTTGAACTTCCTTTCAAGGGAAATAAGACAGGCCCCATCCCTCCCCTCCTTTCGTAAGAGCTTGAAGACCTGGTGGTTTCAACAAGACTTTGAAAATGACCAGTTCTAACTTAGTCTTACACATTGTTGAATACGGCCTCCTTCTTCCTACCAATTCCCCAGATCACTTCCTCTAATCGGCCCTGGAATGAACAGCCACAGACCCGTAACTAATATTATTGTTGCTTGCACAAATCTTGGCCCGGCCTTTTAAATTTTTAAATTGCCTTGAACAGGCAGGATTATTTTTAATGTATGTCTGTTATGGCGATAATTTTTATGCTTATGTTGTTTTGTTAATCTTATGGTTATGTTGTTTTACTTTGCATGTTTTGTGATGTTACCTGGGAACTGCTCTGAGACCCCTCGGCAAGACTCAGAGTGGTTATATAAATAAAGTTGTTGTTGTTATTATTATTATTATTATTATTATTATTATTATTTAATATGGGCAGGCTCATATAAGGGACGAGTGGCTGGCGTTCTATGAGTGACCAATGCCAGCCACAACAGGGAGGATTTTGCTGCCTATCTTGTGTAATCTCTCCCCCCACACCACCACCACCACCATTTGAAACTCATACGTCACCTATAGAAGTACACACATCACTGGCATGGCCATTTCGTGGTTGGTGGAGAGAACTTGGTAGTGATGAAATCTCCAGCTCTTTCTCTATAGCTGGCTATGCAGTGAGAAAGGCATCCCCTGGGGTCCTCTAGAGGTCCTGAGGATGGTGTTTTTTGCATCTAGCTGCCAGGACATAGTTCCCTTTCCTTACACTCCACTGGCCACTAAATTGCAGGGTTGTTGGTGAGAGGGGGGAGTAGGCAATAACTGGGTCAAAGAATAGTAGAATAATTGAGTTGGAAGAGACTACATGGGCCATCAAATCCAAACCCCTGCCATTCAGGCAAAACACAATGAAAGTTCCCCTAAGAAAATGGATATCCAGCATCTGATTAAAAGTTTCCAAGGAAAGAGCTTCCACTACACTCTGAGGCAGAGAGTTCCACTGCTGAACAGCTCTTCTTATGGTCAGGAAGTTCTTCCTTGTGAGCATGTAGAACCTTCTTCCCTGTCATTTCACCCCTTGTTCTGAGTCCTAGTTTCGAGGGCAGCAGGAAATAAGCCTGCACCCTCTTCCTTATGACATCCTTTCACATCTTTATACATGCCTATCGTGTCGCCTCTCAACCTCTTTTCTGCAGGCTAAATATGCCCAGTTCTTTAAGACGCTCCTCATAGGGCATGGTCTCTAGATCTTTGATCATTTGAGTTGCCCTCCTTTGAACACCTTCCAGCTTATTAATATCACTTTTGAACTGTGGTGCCCAGAATTGGACACACTACTCTAGGTGAAATCTGACCAAAGCCAAATAGAGGGACACCATGTCTTCCCTCAATCTAGATACTATACAGGGACTGTGGAAGTCATCCAGTTCTTATTTAGGGTATTTTCTACTGTGAGAGGGGAATTGAGGCAAGGACCCTGCTTCTGCATGTCATAATGGATGTCACTCACAAAAGGGAATGGAAATGTCAATCAGGTACTTCCTGATTCACAAGGGAACAGATCCCTGTTGATCACAGCAGGCATGATTGCGTTGGGCTAATATGTAACAACACAACTAAAGTATGTAACAACACAACTAAAGTCATCTTCTAGGTTCACAGCTGATCATGAATGCTTCATTTCTTTACATGAATCTGTGCAGACTTTCAGGTTTGCTCAGGCCCAGCATCTCCACAGGCACATTTCACATGGACAAGAGGAAGGCCCTTCTGAGTGGTCTCTCCCAGACTATGGAAATCCACTCCAGTGGCAGGGAAAGGCTCTTTTATTCAGGCTGGCTTTTGCCAGTTCACTGACTGATGAAGAAAGTGGTGCATTCATTAGCCAATGTATTAAATTTGGCTAGATTTTTATATTTTGTTTATCTACATTTTGTTACAAGTTTTTGGGAGCATCTCTGGTGATCAATGTGTAAAGTGATGCATGAAGGGTGCTTGCTTTGTGAGAGCCCATTGCCTCAGCCTTATCTTCTCATTCCCTGGGCAGCCCTGCTTGGTCCTATATAAGCTTATAGGTTTTTTAAAAACAAATTAGTGAAAATAACAAGGGATGCTGATGCAGGGCTGACATATTTCCCTATATTTTGTTACAGATGGCTCGCAAGCCCAGCAAAACACCAAGCCTCCTAGAGGAATTCAATATTAAAGAAAATTTCAACGCCATCGATCTGCTGGTTCTGTAAGTTTATACACTTTTCGTAACCCTTGTATGTGTATGTGTTGTTGTAGTAGTTATAGAGGATGTATTCCCTTCTATGACTTCCCCCTTCTTTTCTAGATGAGCAGCAAATCATAAATAATTTGAACTGCACCCAAGAATTGCATTCCCTTCATCAGTACAGGAGGTTTCTGCACACCCAATTTTTTAGAATAGCGTGAACAGTACCATAGTTTGATTATGTTTATTTTATTTCTTGAGATATGTCCGAGTGTGGTGTAGTGGTTGGAGTACTTGGGAGTTGTAATCCCTGATGGCTCATGAAACACACTAGGTGAACCTTGCATAGTGACTGTGTTTCAGACTGACTCACCTCACTGTTTTTTAAGGGTAACATCAAGAGGAAAACACACAAAAAATCATATTGAACATGTGGTTGCTCCATTTCACAGCAGGGTTTGCAGCCTTCTTAATTTTGTTACACATATCCTGAAAAGCAAGACAATTCATCAAATGTCATCAGTGTAGTAGAGCAGAGTTTCTCAAACTGTTCTCCACCAGATGTTTTGAACTTCAGATCCCACAATTCTTAACAGCAGGACTATTTTAATAAGAAGCACTGAAAATACACACACACATGTTCTCCTCTCCAGCAGAGACCATGCTTTCTTCCAGTGGCAGCATGTTAGCATCTGTGTTGGATCTACACTGCTAAATAATGGCCTTTGAATTGCATTATATGGTCAGTGTAGTACAGTGGTACCCAACCTGTGGGCCCCAGCCCATAGGTGGGCCGTGAGACCTAAAATAAAGTCCGTGAGAGGGACAGAAGGAAGGAAGGAGACACCAGCACATTGCCCTCGCCCGTGCTTTCTCGGATGGCAGATAAGACTCACCTGGTGACACGCACGAGGGGGCGAGAGAGAAGCAGAGGGAGAGAATTGCCCCATGGTTGGCATGGAGACACATCACTAAAGAGCGTGGAGCCGGTGGGTCAGTCCGCGCATGGGGAAGAGGGCAGGCTGTCATTGGTTGGCAAGGCGATGTCTTGGCTTGATGTTTGGGTCCAGGGTCTGCTTGTCAGGTGCCTCTCCCTTTTGCCATGGCTCTGAAGCATCCCAAGAGCAGAGGTGGTGGGGGGACCCCTACAACCCCAGGGACTGTTAAGGACAGTTTCTTTGGTCTTGCTCTCTGCTTTTTGTATTTTTTTTTCAACCTCGGCTCCCTCCCCTTTCTTTTTTACATGAGCATTAACAAAATCCATAGATAATAACACAAAAAAATTTATAGGTGTCTTCATTTTTAGGCCTGTTCCTGGGGTTATTTGGTTTACTGATTCAGAAAATTGCATTGGATAGACCACATTAGCTCTAGATGATTAAATATGGTTTTCTGTGGGCGAGCAGATGGCCACTTCTTGATGGCATATGTTCTGTATCAGAAACTAGAACTGATGTGCTCTATCCAATATAATTTTCTGAATCAGCATCACAAATAACCAAACTAAATCTAAAGTTGACCAAAAACTGATTTGTAACCCTTTTGGTGCTAATGGTGAAGAGTGGTCGGTGGTCAAGTGGTCCCTGGTCAAAAACAGGTTGGAAACCTGTTATAGTTTGAACTGCATTGAATTACATTATATGGGTCTACACTGCAGTGCCTATATAATGCAGTTCAAACTGCATTATTTGATGGCATAGATCCAAGTTTAGTCAGTGGAGGTACTAGTGCAGTGGTTTTCAACCTGTGGGTCCCCAGGTGTTTTGGCCAATATTACCCATATTGGGGTGTGAGGGTGCGTGGCGTGGTGTGGGTGGGTGGAAGGAAGGAACAGCATGGAGGAAACAAAGCACCAGCGTTGTAGCAGGTCTCTCTGGCCTGGCCTCTGTGTTGTACATTGCCTCAATAATCTAGATCTCCCATCAATTCAAGCCACTCTTTGAACACAAACTATCCTTCCTAAAGGTGTGAAATCAACTTCCAAAACCACAAAGGCCTCTCTCTGCTGTTTGTTTCCTTTGTTTGCCTTGCATTGCCAGAAAAGACACTACAAATCCCATATAGTCAAAATATTCTCCTAAAGGTGTGAAATCAACTTTAACGAAGCAATTCAGAAATTTCAAAACATTCGGAAAGTTTCTAAATTTTTTAAAGAAAAATTCGGAATTCAATTCTGAATCGAACCACCAGCGCCCCCTACATCCGAAACGGGTTTTGAGCCATTTTTTTTGGCTCAACCAAGCCAAACAATTATAGCACTAAATTCCTACTTTTACTTCCATGATAATATTTGGTGGAACCCCAGGATCTGCAGTTGAGGGTAGGATGCTTAGTGCTCTCTGTCAAGAGATATAGCATCTCACCAAACTAAAATACTCAGATTTCCATTGGATGGATCCATGCCAGGTAAAATTAAATCATAGCACTACAATCGCGTAGTGAAAAAGAATCCTAAACTCAGAAGACACCACTAGGCCAGTGTTTCTCAACCTGGGGGTAGGGACCCCTGAGGGGGTGTCAGAGGGGTCACTGAAGAGCATCAGAAAACATAGTATTTTCTGTTGGTCATGGGGGGTTCTGTGTGGGAAGTTTGGCCCAATTCTATCTTTGGTGGGGTTCAGAATGCTCTTTGATTGTGGGTGAACTGGAAATCCCAGCAACTACAACTTCCAAATGTCAAGGTCTATTTTCCCCAAACTCCACCAGGGTTCATATTTGGGCATGTTGAGTATCCGTGCCAAGTTTGGTCCAGATCCATCATTCTTTGAGTCCACAGTGCTCTCTAGATGTAGGTGAACTACAACTCCCAAACTCAAGGTCAATGCCCACCAAACCCTTCCAGTATTTTCTGTTGGACGTGGGAGTTCTGTGTGCCAAGTGTGGTTCAATTCCATCATTAGTGGAGTTCAGAATGCTCTTTGATTGTAGGTGAACTATAAATCCCAGCAACTACATCTCCTAAATGACGAAATCAACCCTCCCCCAACCCCACCAGCATTCAAATGTCGGTGTATTAGATATTTGTGCCAAATTTGGTCCAGTGAATGAAAATACATCCTGTATATCAGATATTTACATTACGATTCATAACAGGAGCAAAATTACAGCTATGAAATATTGCTGTGGTTGGGGTCAGCACAACATGAGGAAATGTATTAAGGGGTCGCGGCATCAGGAAGGTTGAGAACCACTGCACTAGGCGCAGTGTTCTTTCTATCTTTGGGAGTCTCAAAACAAACGAGAAACCATCCAGTTCTTTGTAGTGCATTGGGTCACAATTCCTTAGAAACACAAGGTACTTTTCAAACCGTCATTTCCCCAGGGTTTGTACTGCATTAAGCTTCAGCAATTGTCATCTCAAAAGTACCACTAGACATAACTACCCTATCAGTCTTGAGAAAGCTACACAAATTGGATCACAGTGCTTTGTCATGTGAATGTTTACATCAACAGGTTACTAATAAATGATACTATCCAATCAACTTTTTGTCCAGTTTTCTGGGTTTTCCACATTTAAAACCAGTTAAAACCGCAGGGCTATTGCTAGCTTTATCAGGAAGCAGCTGGAGGATTTCTGTGTTGTTATAGTATCTTCTTTTGTTCTTTTGTAGCGATGAAAACCTTGAATTGCCAGCAAGAAGGAGGAGGTTTGAGAGGCGACTGGTAAGTAGAATTGCCCATTTTTATCTCCTTGGTCAGTTAAGAAATGCCTCTCTTGTAAGGCATTGGTGGAAATGAAAAACTTGGAAATTGTAGGTCTGTGTTTGAAAGCATTTGAGATCAGTTACTACTATTCTAGATATGGCAGATGAGTTACCAATGTATGCTGGGAAAGAAAATCTAATTGGAATAATGTATTGTCGAAGGCTTTCATGGCCAAAATCACTGGGTTGTTGTAGGTTTTTTCGGGCTACATGGCCATGGTCTAGAGGCATTCTCTCCTGACGTTTTGCCTGCATCTATGGCAAGCATCCTCAGAGGTAGTGAGGTCACCTCACTACCTCTGAGGATGCTTGCCATAGATGCAGGCGAAACATCAGGAGAGAATGCCTCTAGACCATGGCCATATAGCCCGAAAAAACCTACAACAACCCACTAATTGGAATATTTGCCGAGAGGCAGTGAACTAATGAGAAGTGTGGAAATCCAGAATGGTCAAGAACTTGAGCTACCAGAAGCTATCAAAACAGTCCAGTTTTCATGGAAAGTTTTGCTTTAGATCACATTTTAATCTATGTTTGAATACTGGCTTTGCAGGCTGAACTGTAGGCAAACTCAGGACAGGATCCTCTTGGTGGTTAACAATGGTCTGTCCATGATTGATGCCAATTTAGTACTTTTTCAGGCACGTACAAGGAGGTGTATACAGTACATCCTTAAACAGTACTTCTCCCAACTCTACAATGGAGAGAACACAGATGCCCATTGACTGCAAGGGCATACCTGGCAGCTAAGAGAAAAGGAGCTTTCTGGACTTCCAGTATAAATAAGCTAGTGAAGTGTACACTCTGCCAGCTTCCAATAAGATCCCAGCCTTAATTTAACATTTTATTTCATGACTAGCTGTACCCGCCACATGTTGGTGTGACCAACCTTCCCTCCCTCTTTTTCTCCCTCCTTTCTCTCCTTCCTTTACTCCTCCTTCCTTCCTTCCTTCCTTCCTTCCCTTATTTCCTTCTGTCTCTCCTTCCTTCCTTCTCTACCTCTTCCCTTTTTCCTTCCTGGCCATGTGTTGTCGTGGCACTTTGTGGAGAAATAGGAAAGAAAGAAAAGAGAAATAACTGGTTTCTAATATATGTGATATGATATTGCTTGTGGGTATACAATGTTTTTGATGTTCCATTGTCTGTGGAGATGTAGAGACAGATAGGTATATGGTTTATTATATCTATGTCTGCCTAGCAATCTGTTTGGAGGGCTTTGATGGTGTCGTATTGCATGATAGAAGAGGGTTGGAGTAGATGGTCTTTGGGGGCCTCTTCCAGATGTATGTTCTCTATCATGTGTCTATGTATGGGTATGTATATGTGTGTGTGTTTTCAATTCTGTGGCTGGCTGGCCATCTGCCTGGCGGGTTCTGATGGTGTCTTCTTGTATGGTAGAAGAATGTTGGGCTGGATGGCTCTTGGGGTCTCTTCAGATGTGTGATACCTGTCATGGGTGTGCATGTGAGTCTATGTGGCTAGCTGGCCATCAACCTGGAGGGCTTTGTTGGTGTTTTTTTGCCTGGCCTGCCTGTGGGCCACTCAGGTTCAATGGAAGAGAAAGGATAGGGAAAGAGGAGGTTTCAGATATACTGGATGTGATTTTGTAATGGTTGTGGGTAGGTAATATTTGTGGTGGCTCCACTGGATCTCTTTCTTTGTCCGCTAACCCTTTGGGGAGAATAGCAGGGGTGTGGCTTCCTCGTTGGCCGTGTCCGCGTGTAATTTCCTGCTGAGATAGGCCATAGGGCCCTCCCAGGGAGCCATCCCAGAGTCTCCTTCTCTCTGTTTTTCAAACTCTGGCTACCAGCAGAGTTGAAAAACTCTGAAATCAGAACAGTAAATAACAGCACACCACTCAGAAAACAGAGGAATTCCAGCATAAACCAACCAGGGCCAGGTAACATCTTCCAACGAAGGATTCCCCCAGACAGGAAGATGCCAGGCTTTGAAGCAGCAAGGCTCTTTATTGTTAATCAAGGTGTCACTTGGGTCTAATAGAAAAGAGTCCTTCCTCTCAGCCTGAATCTTCCATCGATATATAAAGGGAAGCCTCCCACAGGATAGTAAAACATCCTGGCAAACCCCTATGCGCAAAGCAGGAGAGAGAGAGAGAGAAGAAGGGTGAACATGTCCAAAGGGAGGGGGGCTGAGGAGGGCAAAACCATATACAAAATGGAGGGGGTGTATGTTAAGCGACCAGCAGTCTCCGTCCCACTGAGGGTGCCCCCTCCCCGGCTCAATCTGGGGTTGTGGGGACCAGGAGCCTCACTCTCTGCCTGTGCAGCTCCTCAGGGAAGTTCAGTGGGGCAGCCCGGGTGGACTGGAAGGAAGGCAGCAGCGGTGGTCGGCAGGGAGCACACCGGGGAGGAGGGAGGGGCTGGGTCAGCGCTGGACAGAACCATCCGGCATTTGGGAGGGAGCCTTCGTGACACATGGAGAGGAAGAAGAGACCAAGAAGCCAACAGATTGGGGGGGGGGGGTGTTGTGCGCATACGCCCTGACATCTTGTAGACATAAAAACCGCTACAGCATTATCATTTTAAAAATTGGCTACAGGTATGATTTGCATTTGAAGCCTGCAAATTAGATTCAACACACGTTTTGGAAACACCGGGAGGCTTAGACCTTAAAATGAAATTGATCAGTGAAAAGAAGGGGGGAACATGTGAAACATTCCCCTAAAATCCAAATTTGCTAAATATGACTGAGTTTTTAATTGCAGTTTTGGGAAACCTAGAATGAGATTTCTTTCCTAGGCAAGCAGAAGAGCGGAAGGACATGTATGGGTCATTGATTTATTCAGGTGGATTATTTAGCGGCATGAGAAATAACGTCATGCATTTTTTTTTCCTTTTCAGAAAACACCAATGTCAAAAGATTTTATTGTTTATTACCAAAATTTTGACGACAGTAAGTACAATGCACTAGTTCTTTTTGACTTCTTTTTGACATTTTGGCATTATGTAATTATATGATTGTATTTAAATGTTTTAGTGAATTATGGGATGCAATGTTTTAAATCATTGTTTATGAATCTTTTGCTGTGAATCGGACTGAGTCCCTCTGCGGAGGTTGAGAAGACCGGTCAGGCATGTAGCCGGGGGGGGGGGGGGGGCTCGGGGGGCTTTGTGCAGGAAGCAAAGTCAGTGTACATAGAACCACCAAAGGGGTTCGTTCTCTCCACCATCCAGCCATGCTTTGGAGTATTTTACATTTTGAAATTCTGGATAAGGGATACTCAGCCTTCTTTCTCTGCCTTTCCAAATTCCAGAGCCAACACTGGCTTTGTATTTTGAGTAATCAGCTTGCTCAGTTTAAATTTCAGTTGTATTTAATTCATGTTTTGTTACTGAATCCATGACATGAATATGCGCAACCAAAAAAATCTGCAAAATGCAGAACAGCTTTTGTGATTTTCCAAAAGTCATAGATAAAGGTAGAAAGTTTGGTACTTGGTGAAGAGTATCCCTCTCCCCAGACCACATTGAAATATTAAATGGTGTTTGATAGGAGAATAAGGGAAGTACCTATTCATGTCAAGAAAAACAAAGCTGATTATTAGGCTTGGGTAAATTTGTTCGTTAGTTTCTAAAATCGTAATTAATTTGGATTAAAATTACCTTTTGATCCAATTTCGAGCCATGCAGGAATAGTGGGAGGAGCAATTCCGAACTGAAACAACTTGCCTGTTGTTCGGAATTATTTTCAGATGTGGCTTTGCACGCTCAGCGATGCAAAGAGGGATGAGGTGGACATGGCTAAGAATAGCTCTTCCTGAAGGCCATGCCCCCAGCAACCTCCAAGGAGAGCTGTGCTTAGCCGTGCCCCCCTCGTCCCTCTGCATGGCAGCTCTCCAGGGAAGGGAAGCTGCAAGATTTCAAAACGAACACTTTTAAAATCTCGCAGCTTCCCTCCCCTGACGAGCTGTCATGCAGAGGGACGAGGGGGGCGCGGCTAAGCACAGCTCTCCTTGGAGGTCGCTGGGGGCATGGCCTTCAGGAAGAGCTGTGCTTAGCTACGCCCACCTCCCTCTGCAATCCATCACCGTTTGTCGCCACCCAAGGAAGGGAAACTGCGAGGTTAGTTTTAAAATCTCGCAGTTCCCTTCCTTCCCTGGTGGCGAGCTGCGGTGCAGAGGGACGAGGCAGGCGTGGCTAAGCACAGCTCTTCCTGAAGGCCACTGGGGGTGTGGCCTTCAAGAAGAGCTGTGCTTAGCCACGCCCACCTCGTCCCTCTGCATCACAGCTCGCCGCAAGGGAAGGAAGAGAAATTGCGAGATTTTAATGGTTCTAGAGGGAGGGAGGGGCACCTCCCATTAACGAAGCAAACGAAGCGATTCGTATTTCCTGATATTTCTGATCTTTTTTTTCAAGAAAATTTTGGAAATAATCTCAAAATCAAATTGCCAGTGTCCCCTACATCCGAAATGAGTTTTGAACCTTTTTTTTTTTTTGGATCACCCAAGCCTACTGATTATGATTCAAAAGGCATTACCTGAGACAAAGGGCTAGTTCTTGTATTGGCTCAGACAGTCCATTTTCATGCCAGAAGTAATTTAATTAGCTATAAATCACCCATGCTTGGCTATGTCAAATCTGATTCTGAATATACTCAGAGCTGGGAAAATATCCTCTGTGATTCCATGTTGTCTCTTTGCAGCATCATTGCTCTTTTGGCCTGGATCTTTGTTAGAAGCAGTTTTATACTCCTGAGCTCTCTTCCTTCTCTTAAGTGGCCGGAAGCTCTTCCTCTCCTTTCCCTAAGATTGTCCCTGCAGAATGGGCTATAGCAGGGAAAGACTGAGCAGGGTCAAGGGCATTTCAAAGAAGGAAGGCCTGCTCTCCAGATTATTTTTTGTCCTGGTCTAGAGAAAAGGATCTCCCAATTGCTGCTAGGATAGTAATCCAATCGGCTTTGACTTTCAGATATTTCTCATGGGTGAGGCTGCATGCTGCCTTGGGTTTTAATATGCCTAGTGTGATACGGTAGATAGGAATGTGAAGGATACATCTGGACAACACCTGAATTTAACACTTGTTATAATCTCAATTGCCACCTTCTTACTGTGAAACTAAACTTAAACACAATTGGAAATAAGAGTGGAGCAGTGAATCCATTCCATGTGTTAATCCAGAGTTTCAGTGAGTTACAATAATAATAATAATAATAATAATAATAATAATAATAATAACAACTTTATTTTTATACCCCACCATCTTCTCCCCAAAGGGACTCGGGGCGGCTTACATGGGGACAAGCCTGAGAATCACAGATTAAACACAACAGCATTAAAAACATTCAGATAAAAACACAACACAATCACAACAACAACAACGACACGAAAACGATATCATGGTTGAAAAACAGAATCAGGATGGGTCTAGGCTCAGGTAGTGCAATGAATTCTTAAGTAGAGCTGAGGAAAGGTGCAAAATTCAAGTGTGCCCATCTAGACAGAATACCTCGGCGATAAAGTGTTGAGATTGGTGGAGTGAGCCGAACAAAGTGCAGGAGCATAGATAGCGTCAAGTCCTTCTCTGGTGGACTGCTTAATCTAAGGCACAAGAGAACATCCAGGTTTTGAAGTCCTTATTTGGTGTCCTGAATCATATTCCTAAACAGGCACAGCACTTGAAAAAGTCCACCTTTAAATCTAGCCGAAACCTGGATGGATCTCTCTACCTCTCTCACATGGGAGCGACCTGCAGCCACTAGAGGCACACCAACCATTATTTCTCCTGCTTTATTTCAAAGCCTGTAAAATTTGCTTTATCAATATGGAGCTATTATTACCAGCATAGCTGGAATAATCTTTTGTCAATTTTGTCATGAGACAAGTCAAAAATCTGAAATATTGCCATCTTGCATTATAGATGCAGGTGCAGTTGATGATGATGATGATGATGTGCCAGCACAGTACTTGATGCTTTAAGACAGGAGTCCTCAAACTTTTTAAACAGAGGGCCAGGTCACAGTCCCTCAAACTGTTGGAGGGCCGGATTATAATTTGAAAAAAACTTGAATGAATTCCTATGCACACTGCACATATCTTACTTGTAGTGCAAATACACTTAAAACAATACAATAAATAAAAAACAATACAATAAATAAAAAATACTAATAAACTTATTAGTATTTCAATGGGAAGTGTGGGCCTGCTTTTGGCTGATGGATAGGGTTGTTGTTGTTGTTGTTGTTGTTGTTGTTGTGTGTGCTTTCAAGTCATTTCAGACTTAGGTTGACCTTGAGCGAGGGCTGGGTAAATTACCTTGGAGGGCCACATCCAGCCCCCGGGCCTTAGTTTGAGGACCCCTGATCTAAGAGAACAAAAAATAGTCCCCATTGCTTAAATTGATGACTTCAGTCGTTGATGAAAATTCTCCATGGGAATAAATTTTAACACCTTTCTTCACAATAATTTTACAAATTATGTTGTTTGTCAACAAGACTCTAATGCAGTGGTATTGCTTTTCTTGATTTTCAGATAGATTAACATCAGAGGACACCCTTTCCTCCAGTGTCCAGGCAGCTCCGCCAAAACAGCCTCCAGCACCACCAGTAAGTAAAACCTATACACTACAAGAAATACTTCCATACCAATACTGGTCAAAATGAACGCAGGTAAAGCATAAATATACCTTACAGTTTGAGCTGAGCTTTGTTGCTGGGCTTTCAATTCATTCATGAGGATGCTTGCCATAGATGCAGGCAAAACATCAGGAGAAAATGCCTCTAGAAAATGGCCATATAGCCCAAAAAACCTACAACAACCTAGTGATTCCAGCCATGAAAGCCTTCGACAATACATTTACACCATGTTTTGTGACCTCCTGGGTCAATTCATGCCCAAGGTACCCCCCCCCCCCAATAATATAGAAGGGAACAAAAAGGGACTTCTGCCACTTCTCATTGTTAGGAAAGGGTCCCTCTAGGGTCTAAGATGGAAGAGAAAGGCCCCAAAACACAAAGAGAATGCTCCTCATGCCCCCTAGGGAGTATTTCAGTACACATCTAGTTTGTTGTCTTTGCTGGAGCTGTGAGGCCTACCCTCCAAGGTCTCCTGGGTGTGCTGAATGAAGTGACCCTAGTTCTTCAGTCCCTACCCTGCAATGCTTGAGTTGCTATTCTAGGGCATAATTATTTGATGGTACCCATTGAGGTGAAGCCCATACCCAAGCAGGTTGTGTGCTTGGTCCAATCCCTGAAGCTCCTGGAGAAGTGCTAGCACCCAACATACTAAGGTGCCTTACCCCAGCACTTCATGATCCCCAGGGCCTGCTATAATCAAAAACAGGTCAGCAACATTATGTGAAGCCACTCTCAGTGGCTCTGTGCAGTCCTTTAATTAAACTACGATCACTGCATCATCATCATCATCATCAGGGTCCTGTGGGCTCCTTGTGTTGTCCCTGTCTCTCTAGGGTATCATGGCAGCCAAGATTTGATTATTGATCCTCTATTTGTTAGATACTCTGGGCGCCCTTTTGGGAAGAGGGAATGATGGCTTTTGGAGAGCCTTGGATTTTTATAAGCTAGAACAGGATGGCCACTAAAGTCTAACAATCACCAAACAACCTCAGATGATGGATACCTCCAAGTCAGGAAATTCAGCAGCTGTTGCTTTTTGAAACCCTTGTCATAGAATCATAGAATCAAAGAGTTGGAAGAGACCTCATGGGCCATCCAGTCCAACCCCCTGCCAAGAAGCAGGAATATTGCATTCAAATCACCCCTGACAGATGGCCATCCAGCCTCTGCTTAAAAGCTTCCAAAGAAGGAGCCTCCACCACACTCCGGGGCAGAGAGTTCCACTGCTGAACGGCTCTCACAGTCAGGAAGTTCTTCCTAATGTTCAGATGGACTTTGACAGACCCCCCATTATCTGGCTTTATCTGGCTTTGGCAGCTACGTCTAAGGCGCCTGCATTTAACACATTTGAAAATTACACTGTTGACCAACCTTTTGGCATTAACCACCCACAGACCCTCATTTCTAAGGGCTGCCTCAGTTAGGGTTCTACCCTGGTGATGGATTTTCTCATGACAATGGCGAACGAGCAACAGTGCAATGTGGCTATTGGGGGGTATGATGATGGGGTTTTTAATGCACACTTTGAGTTTAGCCTTAGCTAACCTCCCTCCCACTCTCAAAATGCCCTCTTTGTCTAAAAATGGGTTTAACTCATGAAGAGAACTCTGGTTAGGGGTGTTGAGCCCTTGCTCTAACCTAGCTATTTCCTGTTTGAACTCATATCTCTGAACTGATCTGAGTATGACTCCCTTAGCCTTTATCATGTCCTGGACCTGTAAAGGCTCACTGTCTTTGCAAGCTAAACGATGTATGAGTCTAGCAACTGCTCTCTGAAGACTATGCCACTCCGAAAAATGCTCGAAACGGTGTGGTTCCAGGCAAGATCTTTGGCCCAACTGAATCTCTGTGGTCGTCTTGCAGGCCTTTCTCTCTGGAACAGACTCTGGCAATTCTATGCTTTCTGAGGGAGCAAAAACAAACGGAAAGTTGACATCTGTCAAACATTTGGGACCTGTTAGCCAACTGGAACATAAAACACGTTGAGCTGAAGCTCCTCTGGAAGCAATATCCGCTGGGTTGTCGCTGGTGCCGACATGATGCCATTGGCTAGGCGCAGAACTAGATAGAATGTTGTTGATTCTATTAGCCACGTATACCTTAAATCTTTTGGTTGTGTTGTTGATGTAGCCAAGCACAACCGTACTGTCTGTGTGAAAATGAAAGTCTTGAAACAAATCTCCTATTTCTTGCTGTATGATGCGCCAGAGCTGGACTGCAAGAACTGCTGCACACAATTCCAGCCGGGGTATGGAAGTCCCCATAGGAGCTATTTTGGCTTTTGCCATGATGAAACCAATGTGGCAAACATCCTTGTCCCTTTGCCGCATGTATCCTACAGCCGCTATGGCTCGCTCAGATGCATCACAGAAGATGTGAAGTTCTGTGGTAGGTTCTATCATCGTCTTGCAGGGAACAAATTGTCTGGGAACTGTGATGGTTTCTAGTCCTTCCGCTTGGGAAGTCCAGTCTGCCCAAGCTGCTTTCACTGATGGGGTCAGCTCCTGGTCCCATCCTGTCTTTTCTTGAATCACCTGCCTGAACAGAAGCTTAGCAGTGATCAGAACAGGGGCAGCTATGCCTAAGGGATCGAATACCCCGTTGATGACAGAAAGCATCTGTCTCTTAGTGCTCACAAACTGAAATTTGGACGCTCTCAAAGAAAGATGGTCCGTTTTCACATCCCAGAGAAGCCCTAAACTAGACTGGGAACTTAACTCTTTAAATAACTCACAAACATTGCTTTCCGCTAGGTCTTCTGAGGGAAAGGCTTGCAAAATTTGTCTGCACAGCAGTTTGTGCAGGCGAATGTTGGCACCCTTTAACAAAGTCTGCACCTCGTGTACTATTTGGATGGCTTGATTGACAGATCCAAAAGAAACCAAAAGGTCATCTACATAGAAATTGTGGTTGACTATGCTGGCGACCTCGGGACTAAACAGGTGACCAAACTCGTCTGCAGTTCTTTTGAGGCAGTAGTTTGCAACGGCTGGAGACGGGTTGTTTCCGAAGACGTGTACGCGCATCTGGAAGACTCGAACGTCACTCAAATTCTGGGTGTCAGCATACCACAAAAACTTGAGGTACCTGCGATGATCAGGGCGGACTAAGAAGGCATAGAACATCTTGTGGATGTCCGCAATGACAGCAAACTCCTTTTCTCTAAATCTCAAGATGACGCCAAGCAAACTGTTTAAGAGATCTGGTCCCTTTAACAAAACATTGTTAAGTGAAACGTCCCGACATGTGGCACTGGCATCAAAAACAATTCGGACCTTATCAGGCTTTTGGGGATGCGTGACTTTATGGAATTGTAAAAACCAATGTTCTTCCCCGTCCTCACCTTGGTTAGAGGCCTCTGCATAGTTGCTCTGAAACATGTCCTCCATAAAGCCAACGATCTGTTCTTTAACTTTGGGGTCTTTTTGCATCTTTCTTTTTAGAGACCTAAGTCTCTTTTCTGCCACGTGCCTGTTGTTAGGCAAAGTGGGCCTATTTAACTTAAAGGGCAGAGGGGCTATCCAATTTCCCTTTGGACTTCGAGAGACTTGAGAGTTCATGATGTCCAAGAACCTCTGTTCGTCCTTTGAGAGTGCTGTGGCGTCGTCCCTCTCAGAGACTTCGAAGATGGAGGAATACTCTGGCGTTATTCCTTGACAGTAAACTGAGATGTGGCTCAGACAGCTGTGCATGATCGTGGGACGTCCACCTTTAAGCACGTGTGCTTGCTTGGAGTCCAACGATGATGGAGGGTGCATCTGGTTTATGCACACTGGGCCTATAACTGTCCAGCCCAACGGCAGCAGTTGTGCAATAGGCGCACCAGGAGGTCCCTTAACTTGGTCGTTCACGCAGAACAAGCTCGGGCAGTCCGAACCAAGCAAAAGGGCAATGTCCACATCTGGCAGAAAAGGTGGCATGGCATTCTTCAGCCTTCGCAGATGAGGATGGGCCTCCACAACTTCTCAGGTAACAATTTGCTTTTTGTTCCGAGGGATGGATGAACACTCAATGAGGTCTATCAACTTGAACTGTTTCTTTTGGTCGCAAGAGGAAACAACAAAACCGGAAGCTACGCGACCCTGCAACTTCTTCCTTCCCACACACGTTGACATAGTGTAGTCGACCGTCTTGGTTTTTAGGTTGATCATATTGGTTTGTTTTTTCAATGTGCAACAGAGAGGTGTGGATCTCTTTCCACACTCAACCCCTGTGGCAGCCTTGGGTGGTATAGGTCTTCTAAATACATAAATCAAGGTGATTTGGAAGTAATTCTTCTCACTGCTTCCACTGGGACATATTTCCACACAAGGATGCCTGGGCTTACAGTCTGATATTCACATCTATTTTGCATAAATTGAAAGATTTCCATGGCAGACGGCAGCAAATGCTTCAGGAGAGTAACAAAAACCTCTAAGTGTCTTTTCATTATTCTGATATTGTCTGCTTTGTGTCTTGCATTTATGCGTGTCAGTGGCATTCCCCAAATTAGAAGTGACAATTAGCACGGAGCATTTCCAATGTTATAAAGTGATGTCCTGGATGGCATAACATGAAAGGCATGACACAGGATATAAATGGCCTTGCGATAATCGAATATAGAACTGACAGATCCTCTTGTAACTGATATCCCAAAATGCTTTCTGGGTTGACAGTTTTGGCAGAATCATTTGCCAGCTTTTGTTGCTACTGCTGCATGGATGTATATATGCCTTCAATGCACCTGGCAACTTATGGTGATCCCTTGATTCATAGGGTTTTCTTAGTCAAGGAATACTCTGAGGTGGTTTTGCCTGTTTCTCCCACTGAATCATAGCATGAAATACCTGGTATTCATGGCTGGTCTTTTGTCCAAATATTAATATTAATGAGGGCTAGCTTTGCTTCACTCCCAAGTTAAGATAGATCTGGTTCCTTCATGGTATTTAGGCTTTGATGCTCACATTTAGCTATATTTTGGAATGTATCTGTGTTGTAATCTGGTTCCTTGAGTATACTAATCAGGAAAGAAATTAAGTTTAAAGATTTACCATTGAGACTGTAATGAAAATCATTAAGATGTGCTAAATAGGCTTTTTTCAACTTTAATAAGGAAAAACAGTCCCATTTTGTAAAGTACTCACAAAAATCAAATTAATATTAATTTTATTCAGTATGGGAATTTTAATTTCTATAGCAAGAAAGTTAATTTCATTTTTAAAGGAAACCCACTAAAAAAGAACATGTATGGGTCATTTATTTATTCAGATGGATTATTTAGCGGCATGATAAATAATGTCATGCATTTTTTTCTCTTTTCAGCCCATTCCTGCCCCAAACAGGACATATTATCCTTATCGCATCATTGATAAGAGTAAGTACAATGCTTGGGACCAGAAAGGTTATGGATTTTGTTTTTTTTATATTTTTCTGGATATTTGAATGCCTGGATTTGCACATATGTACATAATGAATTACTTTTGAGACAGGATCAAAGACAAGGCATGAAATTAATTTCTATCATTTATTACAATGTTTGCAATAAATTTGTGCAGGAAGCAAAGTCAGTGTACATAGAACCACCAAAGGGGTTCGTTCTCTCCACCATCCAGCCATACTTTGGAGTATTTTACATTTTGAAATTCTGGATAAGGGATACTCAGCCTTCTTTCTCTGCCTTTCCAAATTCCAGAGCCAACACTGGCTTTGTATTTTGAGTAATCAGCTTGCTCAGTTTAAATTTCAGTTGTATTTAATTCATGTTTTGTTACTGAATCCATGACATGAATATGCACAACCACAAAAAATCTGCAAAATGCAGAGCAGCTTTGTGATTTTCCAAAAGTCATACATAATGGTAGAAAGTTTGGTACTTGGTGAAGAGTATCCCTCTCCCCAGACCGCATTGAAATATTAAATGGTGTTTGATAGGAGAATAAGGGAAGTACCTGTTCATGTCAAGAAAAACAAAGCTGATTCTGATACAAAACGCATTATCTGAGACAAAGGGCCAGTTCTTGTATTGATTCAGGCAGTCCATTCTCATGCCAGAAGGAATTTAATTAGCTAGAAATCATCCATGCTTGGCAATGTCAAATCTGATTCTGAATATACCCAGAACTGGGAAATTATCCTCTGTGATTCCATGTTGTCTCTTTGCCGCATCTTCTAACAGTCCATTGCTCTTTTGGCCTGGATCTTTATTAGAAGCAGTTTTATACTCCTGGGCTCTCTTCCTTCTCTTAAGTGGCCGGAAGCTCTTCCTCTCCATTCCCTAAAATTGCCCCTGCAGAACGGGCTCTAGCGTTTGACTGAGCAGGGTCAAGGGCATTGCAAAGAAGGAAGGCCTGCTCTCCAGATTATTTTTTGTCCTGGTCTAGAGAAAAGGATCTCCCAATTGCTGCTAGGATAGTAATCCAATAGACTTTGACTTTCAGATATTTCTCATGGGTGAGGCTGCATGCTGTCTTGGGTTTTAATATGCCTAGTGTGATACAGTAGATAGGAAAGTGAAGGATACATGTGGACAACACCTGAATTTAACACTTGTTTTAATCTCAATTGCCACCTTCTTTCTGTGAAACTAAACTTAAACACCACTGGAAATAAGAGTGGAGCAGTGAATCCATTCCATGTGTTAATCCAGAGTTTCAGTGAATTACAACAACAACAACAATAATAATAACAACAACAACTTTATTTTTATACCCCACCATCTTCTCCCCAAAGGAAGTCGGGCGGCTTACATGGGGACAAGCCCGAGAATCACAGATTAAACACAACAGCATTAAAAACATTCAGATAAAAACACAACACAATCACAACAACAACAACAACAACATGAAAACAATATCATGGCTGAAAAACAGAATCAGGATGGGTCTAGGCTCAGGTAGTGCCATGAATTCTTAAGGAGAGCTGAGGAAAGGTGCAAAATTCAAGATTCGGGGATTCCGAATCTTTTCATTCCAATCCAGGTGTGTCACTGATGCCTATGATACCTAACACTTCTTGGCTATTCAAAAAGATCATTGCTTAAATTGATGACTTCAGTTGTGTATGAAAATTCTCCATGGGAAAAATTTTTAACACCTTTTACAAATTATGTTGTTTGTCAGCAAGACTCTAATGCAGTGGTATTGTTTTTCTTGATTTTCAGAACCCGTAACATTAAAGCAGGGTGAAGCTGAAATCCAGCTTAAAGGAACACTTGCTCCACCTGTAAGTAAAACCTACACTACAAAAAATACTTTGATACTAATATTGGTCAAAATGAACGCAGGTAAAGCATAAAGATACCTTACAGTTTTAGTTGATCTTTGTTGCTGGGCTTTCAATTGATTTATTCATTTGTTTGTGCAATTGTAAGTTTTAGTTTGTATTTTGTTTTTAAATGACTGCATGGTTTTAATGATGTTGATGGAAGCAAACAGTCAATATTCCAGTATGTTCTACTGACAACACAGAAGCTGAAGGGTTCTTTCAACAACCAGCAACTCCTTTTACCTCAAGCTGAGGTCCTCCTTCTACTGCAAGTAATCCATATACCTGTGGTTTGGAAGGAAGGGAATGTCAGGTTATCCCATGGAAAGGGCAGTGAAAATGCTTCTCTTTGTGATAGATAGGATGCAATGAGGCCTTCCTATACAACATTAGCAAAGCCTCCTTTGGCACAGCATCTGCTTGGAGGAGCCAAGAGAATTTCTGCAGCACCCCGTTTCTTCACAAGATTTTTCAACCCGTGTCAAATATATGCTAGCCTTCACCTAACCATTATGGTGGAATTCATGATGATTGCCGCCCCCCAAATACAATGTGTATTTTCTCAACATTTTAAAAATATCTTGTTCCCTATTGGCTTCTTGGGGTTGAGTGGAACATTTACACCATGTTTTGTGACCTCCTGGGTCAATTCATGCCCAAGAGAGCGACCCCCAGCCCCCCCCCATAATATAGAAGGGAACAAAAAGGGACTTCTGCCACTTCTCATTGTTGGAAAAGGGTCTCTCTAGGGTCTAAGATGGAAGAGAGAGGCCCCAAACTGCAAAGAGAGTGCTCCTCGTGTCCCCTAGAGAGTATTTCAGTACACATCTAGTTTGTTTTCTTTGCTGGAGCTGTGAGACGTACCTGCCAAGGTCTCCTGGGTGTGAGGGCGTAGCCTTCCAGATGACAGACTAAAGTTGCTCAACCCTGTTTTACAAGATGGTTAGTTGGCTTCCGCTTTTCTGTTGTGTTGATTTGCCATAAAGCTCCTCTCAAAATGCAGTGAGAACGTATGGGATTTCTAAATTTATCATGTGCTAATTTTTAAAGGTGGTTGGTAGGACCAGCTAAATTGTTCACTGTGATTCTCTGTATCCATATATTGCTACTAGAAGCAACCCAAATTAAATGTGAGCAAAAGTGAAAGTTCCTTCTCAGCCCCATTTTGGCATAGGTGAATCAATATGTTTTCCCTTCCCCTTCTCCTTCCTTCCTTCCTTCCTTCCTTTTCTTTTAATATACCAGAGCTCTTTTTCACATTTCAAAAATCTTTCTAATTTTGGGGGAAAATATCATTAAATTAAAACTCCCAATTAGTTCACTGAAATAGAGACCAGTATACATTGTCTGGTCAGAAGGACTCTGTTCTTATCCAGGATGTATACATGTAAGGAATACAGCATCCGAATCAAGGAAAGTAATGGTGTCACGATACTGACAAACTAGAATACTTTTAGAGGAGAGGGGGAAATGGCCAATAATATAGAAACCAAGCTCTACAAGGAATGGCTTAAGTACTTTGATATGTAGTTTAATGAGAAGATTGAGAGCTGATAATGATCGTCATGTTGAAATATCAGAAGGGATATAACATAGGAGGTGGAACATACTCACATGAAAAACAGCAGCTCCTCCTTCTCTATTTATTTATATTCCAGCTTTCCCCCAGTTCCTGAACCGAGGTAGTTTACAACAATTGATATGAATGTGAAAATAATCAAAACTGAAAAAATGAAAACCAGTGACAAACATAAACTATTAAGAAAGCAAGAAACAGAAAAACAAGCACATCCAGTAATAGGAGACCTGACTCCTTCCCCCATCGAAACAACCAATCCATTGAACCAAAAGATGGAAATAGCAAGACAAACTATTCCACTTAAGTATTAGAAATAACTTTCTCATAGTAACGACTTGTTTTCCAGTGGAACGGAGTGCGTCAGAAAGCAGTGGAGTGTCCTTCACAGGATATCTTTAAGTAGAGCTTGATCGGCCATATTGGGGGTGATTCAATTGTGTGTTTATTTGTATCAGACATTCGGACCAGATAACCCTCGGAGTCCTTTCAGGCTCAATGATTCTATGTAATAAAATGGGGCAATTGCTTTTTACTTTATCCCACCTTCTATTTTTTAAAAGTCTTATTTGACATAGTCACCTAGACCCATCAAGGGTTTTTGACTGTCATGCTCAAAAAGAGCTTTAAGATATTCCTTTCTTTTTAAAACTCAATTTCACAGTGGACTTTGGCATATTTCTGCAGCATCTCAGAAACAAGTTCCATCTATCAAATCAGTCCACTTCGAAGTGAAGAATGGGAAATTTCAGTCCTGGCAGCATGTAAAAAAATGAAATTGCTAAGGATGCTTTAGATAAATCAGACCAAGATGAATCTTAGTACCTGTTGTTGTTGTTGTTGTTTTTATTTTTTACTAAACAACATTGTTAGATGCGAGCCAAAATGATTCAGAACATGATCTAGGAATTCAGCCTACAGAGAATTACAGTAATCAATTGTAACCATAACAAAAGGACAAGGTCTCCAGTGGGTAATGTTCCAAAATAGAGAAAACAGCTTTTGACATGGACCGTTTAATGTATTCCTTATAGGTTGTTAAAATCAACAACTACACTGAGATTCTTGACAGAACTGGTAGATAATAATCGGATATTGGCCATAGCATTCACAAGAATCAATAAGCAATTCTGACGGATATGTCAGTAGCATAATATTGACACCGGAGTTCATTTTAGGATCGTTGGCGATACAAGGTGTAACACTTGCTTATGATACAACCTTTCAGTAGGGAATAATCTTGTTCTCACTCACAGCCTTTAGCTGTCTGGTACAAACATCTGGGAATGTATTTTGCTGCCTGTCATTCAGGAGACGTCAAACCGGATTTCATTATTGGCTCCTCCTCTAAGTACAGACAAACATATCTCTTTCTCTAAGAAGCTTTATCTGGGCAGCTGTCTGTCATTCATATTAACTATACATGCAAGCCCTGTGCTATTAGAGCAGTCCAATAGTGAGCAACAAGGGGGGAAACCCTGAACCATTACAACAATGTCCTTTAGTTTACACACGTTGTTATGTTGTTATCCACATTTTGGCAAAGACATGTGTAAGCTGAAAAATTGTAATGTATGTAGACAAATTCATCAACTTTGCCCTTTAGATTTTCTGAGGCTAAAAGCATTTATCAGTCCTTTACAAAAGTGGAAAAATGATTAATCAATCTTAGCTATATTTTGCTATAGATAATATCAGAGTCTATAAGCATCTTCTCTTTATTACACTTCTAGGACAGATTTTTGTTTTTGTGGAGATAGGAATATTGAGAGCACTTCCCAAGTGATGCACAGATCATATTAGGATACAACAATACAAAAGCCTTTATTGGCATAACATGGCAGAGAGTATAAAACATAGTACACGTAATAAAAAAGGGCTTCTCGTTTGCTACACATTCAGTTTGCAGACTTCATTCAGGAATCTTGCCACTGAAAGGCAGCAGCTAAAGTCCTGGCAATTTAAAAGCAAAATCACTTTGTCAGAATCGCTGCGGTTCTTCAATGAATCTATGGCTTGTGTTAGCAGGCTGGATCTTAGCTCCTGGTAGAGTGGACAGTGCAGGAGAATATGCGGTATGGAGTCTAGCTGTCCTGTGCTGCAGAGACAGACCCTCTTGTCCAGGGGTCCCCAAACTACGGCCCGCGGGCCACTTCCGGCCCGCCAAGGGCCCTGATCCGGCCCGCGGAGGAGGAGCGCCCCCCCTCCACACACAGTGCCCCTCCATTGGCTGGCTCACGCTATCCGTCAGGCCCGATGGACAGCGCGAGCCAGCCAAGGGAGGCTGCTCTGCATGGTCTACTCGCGCGTAAAGCACCTCGCGAGGTGCTTTACGCGCAAGTAGACCACGCGGAGCAGCCTCCCTTGGCTGGCTCACGCTGTGCATCGGGCCTGATGGACAGCCTGAGCCAGCCAAGGGAGGCTGCTCCGCGTGGTCTACTTGCGTATAAAGCACCTCGCGAGGTGCTTTACTCGCAAGTAAGCCGCGCGGGCCAGCTCCTCCCTTGGCAGGCTCACGGTGTCCATCGGGCCTGAGCCAGCCAAGGGAGCCTGAGCCAGCCAAGGGAGGCTGCTCCGCGTGGTCTACTTGCGCGTAAAGTACCTTGCGAGGTGCTTTACATACAAGTAGACCACGCGGAGCAGCCTCCCTTACTCGCAAGTAAGCCGCGCGGGCCTGCTCCTCCCTTGGCAGGCTCACGCTGTCCATCGGGTCTGATGGACAGCCTGAGCCAGCCGAGGGAGGCTGCTCCGCGTGGTCTACTTGCGCGTAAAGCACCTCGCGAGGTGTTTTACTCGCAAGTAAGCCGCGCGGGCCAGCTCCTCCCTTGGCAGGCTCACGTTGTCCAAGGGAGGCTGCCCTGGTGCTCCATGCAGTCATGCTGGCCACATGACCTTGGAGGTGTCTACGGACAACGCTGGCTCTTCAACTTAGAAATCCAGATGAGCACCACACCCCAGAGTCAGACACGACTGGACTTCATGTCAGAGGAAAACCTTTAACCAGGAAAATCTTGGAAGATCCAGGGTGGGAGAAAGAACTCTTGTCTGTTGGAGGTAGGTAGGAATGTTTCAATTGGCCACCTTGATTGCCATTTCATAGCCTGACAGTTTTTAGGGAGAATCCTTTGTTGAGAGGTGATTAGCTGGCCCTGATTGTTTCTTGTCTGGAGTTCCCCTATGTTTGAGTGTTGTTCTTTATTTACAGTTATAATTTTAGATTTTGTTCAGACTAGAAATAGGAAGATTTCCCATTCTCTGCTCCTGGAATTACTGCCTAAAGAGGTCTAGAAAGAACCCCCTCTAAGAGTCCTTCCACACAGCAAAATAAGATATGTGCAATGTGCATAGGAATTTTTTAATTGATTTTTTTTAAAAAAACTATAGTCCGGCCCTCCATCGGTCTGAGGGACAGTAAACTGGCCCCCGGTTTAAAAAGTTTGAGGACCCCTGCTCTTGTCGCTCGGGAGGCCATTGAGTCTTCCTCTATGGAGCGGCGATGGCATGATGTTAAATCTAGCCAGCATGTAGGCTCTTCTGTAAGAGGGGTTGGTGAGCTCTGTGATGTAAAAGGCTGGATTTCCCTGTGTGTATGGAATTGCCATGTTAATGGGTGAGCAGGATTTGTTTGCCAAGCTCAACAATTGGTTGTGGTCCCTTTCTAGCAGCCTCCTTTTGATGAGGGTACAAATCTCGGGAAAAGATAGTAGGGTCAGGAAATCGCTGTCATAGCCCAATTCCCCGATCTTTGCTAGGACAGTTGAGCACCATTTGGAGTGGTGGAGTTCGCTCAAGGTGAGTTGAGTCAGAGAGAATCAGAAAATACATTATGCAAGCTTTTGAAGAAAGACAAATCTGAGTAATAAATAATATCCATGTACTTGCTAAAGGAAAAGGCTTGCATAGGCTGTGCTCTAACAATAAAAGCAGAACAATGAAAAAGGTGGTCAGTCGTTTTGCCTATGTCTTATCCATCTCAGCTTCTCCCCTTCCTTGTAATTCTTTTCTTCCTTAACTTTCTTCTCTATCGCCTGATAAAGTAGGGTGAACACAAATATATATATTCTCCTTGCAATATCAGTTCCCTTGTAGATTCAAGGAGATGATCACTAAAAGTGAGTGTTTGGTCAAGATACTTAATGGGCAAAAATGGAACTTTTCTATGTCGTCTGCTGAATGAAGTGACCCTAGTTCTTCAGTCCCTACCCTGCAATGCTTGAGTTGCTATTCTAGGGCATAATTATTTGATGGTACCCATTGAGGTGAAGCCCATACCCAAGCAGGTTGTGTGCTTGGTCCAATCCCTGAAGCTCCTGCTGGCACCCGGCCCGTAGCCAGGATTTCGATTCGGGGGGAGCTGAGTTTGATTTGGGGGGTCTGAGTCTGTGTGAGAGAGGGTCTACCCTAGCAAACCTTTTGTTTTGTTACCCCAATACCTCCATACATATGAGATATATTGAGCATAGTGATCAGATCATGATATGAATAAACGTAACAATTAAAATAATGTACCAGTAAGGCCTTTTCGCGGACCACCATGAGAATTCCAGGAGGGGCTCAAGCCCCCCAAGCCCCCCAAGCCGCCCCCCCCTCCGGCTACATGCCTGGCTGGCACCCAACATATTAAGGTGCCTTACCCCAGCACTTCATGATCCCCAGGGCCTGCTATAATGAAGAACAGATCAGCAACATTATGTGAAGCCACTTGAGGTCTAAGTGGCTCTGCGCAGTCCTTTAATGAAACTACGATCACGGCATCATCATGATTAGGGTCCTGTGGGCTCCTTGTGTTGTCCCTGTCTCTCTAAGGTATCATAGCAGCCAAGATTTGATTATTGATCCTCTATTTGGTAGATACTCCGGGCGCCCTTTTGGGAAGAGGGAGTGATGGCTTTTGGAAAGCCTTGGATTTTTATAAGCTAGACCAGAATGGCCACTAAAGTCTAACAATCCCCGAACAACCTCAGATGATGGATACCTCCAAGTCAGGAATTTCAGCAGCTGTTGCTTTTTGAAACCCTTGTCTTTTGATTCCATGCTGCCTTTTGGGGAATGAGATGAAATGGCAGGACGCAAGTCAGCCAAGAGCTATTCCTTTACACGTAACTTCAGGTGATGGGGGAGGCCGACTGAACTACTGGAGTTCCAAAGGCCAACCCACAATGATCAAAAGAGGCCTCGTGCCGTAATGTGGGCATACACTTTCCCTTCGCTCTCTCTAGGAATTTGCACAAACCCAGAGCCCTCTGAACTCAGCACTTTTATCGTTCTGTATGGTACTGTTTTTACGATGTTATGTTTTATTGTGATATGTTTTTATTTGGGTTGGTTTTGATGCTATCTTATTGTGCTGTCCCTTTGTAAGCCATCCCAAGTCCCTTAGAGGAGATGGAGGCAGGGTATAAAATTATTATTATTATTATTATTATTATTATTATTTAGGTCAAATATCCCCTCCCCCCCCCCCAAAATAATGATAAACTGGACATTGGGCCTTATAGAATCCAAACTGGGTCTGCTTCAAAGCTATGACTCAAGAGCTTGATGTACTCCCAAGTCTGATCCCAATAAAAATGGCAGGTATCAGCAGGATGGCTGACATCTCCCCATCCTATGAATGCCCACTGTGGTCTCTCCGGGCTTATAGGTCTGTGGAGGGGCATGGCCTTTGACTATTCAGATATCTCAACACACTTCTAGATGTCATGCCAGAAATCTTCCCATTCCCAAACTGGGACACTGAATGTCAGCCAATCACCCCATGGTGAAATCTGTAAAACGTCGCCGCAGCATCACCATGTCCCCATTTTATAGCTAGCCAGCCAGCCAGCCTTCAAGCTATTCATTGCTTGTCTGCTCACTGGTACAGCATGTTTTCTGACCCAGCAGGGCTCTTATGTTTGCCGTCATGTCAGAGAGCAGACATGGGCTAGGACATGAGACAGAGTGTGTTTGATTCTATAAAGGTGAATCTGAAAGCTTTTATCTAGAAAATACAGGTCTGTTTGTGAAGATATTTCAGAGACAATCAAGTCTTTCAAAGAGTGCCAAGAAAGTCAGGTGTCCAGTATGACAGAAAAATCAGGTAGCTGTGAATGGGAACTAGAAAAGTAGAAACCAGAGAGAGAGCTTGCATAAGCTTGGCTCCTACAGCAGGAGCCCTGCCCAGGCTCAAAGTAGAGATCTGCTAAAGTCCACAGATGATGACCAGTTCTAGTATATGAGGCCAATTCTCTGGGAGAGCTGAGCCAGACACAACTGCCTCCTGTTGAGCTGCTAGACCAGGGAATGGATAAGCTCTTACTCCTTTCTGAATCCCTGGAGACGATGGACAAGTGATAAGATATAAGGTAGAGCGAAACTATTTGGTGTAGGAGATGTGTACTTTTTATTCAAATAAAATGGTATGATATTGTATTCTGATCTATTAAACTGTTTCCTATACCAAATATGACATGCATCTTAAAATTTGCTCATGTCTAATGTTCACCTTGGTTTGGCTAAATTATATCACTAAAATTGAAGTGCACATTAGATTTGATGGCATGTTAGAATTGCACACACAAACCCACCTCTGTGAAAAGGCCAAGAACTCCAGAGGCTGGATGAGGAGGCCAACCGGCCGTATATTCCATGATCTGATTCCTGATTTTCTGCTTTAGACTGGATTATATGTTTCCGCACTGCCAGATAATCTGGGATAAACAGAAAACCTGGGATCAGATCCTGGGAGAGAGGGCCTGTCTGGAAGGGCCCTAAGAGGCTGTTTCTGGTGATGGTGGCAGCCTCAGGGCTCCTTGGCACCCAGAGGAGGAACTCCTGGTTGGTGACCCAATCATTCCTGCACTTAGCTGCTTTCACCAGGAAGACTTTCAGCTCTTTCTGGTCAAAGGAGCATTAAACATCACCCTTGCCACATCCCTCTAGACCAGGGCTTGGCCACTCATCTTGCTTTCATTGTGGTTCCCAAGTAGCCTAATTCACAAGGCCTTCAAAAACTCCCATTCAGGTTTGATGGCCTCATGAATGAGGCCAGTTGGGAACTGAATGAGACCCTTGTGTTTGTCAGCCTCAGCCTGACGGAGGGGCATGCTTCCCAACTGGCCTCATTTATGCTTTTTTTTTTGGGGGGGGGGGGGGTCAAAAGACACATAGCAAGTTGAGTTCCTGATCTATAGTTGGCATCTACATGAGCTAAAATGACTAATATGACTATAAAGACATTGAGTAAACAAACACGGACAGCTAGCAGAAAGACACCACCGTGTCTGCATGATACATCCCTTCTTCCCTTTAATAATGTGAGCTCCCATTGGGCTGTAACGATGTGGTAGAGGTTAGTGAAAAGCAGGTATCAATAGGAGGGCAAAGGCACGGATTACTCCTGGAGTCAGATCTCCACCGCTTTATGATTAACCAAGCTCTCCCCCAGCCTTGCTTTACATCTTTTTCTCTTTTTGTACTTCTAAGAAAGTAACAACATAGTAGATACTTCAAGGTTTCTGTACAGATTTATCAGGCATGGTGAACATGTTATGGAAACCTACTTGAAGTTGTAACAGAAACAGATAAAAAGCAAGTAAAATGGAATCATTTAGATCATATTGGTTTGTTTTGTCAATGTGCAACAGAGAGGTGTGGATCTCTTTCCACTCTCAACCCCTGTGGCAGCCCTTCTTAGCCTTGGGTGGTATAGGTCTTCTAAATACATAAATCAAGGTGATTTGGAAGTAATTCTTCTCACTGCTTCCACTGGGACATATTTCCACACAAGGATGCCTGGGCTTACAGTCTGATATTCACATCTATTTTGCATAAATTGAAAGATTTCCATGGCAGACGGCAGCAAATGCTTCAGGAGAGTAACAAAACCTCTAAGTGTCTTTTCAATAGTCTTCTATTGTCTGCTTTGTGCCTTGCATTGATGCGTGTCAGTGGCATTCCCCAAACTAGAAGTGACAATTAGCACGGAGCATTTCCAATGTTATAAAGTGATGTCCTGGATGGCATAACATGAAAGGCATGACACAGGATATAAATGGCCTTGCGATAATCGAATATAGAACTGACAGATCCTCTTGTAACTGATATCCCAAAATGCTTTCTGAGTTGACAGTTTTGGCAGAATCATCTGCCAGCTTTTGTTGCTACTGCTGCATGGATGTATATATGCCTTCAAGGCACCTGGCAACTTATGGTGATCCCTTGATTCATAGGGTTTTCTTAGTCAAGGAATACTCTGAGGTGGTTTTGCCTGTTCCTCCCACTGAATCATAGCATGAAATACCTGGTGTTCATGGTTGGTCTTTCGTCCCAATATTAATATTAATGAGGGCTAGCTTTGCTTCACTTCCAAGTTCAGATGGATCTGGTTCCTTCATGGTATTTAGGCTTTGGTGATCACATTTAGCTATATTTTGGAATGTACCTGTGTTGGGAATAAGGGTAAACAATTAATCTTGAGTATACTAATCAGGAAAGAAATTAAGTTTAAAGATTTACCAATGAGACTGTAAAGAAAATAATTAAGATGTGCTAAATAGACTTTTTTCAACTTTAATAAGGAACAAAAGTCCCATTTTGTAAAGTACTCACAAAAATCAAATTACTGTAATATTAATTTTATTCAGTATGCACTTGCAAAGGGAATTTCAATTGCTTTAGCAAGAAAGTTAATTTCATTTTTAAAGGAAAGCCACTAAAAAAGAACATGTATAGGTAATTTATTTATTCAGATGGATTATTTAGCGGCATGGTAAATAATGTCATGCATTTTTTCCTTTTTCAGCCAATTCCTGCCCTAGACTGGATGAAAACATATGACAACATCGGTAAGAGTAAGTACAATGCACTAGCTGTTTTGGGGTACACTGTTATTAAATACTAGCTGTGCCCGCCACGCATTGCTGTGGCCAACCTTTCCTCCCTTCTTCTTTCTCTCTTTCCTTCCCTCCCTCTTTTTCTTTTCCTTCTTCTTTCTTCCATCTCTACCTGTTTCTTTCCTCCTTTCCTTTGCTCTTTGGTTCCATCCTTCCTTGTCTCTTTCCTTCCTCGTTCCCTCCCTCTTTCTCTCTTTTGTTCCTTCTGTCCTTTCTTCCCTCTCTCTTTCTTTCCTTCTTTCACTTTTTTTCCTTCTCTACCTTTCTTTCTTTCCTTCATTCTCTCCCTCCTTCTCTACTTCCTTGCTTTCTGTGTATATGGTGTATATATGCATATACGTGTGTATATATTTCTGTATATGTGTGTTTGTGTATATATGTAGTTTGCGCATGCGTTGTAATGTTTTGTTTTGTTTTTTTGCTTTTATAGTCTCTTCTGCTGCGTTTTTCAATATTTTAATGAGTAGTGGTCACTCATTGGCCTGATAGGTGTATAGTGTCCAAATTTGGTGTGCAGTGTTTTTGAGTTACGTTAATCCCACAAACGAACATTAGATTTTTATTTAGAGAGCGGGCCAGGGGACAGTTCCATCTTGTGTCCTGCATATGTCATCGTTGGGGACATATGCAACTGCTGCTCTGGGCCAGAATGAAGGGGGGGGGGGGGCAGAAGACAGTTCCACCTTGTCTCCTGTGGCACGTGTTGCTGTGGCCTCGGGAAACAGGAATCGCGGACATGAAGCAATCCGGGCTAGGGAAGACCACCCCACAAAGATTTCCTGTAGGAAGGAAGAAGCCAGGCTTTTAAGCTGTAAGGGTTTTCAAAGGTTATGAAGGTAGGCAATGTATGTGTATATGTATATGTGTATGTATGTCTGCATGTGTATATATGTGTATAGTTGTGTGTGCTTGTGTATATGTATATATGTGTGGTTTGCATGTGTATATATATGTATGTGTATATGTTTATGTATGTGCATATGTATATGTGTGTGCATGTGTATATATGTGCTACGTATGTGTATGTGTGTGTGTGTATGTATGTGTATGTATATATGAGTGGATATGTGTTTGTGTAGATATGTGCATGTGCGTGTTGTTTGTATATGTCTGTAGGCTTGGGCTTACTTGGGCCCTCCAGATGTTTTGGACTTCAGTTCCCACAATTCCTAACAGCCAGAACAGCATGGCTGTTAGGAATTGTGGGAGTTGAAGTCCAAAATGCCTGGAGGGCCAACTAGGCCCAGGCTTGTTATAATCTCAATTGCCACCTTCTTTCTGTGAAATTAAACTTAATCAATTCCATGTGTTAATCCAGAGTTTCAGTGAGTTACAATAATAATCTATATCTATAAATTTCCTACTGGCGTCCAACGGGGAAGCAAAACTCTAAAACCCCTCCACAAAACTCCACCAAAATTGCCATGCCCCAAGGACAACCCACTAGGTACAAACTAATCCAGTCAGAAATCAAAACAACACAACCACACACAGAAAAAACGGCAAAACAACTGAGCATGCGCACTGGCGCAAAGTCCCCAGCGCGCGCGCACACATGGCCGAACGGGCAACGCACTTCCCTCCCTCCCTCGCCCCACCCAGCGCGAACACGTCACCGCACTTCCCCAGGGCACACACACACACACACACACACACAAGCAACGCCACTTCCCCCCGCCCCCTTCCCTCCACCCCCTCCTTCATCTTACTCCTCCCACGCTGCCTCCAAGCCCCACTCCGCACACTCCAAGCCTCGCCGCGCCGCATCCCCACTGGAAAGACATGCCCCCTCCCTTCGCCCCACCCCTTCCCTCCCTGAGACACTCCTGGAAGGAAAGGGGTGGGGCGAAGGGAGGGGGCATGTCTAACCGGAGAGGGAGGGAGGAGGGAAGGAGTGAGTCACAGAGGAAAGGGGTGGGGCGAAGGGAGGGGGCGTGTCTTCAAAGTCGCCCCCTCCCTTCTCCCCACCCCTTCCCTCCCTGAGTCACTCCTTCCCTCCTCCCACCCCCTCCGGAAAGACACGCCCCCTCCCTTCGCCCCACCCCTTTCCTTCCAGGAGTCAATCAGGGAGGGAAGGGGTGGGGCGAAGGGAGGGGGCGTGTCTTTCCGGAGGGGGTGGGAGGAGGGAAGGAGTGACTCAGGGAGGGAAGGGGTGGGAAGAAGGGAGGGGGCGACTTTGAAGACACAATGATGGATCCGGACCAAAGCATTCAATATGCCCAAATATCCACACAGATGGAGTTTGAGGGAAATAGACCTTGACATTTGGGAGTTGTAGTCACTGGGATTCAGAGTTCACCAACACTCAAAGAGCATCCTGAACCCTACCAACGACAGAATTGGGGCAAACATGCCACACTGAACCCCCATGACCAACAGAAGATACTCAAGTTTACACACAAGCACAAAGAAGGGGGAGGAAGGAGGGATGCCAGAGAGAGAGAGAGAGAGAGAGAGAGAGAGAGAAAGAAAGAGGGGAAAGGAAGGAGTGTGAGAGAGAGAAAGAGGGAAAGAGGGCGAGTGAAGGAAGGAAGAGAGGCCAGGCAGAGACTTCAAAACTCTTACTAAAGGCCACAGCAACGCGTGGCAGGGCACAGCTAGTAATAATAATAATAATAATTACAACTTTATTTTTATACCCCACCATCTTCTCCCCAAAGGGACTCGGGGGGGGGGGGGGGGGCTTACATGGGGACAAGCCCGAGAATCACAGATTAAAAACAACAGCATTAAAAACAGTCAGATAAAAACACAACACAATCACAACAACAACAACATGAAAACGATATCTGGATGAAAAACAGAATCAGGATGGGTCTAGGCTCAGGTAGTGCCATGAATTCTTAAGTAGAGCTGAGGAAAGGTGCAAAATTCATGTGTGCCAATCTAGACAGAATACAAGTCAAAAATTTGAAATATTGCCACCTTGCATTCTAGATGCAGGTGCAAATGATGATGGTGATGATGATCTAGATCTAGGGAAGTAATGCTACCCCTCTATTCTGCTTTGGTTAGACCACACCTGGAATATTGTGTCCAATTCTGGGCACCACAATTCAAGAGAGATATTGACAAGCTGGAATGTGTCCAGAGGAGGGCGACTAAAATGATCAAGGGTCTGGAGAACAAGCCCTATGAGGAGCGGCTTAGGGAACTGGGCATGTTTAGCCTGAAGAAGAGAAGGCTGAGAGGAGATATGATAGCCATGTATAAATATGTGAGAGGAAGCCACAGGGAGGAGGGAGCAAGCTTGTTTTCTGCTTCCTTGGAGACTAGGACGCGGAACAACAGCTTCAAACTACAATAGAGGAAATTCCATCTGAACATTAGGAAGAACTTCCTGACTGTGAGAGCCGTTCAGCAGTGGAACTCTCTGCCCCGGAGTGTGGTGGAGGCTCCTTCTTTGGAAGCTTTTAAACAGAGGCTGGATGGCCATCTGTCAGGGGTGATTTGAATGCAATATTCCTGCTTCTTGACAGGGAGTTGGACTGGATGGCCCATGAGGTCTCTTCCAACTCTTTGATTCTATGATTCTATGATGACAATGACGATGATGATGATGATGTGCCAGCACAGTACTTGATGCTTTAAGAGAACAAGAAAATAGTCCCCCTATCTACAGGCTTACAGTCTAATTTAGACATGAAACAAAAGGCAAAGGTAGAGAATTGAGTTCAGTAGGTACTGCCGCCTTCTCTCCTTCTGAGGTCATGGCAGCAGGAACTGAAATGGATGGAGGACTTTTCATCTGCTTCTGGTACATAACATAATGGTTCTTGTCTTCCTCTGAGTCTAGAACAATGACAGTTGGGACATGGGAAAGATTTTCATCAGCTTCTTGGCCTGGGCATGATAGAGCTGTGTCTGCTTTCTTCTGTCCCTCTGAGGCCTGGCCAGCCATATGAGCTTCTTCTAACTGATTAAGGAAGGAGGACTGATTAAGTCAAGGGGACTCCAAATGCAGTGATATTGTTTTTCTTGATTTTCAGAACCTGCAGCCACAAAGCAGAGTCAGGAGCCGGTGACCAAGGTGACAGAGAGACCAATACCACCAGTAAGTAAAACTATACACTAGAAGAAATACTTCCATACCAATATTGGTCAAAATGAACGCACATAAAGCATAAAGATACCTTACAGTTTTAGTTGAGCTTTGTTGCTGGGCTTTCAATTCCTTCATTTTCTTGTGGAGTAAAGAATATTGAATTTGCAATTACGGTTTTACTAGAACCTACTGCCCATGTTTTAATTGAGTTATCCCATTTCTTTATTATTTTAGGTGGAATGCTATATGGGAGGCATTGGAATAAGTACAAAAATTTGGGCAGTATCATTATTTTATATGGCTTTACCCTTGTTGTTATATCCCAATTCCATTTTTTCCAATTCTTGATTTGTTTACTTGTTTCCTTCCTTACTTTGTTATAATTGTGGAACTCATTGCCTCCATATATATTGAGCAATGTCGGAGTTACGACCTTTTGCAAAGGCGCTCAAGACTTGGCTGTTTGGTTGTGCATTTAAGTAACCGGATCAAATTTTGCCATAGTCACTGCTGAATGTTTTTATGTTGAATGTTTTATGTTGAATGTTTTTATATTGAATCTTTTATATTGTGTATAAACTGTTTTAAATTGTAAGTCGCTCGGAGCACCTTGGTGGAGAACGACTAATTAAGAAATAAAGTGATGATGATGATGATAATTTATCTGAATTATATTATTTAAAATTTTAGGTATATACACCCCTAAGTATTTTATGGAAACCTACTTCAAGTTGTAACAGAAACAGATAAAAACCAAGTAAAATAGAATCGTTTAGACCATATTTGGTGTGGGTCTCTTTCCACTCTCAACCCCTGTGGCAGCAGAGATGCAGTCGGGAAACAGTATAAAAGAGGCATGCCCATCGGTTTCATTAATAAGGACGGCTAACTGTATTTTTCGCGAGAAAAAGATGGATCTCTTTCTTGTGGATAGAGCATCCTACCAGAACCCATGTAGAGTTTCTATTTTGATATGATGCTTTTGCATTTTTCTGTCTTATTCCTCTGAGAATCAAAGAAATTACATGAAAATTGTTTCGCACTAATTTGCAGCCGGATTACACAGAAATCTTATTGTAACTACTTAGCTGAAATCTCAGGGCTGAAATCTGCCTCATATCCTTCAGGGCTGCTGTTGAAAGTCTTCCTGAAATATTTCACTCATCATTAAGATGTGCTAAATAGGCTTCCCCCCCCCCCCCCCAACTTTAATAAGGAAAAAAAGTCCTATTTTGTAAAGTACTAACAAAAATCAAATTAATATTAATTTTATTCAGTATGCACTTGCAAAGGGAATTTCAACCGCTTTAGCAAGAAAGTTAATTTCATTTTTAAAGGAAAGTGACTAAAAAGAACATGTAGGGGTCATGTATTTATTCAGATGGATTATTTAGCGGCATGATAAATAATGTCATGCGTTTTTTTCCTTTTCAGAGAATACCTGTCTCAAAAAGAATCACCGTTCTTTATCGGAACTCCGATGACAGTAAGTACAACGCACTAGCTGTTTTGGGATACGCTGTGATTAATTATAAAGGAGGGGCAATTGCTCATTATTATGTGTAAGGGAAGGGTCTTGTTTCTTGCCCAGTTTGATGCTCTAATAATCCCTGATAACCAGGGCATCCTGTCAAAAGGTTTCCTACTGAAATTACAGCAAGGTCTTCCAGGGATAGGAAAAAATATTCTTGGGCTGTGCGGATTAACGCTGCAGTTTGGGAGGTCGCATTTAAAATGCTCCCTGCACAGACTTTGACTTATCATGCGATTGTGTCCTCCCTTCACCAACTTGTCTTCTACAAATAGATGTTTCTGCCAGTGGTAGTCTACTAGGACAGTGGAAACCTCTTACATGTTAACATAAATATAAAGAGGGTTCCTGATCCCATGGAATATCTACAACCAGTTGGATATTGTTGTTGTTGATAAAAATTCTCCATGGGAATCAATTTTAACATCTTTCTTCACAATATTTTTACAAATTTTACAATAATTTTACAAATTATGTTGTTTGTCAGCAAGACTCAATTACAGTGATATTGTTTTTCTTGATTTTCAGAAGCTAAAACATCAACAGAAGCTCCCAAGCCAGAAAGGGCTGTTCCATCAGTAAGTACAACTATACACTACAAGATATACTTCCATACCAATATTGATCAAAATGAACGGAGGTGAATCATAAAGATACCTTACAGTTTTAGTTGAGCTTTGTTGCTGGGCTTTTATGTTGACATAATAGCTGGACATAGCTATGTAAAAAGAGTGTATTGTGGTCTGAAACTGCTCAGAATACACTTGGTGCTGTTTTATTTCACTCGGGAACTTTCATACTAGACTGTTCTAGCACTAAGATGCTACTTTAATTGCCGTGTCAACATCCTATGAAATGTGGCATTCCAGGGCAGGATCCCCTCTGACTCTCTACATCATACAGTTGAGTTACAAATAGCAAGCAGTTCATTGAAAATAGTAAAAGCCATAGCAAATAAAGTAATCCACAGCAAAAAGGTAAATCCAATAGATTTGGAAGTAAAAAGAGCAATGAATCCACAAAGAAAGAGTCCCGGAAAATACAATGAACCGGAGGCAAAAAACAACAGCAAAGGTATTTAAACAGGAATCAATCAAATAACAAGGTCCAGGAGCATAACATACAGAACTATCCCTAGAATCCAACGATGCTTTGTCTGAAGTTAAGCTCCGTACTTGACACAATATATTTACTTTGTTTCCCAAACAGCAAGAAATGGATTTTTTCTTAGTTTGGTTTGTCTACTAGCGTCTGTCGCAATCTGGCTGAGCGCCATAGATTCTCATTTGTTTTGTCTCTGCTGTCTGAAAGCTCTTTGTCTATTCAAGGCCTCATTAAATTTTACACCTGGTGATAACTGACCCTGTGACTGTCGCTCAGAGCTTCTCCCAGGCTCAAGACCTTGAGATTCCCTTTGCCGCAACACAGGCCTGTCTAAGACATCAACTGAACTCTATTCAGGCCCCACATCCTGAAAACTAGGCCCAGGAGAGAGACTATCATCCCCGTTCCCATCACATTCCCTTCAGGAACATCTACATGAACAGCATCCCCATTCCCATCACAGGAATCAACTTGAACATGAACATCATTGTCATTCCCATCAATCACAGGCTGAACAGGCTGACATACAACATGAAATCATTTCCAAACCCCATAGCTGATCTGAGGGTGCCTTGGACAGCGAGAAGATCCAACCAGTCCATACTTCAAGAAATAAAGCCTGACTGCTCATTGGAGGGAAGAATAGTAGAGGCCAAGATGAAGTACTTTGGCCACATAATGAGAAGGAAGGAAAGCTTAGAGAAGACAATTATGCTGTGGAAAACTGAAGGAAAAAAGGAAGAGGGGCCGACCAAGGGCAAGATGGATGGATGGGATCCTTGAAGTGACTGAATTGACCTTGAAGGAGCTGGGAGTGGTGACGACCAAGGACTGAATTGACCTTGAAGGAGATGGGAGTGGTGACGACCAACAGGGAGCTCTGGCGTGGACTGGTCCCTGAAGTCACAAAGAGTCGGAAACGACTGAACGAATGAACAACAACAACAAGCTGATCATGGAGTTTTCTGGACAAGAATTATTCAGAAGAGGTTCACCACTGCGTAAACAGATGAACCGTACCTCTCAATAAGAATTATATACAAAGGATGATACGTTTATAGTAGAGTACTAATGTTTTCCAATAAACTAAAAAGCAGAGACATAACTCATGGCATATCCAAAAATATGTATTTATTTTATTTACATCATTTATATTCTGCCCTTCGCACCCTGAAGGGGACTCAGAGCGGATCACAGAACACTTACATGGCAAACATCAATGCCGTTAAACAGGACAGACAACAGATAGAGGCATTTTTCCCAACTTTGGCCTCTTGGAGGCTGTGCTCTACCCTGGCAACAGGGGGGTGCTGTCACTCCATCCTCTATGATGAAGAGCCTTGATCACAGACTTCCTCCTTCCTTTGGCCACCGGCATTTTTCTGGTACTTCCTTTATAAAATACCTTCCTGCTCAAGCAGTGCCTAATTTCTCTACTCATAGCTCACAGCTGTTTTCGAACTGCTTAGGTGAACAGTAAGCTGGGTTGAAGGTCAGGTACTCACCCTGACTTGGACTTCGAACTGGCAACAAGGGATGGACACCACTATATCTCCTGTGGCGGTGTCACATCGTGAAAATGGCCAAAGAGATGTATGGGTAGATAAGGCTGTTTCTTAATAACAGTCCTTTTAGAGAAATATAGGTTACAGCCCTGTAACACTTCTCCAGGGGAGATCAAGTTATACCCAAAAAATTACTTTTCCAAGGTCTGTTTCACAGGCCTTCTTGAAATCAACTTTTCATATCAAGGGAGATGAAGATTTCCTTCAAATCAAGGAAATATTACAGGGCATGACCTGTTGTTTATTCTGGGAAGACTATGCCATCAAACACCTCCCCCCCCCCCCCCAAGATGTGTTCATTCACCTTTCTTTGATGAGCATGCTGTTTCTCAGGCACCTGAATTTTCATTAGCATTTTCAGGAATAAAATATCATACATTATTAGTATTAATATTGTTGTAGTAGTTATAGTTACCTTTATTTTATCATTTTATTATAGATGATTTAAGATAACACAATATATTATAAATAATACATCATTTTGAGTAAAAATAAACACTTAAAATTAGAAATGGGGACCAAAAATATCCTCCAACACTTCTTCCCCATTAACTTTGGGAATTAGTGGATAAATGTGATTTGTTACACTTTAGAAATACAGCAAGCTGTCACTGTATTAATTCACAGAAGGAAATGTGATAAGTAACCTAAGAAATAAATTGTTGCTTCAAAGCTGTGTTGTAGAGAAGAAAGAGATGAGAATATTAATCATGGAGTCTGAGAACTAGTATTTATATCTAGGAGTAGAAGCATGATGTAGCATGGATATAAAGGAAGCAGGATTAAGTACTATATATCGCATTGGTGAGAAAGTTTCCTTTCCTTTCCTGTCCTTTCTAAAATCTATAATGACTGCTCAGTATTCACTCATTTAGTTCCAGGATTGAATCAGTGAATCCACTGAAAACTGAATTAATTCTTATTTTGCATTTTTTTAGTTGTAGTTTTAATAGTTTGTAGTTTGTAACATAACTAAGTAGTACTACTAGTAGTAATGTGATATAGCTCTGCATCACATGTATTGTTTTCATTTTTGTATGTAATTTTAGCTTTTAAAAGTTTTAGAAAGCTATAATGCAGACATAGAAGGATTTCTAGATGTATTTGGTGGGGGCATTTGTAACAGATCTTCTCTCTAGGCTGGCCCTACAGCTCCACTCCTTGGACTCCTATCCCTCTCCTTGGATCCCTACCCCACCCTCTTAAGATCACATGTTGGATCAGACAATTGTGCCTCAAGGTGATCTCAGCATGAACCAATGGAAGTGTTGTTCTGTGGGTTTACTGTTGTAATTGATAGATTCCTCGATCCAAACTTAAAACAGAAACAGACAGACACAATTTTAAATAAAATAAAATAAACAGAGAATTCTATAAATATGCAGTTAAATCACGAATTAGCCCTAGAACTATTTAATCATTCACAGCTTCTCCAAAAACAATTCAGTTCTTCCTCTGATTGATTTTCCTACGTGATGTTCCCTGGGCTCTCCAGGGATATCAAAATCCAAGGATGCCCAAGTTCTGCTAGATCCAATGGCATAGTAAAATGGTGAGCAATTCAAACAAGTGCCTCTGATCATTGCCTTCACCCCATCTCTGTCCAAGTCTTTTGGGAGCATGACACGGCAGGCTCTGAACTTGTGGGCCTTCCAGTAGCTGAGATCATGTAACGTCCCTATCTCCTTTCTTTGTAAGCATAGTAGAAAATGCCATCGTAATAGCTTATAAATTAGTTGAAAGGTTTCTGAATAGATTAATTAATAAGCCTTGGATGGGACAAAGCTTGTGTTGTTTCCTAATACAACAAAAGCGAGTTAACAGGAGCCATTATTGCAAGAGCGGAGGAGAGGGTTCTAATATATTAGCGAACACGGCAATGCAAAATTACTGCTTCTTATTTGACCTCCAGATATACATTAAGTAGTAGGTTGGACTCCCAAGTACAGTGAATAATTTATCAGTAGATTAAATATGAGGCTTCTGCATAATCTGCTGGTGGTTTGTGGCTTGGGATATTTTTACTGTCCATGCATCTGTATTAATCTTCACTTCACTTTATTTCTTAATTAGTCGCTCTCCACCAAGGTGCTCCGAGCGACTTACAATTTGAAATAGCATTTCACAATATAAAAACATTCAACAGTGACTATTTGGCAAATTAGATCTGATTACTTAAATGAACAACCAAACAGCCAAGTCTTGAGCGCTTTTACAAAAGGTCGCAACTCCGAAATTGCTCTAACATTTGGAGGCAACATTTGGAGGCAACATTTGGAGTTCCACAGAATTGGAGCATAGGTAAAAAAAGCTCTACACCTTGTAGCTTCCAGGTGTACCTCCCTAGGGCCCAGTATGTATAGGAGATTTTCCTGGGCAGATCGAGGTAACCACTGATGGAAAAAAGGAATGAGGCGGTCCCTAAGATATAAAGGTCCTTGGCCATTTTGAGCTCTAAATGTCAGGATCAGTATCTTGTAAGAGATCCGATGTTCTATTGGTAACCAATGCAGTTGTTGCAGAATCGGTGTAATATGGGATCTTATAGATGATCCTGCTTCAGAAGGTTGGCATATAAGGCGTTACAATAGTCCAACCTAGTGGTGACTGTTGCGTGGATTACCTTTGCCAATGCTTCTACCAGAAGGTAGGATGCCAATTTCCTTGCCTAGCGAAGTTGAAAAAAGGCCTGCTTAATCTGACTTCTAAACAAGGTGAAAGAAGAAAGCGCAAAAGCTGGGTTGCAGCTAAACATCAAAAAAACCAAGATTATGGCAACAAGAATGATTGACAACTGGAAAATAGGGGGAGAAAATGTGGATGCCACGACAGACTTTGTATTTCTAGTTGCAAAGATTTCTGCAGATGCAGACTGTGGCCAGGAAATCAGAAGACGCTTACTTCTTGGGAGGAGAGCAATGTCCAATCTCGATAAAATAGTAAAGAGTAGAGACATCACACGTAACCTACGGATGTGAGAGCTGGACCTTAGGGAAGGCTGAGCGAAGGAAGATAGATGCTTTTGAGATGTGGTGCTGGAGGAAACTGCTGAGAGTGCCTTGGACTGCGAGAAGATCCATCCAGTCCATCCTCCAGGAAATAAAGCCCAACTGCTCATAGGAGGGAAGGATACTAGAGACAAAGTTGAAGTACTTTGGCCACATCATGAGGAGACAGCAAAGCCTAGAGAAGAAAATTATGCTGGGGAAAGTGGAAGGTAAAAGGAAGAGGGGCCGACCAAGGGCAAAATGGATGGATGGCATCCTTGAAGTGACTGGACTGACCTTGAAGGAGTTGGGGGTGGCGACGGCCGACAGGGAGCACTGGTGTGGGCTGGTCCATGAGGTCATGAAGAGTCGGAGACGACTGAACGAATGAACAACACCAACAAATCTGACTGATGGAGGCAGTTCAGATCATTGGTATTCAGCTAAGCATCTTGAATAAGTAAATAAAGTTAGAATTACAACTTCACTGCCAAATATTCACAACTATGTAAAGCCATATGAAGAAATTATTTATTCCATTCTGAATCTTGATGAGATTGCATAGCTAATGTTGATGTTTCTAAGATACTCTATACACTGGCACATAAATTGACCTCCTGTATAAGTCGAGGACAGGCCTGCTAGCCACATTTATGAAATTTGATATAACTTGTGGATATAAGTCAAAGGCCATTTCATACAGAAGGAAAAGCTTCAGGAGTCTAGTTGTTTCTGGTGGCAATGGCCACCATTCTCCTGCCCAGTGGAAAGAAGAGAGGGAATCGGTGCTTCTTTTAGATGATTCCAGGATACACTAAGACCTCGCCTTTCGACATTCTGCTCAGAGAAATTTCCTTCTTAAATAAAAGTTGAGGAATGGTACTTACAAAGACCTATGGCTAAGTCGACCCAGTTCTTGAGCCATTTTTTTGAGTAAAAAATTTAGATTTGTGCCATTGTGTAGTAGCAGTAACCTTTATCTGTATCCCGCCTTTTTTCTTACAAAGGGGCCCAAAGTGGCTTCCAACATCTAAAATACATTGAAATACAATACAAAATCAGCACCAATCAAAATACAAACACAAAACATAATAAGCAATCAATAAAACAAACATAAATAAACATTTTAAACGTTGGGACCTATAAAACCTAACTAAAACCATGTTCAATGTATTGTCGAAGGCTTTCATGGCTGGAATCACTCAGTTCTTGTGGGGTTTTTTCGGGCTATATGGCCATGTTCTAGAAGCATTTCTCCTGACGTTTCGCCTGCATCTATGGCAAGCTTCCTCAGAGGTGAGGTCATCACCTCTGAGGAAGCTTGCCATAGATGCAGGCGAAACGTCAGGAGAAATGCTTCTAGAACATGGCCATATAGCCCGAAAAAACCCACAAGAACTGAGTAAAACCATGTTCTTCTCACATTTTACTGCACTTACCTAATTTCACACTTTTCTAAATTTTGCAACTAAGTTTTCAAAATTAGAAAAGAACATTTATATTCACTACTTCAGGGGAAAATATTCAGGAGAAATGACTTGCCCAAGTGTGTATTTTAGGCAAAATTACAAAAAAAATATTCAATATGAGAAAAGCATAAAAACACTTCCTCCCTTTCATGCAAACCAAGCAGGTTTCCCCCCAAAGCATTTAGTACAGTTCCACAAGTGGAGGTTATGCATCCCTTCTCCAAAATACTTGGGACCAGAAGTGTTTGAAATTTTAGGAGATTTTGGAATTACAATATTTGCATAATATGATATCTTGGAGATGAGATCTAAGTCTCAACCAAAAATTCATTTATGTTTCATATGCACCTTATAAACATAGCTGGAAGTAATTGTAGACAATATTTTTTTAACAATTTTGTGCATGAAACAAAGTTTATGTACATTGGTACCATCATAGAGCAAAGGTGTCACTATGTGAGTTGCCCATGTAGAAAAAAATGCATTTCAGAGTATTTTGGAATTAAGAATTACAGATGAATGATGTTTAACCTGTATAGGCAGCTGCCAGTCATACAGAATAGAGCTTCAGTTCTGATCTCAGGTGAGATGGAAACAATAAATACGTTCCTTTTCTTCTTTATTTTCAGCGCTCTAAGTGGCATTTCCCTCCTGTGGTCACAAAAGAAGAGATCGAATTACAGGAAAGAAAGAAAATGGAGCTTCTGGAGCTTATCAAAACGGAAGTAAGTTGGATCTATATATGTTTAGGTAATAAATGCTTACCATGCGTGGCTATCAGAATATGCATACTATGATATTATGATAGCCTATGCACACTATGGAAATTTCTGGTCCTTAATTAGTCTCAAGGATACAGTTGATATATTTTAAAAATAGATAGAAGACACTATCAACTGAGCCTAATTTTGTATAGAAGAATTTCACCATTCCAGAAAAACTTCCTTACCGTGGAGAAACCCCATTTGCAAGAATTCTAGTCACACAAATATTTATTTATTTTATTTTATTTTATTTATTTACTTTACTTATATACCGCTGTTCTCAGCCCGAAAGCGACGCACAGCGGTTCACAACAGATAAGAATACACACACACAAAATCCAATATTCAAATGTTTTGATAGTAAAGCAATATCTTGGACAAATAAACACAAAATTCAAAATCAACATTTTGATTTCAAAAAGATTGATATCATAACTATGTCCTACTAAATTTAATTAAGCTTATTTTCTGGAGTGTACCTTAAGCCTTCTATGTTCAGTGGGACATTCTGCTAAGGAAATACATTGCATTTTTAGATGGCGGTCTAAGAAGAAGTGCCATTGAATCCCATCGGGATGACTCTTATGTACGCTACTTTGGGTTGCAATTGAAAACTGCAGAGCTGCATCCCGATGGTTAACCAGGGCTGGTGACAGGGAGTATATGGCTCTATGGTTGCAATATCTCCACTGCCTGGTCCATTTCTGGGTATGATTCAAAGTGATCATACCCAGCTTGATGACCTATCAAGCTATTTCAAGAATTGAATCTCCTTTTTTTGAGCCCACTAGAGACCTAAGATCTTGTGGAGAGGCTCTTCTCTCTATCCTGCCATTTTCTGAGGTTTGTTAGTTGGGAACAAGGGAGGGGGCCTCCTTGGTTGGTGTCCCCATTCCCTCCCAAGGGAGACCCTGTCCTTGGTCTCCTTCCATCAGCAAATTAAAACATTTATTACCACCAGGATTTTAGAAACTGACTGAGATAGGCTGTAATGTTGTATGGTGCTGTTTTAAAGATGTATATATAGTCTTTGAATTTGTTTATTGATTTATTTACCTTATTTATACCCTGCCTTTCTCAGCCCTGTAGGGGTCTCAAGGGAGCTTACATATAGGGCAACGATTCAATGCCATGTTGGTATAACTAATTTAAGTGGTGTAGTTTTCAGTGTTTTTAACTATATAATTTTTTATTTGTTTTTTTAAATATGGTACATTTATATTTCATTGAAACTTTTGTACAGTTTTAAACCATTGTTTTAAATATATTGTTGAATTTCATTATTGAGATGATGATGATGATGATTATTATTATTATTATTATTGAGTCTTGTAAATGAATAAAACAACAACTCAAGGGAATCCGCATCACATAAGAATGCTGTCAGCCAACAACAATTGGAAACTCTTCTTTCCTTTAGGAATAAATAGACAAAAACAAAGACCAGTACATCATAAATATTGTTCAAAGTCTATATTTAAAACAGTCTTCTTTCACCCCAATCAAAACAATTAAGCCCTCATATTTAAAACAGTCCAGCTGAATGTTTTCTGAAAAACCTACATAATGACATTACAAAGTCCATACAATCCTATTCTCGTTAATGTAATATCCTGTAGCTTTAAAACAGTCCCTTGGAAACCTTTTACCTTCTCTCTGCACTATTGGCCGATATGACAGGCCTTAATTAGCACAGATTTTTCACGTTCATGGATAGATTGGAATTTGGAAGCACTTAATGGGAAAGGTCTATTACCTTGACCAGGCTAAAATTACAGTTAGAGGACATTTCCTTGCTCTAAAGCCTGACTGCATACAAATATTTGATTATTAACATACTGCATAAAGAAAAAGAAAACATGTGATCTTAAACAATGAAGGGCCAGATGCTCAGTGTCAGTTAATCTTTCCCATTTACACTAGAAGGCCAACTGTGTTTAGTTTGTCTCCTTCATTGTTGGTGTCGTAAAGCAATGGCAGGCTCTTAAGCAAAAGGACTTTGTGTTTCGTGGGGACCCTAACATACACCCCAACTCCCTTGTTCCTTCTGACCTTATCTGCAGTCTTATAATAGCTAAAGGGAAAAATATTTTTCCCACACCAATTTGTCATAATACAAAGCATTTTTTGGCATCTAGGTCTTGATCTGATAAGACCTTCAACCCTCAGGAACATCTAGTGGTCTTTCTAAGAGATGAACACTCCTAGAAATTGTTGATGATTTCCATAGCTGACGGCAGTTTTGGAGACGGTGTAGAAATGTGCCTCATGGCTCTTGTTGCTCTGTGCCTTCAAGTTGATGCTGACGTAGAAGTGATCTTTGACTGAACGTTTCTGGCAAGATTTATCAAGGGGAGGTTTACCGTTGCCTTTCTCTGGAGCTGAGAGAGAATGATTTACCAAAGGTTACTCAGCAGGTTTCTATGGCTGAGCAAGGATTTGACCCCAGTCTCATATCAATGCTACTCAACGTGGTTGTTTTTGGACTGTTGTTGGTCCTTGAGCAATCGATAGTCAGTCCCTGGATATCAGGATTTCAGTAAGGCCTTCAACAAAGTCCCCCATGACCTTCTGGCAAATAAACTAGTCCAATGTGGGCTAGGCAAAACTACGGTTAGGTGGATCTGTAATTGGTTAAATGGACGAACCCAGAGGGTGATTCTCACCCATGCTTCCTCTTCATCCTGGAAAGAAGTGACGAGTGGAGTGCCACAAGCAGGGTTCCGTCCTGGGCCCGGTCCTGTTCAACATCTTAATTAATGACTTAGACGAAGGG